>NC_059072.1:233374567-233991711 GCF_020497125.1 Mauremys mutica | reverse complement strand
ATTATTGTTTAACAGTGTGATTGTGCAATTAATCGCGATTAATTTTTAAGCACACAATTAATTGTTATTAATATTTTAATCATTTGACACCCCTAATATATTCTTTTTAGTTTTCTTTATCCAGGGCCTGATCAAGCATCCACTGAAGCCAATGGGAGTTTCACTTTGATGAGTGTTGGATCAGTTCCTAACTGTTTAAACTCTGATAATGATCAGACACCAAGGTTACTCAAGTCAATAAGGTAAAGGCTCATTTAAATAACCATAACTGCATTACTTTTCTCTGTTCCCTTTTCTTCAAATCCTTGTAGGCTTACCTTCATTGCCTAAATGAAGTTTTAAGAGAGATCTGGAGAAGATGGCTTATCAAACAATTTGTACAATAGTCACCATTAAACTCTTGACAGTTACCAGGGTATTTTGTGGCCACGTTGCCAAGGAATCCTTTGGTATTTTACATTATCCAACACTCTATGTACATTCAAAGTACAAATGCTGCAGATAAAATTATCTTTAAAACTAACTGTATTTGTAAAGTTCAGCCATAACACAATACAGGGGCCAGGGTGTGAGAAGATGAGACCAGGGAAAAACATCAAAATATGATGTAGTTGCTTATGATGATTATATACTTACCTTATATTATTCTTTTTCTTTTGATTAGGTGAGCACTCCGTTGTTAAGAATGGTAATCATTTGGCTTTTTTCATCTGTCTGGGCCTACATGGAGAATGAGGCAGCATGGAGAAATTATGATATTATACATGTAGTACTATATTTCTCTCCGTTCTATATAAGTTTACAGGAAGTTCTCTTATTTCCCATCTCACTGAGCCTTTACCATATTATCTTCAGCCCTATGTATTCCTTTCTATTCTGGAATGATATATAATTCTCTTTTCAGTGTTTCTTTGAATGAAAAAGTTCTGCATCTTAAAGCAGGATTCTGGTTTCTATTTCAGAAACTTGTGCAAGAAAGACCCAATAGGTTGAAATGTGCATTGTTTCCTCAATTTCCTGATCACATGGAAGGGCTGGGAATGCTGTAGGTGCAAAATGAGAATAGCAGAACTAGTACAAATGCAATTGTATTTGTTATAGCTGGCCACCGCTCCAGAAAAGTCAGCAGTGGACACAAATTTACAAGATTTCAGCTGTCTGTATTTTTCATATCTATGTTGCATTAAAGTTTCATGGGAAAATACTGTATAAACCAAGTTAAACATAACAAACCAATAACACAAATGATCAGAAAAGGTAATAAATGACCAGTAACATATTCATCCTAAAGACAAACAAAGAAATGAGAAAACGAGAGTCTCTGGAAGTTGAACCACTTACCCTGACGTTATGACCTTAATAAATATTCCTTAGCAGTGCTGTTGTTTGGATTTCTTCATGCATTTGCTTATGTTGCTTCAACTAGTGGGTGTGAAAATTAAGATTTAGTTGTTCAACTGCAGTGTAGATGTCAGTGTTTCTTACAAATTATACCATGACTTGTCATGTAGAAACAACTGACTAAACAAATTTATTTTCCTTCTTGCTATGCTGGATTTCTTCTCATTATTCTGCAATTGTATTATATATATATGTAACCCACATACCTCCTGGGTGTGGTGCTCTGTCCCCTCTAGTGGCACTGAGACCACTTAGAAATTAATGAGTCTGCTACAGCCTTAGCTAAGAACCATATGGCTTTTAGATCCTACAGTAGAGGCTCATGCATTTAGCTGTAGAGGTCCCAGGTTCGATCCCACTGATGACTGGGATCTGTTGGTGTAACATATAGGTAAAGACTGATAATCAGAAAAAAAGTGTTATTTTGAGGTAATTGAACCATCTCCCTGGCTATTATTCTCTTTAATATTTTATTCCATTGATTAATTGGTGTAGGAGAACCATGATTCAGGATATAGTTTTGAGTCATGTTAAACTCATTATTACAAATCTAAGACCAATAAAGTCAGTTGGGAGTCTTCCCACTGAATTCAGTTAGCTTTGGATTAGGCCCTAAGATCCACATTCACTGGATAAGTTTAAATTCTTCCTAGTAACCTATACCTTGGGCAATCTAGAACAATATTAGTCCTGCTAACCAAAAAGCAGGAAACCTTTTCCTCTCAGGAACAGTGTGTCTTTCTGGGTCTACATGCTGAGTAAGACTTTCTCTTTCATTAGGGTTACCTCAAATAGCAACTGTCTCTTTTAAGAATTCAAGACTCCTCCTTTCTGTGAACTGGTTCCAAAACTATTTTGCCCATGATTGGTCTTCACAAGATGCAAACCAGTTATTACTTCAGGAAGTGGCTTGCATTATTACTCTTGAATATAAGATGACTGCTCCTATTCAATGTAATGTTCTCAGACATTCATCTCCACAACACTTCTGCTGCTCATCTTGTAAGGCTGTGGTATTGATATTGCCTCCCACCTTCTATCTAAACAGAACATTAATCTGGAAACACTGACCACAAAATAAACTGAACTGCCAATACCTACCAGAAGCAACCACCTGCCTATTCTAAAGTCATCTAAGCACCAATTCAGCAAACCATCACTATTAATCAAAGAACTTACAAACATGCTTAACTTTAATTAATTTCCAATGACTTTCATGATATTTAAGCATGTACTAATGTTCTTTACTCCATCCTTTCAGCCTTTTTAGGACCCACTAATTATGTTCACAGAAGTTAGTGGACCAAAAGCTATCTAAATTCTCAGATAAAGAAAGAGACACCAATTTCACAAAAAAAAATGCATCACTCAATCTCCCTACTCTTTTAACTCAAACACTCATGGTATCTTCTTTGATGGGGTTACTGGGCTAGTGAATAAGGGAGAAACAGTAGAAGTGATCTATCTTGATTTTAATAAATGTTTTGACAGTCTCACATGACATCATCATAAGCAAAGTAGGGAAACATGGTCTAGATGAAATTATGATAAGGCGGGTGCAAAACTGGTTGTATTCAAAGAGAAGCTGCCAATGATTCACTGTCAAACTGGGTGTATGTATGTAGTGGGGTTCCAGAGGGGTCTGTCCTGAATCTGCTGCTGGTCAATGTTTTCATTAATGACTTGGATAATTGAGTGGAGAGTATGTTTATAAAATTTGCAGAGGACATCAAGATGGGAGGGACTGCAAGCTCTTTGGAGGACAAGATTGGAATTCAAAATGACCTTGACAAATTGGACAATTGGTCTGAAATGAACAAGATGAAATTCAGTAAAGACACACGCAAAGTACTTCACTAAGCAAAAAACAACAACAACAACAAAATCAAATGCAGAGCCACAAAATATCTGGGGAATAACTGACTAAACAATAGTACTACTGAAAAGGGTGTGAGGGTTAAAATGGATCACCAATGACTATGAGTTAACAATGTGATGCAGTTGTAAAAAAAGACTGATATCATTCCGGGGTATATTAACAGGAGTGTGTTATGTAAGACAGTGATCAATTGTTCTCCATGTCCACTGAAGGTAGGACAAGAAGTAACCAGCTTAATCAGCAGCAAAGATGACTTAGGTTAGATTTTAAGGAAAACTTTCTAACTATAAGGATAGTTAAGCACTGGAATGGGCTTTCAAGGGAGGAAACCCTATCACTGTAGGTATTTAAGAACAGACTAAGACAAACACTTGTCAGACATAGTCTAGGTTTATTTGATCCTACCTCAGCACAGTGAGGTAGGCTAGATGACCTCTCGAGTTCCCTTTCACAGCGGCGGCTCCAGGCACCAGTGCTCCAAGCGCATGCCTGGGGCGGCAAGCCGCGGGGGGCACCCTGCCAGTCCCTGTGAGGGTGGCAGTCAGGCACCCTTCGGCAGCTTGCCTGCGGGAGGTCTGCCGGTCCCGCGGATGCGGTGGCAATTGGGCGACGGGTACACCAAAGCCGCAGGACCGGAGGACCTCCTGTAGGCAAGCCGACGAATCCACAGGACCGGGGACCTCCCGCAGGCAAGCCGCCGAAGGCAGCCTGCCTGCCGTGCTTGGGGCGGCAAAAAAGCTAGAGCCGCCCCTGCCCTTCCAGCCCTATTTTTCTGTGATTCTCTCGTCTTTGTTCCTGGATTGACAAATTCATTTTTTCCTTCCAGCATCCATGATTGGATTAGCTGGTAAGAATGAATAAAATAGCCAAGAAATGTTCATTTCCTTTCCAAACCACACCAAAAGAAATCTTTCCATATCCAAGTATTTGGGAGTTTGTGGCTGAATGTTAGAGCTGGACTAATACTGTACACAATATTTCTGTGTGCCTTTGTTCAAATTAAAAAACAACAACTGTTTTGCTTGTGTTTAAGCCTTTTGTTGTTGTTGTTGTTGTTGAGTAAACATTTGAATTAATTTTACTTGCAGTAATGTTTGGAGAAAGTGAATTTAACGTTCATCTAATAGAATTCTTGAGAACTGTGTATTTTTACTCATACATGCAGGCATTTGCACTGGAGGTGGTATGTTTTATATGGAGTGGGTTACTGAACGATTTGCTGCCAAACTTTTTTTTAATACCCTAGCACAGGGACTAGAGAAGTCAAACAAGGATCTGACTACACATGTCACAGCTATGACTGAACATGTGGATGTGACAAGAGAAAATTAAAATTAAACTTTGCACTCAACCAATAAATCTTACAAAAACATAACTTATGTAGAAATTGTGCCTCAGGCAAAGCTTGTGTGGCCCAGAAAAGCAGAAGATTAAATATGCTGAAATATCCTTCTTATCTATACATCTCCTTAAACAGCTACCTCCCTGAGAGATCTGTTGTCCTCTTCATATGCCTCATGACAGTGGCTTGCAAGAACTATAATACAAAATCACTTTCTTTTTCCAATTTCAGTTATAAACTTTTCAAAGCAGGGGCCATCCTTTGCTGTATGTTTGTACACCACCTAGTACAATGGAGCCCTGATCTTATTTAGGGCTTCTAAGCACTGTTGTAATTACTAATACAATCAGAAGGTAAAATATATGCTCTGTAGGGTTCCTCTAGTTAGCTATATGCATGTCTTTGTACATAACATTATCAATGAGCACTGTGCAGCCTCACCAATCCTTTTCAGTAATTGCTGTAATGTAATATTCCAAATACTGCATGTTTCTCTAAGTGAAATAATTATTTTGAGGGGGAAAAACAGCACTTATAATGTTTGGGTGCCTTGCAATTATAGGCAATATGTTTTATATAGTTAGGAACCTCAGTCTCATTGACTTTCAATAGCACTTAGGTTCCTAAATGCCCTAAACTACTTTTGAACATAGCATTTAGGCATCTAAGTCACTTAGCTACTTTTGAAAATTTCACCCATATTAACAAACCAGACTTGAAGACATCTTTCCGGTTCAAATAGTGCTGATCTTTTTTTTTCTTCTTCTTTAGAATGTATATATGATAAACTTTGTTCATTATGCAGCCCACATGCCAACACAGCATCTTTCTTCTTTCTTATTTGCTCCCAGGTGGTTCTACAATTAACTTTTCCTCAAATCTGGTGAAAAATGAGCTCCATATTTGCTGAGACCATTGCAAACAGTGTTTTTTGTCTTCTTTTGCTGATGCAAAAATATTTGCAAAGGTTTTCAAGGAGTGACTGATAGTATTAGCCGGTGGTGGAATATCAGATATGTTTGCTATACAGTGCAGATAAAACACACACAAAAATCCCATCTTGCGAAGCTAACAGTGGTTTAAACATCATCTAGTATCAGTCATCTTCAAAGTTTTTCAAAATTCAATATATAATATCTGCTTAGGCTGCCACAAGACAAAAGGCTACATTGTAGCCTCCAATATGTGCGGTTCCCCGCACTTGCAATAATTACACTTAGAAAGTAGGCCAAAAAAATAGCATAGCGGTCTTGTCTCTTT
Organism: Mauremys mutica; assembly: GCF_020497125.1. Lineage (NCBI taxonomy): Eukaryota > Metazoa > Chordata > Testudines > Geoemydidae > Mauremys > Mauremys mutica. The sequence goes on along the minus strand of NC_059072.1, from coordinate 233,985,829 downwards.
GTTTGCTGAAATATGGTCCTTTATGTCTAGTGGCCACTTTCATTTTGTAGCAGTGACAAAACCCCAAAACTTACTTCTCACTGGGTCTGTTGATCAGGTCTATTGTTTCATATAAATTAATAGATTCTAAGGCAAGAAGGGACCATGAGATCCTATAGTCAGACCTCCTATATATCACAGGCCATTTAATTTTACCCAATGACTCCTATATAGAGCCCAATAACTTAGGTTAGACTAAAGTATTTCAGTCCTCAGGAGAGTAAGCCATTGTGCGCCACAGGCAAAACAGGAGCGACTGAGGAGCCACCAGTGCAGGAGGCCCCTACAATGGCAGGCAATTGATTAGGTGAGATATGTCCCAATAATTCCAGCAGGAGAGCCAAACCCTCTGACATAGAGGAAGATGAAAAATTCCCAAAGTCCCTGCCAATCTGACCTGGGAGACAGTTCCTTCCTGACCGCTAAAATGGGAATGTCAGGAGGGATTTGAACCCATGCCTCTATACAGAGACAAGAATACTGAGAAGATGAGAAGACAGAAACTTGGTACTAGTGTCATAGGCTGCTTCACCTCCCAATAAGGCCAAGGGCTTGATAGCCTTTTTACCCAATAATGCATGATATCTTCCCTGGTACTATTACAAGTTGTTTCGTTTCCAGTTTGTTTCTTACCCATTTATTTGGTTCACATATACCATAATTGGGGATAAATTCATCACTATAAGCCCTGAGCTTTCCCGTTTACTTTCTAACATCTGTGGTTTTCTTTTAGCATTACGAATAGTGTTTCTTACTTTGGCTTGTGCGCCAGTGTCAACTCCAAAGTAATAAATGCCCCATTCGCTTTCAAGATGACAGTTCAATCATCTCCTGCTGCAACACTGCCCATTGTTCCTATCAAAAACTCATCTGAGCTGGTGGTGATGTTTTCCTCCTCTTTGTCACACTTGCACAGTCTGCTAGTCAGTGCACACTTTTGTAAAGTCATGTAATCCATTGCAGTTCTTGCATATTTTCCCACTGTCTTGACTTGTGTTGCTTGACATAGCATCTGTGAGCTGTTTTTTTGGATTCACATTTCGAGCTCATCTGCCTTTTGGCCTGAGGTCTGTTGCTTTGAACAATGTCTTGCAAAGGACATCCCAATATTCAACTCACCTCTTTTGCCCCAAAGAATATGTTGATTTCTACTGTAGAATCACCCCATCAAAGACCCAGAGAGTGAAACAGGCAGTGTTTGACACTTGTTCTGCTGTGATTCTCCCTTCCTTGCCCCTTGTATGATCATTTACACCTGGGCAAAGTGAGTATGAAACAGTGCCAGATGGGAATGGTGGCCTTTTATATCCACTTTGCATAGGTTTACATAGCTACAAGACAGCAGAAAACCCAGCCCAAGATTATGTTTCTGATTTTTAATCTAATTGATCTACAATTTTTTGAACAAAGATGGAAAGCAAATTAAAATATTATTATATCAGAGAAAAATAAATAAAAGATCACATTGGATTATAACTTATCTTTGTGCATTATAGTCAGTATTTCACCATCGTTTATCCCTATTCATCTCACTATGGGCCACATCCTCAGCAGATGCCAATCAGCATAGCTCTGTTGACGTCAATGTAACTATGGTGATTCACACCAGTTTAGGATCTCGCCCAATATCTTGTTGAATTAGCTATTCATAATGATACTTGAGTTATTTTTTACAAACAAAGCCAAACACACATTATTTTAGTTTCCTCTATAATGTTTCTTTGCTGGCCTATTAATAGATGACATGTATTAGAGCTGCCAAGGACTGATGGTAAACTGGCAATGTAGAAGAGGGCCCCACATTTTAATTGCTGAAAAATATGACTTTAATTAAGTGCTGGCCACTGTCAGAGACAGGATACTAGACTATATGGACCTCAAGTCTGATCCAATATGGCAATTCCTATTTTCCTAATTACTACTTCTTGCATATCTCATCAGTATTTCAGGGGCTGTTAGCAATTAAAAGAGCCCCACAAAATGTAGCTCGGGCTAGAAGTTGGACAACCTGGTTATTGCACATCAACAAGTCAATGCATATACTTCTCAAAGGTCTAAAACACACACATACAAACACACATACACACACACAAATAAAACTCAAGGAGCACATTCTTATTAGGAGAGATCAAACACTGAGTATATGCATGTAATAAGAGAGATACACTATTCCACCCACTACTGCAGAGAGATCAAGTAGGGAACATCTGGCTATGACAACGGAAAATAGTGTCTCTTGAGATTTCTTCTTTTACAACAAGAAAAATGCTGGGACCTGGCACAGGCACACGCCAACACCAGACAATCTGCCTATTAGCACAGCTGTTAAAGTGAACTCATAAGTCTCTTGTGTTTGCTCATTTTCCAGCTTTAAAAGGTGAGGCTTGGCTCATGCTCATATCAAACACTAGGTTTAAATATTGTGGTTTGCCTTCTCTTCAGGGAAATCACCCTCCAGGGTCACCGGGCTAATCACTGCTCACTTTAAATCATTGGGAATGGTGGGGGAGGTGGAAGCGAGAAGGGGGAAACAGATTGATATATGGTCAGTGACATTTCCCAGCATTGTAACTTATTTCTCCCTGTGTGCTTCCCAGCAGCTCAGTGGAGATGATTCCCAGTCCTCTGAACTCTCACTCCCCAATAATCTGAGCTAGTGGATTTCTGAAGAAGCTTTTCTGTCTCTCCCTTCCTCCCTTTTCTCCAACTTTTCCTTGCAAGGTGTTTTACTGTCTGACTCAGGGAGATGTTTCACATTTCAGCATATCATGCTGTTGCAACTCTCTCATTAACCAACATGGATAGATCAGAAAGGTCACATTTATTTTTCCCTTTTTAGTGGACAGGACCAAGACTGGAAGAGGAAAGATCAAATCCAACCTGCTTTTCGAATAATACAACAAAAATGAATTGGACTAAAATATTCCGTAAACAGAGGGAACATTTTTGCTTCTAGCTGCTGTCATTTTCATGGATCCCAGATACTAAATCAGACTTTCTTTCCACCCTCCTAAACTTCCAAATGGCCTTTCTGCAAAAAAATGATTTTTAAAATCATGAAAGTTCTTTCTCCCATACGAATGACACTCACAACAGTGACACCCTCTTACCTCTTACCTTAACTAAGCCACCAAAAAAAGAAAATTAATAGTATCTAGAAAACAATTCAAAAACTAAAACACTACTCTTAGCATAGTTTTTACTCTGAAAAGGGAGACATGTCAGAGACCACTAAAGATTTTGCTATTGGTATGAGTTTTATGTGGAAAGTGCTCACATACTACAGTGATGGGGAGGAATATAAAATTCTTGAGAGAGAAAGAGAGAGAGAGAGAGAATACTTTTAATCATTGTTGTGTCAACAATATTAATCCATCTGGGCTGCAATCTCCCTTGTTTCAGCTTTCCAACACCAAACAAAATCAGCCACATTATGTCACTCCAAAGTCCTCATCTCAGAAAATCCCTTCAATTCACCCTCTGATCTCACTGTTCATAACACACAAATCAGCATCTGCTTCCTTTTCTAGATCAAGACTATCACTAGCTGTTTTGAGTCTGTAAAAGAATATGTCTTAAGGTTACAGTCTTGAAAAACAAAGGAGATCAGTGTGCACGCTAATGAGCCAAAGAAGAAAGTGATGCAGCATCTGATCTCCCTAGACAGGTGCAGTAAAGTACTAAATACCTACGCCAGTGAATATGTTCTCTTCAGCCTAACACAGCTTGTGAGGTTTCATTAAGAGAGACTTTTCAGAATCCATCAGGACATCTATCTTGGTTTAATTGGTAAGATTCCAATCCCCCTTAATTTTCAAACCTTACCTAGATATTTCATTTGGACTAACTTCTTGGATCTTTAAAAACAGTGTTGCCCCTTTGCCAAGTAACAGCAAATTTTCAGAGTCTTACCAGTCAGTTTCCCATTTGCAACAGAAAATCACTGACACAGAAGCAGGAATTTTCTTAGTGTAATTGTTTATTTTCAAAATGGCCACACCTACTGTTCCATTGAACACAGTGACAACAGACTGAACACAGGCAACTCTGAGGTAAAGCACCTCTGCCCTGTCCACGGAAGCAGTTGTCTTGCACGTCTCTCTCATTAGGACCTCACAACTCCCTCTTCTTTCTGCCCCAGTCCCTTGAGTTTTACCCCTGGAAAACTCCTAGTCCAAGGCTCCCCACCAAGGCCTAGGCATCTGTCCTCATTTTGTGAAGCTGCTCTACTTCAAGTGCCAGACAAAAGAGACTGTTTTAATCTTCAGGGTACCCTTAAACTGCATGGCATCTTTAGCTCTTTCTTTGAGTTTATACATCCCATTGAGCCCTAATGTGCAAACCATTAGCACCTTTGCCTATAACAATAATTACTTATTGGTTATATACATTGAATTTAGGAGGACTTTTGGGTGGTTTTGCTCCCTTTGAGCTTCCTAAATGGTACAAGGGAAGCAGAACAAGGCAGAGAATCTGCCCCCAAAGTATTGACTAAACCTTTCAAAGCAATCTGTTTGGGCCTAGGAGAAAAATGTTGGACACCATTATCCTAGACCCTTTCGTGTTGAGGACATAAGAAGAAATTCAAGGGGCTTCCTTTCCTAAATACATTCTGTCAGCTCAGTTCCGACCTGGCATACACAATGCGAGTGGCCAAGGAGAAACATTGTTAGTAACATGTATTGACCAATCATGGTGTCAGGTGCAGCTTAAGGCTTGTCTATAGTTGAAAGTTATTTGAGATTAACCTAAGTTTTTTAGGATAAATTACCACACTAAAGTTGCTTTTTCTTTCAAATTATCTGGCATTTCATTCTGTATTAATTAATTCACTTTAGAAGAAGATTTACTCAATTGAGGAATAAGTTTGAATGAACTATTCTACTTCTGGCAGTCCTTCCACTGCTAACCCACACTGCATTGCTTAACAGCTGGGTCAACTTGTCTGTTTACCTATGGGCCCTCTACTGCTCTGGAGTCACTTTGACTGGATCTCACCTCCCCACCCTAATGCTTGTGTACAGCCAGGTGTGGCCTTTTGCAATTCCAGCTCCTGGGTGAGTTCACACACTCAGAGTCACACACTGATTATGGCACCCATGTGCATTGCTTCCACATAGTCTGCTGAGGCCCTAGACTCCCTTGCCCTTTGGGGAGAGCTGCATCTTAACAGCAGTTACTGTAATTCTAAGAAATACAAATGAAGGAGAGAGGGCACTCCCCAGACTCGCTTTAATGCTGCCACAAGGCCAGAAGTTCCGGCAGAGTTATAAAAACACCGAAACCAAGATCTCTGGCAAAAGTTGCAAAATCTGCACCTTCTATGAAAAGCTGGACCAGATTTTTGCAAGGGAGTGCACTGGTTACCTCCACCCCCAGCACATTGTGGACAGCACTGAAGACACCCCAGTGGATGCTGACCAGGACCCAAGCCAGAGCAGATTGTTACAGGCAGCCAGGATCTCTTCAACTTGCAAAACCTCAAGGCAGGCCCTGAGGCAGAGAAAGTGCCAGAGACCTCTGAATCCCCGGAGGACAACCAACCTGATAGTGCTAGGGAAGAGAATTTTTCCAGTAAGTATTATGTGCTACATGGGTTTAAACAAGTTTTGGATCTCGTTAGGGCACTGCCATGTTGGGTGGATATTCACTAGTAGCCTTACTCCGCCACCTCATGTTTTATCACCTCCAGTTTTATCAACTTGCTCAAAATGGCAATTGTACCAGAGGCTTTAAGTTCCAAAGAGTTTATTTCTCTAAAATATTAAATCCAACAAAAATCATCTAAACATGTCAGGGCCCCTTCATCCCTTTTCCTATGCTACTGAATGCTCCCTATCCCTCTTGGTCAACCATCCCTCCTCTCACCCACCACCATATTAGTCTATGGAGATATTTCAAAATGCATACAGCTTATAACAGGGTTTCTCAAACAAGGGTCGCCGCTTGTGTAGGGAAAGCCCCTGGCGGGCCGGGCCGGGCCTGTGTGTTTACCTGCCCTGTCGGGAGGTCCGGTTGATTGCGGCTCCCACTGGCCACGGATTGCTGCTCCGGGCCAATGGGAGCTGCTGGAAGTGGTGGCCAGTAAGTCCCTCAGCCCGCGCCGCTTCCAGCAGCTCCCATTGGCCTGGAACAGCAATCCTTGGCCAGTGGGAGCCGCAATCAACTGGACCTGCGGACGGGGCAGGTAAACACACCAGCCCGGCCCTCCAGGGGCTTTCCCTACACAAGCAGCGACCCCTGTTTGAGAAACACTGGCATATAAGACATGCATAGCTACTTTAAATCACACCCTCAGTATTGTTCAGCTGTTGGGTTCAGAACAGTTACTGCAAAAGTCTATTTGTTTTGCAGTGCCCTTTGTGCTGATCTGCAGGTGTTATAAATGAGATCTTAAGGCAAACACGGTGCTCTCTTTTGGCACACACACTGTAACGTAATGTAGCTTTCTTTGGGCTGCCCATAAAGGCTATGGTTCCTTTCCACTCTGCATCAGCTCTGGAGCACCATCCTGGTAAACAGCTGTACAGCATATCTTCCCTGTTTGCCTATTGCCTTTTTGAACAATATCCTTCTCTACCTTTTGGGGTAACGTTCTGCAACATAAGGACAGCCTGCAAAAGTGCGCAGGGAATTCATCTTCCTCCTCCATCCATATCACCATGGCACTATGGCTGTCTCCCAAGGCACCCAGCCACATGACTTCCAATACATGTGCATTAGACTGTTTGTATTAATCACAGTCAGGATCATGACATTCAGCAGTGTTTCCTCCAGGCTGCCTGACAGCAGTTTGAAATGGTGCTGGCTTGCAAAAAGAAGATGCATGATGGGATGACAGAAAAGGAACCATGGCAATTTGTTAGTTTGCCCCCAAGTACCAAGATTCCAGTGGTTTCTAGTAGGTATTACATAAAGTGCCCTCCCCCGAGAATGCATAGAGTGTAGTGACAGAACTTTGCACCAGTAGTTGTCTGCCCAGAATGCTCTGTGCTTATTTTTGGGGAAAAAATGCAGTGCTGTGTGGACACAATGATTCAAAAGGGAAGTAGCTTGAGCCAGCATAATAAAGCAGTTTGGATGCACTACTTTTATCTGATTAGTTAAAGCAAAATAAACATATTCCAAAATTACTTTCAGGTGTAGACAAGCCCTGAGTCATTTTAGTGATAGCTAATGTGCCAGGTGTTTTGGGCAATACACACCTGTAGTGTTGCCCCAATGTGGCTGATCATTTACTACTCTCATTTCATGGGAACTTTTGCATTTAAAAGACACCACGAGGTGCCACTGCAGCAGACTGGTTGGAGAGGAGGCCAACAAGGAAAAGGTTAATGACTGATGAAGTAATAGTATTGCTAAAAGCCATTGATTGAAATTAGTTTCCCTTATTCTCTTTTGATTCTCTTTAATGGAATAATACATGGATTTTTACAGGTATGCAGTGACATAAGATGAAGAAATTAAAATAATGGCTAAAATGCCACATGTCATTCACAAGGACTCCCCAAAGGCAAAGACAAGCAAAAGGGGTGTGTGGGGGGAAAGGGTCAATATTAATTAAAAGTCCCCAGTGTGCTGAGTGTTCCATCTTGGAAACTAAGCAGCATCCTCCATTTCTTTAACTGCATCAAGCAGCAAATTATATTCTCTTTCAGTAGCTGAGGAAGCAAGAGTTAGATAGGTTGGGCATATAGTTTGTTTGTGGGGTTTTTTGTTAGGCTCATATGTTGTTTTATTTAGAAAGATAACTAATTAGGATACCATTAGGGTATCCACAGCTTCTGACAAGGGCTACAAATCTGATGTCAAATTCTTATGAAGATGTTCCCAAATATAATAACTTCTAAATGAAATATTGGCAGATACCAACTGAATGCTGCAGAGCAGGGTGCCCTTTACTTCCACCCCTGGCTTTCTTTGCCAGAGTTCCACTGAGTTGCAATAAACTCAGCATAGGTGGTGCTCTTGCACTTCCCATCTCTAGGTCAAACACAAAAATGACACTAGCATGCTGCATGCAGTGTTCTTCCACCTGTTAGTTCAGGTGTTCCCATACTCTTCCACAACACTGACTACAGTTCTATGGATTATGGCACCAGGGACCACATGTCTTGCCATTCATAATCACACAGATCACAGCCACATGATCTCATAACATTCCTGTGGCTATTACAACAATCCTTAAGCGGAAGAGGAACATTAGGGAAGTATTATTATTTAGACATTTGATCATAATGGTCTCTTATGACCAAACAAGCAAGGAATGTCCAGTGCTACCAAATCTTGTGGTTTCCTTAAGAATCACATGATTTTGGCCACTGCTGGAGCCATTCTCTTGATGATACAAGACACTCCAGCCTCTTGTGAACTTCAGCCCTGCCTGGGGAAACCCCTCTCTGATTGGTTATCTCCCCCTTTCTTCACCTCCTGGGGAAGAGTAGCCAATCAGGGCCGCTGCATGAGGCAAGCATGGAGATTAAAGGGATTTTGAGAGAGGGTAGGAAGGAGAGGCAAAGGGAGCAGCTTACACCATTCTCACAGGAGGGGGTGAGGGATGGAGGAGAAAGATCCAGGTAGCTCAGGGCAGCTCCACTTCCTTCTCCCCATTCTCCTGTGAAAAATGGGTCAGCCTGCTCTCTACTCCTCTCCCCTTCCTGCAGCAGGATGAGCAGAGGTGTTGGGGCAAGGGCAGAAGTGATGCAAAAACTGAGGGACAGGCAGATGTAGGTAATTGAGGGCAGAATTATTGTGGGGGCTGGGAGTGCATAAGTAATTGCTAGGCAGGGGGCACATAATTAATTAATTTGAAGTTTTGGGTTTATGGAGAAGCTGAAAACTCTGCACCATCAGGTAACTAGTGAGAGATCCTGTAGCAGTGGCCAAAATCACTTTACTCAATACATCTGGGAGATTTGGAAGCATTAATTATTGCACATAAAGATTAACTGTGGGCAGGGAGAGTTCAAAAATCAGACAGACTAAAGAACACAATATCATCTTTTTTTAAGCATTATTTTTGGACGTCTGACTCATGATTTTTGAATGTTTGGAGTTGCTAATCCATTCACAAGGCTGCTACACAGATCATTTTTCTGACTTGTTGCTTCAACCACCTGACCTCTCTCTTTGTGTCTTTTCACCGACTTCCCTTTTTCTACTAAATCAAAATACAAGTTGCTTGTTTCCACTTGTAAGAGCTACATGCCCTATCCCTGGCCACCATGTCTAATGCAATATTGTGATACAGACTCCACCTTAATTCTGCAAATGGTTCCAGTTTTGATTAACCATTTTTAAATTTACCCAGCAAGCACCTCCAAGCTTCCTCCCGTACTGCAGCTCCTGTCCCACTGGCATCTGACGGTGCAGTCCTGCTGCTCACTATAGTCCCTGAGAGCAGCTCTTATTTCTCCTCCTACGTAACAGTCACCCCAAAGGGAATTTGGAAGTCTTTCTCCTTCTCTCCAGATGCTTTTTCAAATATTCAGGCTCTTCTTTGCAATAGGATAAGCTAGCATCAGGTAAACTGCCAGCTATCCTTGGATCACCAATAAGTGCTCTGTAGATAGTCAGTGGTGTCAGACTAATTCTAGAAGCATTGGTTAGAATCACTGTAGTTTATTCTCTAGATTTTCAGATGAGCATGTGAGGCATAGGGCTGTGGGCTAAACAAATCTATTTTCTCCCTGATCTTGCTCCTGAGAGTTCAGAGATGTGGGTGTATAAGAACTGTCATTCTGTGTCTCTCACTGGCTACCAGCATCTGGGTGGGGACTGCCTAATGGTGCACAGTCTTGAACTGATGCATAAATGCTGGAACTAGAGGTATGGGGGGTGCTGTAGCAGCCCCTGACTTAACGTGGTTTCTATTATATACAGGGTTTATAGTTTGGTTCAATGGCTCTCAGCACCCCCACTATACAAATTGTTCCAGCACCCCTGGACTCATGTCTGCCACTTTTCTTGGCGAGTAGTGAACACTTTGTGCCCAGTGGCACAAAACCCCTAGAATTTGGCCATGGGGTTTTTAATTAATTTTCCTTTTAGCGTAGTAAGAACGTGCATCCGACTGTGTTATAAAAAACCTCTCATGATTTTCCCAACTCTTGTAAAACACAATTTAGCACTGATTCATGGAGACTAATGCTCTTCTCTAGCAACCTGTTACATGGTCATCAATTTATAGTCAGGTTCTGTGTCCTAGTCTGACTCCAGATTTTTAAGTTTATAAACATGTTTCTCGCTGCTTCCCTTATTATAAGTAAAATGTTGAGTACTTGCATGGTGTGACCAATTACTGCCTGTCTTCTCAATCCACAGCTACAGTAAGAAGAATCTTAAAAAGTGGCTGATAAGCTGGATAAGCCATTACCTTGAATATAGTTTGTGGAATTCCAATGCACTGTGACTCATGTAATTCAGATCTAAAGGCAGTATGCTCTTTGAAAATGCACCCGCTTTTGAGATGATTCCTAAACAGGGAGGCAGAGTAGTGATTATTAAATAGGGCTAGACATGAGCTGAGTTACCTAAATGTGTGATAAGGAGATCTCAGTCACTGCAGTCTGCCTGTCAGAAATGAAGCTTTTAATCAATTTAATCACTGTAACACTATATTAGCTCGGCAGCCTGCCACCTCAGCAGGCTGTAAAAAAGAACATTCTACGAACACTAAATCTGAAGACACTCTTAAAAAAACTTCTCTAAAATATAAACAAGGTTTTTAATAGCTTGTGTCAGCAGGTCTAGAACAAATCACAGAAATGTAATGAAGATTTTTTTCCCAAAAGGGTTCTACAACACTTGCTAGAGAATCTGGCTACACTGCATATTCTTCTGTGGTGGCAAAGTTTAACCTTGATTTATCTTTTTCTTGTCAAGATTTCACTAATTTTCAGGTCTCATGGAGCTACTTATACTAATCTCCATTAGTTTTCCAAAGGTGCTGAAATCATCCATTCCTAAGTCCAGCGATGTGCAGGCATAAGCACTAATACACAATGGGATGCAATAAGACAATACAAAGGGAAGTAAAGAGCTTAAATCTTAAACCACAATATTAAAATAAATGTTCATAGAAAATATTACTGTGTTTTATCAAATAAGCTGTAAGAAAGTGAAGTCATCATTTTAGTCTTCCTGTTGCTTTATAATATTTCTAAAAGGGAATTATTCTAATTAACATTTCCCATGTTTTCAGTTTTAGAATGACTCACTGTGAAAATTGTTCCTTTCTATCCCTCCCACCCACACATACACAAAACGTCATCACATACTGAAAAGTGAAAGGAGCAAAACTATTTGGTAAATTTCTGCCCTAGAGCTATAAAGCTAAATTGTCGCTCTTCACAGTGTGAGGATTTAAGCCCTTTTTATACTATCCACATGAGGGCCAGATTTAAAAAACGGGCAAGCAGAATTACATTATTTAAATTTCTGGATAAAAGACCATGACTGCATGTATCAGTCACAGTGAAGAGCAACTGCACCTGTATTTCCCTTTAGTGGTCCAGCCAGGGAACCTGCGCTCAGGCTTCCTGTATGTTGCCTCGCTTGGGTGGAGGCCCGCATATCTCTCCCTTCTGACTGAGGTATTCCCAGGCTGTATGGTTCCCTGCCTTCACTGTGTAGTTCGCAAAAATGACAGTCTGCCTAAACCGGCCCTCTTGCTTTTTCTTCAGAGATTGCTAAAGGTAAAAGTTCCCACACAGTGATTTTTTGGTGAGCCTACTTTATTCTTAAGATAAAAAGCACTGCAGAGAAAACATATTAAACAATGAAAGAACCTTCATGCCTGCTAATAAGCTTACTAGAGTTCATCCTAACTCTGGCAAGAACAGCCTCTCAACACCTCATGCTAGGGGCTTCCTTCCTTTAGCTCAGAACAAGCACACAGTCTTAGGAGGCCTCAGTAGGCCAACTCCTTTCAATTTTCCCCTATGGATTGGGGCCCTCCAGGGACCCAGGGTCCTGTCCATTTGCTGGATTGGAAAATCATCCTAAACTCAGGCTTCTTATCCAAAAGTCTTTCACTTTGTTTGTTGATCTCAGGAGAATCCAGTTTGAACTAGTACATGCATATGTCTCCACAGGGCTTCAAAGGCTGATAATAGAAGTTGTTCTTTTGCATCCCCCGTCCCTATTAGAGAAGGTACATACAATGCCACAATAACACAGACACAATTTTATTTTTAATACAATGTATCCTGTTGGTTTAACTTAATTCAATAAAGTTTATTTTAATTCCAGAAGGTTTGTTCAGGATATTACAGGATATTGTCAGTCTGCCACAGTAGCTACTGAATATTGTACCATAGTGTGGTCTGGAAGAACATGCCTGGGGTTGATGTAAAAGATACAATCCTTCCTTGACTTCTCTATGTGCAGGGGCAAGTATGGGCTCCCCACAGTGCATCTGGCTCACTCTGTGGAACTGTGCAGGGCTGGAAGCGGCCATGACCTCGCCTCCTTCCTAGGAGGAGGTACGATTTGCACTCACAGGGGCATGCATCGTCCAGGACTATGATTGATCCTTTTACGGTGTGAACAAGAGTGATGTGAAGACTTCTCACATCAAACCACAGCATGGCACACACACTTAAGAGCCAGCAACAATCAGGCCCATGAGGAAAAATCTTTGTATCTTTGTTTTTAAGTTGAAAGAATGAATTCCTGCATTCCAGAACACGAGACTGTCTGGGCAAAAGGCTGTTAAAGCCAACAGCTGCACTATCACAGTTGCCTTTTAAAAGTGTTTCAAACTGGAAAACAGACAGGAGTCTGGAGTAGGCTTAAGAGCACACATTGCATATGCCCTAGAATGCTCTATAGGAAGGACATCAGGAAATTCAAGTTAGTAAACAAGACCTGGTTTTTGTACTGCCTTGCACTTTGTATCATCATTTCTGCCTATGCAAAGAGGGCTAAATCCAGAAAAGGAACTTAGATTTAACATAAGACATCATGCTGAGTGGGCGCCACCTAAGCTAGCTAGCAGGAAATACCAAGGAGATGGATAGGGCCTACACCTTGCCCCTCCAAGGAAATTAGATGCCCAACTCTGGATCAGAGGGAGGTGCCTATATCTGCTTGGAATTCTCAACTGGGAATCTTCTCCTGGAGTAAGTGCCTAAGCCAGGTCAATCATTTCTTGCAAAAACATGGTGGTGGTGATGTCCTTATACCCAATACCCCACTGGTTAGAACACACACCTTGGAGGTGGGAGACCAGGCTTCAAATCCCCAATCTGCTAGAATCAGAGCACAAACTCAAACCCATGTGTCCTGCCTCTTCTGTGGGAGCCTTAGCCACTAAGCTGTGGAGTCCTTCTCATAGTTTCTTTGACTCAATGACTATTTAAGTATTTCATATAAAGTGGAACAGCTCCAACAGGATAGATTCTCACCCCAGAATACCCAGTGGTTAGGCACTCACCTAGGAGGCAGGACGGTGGAGTTCAATCATAGATACTGCCACACCTCCTGGCTTGAAGTGGTTTCCATTATACACAGGGTTTACATTTTGGTTCCATGGCTCTCAGCACCCCCACTAAACAAATTGTTGCAGTACCCTTGGGTTCAATTCAATCAGATACAGAAGGGAGTTGACCCCAGCATACCCACATGGCAGGCATGTTCTCTAACCATTGGGATATCCACTGTATTTTGTGCAGTTCGGGTGTTCTCTGAAAAAACCTAGTGAATAAAACCCCACAGGAAATCCCTAGTTTGAGGATCCTGCTAGGGCTCAAGCATGAATTAGGTGCCGAGCAGCTCAGCAGGATCAAAACTAAGGCTGCTTTTTACAGCCCTGTGGCATAAATTTAGGTTCATAGCGACTTTACTGGTGGAAATTTAGGTACCTTAGGACAGTGGCTCTCAACCTTTCCAGACTACTGTACCCCTCTCAGGAGTCTAATTTGTCTTGGGTATCACAAGTTTCAACTCACTTAAAAAACTACTTGCTAACAAAATCAGACATATAAATACAAACTCACAACACACTATTACCGAAAAATTGCTTACTTTCTCATTGTTACCATATAATTATAAAATAAATTGATTGGAATATAAATATTGTACTTATATTACAATATATAGTATATAGTGCTGCATTGTCTGTATGAAATTTTAGTTTGTACCAACTTTGCTAGTGCTTTTTATGTAGCCTGTTGTAAAACTAGGCAAATATCTAGATGAGTTGATGTACCCCTTTGGAAGACCCCTGTGTACCTCCAGGGGTACACATATCCCTGGTTGAGAACCACTGCCTTAGGACTTTGGGCACCTACAGGGTTATGTGGCAGCTGAACGGGAGTTTTGAGGCTTTAAATTTTGCATATAGGCAGCTAAAGTGGCAATTAGATACCTAACACCCTTTGCGGAGCTAACCCAGAGAGTATGAAACACTGAGAAACGCATTATTTTATTCCCACTTTGAACAGGCGTAAATGGCAAAACGAGGTACAATGCAGTGGAGACTCATGCCCAGAAAATGGAATTTCCCATGCCTGACCCATAGTAAATATATTCACTAAACAAAAACAAGTGTATAAAGACAAAGCAACCAGGCTGTATGTTAAATAAAAGGAATTTTTCCAAGGGCTGGTCATCTTTTATAAAGATTGTTCCATCTGCAAAGCTCAGTGAAACTTTGGCTTATTAGCCATTTAATATCTGCTGTGCAAATTTATAACCTGCTGGGAGCAAATATAACTCATGCACCCAGGTTTACAAAATATGCTATTTTGGTATTCACTGAATTGATGCAGCCTGCTCATTTGCAATAAATCCTTGCTGTCCTTTGATCTTTGACAGTTCAGAACTTTCACACATAACCATTATTAGACTTGGATGAATGCTTCTAAAAAGCATTCACAAGCACTGTTCAAATAAACAACGTGAATTTGCTTCAGCAGTATCTGTGATCCTTTTTATTCATTTTCTGTGGTGATTGATGTGAATTAAGTTTTTTGCTTTGTTTTGTTTAGAAGAATATTAGTGGAATGCAAAATTCTCATGAATACTTATGCGTCTGCACAAAGGTTCATGCTGGAACTGTCTGTGTGGCCATCTTGGGGTGTGCTTGATTTCCCTCCTCTTCTTTAGAAAAATTCCAGTCATCCAATGAGGGAGTAGAACTTATATCACACTATCATACTCCAGTCATGCATCATGAATAACAAACAAGGTATCACAGAGCAAGTAGATCATGTACAGCCTGAACTATTGTCTTATAAAATACTTGTTAAAACCATTTTGAATAATGAACAAATACTTAGAAATCAAAGTCTGCTTGTGAATAATTCCCAAACTTAAACAAGAGTTAAATATGTTTAATAAATTATTCACTATAAATGATTTGCATAGTTCTACTTATCATGTTTTATAACTTTGCAATATAAAGTCAAAAATCTTGGTGCTAATAGCCACTGTTGCAAAACTTGTATGGGAAAAAATCAGGGTCAGCAACATTTTTTCCCATGTAAATGATATATTAACTGGATTTACATATATGAGGTGTTAGTCAAAATAGATCCAACAGTGTTGAAAATATTTTTACTAGGGAACACTGAAGTTCTAGAGACTGTATCTATTATAAAATAATCCTACTATATCTATCAATAGATTATTTTTGGACAGTTAATTCAATTCCTCTCTAAATTTTTCAGGTTTCTTGGCTTACAAAGTCCTTATCTACTGTAACCAATATTCCACATCTATTTAGGTCACAAAACCACAATTGTACATCTAAAGGTAAGAATTTAAATTCTGTATTTAAATTATGTTTAAATGAAACAAGGCCATAAGACTTTCAGTTATTACAAATTAGGAAATTCAATGTTAAGGCACTGTTAACAGGTATGGATAATTAGAAACCCAAAAATCTTTGCCCAAAACTCATAATGAACATTTATTTGGTTCTGTAAATGCAATATATATATGTTTATTACACACACACAAAACTACATTAAAGACACAGTAAGGTTGCAAAGTAGAACATTCAAAAGTTGGAAAATACTATAATCAATGTTGTTTGTGCAACCTTAATTCAGCACCCTTGTGAATATACATTCTGTTTTATTACATGATCACTTAACTATTTTTTTCCACTGGACCCTTGCCTCATTCAGTTCCCAGGGTGGAAGGAGCAGCTATTCAATATTTTGTTCTATGTGTGGCCCTGGGCCTTATTTATATCACATTTTTCAAATCCTGCTCTGAAGACAGAATTATTAATAGCCTCATGGGCCTTTCTATGGTGTTCATCACTATTGCATATGAGAGCTTCATTCATTAATACATTTATTTTAACAACACTCCTGATGAGGGGAGAGGTGGCATTATTTCCATTTTATAGACAAGGAACCAAGCCATATAAATTAAGGTCAAAAGTGTCCAATAATTTAGTTGCCCTATTTCAGACATCTATTACCTGATTTTCCAGAGTAGTTAGCATTTTACAGCACTTTTATGTTCAAAGCACAGTTCCCATTGACCTCAGTAGTAGCTCTGAGAGCTCAGCACTTCTGCAAACCAGACCCCAGAGTCTCAATTAGGGCACCCAGATAATGAGGAAGTTACAATTAGTGACCATCTCTGGAAAGTTTTAAGTGTATTGCCAAGCATCACACGGAAGCCATGTGGCAGAGGTAGGTAGAATCCAGGACAGCATTCAACTGCCTTTAGACCCTCCTTTCTCTTCCTGAAATCTCCTGCTTCCTTGTACATTCCAATTTCTTCAGCAAATGAGGCTGGGTTCCACAACACCCTGTTTTGCAGCACAATGCTCTTTTCTCCCTAGAGTGCCATCCAATCATTTGTAAGGAGTTAGAAACACTAAATAAATATTCCCATTAAATTAAACGAAGCAGAGTCTACTCTAGTGGTTTCAAGAGATGGCTTGGAGAGGAGTCATTCAATCATTTCCTGTTGATTTGCTCTGTGTCATTGGGAAGTCAGCCTAAAATTTTCAAACCCATAGGCCTGATGGTAGGCACATAAATAAGTCATCTGATTTTCAGAGGTGCTAATCAGCCACAGCACCCGTTCAAGTCAATGGGATCTGTGGATTCTCAGCACTTGCGAAAATCAGGCCCTTTGTCTTTAACTTCTCCATGTCTGTTTCATTTATCAAATGAAGATAACAATTTATCTAATCTACAGTGGCACAGTGAAGAATTAAGCTTATAACACTCTTTCATATCTTCAGATGGAAGGTATTCAAGAAGTACAAAATATTAATATTAAAAATTAAAACTAAATCATACCGAAAAATGCTGAAGATTTCTCAGAGCCTTTGTGAACAAGAAATAATTTATATTAAAAACAACGTCCCTCTGATAACAAATCTCACATTGAAATAGCTCTTAAATATATTATCTCTTATTTTAAACTTTTAAATACAATATTTACCAACCAACTATCTCCTAGGGCTGGCAGGAAGAGTATTGGCCACATACAGACATTTCTTGTTTTCTTGATATGTCCCACTAAGTTTAAACCTTTTATGACCATAAATTTGCCTGTCAATCATACACACTTGTGTTGATGAGAACAAAAGAGCAATAGGATGAAACTATATATATTTTCACTTGTTAGATCAGCTGGAGCCTGAACTCAGATCTCCAGAGGTGTGGAAGTGTATCCTGTATTTTACCATTTTAGAGAATTGTTAGGCCATTCAGAAAATTGCTGGAGTTGTGTTTTGATTGTCAGGGACATCTTCTCATGTAATTATAAACACAATGATAGTAGGTGAAGGACAGAATTAAATAGCAAGTCTGGCCACATATATCCTTCCAAACTTTATTACTCTACTTTTTTAAATCCGTATGCTACTGAGTTTAAGTGACAGAATCATTTATACACATTTAGTACTCTTAAGGTTAATTGCTGTTTGTGCAAGATGCAAGACTGGCAGCCCTCGTGACTGAAGTCTAATAATTTAACAGGTAAACAATGAGCAGTAGCAGAAGCAATATGCTCCACACTATCCCATCAATATGGATTTACCCCAACATATAGGGACACAGCTACCAGCAGGGGCAGCTCCGGGCACCAGCACAGCAAGTGCGTGCCTGGGGTGGCAAACCATGGGAGGCGGGCTGCTGGTCGCTGTGAGGGCAGCAGTCAGGCAGCCTTCGGTGGCGTTTCTGCGGGAGGTCCGCCAGTCCTGTGGATTCAGCGGCAGGTACGACGAAGGCGCAGGACCGGCAGATCACCCACAGAACCGCCGCCAAATCCACGTGACCGGTGGACCACCGAAGCCTGCCAGACTGCTGTGCTTGGGGTGGCAGAAAACATAGAGCCGCCTCTGGCTACCAGGAACTAGACTGAGATCACCAACTTATAAATTGTTCCCATCAGATGGCAACTACTTTAAGTCTTTCCCAAATAGATCCAGCTTCAAGCTGGTGACTTAGGTTTTTCCACTGACTTCAATGGGATTTGGATCAGTCCCTTTTGTGATTCTCACATTACCATTCTCCTGAGTCCCTCAACAGCACCATGTATTAATTCACTCTACAAGGAGGAAGTCTGGGAATGAATGTTAAAATTCTAGTTTACTGGGCATTAATTCTCTAGAATTGTCCAATACAGCCAATATGTTGTGACCTACTTGTCAAGGAAATCATTATGCACACAAATCTGAAAGACAAATATTGAAGTTAAACAACTAAATAGTATTATTTTAAAAGTCTCAGCCCATAAGGTCTTCCCAGCCATTCATTAATCCATTTAAAGTTAACCGGATCTCTATCGTTTCAATCCCCCATATGTACAGTAAGAGTGAGATCATTAATTATTATACAAGGGAAGGCAAACAGAGTTCTTTTTGTTTCAAAGCAAGTTTATTGGCACAGCTTTTGTTGTCCTGCAGGGAACTGGTGTCCCTCCAACTCCTTAATATTTTGCAAAAAGACCCATATCAACCTAACATTTTCCTGATACATTGTTCAGACTTGGGGTTTGTTCACTGACAGTGAAACTGAGAATCATCCCACTTCTGAAGTGTTGAAATGAGTTCGACAAAGCTGTATGCTGCTTTCTGATTTGAATGGAATAGCCTCATATCCACTGTAAAACTACAAGTTTTCAGCACATTTACTTTATAATTGTACCAAGACTTTGTTTTCACAAGTCAATTTTTTTTCCGTATGATCTGTCAAAGTGGTTCCTTGGTAAATAGCTTTGATGAACATGCCAGCTCTGTATTTCTCAATGTATTGCGTGGCAGGAAAAAAGAAGGAGAAAGAACAGGTCTAGACTTTACTGAATATTTTTACTGCCTAAATTGCAAATTATTTGACTGAACCATGTCAGGAGCCAGAATTCTGCCTCATAATACGCAATGCAAAGAAAACCACAGTTCTGATTTTATGACAGATATATGCTAATTTCAGCTTCACACACATTCATTTAGTAAAAGTCCCGCAGCATGTGTATACTTGATCTAATTTTTCAAAGGATTCTGCTCCCATTGAAGTCAACAGGAATTTTGGCATTGATTGCATTAGGAGGAGGGCAAGGCCCGAACTCTACTGAAGATGGGGTTAACTGGCTTGGTGAATTTGGGGTAGTCCAAAGCTTTTAAAAAAATACTGTATTCCCCAGACCTAAGCCAACATGAAATCATTGTGAACCCAAGTGATTTTACTCTTCTGAATAATTTCCATAGATAATCTATATGATTTCCTCTGGGGCACCCAGGAAAGATGATGAAGAAATATAAAAAGTGTCTCTTTATATGTGAAGCTGTTACTAGAGTAAATTTATGATGAACTTAATCAAATTCCTCCATCATTTTCAAGTTTTCTAATGTCATTTATACTGTAATGGAGATTAAATAAACAGTAATCCCTTAAAATGTAGCACAGTGATACTCAGACTGAGGGTCGAGAGCCACAAGTGGCTCTTTAATGTATTTTCTGTAGCTCTTTGCAGCATATGATATTAAAACACTGTATGATTTAATTATTAACCAGTCTTGCTGCTTTTACTGTGTTATTAACCAATTGTAGTTGATAAAATAATAATACTCGATCAATCACATTGCTGTAAGAATTATATATATAGTAAATGAAATAATGAATTCACACTACTGTGGCTCTTTTGGGTAATGTTGATCACTAATTTGGCTCCTGAACCACAGAAGGCTGAGCATCCCTGATGTTGTGCCAGTTTCTAACCTTAGATGGACACATACGGCTATCAAAAGATTTTGATGGGAGTTGGGACTGTGTAGTCAAAGGCAGGATGTGGCCCTGAGATTAGTGTCATCTTGATTTTCCAACATATCTAAACCAAAAATGGGCTCAATTTTCCAGGGCCCCTAAGAAGAATTTAAGCATAATGGGGAAGGGAGGGAGGGGCAACAAGAATAATATGGAAGCGTCACCCAGTCTTGGTATAAGATAAAGCTGTAAGGGGGCAACCTTACTCTGCCGCACCTTCTGTCCTTCACTGACTTGCCCTTGGTCCTCCCTACCTCTTCCCATCCTCAGCAAGGTCCCTCCCCCGACCAGCAAGCTCCAGCATAAGAGGCAAAGCTTTCACCAGCTCGACACCAGTGGTGATCCCAACACAAATACCCCCTACACAGGGGTAATCTCTGACTAGTTTAAATTCTCTTTGCACTGTGAAGGCAAAGTGTACTTAGCAAACTGGTGAATTCAGTCCAACATATTTTCTGTGGTAGAGTGGTGAGCACTGCATACAGCACTCCAAATCAGGTCTGACCAATGCATTGTATTATACCAATAATACATATTCTGTTTGCATGTATTTATCCTTTGGTTAATGCAACTTCATCCATTTATTTCTACTTTTTAACCGATGCTCTGGCCACATGCTAGACTTAAGAAGTTAATTCCTCTTTTATTTATGCCAGTGGAAGTCAGGAGTAACTCTACTGAACACAGTTCAGTTACACTGATATAAAACAGGTGTGAGAGAAAACACAGCCCCAGAATTTCAATAGTTCTGACCAGAACCCCAGATCTTCCTTCAACTTAGTACCCTTAAAGGAAGATGTAAAGGCCAAATCCTGGTCCCTCTGCAATGACTAAACAAACCACCTGAACGCAGGAAAATGCAGACCTGAGGGGAGGGAAGGAATACTCAGGACTAGAATAATCTCTACAGTGCTACAACTCCTTGATACATTAGTTGGGCTGGTCTATCACAATTCAGCCAGACAACTCTGATCAACCACAAAACTGCTTGATTTCTGGGGTGATCCTGAGCCTCTTATATTCCTCTTTTAAAATTTAGCAAAAATATATAAAAACTTGTTTGCAGACATACCATATTGGAGCTGTAATTATAAATATGCTGTACTAATCAAAAGCTGCTGATATATAGGATACATAATCTGTACACTGTATCTCTGAAGAGTCATTCAGAGTTATATATACATGAGTATAAAGCAACAGCTACTTAATGTTGTTTGAAACTATAAATTTCAAAGCAGCTAGACTTGGCGGACGAGCAATTAGCTTGCATTAGCTAAAACAAATTGTGTGTGTTCCTTTAAAGTCAGGGGAAATTCTAGACATATTAAAAAAATACAAACAAAGCCTGCTTTTATCTGGAGTCTAGATCTCTCACACCTAACTGAAGCCTTTCAAAGCTCAAAGCACAGATTAGTGAGCTAATTGACCATATGGTAGAATTATAAAGGCTCTTTCTCAACCACTTCTATCACTATGTTTTCTTCTTTTTTAGTGTCAGTTACATCAGCCTCAGGCATAGATTTGGGATGCTAATCCATATATTATATTTTGATTGAAGGGATTTTGCTGCGGATCAAGGGTCCTATTAGGAAAAATAAGTTAATAAAGGTCAAATGAGCACACTTTGAGCATAAAAAATGTTAGGGGAAGGGGAAGTAATTGATTTGCTTTCGTGACCTTCATGTACAATAAGACCCAAAAGCTCAGCAGAAACTCCCAGTAATGATAAAAGTGCACTTAAGCTCCACTACACTAATATCACTATTAGTTTGAACATTAGGAATCTTAATATTGATTTATCTATTGATAAATAGATAAATGTATACAATTAAAAACCTTATTCCAGTTTAAAGGTATTACTAGTTTAAATTACATTATCTATAGTTAAAATGGGGAATACCACTAGAACCAGCGATATCTCTAGAACCAGAATGAACATTTTAAGTGTGGTCATTGTACACACTGTAGCAATTGCAGTTAATTTATACATTAATTAGAATATTAAAAACGCACTACAACCCATGCCAGAAGAAAGGAAATCCCATTCTAACAAGTCATGTGAAAGACATCAGGAAGATTTATGAGATATGAAAACCCCCAGTTAGAAGAGAAGGGGAAGCTAATCTGGGGGAAGGACTAGAGGAAGAGGCCCAGGGAGGACAGCCTTAAGCAGTCTTGGTTGCCAGACCTCTGGTAGCCCAAAGGGTCCTGGGTCAGAGCCCAGTGGAATGAGAGGGCCTGGGCTCCCCACCCCACAACGTCCTTTGGAGTCAGGGGTTGTGGCTGTGACTACTAGGCCATGATCCCCAACCAAACCTCAAGTGAAGACCATTACAGGCCAGAAGAATCAAAGATTAATCTGGGGCCAGTCCAGGTCAAAACTGAAAGTCAGAATCCATTGCCAAATTGAGAGTGAGAGGCAAGAATCAGGGTCAGGCCAGGCTGGGGTCAGCACAGGTCCTAATCTGAAGACAGTAAAACAACATCGGGGTCAGGAGCTGAGCCAAGTTAGAGAGCCAAGAATCTGGAATCCAGGTGAGTTGTAGTGAGGAGCAGCAAGGCGGGTTCTAGGACAAAACACATCAGAAGTCTGTGCTGCTCAGACAACTCCCAGAATGTCTTCCTGGTTTATATGGGGAGCTCTAGCCAATCAGGGAATCACAGAGGACAATCACTCATGCCCCTTAGGGTGGGACTTCCTGCAGAGCTTAGCCCCTTAGTTGCCTTGCTGGCAACTCTTCCCGGGCCTTGGGTGGCAACAAGGAAGTGTTGCTTGTCTCCATACTTGCAGTCCCCAGTTTTAGACCTGTGGGTTCTTACATATAAGTCATTATTTCTGCACTGCATCACATATCTGCATCATTGATCTGGTGGATGAATTCTCCACTTGTTTTGTAAGATTAGTTCTTTCAATCATACCCTATATGGTTAGTGTCCTGAACGAGAGCATCAACATCTTCATATGTACAATGATGCAGGATGAGTACTCTGACTCAAGATTCTTTTAAATTGGATAAATAATAGGCTACTGAGGGGGATACATGAGACTAACGTGTGAAACCCATCAGGTCAAGATGTGAGAATAGACATGGGAAAAGCTATAGTGCAATCATTAAATGTAATGGTCCAGATCTTCAGCTGCAGCTGGGGAGTACACAAAAGAAGGAGGATGCAAAGGTAACTTTAAACCACCTTTATGTTTCCCCAATCCTGGCCTAGTTGTGTGCCAACACAATCCTCCAAAGTAGGCTATCGCAGCCTCAGGGCTGTCCTAACTTGCAATGACTGCC
This sequence comes from Mauremys mutica, assembly GCF_020497125.1. Classification (NCBI taxonomy): domain Eukaryota; kingdom Metazoa; phylum Chordata; order Testudines; family Geoemydidae; genus Mauremys; species Mauremys mutica. The sequence goes on along the minus strand of NC_059072.1, from coordinate 233,962,260 downwards.
CTCAGACTCAGGGAGATGATTCAGAAGCAGGAGATCAACAGATCATAGGGATGACCAGACATACCCTACATAGTAGCTGTGGCTGTAGGTTGCATAAGATCTAATACACTAGCTCTATCCTGCTGTTAAATATTTGGGTGAGTCTCCTTTGGCTGGCTACACTAGCTTTAGACAGCACAAAGCGATCACTGTACAAGCCAGGATCTGGGCCAATATCTGTACAAAAGACAAGAAATATTTTTAAATTGTTTTAATTCTGTCTTAAATTGGGTCATTGTGCTTAGTTATTATACCTACTGTGTAAAGTTTTTAAAAGTACCTAAATCATTTAGTATCCACTGGATTTTGATTGGACATAGGCTCCTAAATAATCTAGGTGCTTTTCAAAATAGATATTGACCGTACAAAATCATCATGAAAGTTTAGTCCAGGCACAAAATCTACTTGGACTTCCTTACCATGATGATGATAACATTTTATTTACCCATTGTGATGGAATACACCCCTATATTCACACCCTACATACTATTGTAATAATCTTTGTATCATTTAAAAACTCATAATTTGGTGGTCAGTATTGTCCTGATAAAATAGGTGTGGTAACATTGTATGTAGAGTTATAAGATTCCCCAATCTGATGTTACTAACACATGTTCCAAACTCCACAGCTCTGCCCAGGCACCAGTCAAGTCTGTCCTAAACAAAGGAAGGAAATGTGTGCTTGCCTTAATTTTCATTGAAGCAGTAAGCAGAGTCATCAAGCAGGAAGGGAAAACAAGGGAAGTTCAAATATGTGGGGGGAAAAAAGTGGGGAATATCCTTCCATATAGACTCTTTGTGTCCTGGGTCTCAGCTGGAAATGTTTTTTTCAAGAGAGGGACTGAAACTACATAAAGAAAGTACAGACACCCCAAGGCACCCCTCTATCTCTCTTCCTGCCCATTACACTCACTGAACCTAAAGAAACAAAGGAAGCAGCTTTTGGACTCTGGGGGCAGGGTCCTGACCTAAAGAGTTTGGTCAGTAAGACTGCAGAAAGTGTATGGTGGGAAAGTTTGCTTTCAAAGTAAGATAGTTTCTGAAGTAGATACTGGTAAATGTTTATCTTTATTTTTCTTGTAACCATTTCTGACTTTTATGCTTCATTACTTATACTCGCTGAAATCTATCTCTTTGTAGTTAATAAACTTGTTTTATTGTATTATCTAATCCAATGTGTTCAAGTTGAAATGTCTCGGTAATTTCATTTGGGGTAAAAAGCTGTGTGCATATTATTCCCTTATAGGAATAATAGACTTATTATATTCATACTGCCCAGGACAGGGCTGGGCCGTACCGGGACATACATTTCTGAGGGAAAATCTGGGACTGGGAGTGTGTTGGTATCACTCCATGGTAGTCTTTAAGGCTAATAAGAGCCAGAAGTGGCAGGCTGGCTGCAGCACACACAGACAAAATTGGGAGTGACTTACATGCTGGAGACTGTTTGTGGGCAGTCCAGGTTGCAAGCTACAGCAGTAAGGCATTGTAAAGGGCACCCCAGATTACAGGGTACAGGTAACATAGCTCCTCATTAGTCTGGACTGCTTGTATGTCACACCCATAAAAATAATAATAATGAGCCAAGACAAAGAGGCAAGTTGAACTTGCAAAATATGTATACATAGTACCAAATTCACTGTTCTAAGATTCTGCAACATCTGAACAAATAGAGTGAAATGGAGATGGAGTAAGATACTGAATCTCTATTGTGAATTTTGGACTTTTTGTGGCTTGAAGTGAGGCTTTTGTTTTAGTAGAATCTTATGATTCATTATCTTTTTCATGGATATTGACAAAATTAAAGCAAAAAAATGACTGAAATTGTTACAGTTTTCTATTAAGATTATTAATACTCCTTTGGAGCCACTGTGATCACAGTAAAAGTATATGACAAATTCTCCTTATCCATGGGTCATTTGCAAAGCATACAAAAATTATGAACCATCTTGTCAATTTGCATTTAGGGAGCCTTTACTCCAATGGCTCACTGACAAAATAAACTGTAATGGGTATTGTGCCAAGGCACAATTAAAGACCTTAATCTACAGATCTGCAAATGAACTATCTCTGCATACCAAAGATTAAATACTGATGACAAAATCTGTGCTTTCCTATACTAGATAAAAGTTAAGGCCTTAAGGCAATAATTCATATTATGGAATACTGCCTTTGGCAATTTCCCTTTCAAAATAAAGATTTTTTTTAGGAGTCACACAAAACAGGCCCAAAAAATCTATGAACAGAAACTTTGTTTTCCTCCTGTAACTCAGAAATGCCAGAAACTCCTGGTAGCAGGAGAAGTTATAGAAGCTGCTAAAGCAGTGACCAGTGAACTTCTCTGGACAATCCAAGGGACAGTCTGTGTTGACTGGAGTTTCTGGTTGGCTGCTTGCTCTAATCCTTTCCTGCCCCTGTCCTTACCATTTCCTCACCTCAGTCCCACTCCATAATTGCCCCTCTTACCCTTCTCATCTCCTCTTCCCTATCTTCTTCCCCCTTCATTTTCTTTCCATTTAGCTTATCCCTTCCTACCTAAACCCTACTTCACCCCAAAAACTCATATAACTAACATGCTGTTTACTGCAATCATATTGTTCCCTTAACTTTATGTTACCCTTTTTTGTGCTATACTATTTCTGTGCTGTCTATTTAGATTGTAAAGTCTTTGGGGAAAAGGACTGTCTAGAACGGTCTATTACTGCATACTGCCGCACACAATGGATCCCCATTCTCAAATGGTTTTGAGGCACTACCATAATAAATATGATTTATAATCAAGGTTAGCATAATTCTGTTTTTATTTATTTATAATTTCTACAAATAATTTATATATATAAATACACAGACACATATGTACACATGTATACATATACACACACATTTTTTTCTATTTTTATTGGTTTACATTTTCACAGTTGCAGGAAATTATTTGGGCCAGTGTCCTGTCTTCCAACAGTTGCTGATGCCAGGTGCTTCAGAGGGAATTAACAGAACAGACAATCACTGAGTGATCCATCCTTGTTGCTCACTCCCAGCTTCTGGCAATCAGAGGCTAGGGACACCCAGAGCATGGGTTTGCATCCGAGACCATCTAGGCTAATAGCCATTGATGGACCTATCCTCCATGAACTTATATGATTCTGTTTTGAACCCTGTTATAGTCTTGGCCTTCACACCATCCCCCGGCAATGAGTTTCACAGGTTGACTGTGTTTATGTGAAGAAATACTTCCTTTTGTTTGTTGTAAACCTGCTGCCTATTAATTTCATTGGGTGACCCCTGGTTCTTGTGTTATGGGAAGAGGTAAATAACACTTTCTTATTCACTTTCTCCACTCCATCATGATTTTATAGACCTCTGTCATATCCCCCACTTAGTTTTCTCTCTTTCAAACTAAAAAGTCCCAGTCTTTTTAATCTCTCCTCATATGGAAGCTGTTCCATACCATTTTTGTTGCCCTTCTCTCAGTGATGCAAGTAAAATCCACTTCTTACTGGTACAGGGGGGGCACCAGCTGGGGGGGCGTGTGACCTCCCCACATGACCCTCTATGTGACTCATTGCCCCACCCCCAGTCCCGGGCCCCCACATTCTCCCTGTTCCCTCCCCACATTCATCCCATGTTACCTGGGAGGGGAGGAAGAATCTGTCCTCCTCTTGTTGCACCGGAGACTTCGGGGCAGGGCTCTCACATGAACCGCAGCGGGGAAAGGAGCAGAACTCCCAGCCCTGCCCCCTGCCCTTCCATGGAGCTGCGTCTCCGTCCTCTCTCTGTCAGGGGCGGCTCTAGGAATTTGGCCGCCCCAAGCAGTCATGCCTGCGGGAGGTGCACCGGAGCTGCGGGACCAGCAGACCTCCCGCAGGCATGACTGCAGAGGGTCTGCTGGTCCCGCGGCTCCAGTGGACCTCCCGCAGCTGCGGAGGGTTCGCTGGTCCCGCGTCTCCGGTGGACCTCCCGCAGGCATGACTGCGGAAGGTCCGCCGGACCCGCCTGCCGCCCTGCCGGCAAAATGCCGCCCCAAGCGCGCGCTTGGCGCGCTGGGATCTGGAGCCGGCCCTGCTCTCTGTGTACCACAGCAGCAGCCCCACCGGAGGACAGGGCTGAGGGGGCGAGGCTGGGGGTGGTACAGCCACTGGAGGAGCTGCCGGCATTCTGCTCCTTTCTCCACTGCCCCTCCCAGTGGAGAAAGGAGCAGAACTCCCAGCCCCACCCCCCAGCCCTCTCCTCCTGTGGGGCTGCTGTTGTGTCTTTCCAGTACATCGTACCGGCTATAAATAGCTTGCTGGCACGGTGTACCATAGTGTACTGGCCTACTTGCACTGCTGCCTTCTCTGTACCTTTCCCAATTCTAATACATCCTTTTTTAGATAAGGTGACCAGAACTCGTGCAGTATTCAAGTTGTGAGCATACCACAGGTTTATATAGTGGCATTATGATATTTTCTGTCTTATCTATTCCTTCCTAATGGTTCCTAACATTCTGTTCACTTTTTTGACTGTCACTGCATATTGAGCAGATGTTTTCAGAGAACTATCCAGAATGACTCCAAGGTCTCTTTCTTGAGTGGTAACAGCTATTTTAGACCACATGTTTTTGTATATATAGTTGAGATTGTATTTTACAATGTGCATTACTTTTGTATTTATAAACATTGAATTTCATCTGCCATTTTGTTACTCACTCATCCAGTCCTGTAACATCCCTTTGTAACTTTTCACAATTTGCTTTGGATTTAACTATCTTGAGTAATTTTGTATCATCTGCAAATTTTGCCACCTCACTGTTTACCCTTTTTTCCAGATCATTTATGAATATGCTGAAAAGCACTAGTCCCTGTACAGATCCCAGGGGAACACCACTTTTTATCTCTCCCCATTCGGAAAAACTAACCATTTATTTCTACCCTTTGTTTCCTATGTTTTAACCAGTTACCAATCCATGAGAGGACCTTCCCTCTATCCTAGGTCTGATTAGTTTGCTTAAGAGCCTTTGATGAGAGACCTTGTCAAAGGCTTTCTGAAAGTCCATGTACAATATATCAACTGGATTACCTTTTTCCACATGTTTGCTAACCCCCTCAAAATAGATTTTTAAGCCATGATTTCCCTTTAGAAAAACTGGATTGATTTTTCCCCAACAAATCATGTTGATCTATCTGTCTGATAATTCTGTTCACAAATTATCAATATCACGTCAAAATATACAAAGTAAATAACCTTGAAAACAAACTCTAATAAGTTCTCAAGCAGCTTTTTTCCTATTTTTCCTATTTGTAAATTTTGACTATTATAGATGGAAATATTTTTCCATTGGTATGTGTGTGTATGGTGAAATCAACCTTTACTGAAAAAAAATCGAATCCTTCCAAGCCTATTTATAATGTTTAATAATAAATGACCAGATGGATTATGCTCTAGCTTCGGGAGCAAACAAAACAAAGCAACACAAAAACAAAAATCACTCATGGGCTAAAACCTGCTTGTGAATGTTATATCCTTACAGTGTGCCCCTATAATCAAATGATAATGTTAATATAAAGCCCAACCATTTGTGGCACCAGTGAAAATGGTACTTTTTACAGGCAACAGAGTAGTAGAGTTAGGAGGAGGAATAGGAAGACAAAAGGAAATTTGCAACAGAAGGCATAAGAACAACCTTACTGGGTCAGGCCAAAGGTCCATCTAGCACAGTATCCTGTCTTCCAGCAGTGGTCAATCCCAGGTGCCCCAGAGGGAATGAACAGAACAGGTAATCATCAAATGATCCATTCCCCATCGCCCACTCCCACCTTCTAACAAACAGAGGCTACTGACACCATTCCTGCCCATCCTGGCTAATAGCCATTGATGGACTTATCCTCCATGAATTTATCTAGTTCTTTTTTTGAAACGTCACAACATCCTCTGGTAAGAAGTTCCACAGGTTGACCGTGTGTGAAGAAATACTTCCTTTTGTTTGATTTAAACCTGCTGCCTATTAATTTCATTTGGTGACCCCTAGTTCTTATGTTATGAGAAGGAACAAATAACACTTCCTTATTTACTTTCTCCACACCAGTCATGATTTTACAGACCTCAATCATAACTCCCCTTGATCATCTTTTTTTCCAAGCTGAAAAGTCCAGTTTTATTAATCTCTCCTCATATGGAAGCTGTTCCATGCCCCTAATAATTTTTGTTACCCTTTTCTGAACCTTTTCCTATAGATAGATAGATAGATAGATAGATAGATAGATAGATAGATAGATAGATAGATGGGCCGACCACATCTGCACACAATATTCAAGATGTGGGCATACTATGGATTTATATAAAGGCAATGTGATATTTTTTGTCTTATTATGAATCCCTTTCTTGATGATTCCAAACATTCTGTTTGCTTTTTTGACTGCCACTGCACATTGAGCGGATGTTTTCAGAGAACGATCCACAATGACTCCAAGATCTCTCTCTTGAATGGTAACAGCTATTTTAGACCACATGATTTTGTATATATAGTTGTATATATAATTGAGATTATATTTTACAATGTGCATTACTTTGTATTTACCAGCATTGCATTTCATCTGCCATTTTGTTGCCCACTCACCCAGTTTTGTGAGATCCCTTTGTAGCTTTTCCAATGTGCTTGGGACTTAACTATCTTGAGTAGTTTTGTACCATCTGCAAATTTGGCCACCTCACTACTTACCCTTTTTTCCAGATCATTTATGAATATGTTGAATAAGACTGGTCCCAGTACAGACCCCTGGGGGACATCGCTATTTACCTCTCTCCATTCCCTTTGTTTACTATCTTTTAACCAGTCACTGATCCATGGGAGGACCATCATTCTTATCTCATGACAGCTTACTGTATTTTGCTTAAGAGCCTTTGCTGTGATAGTTTGTCAAAAGCTTTCTGAAAATCTAAGTACACAATATCCACTGGATCCCCCTTGTATGCTTGTTGAAACCTCTCTAAGGCCAATCCACTAAAGCAAAATCTCCAGAACTACAAAGTGGTACACAATAAATTAAAAACAGGGAAATGTATCTTCAAAAATGTAGATTAAATAAATAGGTTACATATAGCTGTACAGATCTCATCATTTTCTTTCCCACCCATGGCTTAAGAAACGTCCTGTGCTGCCAAGAAGGATTAAGCTGGCTTTTAGATCTATACTGGTCCCATTATTCCACGAATTGAGGAATCACCTTTTGTTTTTGTTGGGTTTAAGGTGAATTGACAATTCTCAGATTATCCTTCCTTTTGTGGTATGCTGTGGAATGTGAGTGCTGTTGTGATTTCTGTGTATCTGCCTTGTCCACAGCTGGTTGATTTCCTTCTAGTGAATGAGTTCTTCCCATTTTCACCATTACAGCTTGAGAAAATGAACATTCATATCTCAAATCAAGAATAACCTATTTATATAAGCTAACTTTGGCCTTTATCCAGCAAAGCACTTCATTCTCCCATTGACTTCAATGGAACTATTAGCGGGATTAAAGTTAAGCAAATATTTAAGCACTTTGCTGGATCAGGTCCTTTAGCATGACTGTATTCTATAGAAATACAAAGTTAAGAATATAAAGAACAATGATCACATAACAGGGGCATAAACAACATGGTTTTATCTGAGGGGGAGGTAGAATAGTAAAATTATAGCTGCTGAATATCATTTTTTACACTATCTCATTGTTCTAGATGTTGCAGTCCCCTGATGATTCACAGTTTGTTCTTTTCAGTTCAGGAGGGGTATAGTCTCCTTTGATGGTCTCCAGTGCTTTAAGATCCTTTCTTTCCCCCCAGGATATCAGCTGACTATTGGTGACCAGGCCAGTTTGAAGGTGTATCCTTCAGCATGCTCTGGCTCCCTGCCTGGGAAATGACTCAGCAAGCATGGTCTCTTCCTCTTCTGAAGGAGATTTCTGTGTGCCCGGATGAAACTGTCTATGCTTCTCACAGTTTTTCTGTAGTTAGGCTGGCTTTCCTCCCCCCCGCCCTCTTTTACATAGAGTTTAGTGAACCTCTTTTTCTATCTCTGCATGCAGACTTCAGATCCCCTCTCTCTAGCAAGACCTGGATAGTTCCAGCCAGCTGCCACTCCTCTAAGGCTGCTGCCCAGAGCCTCCTGATGGGCTCTTCCTTTCTTTCTTCCCCACCTCCTGGACAAGTTCCATGTGCTGTTTTCACACAGAGAGTTGTGAGGCCTGACATCAAGGAGTCCATGATTCTTTGGCTAATTTATTTAGTTATTTTACAGCCTCTGACCTCAGTCCCATGGCTGGGTATCAAAGGGCCTCCAAGCTGCCATCTTAGCTGTAGTCTTTTCCTTGTCAGCATCTGTGAATGAGAGAGAGAGAGAGGAGAACCTTTATTATTACTCCTAAGTAGTAACAGCAATGAAAGTAATATTTGTATATGTAATTTAGAGTCATAGAGTTCCAGGCCAGGAGGGACCATCAGATCATCTACTCTGATTTCCTGCATATCACAGGCTATTAATCCACCCCATAGGCCACTAATTCACCCAGTTGTCCCTGTACTTAACCCAATAACCTGGATTGGACTAAAGTCTTACAGCCTTCAGGAGATTAACCTATTGTGTGCCACAGGAAGCGAACAGAAAGGACAGAAGTGCACTAATGCCCAAGGCCTGTTCACTGTCTGGGAATTGATATAGTGATTTCTCGGTGTTCTTCTTTTTTCTATTGTTGGCATTTTGCACTTTTGACCTGTAACTGAAAGCTTTCTGCAATGAGGCCCCATCACACCCATTTTGAGTTATCAACAAAGATGAGAGAGATTTCCATCTTAAGATTTAGTTATAGCCTATTTATCTTCTTAGTGCCTTCACTTTATTAAGGGAAGTTAATTTTTACCAGGGCCCCAAGGCAGCACAACGGTAATACAATAATATTTGCTGAAAACTTTCAGAAAGACCTCTTATACTGCAATTCCTAGTTGGTTGGCACTCCTTTGTGTCAGTGCTTTTAAATCATGCATTTCAGCAGGTATTACACGCATATTTATTCATAATATGCTGGGTTCTTAGGCTTGAGGATTTTTTTATCATGGCTCCCCATGTTGTTGAAATTAATCACGACCCCGCAGGTCATTTTCTCCAGTGACTCCTGCCGGGAAATTGGTCATGTCTGAAATAGTGTTGTGATCTGAAATAAAATATTCATGTTAATAACAGATGGCTTGTGTTTATATGTCACAAACAAGGCTGCCCTGGCAAATTGCTATACCTTACATTTTGCATTTCGTGATAAAGCTGACTTGGAAAGCCTATGATTATGATATTGATCCCCTTTATTTTTCTTACAAATTCAGTGCCTACTTCCATGCAACTTTTAAAAAAAACTGGAGGGTTTCTTGAAAAATATAAATATTCATCTTTATCACTTTAGCATCATTTAGAACCTTATTTTAGCACTTAATGGGACACATTTTGCCCTGAATCACACTTGGAGCAACCATATTGTACTTGATTAGCTCTGTGGGACTGTTGTGTAACGTAAGATTAACAATATGACAGCCCAGAGGTCTATGCTGTAGCAAGCCTGTGTTGTGTCCCTCAGCTCCAGGCACACAAGGCCAGGGAGGTCCACGTGGAGAGCACCAGATGACTTGCTTTGGTTAATTGAGAAGTGCTGTAGACAGTCTGTGAAAGCCTTCCTTAGCCTGAATGATCAGTCCATCCAATGAGAGGCATTCAAGAGAAACAAAAGGGAAAAATAGGTGGCCTCTACTGTATGGCATCCCCTCCCCTCAAATAGCCTGAGCAGAGTTGTGTTGACTTCAGTGGAAGTTGGATCAGGTCCCAAATGACACCCTCATTATTTTACTGTCAGCAGTGAATGATCAGGTTTTTTTAAACCATTGTTTTTAAAACGTGAAACATTGATTTGCTTTCCTTACTTTCCCTCCCTCCCCCATTGTATTTGGTTAAACACAAAATTTAAAGTCAATTCTCTTTCTACACTTAAACTGCAATCCTGCAATAAGTTCGGCATGGGGAGAGCCCTATTTACTTTGATGTGCATCTGTGCAGACCACATGGCAGGACTGAGATCTTAATGCTTTTCTCGATTACTTTTGACATTGTGTCATGACAGTAGCTAGCTGTTTTCATCTGTAGATCTCAAAGCACTTTACAAAGGAGGTCAGTATCACTATCTCTATTTTACATATGGGGAAACTGAGGCACGGGGAGAGGCAATGTCTTGCCCAGGGTCACCCAGAAACCAAGAGCAGGAATTGAACCCACGTTTCTTGAGTGACAGTTTAGGCCCCAAATCACTAGGTCACTCTGTAGCAGTCATTTAAGTTTCATTTTAAAAAAGATACTTATAATTAATTTGCCTGCTCACTAAAGATTTTTTTATCTAAAACTTTTTCATTTCCTTTTTTCCTTTATACATGTTTAACAGAACAAAACCTACTGTAACCAAAATCTCTTCCATAGGGAAACACCCACCCTCTTGTTTAGTGACTGCATAAGATTACACAAAGCCACCTGCAAAATGTGTGACTAAATATGAATGCAGTAACACCAGATCCTTTTTCTATTGTTGAACTGCACAACTACACTTTCCTCCAAAAGGAGAAACAGCATGGGGTTAATGTCATGTACTGAAAAAAATTACAGATATATATGAGGAAATTAGAAAAACAGAAAGTTTCATGACACTTCTGTGCTGTTTATCCCAATGCAAATTAAAATAGCTGAGCTATAAAAAAAATCCCTAAAACATCCAGATTTATAGTGGAAATGATGACAGATTTGCACAAGCACTTCCAGAATGCAACTCAGAATAGATGAATAACTGAACAAAACACACAATATGAATGATGTCCTGTAAGAAAGAGTGCATATGAGGCGTTTAACTTATTACTGTTTTTTTTTCCCAGCAACTATGATATCTACTATAGGAATGGTAGCATTGACCATAGAATCATAGACGATTAGGGTTGGAAGAGACCTCAGGAGGTCATTTAGTCCAAACCCCTGCTCAAAGCAGGACCAACCCCAACTAAATCATCCCAGCCAAGGCTTTGTCAAGCCAGGCCTTACAAACCTCTAAGGTTGGAGATTCCACCACCTCCCTAGGTAACCCATTCCAGTGCTTCACCACCCTCCTAGTGAAATAGTTTTTCCTAATATGCAACCTAGACCTCCCCCACTGCAACTTGAGACCATTGCTCCTTGTTCTGTCATCTGCCACCACTGAGAACAGCCTAGCTCCATCCTCTAAGGAACTCCCCCTTCAGGTAGTTGAAGACTGGTACAAATCCCCCCCTCACTGTTCTTTTCCGCAGACGAAATCAGCCCAGTTCCCTCAGCCTCTCCTCGTAAAAGTCATGTGCTCCAGCCCCCTAATCATTTTCATTGCCCTACACCGGGCTCTCTCCAATTTGTCCACATCCTTTCTGTAGTGGGGGGGCCCAAAAGTGGTCGCAATACTCCAGATGTGGCCTCACCTGTGCCTAATAGAGGGGAATAATCACTTCCCTCAATCTGCTGGGAATGTTCGTACTAATGTAGCCCAATATGCCATTAGCCTTCTTGGCAACAGGGGCACACTGCTGACTCATATCCAGCTTCTCATCCACTGTAATCCCCAGGTCCTTTTCTACAGAACTGCTGCTTAGCCAGTCGGTCCCCAGCCTGTAGCAGTGCATGGGATTCTTCCTTCCTAAGTGCAGGACTCTGCACTTGTCCTTGTTGAACCTCATCAGATTTCTTTTGGCCCAATTCTCCAATTTGAATCCATGTTGACTGTTCCTGATCACCATCCTCACCTCCAAGTGCTTCAAAATGGATTCCTTGAGGACCTGCTCCATGATTTTTCCAAGGACTGAGCTCAGGCTGACCGGTCTGTAGTTCCCCAGATTCTCCTTCTTCCCTTTTTTAAAGATGGGCACTATATTTGCCTTTTTCCAATCATCCGGGACCTCCCACGATTGCCACAAGTTTTCAAAGATAATGGCCAATGGCTCTGCAGTCACATGAACCAACTCCCTCAGCACCCTCGGATGCATTAGATCCAGCCCCATGGACTTGTGCATGTCCAGCTTTTCTGAATAGTCCATAACCTGTTCTTTCATCACTGAGAACTGTTCACCTCCTCCCCATACTGTGCTGCCCAGTGCAGCAGTCTGGGAGCTGACCTTGTATGTGATCATACAAGTGCTTAACAAAATGTAGTGCAGAAGCAAATAAAAATGGTTTGACATTTTAGACTAGGAACTGAATAAGTCATATGCCAAAAAAGGGAAAGTGAAGAAGATACAAATAAAGGCATTAGAAAAGAAATGTTTTGCACTCACGTGTTGATGTACTGATGATGCAGGAGTTGTTATCATGATTTTGCCTACATTATCACTTTTGCTGGTAAAACTTTTGTTGGTCAGGAGTGTGAAAAAAACACACTCCTGACCAACATAAGTTTCACTGGCGAAAGTGCTGTTGTGGACAGTGCTATGTTGGCAGGAGAGACTCTCCTGCTGTCATAGCTAACGCTGCTCGTAATTATACCATCAGGAGAGCTTTTCCCTGCCAGCAAAGAGCGGCTACATAGGACACATTACAGGGGTGCAGCTGCAGCAGTACAGATGTGCTGCTGTAAGGTCCATAATGTAGACATAACCTCAGTTTCCAAACCGGGGTGACAATGCCAGGATACTTCATTCATAATATGGGGGCTTCAATCAGGATATAAACACTCTAAGTTGCTACTTGGCATCTTTGATGCTGACTCAAACTCTTTAGGGCCCATCTTTTTGTATTTTGCTTGTACAGTGATCAAAGCAGGACCTTGATCCTTTAGTGCTATTGCAATACTACTACTACTAATTAATAATAAATGCAGAGTTGGGCAAACTTACTTAAGCATTCAAGTTAAAAATTGGGATCCACGTGTCTAATTTTAAAATGTTGTATTGTATAATACTTGATTGATATAGCTTTACCTCTTAATATTTGATATGATTATTCCCCATTTTTTAAAATAACCCTTTAAGCAAAAGTTAATGCCACACACATGCAAACCAATTGTATATGTATGCATGTTTAAGCTATGTCAGGAAAATCTAATGTCAGAAGAGCCATGATCATATTCTATCCCTCTTCCTTGCCCATTGCTAGAAACATCATCCCTATTTCCAGATTTTTGGCTTTGGAATAGATTCTCCACAGCATTCAGCTTCCACACCAGGGATATTCACAGCAGAGGATTTATGGGAAGTTTCTGTTCCTTTGTGTCACTTAAAGAGCACAAACAGAGCTCAGAGCCAGATTTAAGCTCTCAGCACTCACAATTGGGACCAGATTTTCAAAAGTGCCAGTGGCCAGGTTCCATCAAGGCACCAAAACAAGGGGCAGATTTTCAGAAGTGCTCAGCACCTAACAGCTCCCAGGGTAACACTTATGGCCAGTTTGTCATGGGATCTTATCACCCAGCGTGCTGAGCACTTTTAAAAATCTGGCCACTTATTCTGGTGCCTAGGAACTATGCTCTTGAAAGTGTAGCCCCAAATGAATAATCTGAGCTCCTGAAAATCTGGCCTCATGTGTTTAAGCCTTAGATAATAAGGCTGATTAGTACACTTGTGAGTGTTTAGTGCTTATATGGGTTCAATGACTAGTATGAGGTGCGTAAGGGCAGAAATCCTAACAATAACAGTTCTATTACAAAACCTGAAAGGAAGACTTCATATTTGCTTTCCCTCCAGTTAACATCCATTCCCTTTGGTACATTTGTGTTAGCATTTTGATGTGGTAGTGCCACAAATTCCACTTTAGGCACCCTGGGTTTGGCAGCCATGTTAACAGTGTTCTCACTAGGGTACTGCCATTTCAAAGGCTTCATCCTACTTTAAAAAAAAGTTCTTCTTATGTACTTTATTAAACAGTTGCCATTTATCAGACCATGAAATGAGGCAGGTGCCATACAGAAATTAGCCTTTTGGCACAAGGCACTATGTTAAGAGGTCAGATATAAATTCATAGCTTTTAAAGCCTCAAGGGACCATTGTGACCATTTAATCTGACCTTGAAGTCTCAAATTTAGATTAGAAGATACATTGAATCTATTTCCCCATGTTAAGTATTCTCACATCTCTTGTCAAACTGTCTGTAATGGGCTATCTTAATTATCACTACAAAAGTTTTTTCTCTTAATTAATTAGCTTCTTAGAGTTGGTAGGACAACTCCCAACTTTTCATGTTCTCTATATGTGTCTATATATCTCCTCACTATATGTTCCATTCTATGCATCCAATGAAGTGGGCTGTAGCCCACGAAAGCTTATGCTCAAATAAATTTGTTAGTTTCTAAGGTGCCACAAGAACTCCTGTTCTTTTTGCAGATAGAGACTAACACAGCTGCTACTCTGCAACCTTAATTCTGGCATTCCCAATTTTTGAGTGCCTGACTTTGCAGCCTTAAGGTGCTTTTAATTAAAAAATTTTACGTGCAATAATAAAATAAGCAAAGTATTCTAAAGATGAATGAGTTATTTCAGTGCTGATAATTCATAAATATCAGAATGATTGTTATTTTATGGTGTAATGTGACTTAATTTCATTTTTGCTTTACAGTCTATGATCCAAGTCATAAGGTCCAGAATTCTACAAGAGTTCTTCAGAATAAAACATGAATAAAGTCTTTAAGATTTGATCTTATCTGAATTAATTTAACATTGGGAACTTATTAATGTTTCCTATATCTAGGATATTCCCTATAAAGTAGCAGATAAATGTAAATTATGTGTAATAATGATTAGTGTCTGAATATGAATATGAATCTGAAAAAGAACCTTACATTGAGATTAATAAAAATAGTAAAAAGTTGACAATTACTTTGTAAGTTTCCAGTTATAAATTATGGATCAACCTGTATTGTATGCAAAAGTTATAACATACATATAGGTGTAAATATAGTTGTGTGTGTATTTTAAGTGATACTTGTATTACAAAAAACTGGATGGAATAACTAAATTTTGGCTAAATTTTTTAGTACCCTGTCTCTTTAAAATGTTGTGTTCTCCTGAAAGAAAGGTCAGTAATGACATAGCTCTGATGATCAGTGTTTGGTTGGAGCAGAATTTAGTGCTCCTGGAAAACTCTCCAGCTGTGGGATTTTTTAGGTTGTGGCTATTTGTTTGATTCTTGAAAACAAATCAGTAATGTGTTTCATTTTAAAACAGCAGCCTGATATGAGAGTGCAACATCTGTCCTGTTCTGTAATCTCCGGGTGAAAATAGGTTGTTTATACTAACATTGTCACATAACAATCAATGTCTGGCTGTAAATTTGAGGGAGCAGTTGTTCATGAAAAATAAGGAAAACAAGAAAGAAAATGAATGAAAATCCTGGCCCCAGTTAAATTAATGGAAAAATTGCTGTTGACTTTAAGAGGGTCACAATTTCAGCAAGTATCTCCACTACTGAAAGTACATGTTCAGCATCATGTTTCTTCTTTCTAAAAAATATCTTTGATAAATTGTGGATGTTATGGTCTTACACATATACTTATTATGGCTACATACACATTTTGAAAGAATTTCTAATGCAGGTATATTGTATATGTCATAGCTTCTGTATACAATCTACAGTCTTATACTTAGCTATATGTGATATTGATAAAATATGTTCCCTGTAAATAATGATGTGGTCTGCAATACTACATCAGGTTTTCACTGATACCATTATCTATGGCATATTAATATAGGGGCTGAATGGCCACTCTCCTTCTACCTAGCCATATAGTGATAATGTATTGAGCAGTTGTACCAGATCAGCTCCTTCTATGGGACAGTGAGAGAGACTGTAGCTCTGTGCTTTTCCACTAATTGTAGCCATTCCACTATTTCTGTTGCTTCTCTTTGCACTTCCATCATTTACTGGTGTCAGGGGCGGCTCTAGGCATTTTGCCGCCCCAAGCACGGCAGGCACGCCTGCGGGAGGTCCTCCAAAGCCGCGGGACCAGCGGACCCTCCGCAGGCAAGCCGCCGAGGGCAGCCTGCCTGCCACCCTCGCGGCACCGGCAGAGCGCCCCCCGTGGCTTGCCGCCCCAAGCACGCACTTGGTGTACTGGGGCCTGGAGCCGCCCCTGACTGGTGTCATAGCCTCAAGAAACTTTGTTGAAAGGGACTCTATATAGAGCACCACAGCCACTATATGCAGGGGTGAAAGTAAGATAAATTACTTACCGGTACGGGGGCCCGGCTCCGGGCCCTCAGAAGGGGCAGGGCCTTAGGCAGAAAGGAGGGTCTGGGGATCAGCCTCCCCCAGCCAGCCCTTCCACTCTGCTCAGCCCACGCCCTCCAGGGCTCCGGTGGCGATTTAAAGGGCCCTGCTCCAGTAGCTGCCACAGTAGCAGTGGTGGCGACCAGGGGCACCAGGCCTTTTAAATCCCCGGGCCCGCTGCCCCTTCTCCTCCACACATCGGTGGCAAAAGGGGCAGTGATGTTTTAAGTGCTGCCACAGCAGTGCTTTAATATCAGCTGTGTATGGGCCAGTACCAGTGGCCACTTCTTATCGATACGCCATACTGGCCCACTTTCACCTCTGACTATATCTCAACATTGGCTAATATGACACAAACACACTTTTCCTCCTGGCCTACTTAATTATTAGGAGTAATATTTACATGGAAACTTGTTGTTTTAAGTGACTGCTGAAGGGTGGTCTCTTTTATAGGATTCCCTGTGTTTAGAAGAATCTATTTTCCCTGTTTCCAATAGAGAAGTCGAAAAGCTAACACACAGGTGGTCGGGAAAGACTAGACCAATCTTTTCCAATTATGAACTAGGCTGGGTCATTTGGAATCCCTGCTGGCATACAACACATAATGTGGGATGCTTATTTGATGTGAATATAACTCTGCCCAATGTCAAGTTTTAAATGCATATGGAACCTCCCAGTGTAGTATAAGTCCATGTATACCATCGCTCTGCAGTGTCAGACCATGAATCAGTTGTATATCTCTGATATATTACAGATCATTTTGGAGTTCCTGCATATTCTCAACAGGAACTACAGAGCAGCATTTTATATTTCTGTCAACAGCTATCATGTGTTTTTAATAAGAACAACAGTCTGCAGGTGCAATGGTTATCTTTTGCAGTACATAAATTTCAAGGAGATTGCATTCTTTTTCTTCTATAACAAAGACCGCTGAGACTTGCTATGCATTTGAGACCTTGCCATCGAGGCATAACCTCTGACCCACAGTGCAGCATGCAAAAGAAGAAAGCAAACTCTTGGCCACATACGGAACACCTGCTTGAAACATCTGCAAAAAGCAAAGTTGGTAATTTAATGAACTGGACTCACAGCCCTGTTATTACAAAGATTCTAAAGGAGGGCCTAGAATAAAAGTGTTTTTTATTATATGATTTGTAGTACTAAAATCTTAACCTTCTACAGAATCAGTATGAGCAAACATTAATGCTGATATACCTTGTTAGAGACACCAGTCTAGCTGTCTGCTGACTATGAACAGTAACAAACAAAGCATAAACATTCTCCCTTTCAGTTGTGTATCCATAACCATTAGGAACATCCACTGAATGGGAAATAGGTTCTTAAGCCTGGAAAGTCAGTTGATAGTCTTGTCTGTTAAATGGAGATCGCCAGATCACTTTTTAGAATGTTTTAACTTGGTTAGTTGTGATTAATACAATGACAATTGGACACTGTTGTAAAATTCTGCAGTGCTGCAAAGGGTCATTAATATGAACATAATTAGGACACAGCATATTCTGGTGGATAGAACACTAGACTGCAAGGCAGGAGACACTGGCTCTGCTATTAATGCTCTGCATGACCTTGGATAAAATATGTAACATCTCTGTTCCTCACTTTCCCCATCTATAAAATGAGGACAATAATGTTCACCCACCTTTGTGAAGTGCATTGAGATCTTGGAATGAAATCATTTTTGTTTTCAGCAAACTTTCTCATTTATATTGGCACTTATTTATATTGGCATTCTCACTAAGGGCTAGACTGTAACCTTACAATCTGCCCTGAGTAAGAGGGGGTGCATAGCTGTGGTGTCTCAGACACAGATAGGAGAATCAATTGTGACTCAGATAATCATGGTTTCCCCCTTGCTTCCCCTTTGATCTGGGGAAGCAATATGTCACTTCAATTTCTTTAGATCAATTTAATCCCTCCTGTGTGTCCAGCAAAGTACTCTGACAAGGGAGTAGGGGTGAAGAACTAGGGGCCATCTCACACCCCCCCATCTCTGAATCACCTGTAAATCTCACTGAAATCAATAGAATTTGCAGATATTCAGCACGTTCCAGGATCAGGCACAATACAGTTTATTTGCTGTAATCACATTGGTGATTCTTCTGTTACAGAACTTCAATAACAATTTTCTGCAGTGGCTTTGTCAATATAAATCTTACCTAGTTATCTAAAACATCCTAATCAAGCTAATTAGCTGTTACTACTTATCTGATTATTGCTGAGCTAATCTTTCCCACCTTGCCTCAACTTTCTCTTTGTTTCTTCCTACTGCAAAAAACATACCCTCTTTGTTTTCTCCTACTGCATGGTCAGAGCCTCTGTTCCACTGCAGAAAGACTGATAATGCTGTGAGTGCATCAGGATTTAAGACTCCCCAATACAAAGAAGATGCTGACTTTGTTGAATCTGAGTACTTTGTTGCTTGGTATGAATTATTGCTAGTGGAACAAGAATTCTACTGGAGGATTTTGATCTCACAGAAATGCATTATTTTAAAGACATAGAAAGTAAGGCATCAATGTTAGAAATAAATCAATGAAATTTGGCTAAAATTTTCAAAAATGTTTAAGACTCATTTTCAAAAGTGACTTAGGCACTTAGGAGCTTAAGTCTCATTGAAATTCTGTCTCTCTCTCTCTCTCTCAGGCTCAATGACTGTTCCACTGTGGATAAACTCTTAAATAATCACTGGGGGGAGAGAGAGAAAGAGAGAGAGAGAGAGAGAGAGAGAAGGACTCTGTAGTGCAGCAGGTAGGGCACCCATTTGTGAGGTGGAAGACCTTGGGCCCAGTCCCCTGCTCAACTACTTTTTTCTTCCACCCCAAATACATTGCCAAACTCATCCATTTCACCCTCACCCAGAGGTGTAATTTCTGTTGATGGGTTTAATGTGCAAGTGCTAGAGATATGCCATACCATGGGAACAAGGGTATTAGGAGGCTCCTCAATACACCAACTCTTCATGGGTTACCTTGAGGAAGAACCTCAGGAAAAATTACCCACAAAAGCGATGATATACCTGAAATACATCAATGATATTTTCATCCTCTGAACAGACAATCTAAACTTCCTCATAGATTTCAACCACAACTTTAACAACCACCACCCATCCACCAAACTCTCTTTAGAACATTCATATACCAGCATCAGCTTCCTGGACACCACGATCAGTTTCAACAATGGAACCCTATAGATGACTATATACAAGAAACCCACCAATCACCATACTTATCTCCACAGATCCAGCAACCACCCCATATGTACCAAGAAATCTGTTATCTACAGCCAGGCACTCAGATACCACAGAATTTGCTCCAAAGAGAAAGTCTGGGATACACACCTTTACAAGCACACTCCACAAGAGAAGTAGATCGCATCATGGAACAGACCATTCAAATACCCTAGAAGAAACAGCTTCAATACAAAAAAAAAAAGCCTACTGACCACACAGCCTAGCTGTCACCTACCACTCCACACTGGCACCCATTCAGGGTATCATCAAACAGCTACAACCCATACTTGATGGGAACCATTTACTAAAAGAAATGTTTCCTGAACCCCATCTTCTGGCCTCCAAACAACCCACCAAGCTCATCAGAAGCAAGTTCCCACAGACCAAGACACACCAACTCAACATGGCACCAGACCCTGCCATAATGACAGATGCTAAACATGCAGACATATCTCCACTGTTAGAATGATCAATATCCCCCACACCTTTTGAGATCAATGGAACCTACACATGCTTATCACAAAATGTGGCGTACCTCATCAGGTGCATTAAATGCCCAACAACAACTATGAAACCTGATAATAACTACACTCTTGAATGAAATCACACAGAAAAATGATAAAAGAAAAAACACTTTATCATCCATGGGTCCTACATATGCCTATCACAACATGAGGTGTACCTCATTCAGTGCATTAAATGCTCCTGCAACAACTATGTGGGTGAAACCAGACAATCACTACGCTTTTGAATGAACTCACACAGGAAAATGATAAAAGACAAAAACACCATATCACATGTGGGTGAACACTTATCCCAAAGTGATCATACCATATATGACCTCTCAGTCCTCATCACCAAAAGAAACCTGCACAATTCTTTCAAAAGATGAGCCCGATAATGTAGATGCATAACTCCGCTGAACACTAAAAATAATGGATTTAACAGAGACACTGGATTTATGTCTCATTACAACAATTACCCTACTGCCTGCTAACCCTTAATTGCCCACTTCATTTCAAGTGGTCTTCTACAACA
Source organism: Mauremys mutica (assembly GCF_020497125.1). NCBI lineage: Eukaryota > Metazoa > Chordata > Testudines > Geoemydidae > Mauremys > Mauremys mutica. The sequence goes on along the minus strand of NC_059072.1, from coordinate 233,941,690 downwards.
TCTGTGAACAATCTGCCCAACCTAGTATTTAGTTTAGAAGCTCTGGTTACCTTCTCCAGACCTAAGGAAGAGCTCCATGAAGCTCAAAAACTTATCCATTCCACAACAGAAGTTGGTCCAGTAAAATATACTATTTCACCTATGTTGCCTTTTTCATATCCTGGGAACAACATGGTTACAGCAACACAGCAAACAGTCAAATAATGTTAATAGACCATCTGTTATTTGACCATGGTCAAATATTGTCAAATATTCCAGCACGAATGCTTTGGTTCAGGTGGTGCCCTGGCTTTCTGATTGCATCCTGGTACCATCTGTTAGCAAACTTACTTAAATGTCTTGATTAATCACTTTACAACATGCTAATATTCTTTAAAACAATCTATTAGATTTTATTTTCTTTAAAGAGATAACCACTATTAATGTTGCCTTCCAACTCATTTTTTAGTGCAAAAATAAAGTCTTTTTTGCTTTGTAAGGTTCATAAAGAGAATTGTCCTTTTAATTGTTCTTTGGGGGTTGTGGGGGAGGTTCCTTATATATGTATAGATTCATAGATTCCAAGGCCAGAAGGGGCCATTGTGATCATCTAGCCCTGACCTCCTGTATAAGAGGCCAAAGAACTTCTCAATAATTCCTTCCACATATCTTTTAGAAAAACATCCAATCTTCATTTTAAAATTGTCTGTGATGGAGAATCCACCACAACCCTTGATAAATTGTCTTTTAAAGTTTTACTCCTTATTTCCAGTCTGAATTTTTCTAGCATGGGAAAATAAAAAGTTTCCCCCTTCTGTTCATTCCCTCTGAAGCATCTGGCACAGGCCACTGATAGAAGACAGGATACTGGGCTAGATGGACCATTGATCTGACTCAGCATGGACATTCTTACATTCCTATGTCTTTTCCTTTGTTTTTTGGTAGCACCCAAAGGCCACAAAGATCCCAATAAGCACCAGCAATGCATTATGTTAGTCAATGTACAAAGAAATAGGAGCATATGATAAATAAAAATAAGAATATGTTGCTCTTATATAGCACTTTTTATAAACACTTTATGAATGAGGTCAATATCATTATCCCATTTTATAAGAGGGGAAACTGAGGCATGGAAAGGTGAAATGACTTGCCAAAGGTCACACAGTAGGCCCTGATGATGTCACATGGGTCACAGCTGTGTGCTGATTGGGCCTCAAGCAATTGGCGGGTTGAGAACCACTGATGAAGGGGATATAGCAGGCTGCTGGAAATACCTGTTCAAATCTCAGCTGAGCTGCTACATGACAATGTGATGTTGGTAAATAATTAGATCTTGGTAATTAACTGGATCTCTTAATCTGGGAGAAAACTAGACTGAAAATACAGAGTTGAGAAATTTGGCAGTTTCATATTGCAGGAGTTTTGCAAACCATTGTTTTGATTCAGATAGGTTCCTTTCTCTCCTGCCTTCAGGCTTTGCTTTCAGTTTGGGGTTTGAATAAAGCCAAAACTCAGTAACAGCTGAATTTCTCCTGGTTTCATGCAAAACTGAATTTTGGATGATTTCACTCATTTGCATCTGAAAGCTTTAGTCATCTTGCAAGCCTTTCAAAGCACTAAGTCTGATGTGATGTCTACACTTGGCGCTAGGGATGTGACTCCCAGCTCACATAGCCATATTCACATTGGCTCTCATCAAGCTAATGTGCTAAAAATGGCAGCACAGCCCTAGTAGCATGGACAGCAGTGAGTGGAGGTATGAGTTAACCCCCCTTCCTCCGAGTATGTACCCATGGGGTTCTGGTGGGTTTGTACTCAGGGCAACTATGCCATGCCGCCGCTTGTCACTGCCCATGCTACCATGCCTATGTGTAACCCGTGCCTAGTTGGTGTGGTGCTCTGTCCCCCTAGCCTAGCACCTAGCCCAGCTAGAGATTGATCAGTCTGCTACAGCCTTAGCTAAATGTTGTGCGGCTTTTAGATCATACAGTAGAGGCATTTAGCATGCATTTAGCTCCAGAGGCCCCAGATTTGATCCCACCTGCTGACAAGAGGGGTCTGTTGGGATATCAACTGGGAAGTATCTGACGTTTTGGACGCACTTCTTCAGCTAGGAGAAGTACGTAACCCACATGCTTGGTGTGGTGTTCTGCCCCCATCTACTGGCACCTAGCCCACTTAGATATTGGTAAGTCTACTTCAACATTAGCTAAATAGCATGTGGCGTTTAGCTCATGCAGTAGAAGCTCATACACAGAGGTCCCAGGTTTGCTCCTGCCTGCCAATGACCGGGGTCTGTTGGCATTACAGATGATTTTATTTTTAGTGCACTAGCTCAATGAGAGCTACCACGAGTATATCCACACAAGCTGGGAGTCACATCCCCAGCTCCAGGTATAGCCATTGCTGTAGTTTTGTGTTTGTGGTGGGGTCGACGTTTAATGGGTAGAACACTGGACTGAGATTCAGAAGACTTTGGTTCAATTTCTGGTTCTTCTCTGTGAGCTTGGGCAAATCTGCCCTGTGCCTCAGTTTCCCACCTGTAACATGGGGATAATATTTCCTTCCCTCAAAGGGTTTTATGGGAATAAACTCTATTAATGGTTGTGAAGTGCTCAGATACTATAGTGAGAAGGCTTATCCGAATACCATGCTCATCCGAGGACCATAATGACACCTGCAATCTTGCACAGATTTGCTGTTTTGTTGCCAATAATTCATGTGTCCCTAGAAACAACACCACACACTGACAAATGGATTTTGTATTGGAAGTGAGCTTTCCTCGACAAAGAAATACTAATATTAAATATTTCGTTTCATAAATAAGCTCTGAACTCTCAAAGCCAGATCATCAGTTGGTGTGAACTGAATTCAATGGAGGTATATTGGCCCTCAGATCCTAGGCATGAGACGTTGAGTAAAGAATATTTTTATTTCCATTCTACTCCAGTATGTCTGGTTATGTCACGAATAGTACCCTCAGAAACGTCTGCCTTTCCTTTCCCAGGAAGTAATATGACTGAGCAAAGTCATTTGGGCCCTGATTTAGAAAAGCCCATAAGCACATGCTATATCCCATCTCTATTCAGAGCTCCTTTTTAAACCTGTGCTTAAGTTCCATTGACTTCAATAGGGATGTCTTAAATAGGGATGCTTCCCCAAGCTGGGTTTTTAGCTTGGGTAACATTTTCAAAAGTGGTCTGTGGTTTGAGAAGCTTCATTTTAGGGTGCCCGCCTTGACACAAGGTGTGTCTGTTTGGGCACTCACAAAATGGAAGCCCCCAAAGTAACCTGCTAGTTTTGAAAATGTTGGTGAAAACTTCTCTACTTTGTCCTGATTTTTAGAGGAGAGTGATGCTTTGTAAAACACTGTTGGCAATTTTTCCTCTGTAGATTTCCAATAATAATTTTTTTTATTGTTATTACTGCCCATATTATTGAGAGGAGGTGAGAGGGGGAAGGATGACAAGACAAGCCTGGGAATGAAGAATAGGATAATTTGATACTCAGGTCCTGCCACATTGAGAAATGGAAGGGAAAAAATGCATTACACATGTTCTTTTTTGACTTTTCTGTTTGGAAACAAAATAAGACACACCATATAAGAAATCACCCTTCAGTTTAAACTTCTCATTCATATAAAGGCCTATTGTAGTCATTACAAACAATAATTAACCTTGATCTTAACTGACAGGATATTACAGAATCAGAAGATAAACAGTCTTCTGTGTGGGAAGTTTCATTAACTCAGATGGCTTCTTATGGAAAAGTGATTTCCAGGACACGCAGGACAGAATGGACAAATCTGGAGTACATGGCTAGACTACATAAGCAACAAGGAAGATATACCAGATCAGATTAACACAGTGGATGAAGCAGATTGAAGCAGGATGGGGATCTCTCACCACACCAGCCAAGGAGGAGAGAGAGCTATAAAGAACCCTGCTTCCCCAAATGAGGGAATTCACCCTCTGTTTATAGCAAAAGGTGGGGAAGCTGTGCTCCCTTTTACTTTAACCTCCTAATTAATGTATACAGAGGAACTATCTTTCCTGATGCTGGCCATGATTCCTTTTGGTAGTTTGTTTCACTTGTTTTTCCCTTTCTTCACCTACTGGAAGGTTAATTTGGACAGAACAGGGAAGGAACAGGGGAACACCATGGAGGGTAGGATAAGGATGTGTACATGTTAAGAGAAAGTAATTGATTACCAAAGGGTTTTTTTTTCCTTAAGCTTTGGGTTGCTAAATTCAATAAAGATTGAATATACTCTACAGAAGCATAATTCACAGTGATGTGAATAGGTATCCCTAGGACACTGCTTGCTAACCTTTGGAACAGTCCTGCTGTACTAATTATACATGTCCTAAGCAGCATGGTAGTGAGAAACTGCCAAATTGGGCCCTCTTGTAAGTTGGGGGGTGTTGGTTCTCCTGGACTGGATCCCAGCCCACCTGGAGAGCAAGTGGAATATCTGAAAAAGTGAGGGGAACAGCAGTGGATGGGTTAGGGGCAGGGCCGGCTCCAGACCCCAGCGCGCGCCGCCCTGCTTGGGGCAGAGGGATTCTTAGAGCCGCCCCTGGTTAGGGGAGCCCTTCTTCACTGGCCAATGTGCTGTGCACTCTTGTCACTGGTACAATAGAGAAAAGCTCCAGAGAAAAGTGAGCACTGGCCCATCCAAAGGTCCTACCAGCGGCTTACATCCAATACAGCTGACTTCAAGGGGACAACTCACATCCCTAAAGTTAAACACATGAATTAAGTGCTTTGCCAGACTGGGGCCAGAATGCTCAGTACCTTGCAAGGTTGGTGTCCATTATACCTAGTGATTAATCAATACCTGTCAAACAAACCCATTCTCTCTTACATGAAGGCAGTTATAGACAGGGTATGATAACTATACACATCCAGTCTCCCCTATTGCTATCAATGGAGTAATTAGCTATGACCTAATGATCTAGTTTGTTTTTTGGACATCATTTTATCTATGTTCATTCATTCGGTAATAATGCTGTTGTAACCTGCTAGTTAGTGTGTGTTACAGATCCCCTTCTGTGTCTGATCCGCAGAGGATATGGATCTGTTCCAGCTCTTAGCATGAGAGCCTGCCTGGCTCTTTACCTCATGCTTTTAGCAATTCCATCACTGCTGCGATGGCCAAGACAACGTAAGTGGGGGCTAATCCAGGATTCAAACCACTGTTTCTATTATAGTTGAAAAACAACAAGTAAAAATGTCAGGCTCCTTACTGGTTTGATTTGGACCTTATCAACACTGGTATAAAGAATGGGTAAAACAACTGAAGTCAGTAGAGTTAGACCAGTAAGCAACCAGTGTAAGAGCAGAATCAGGGACATACATCAAATTAAAAAAATATCTCTCTTATTCTTAGACAATGAAGCTTGCTAATTGTGATATTACTAATTCATTGTTTTGCAGCCACATTTTCACAGGCTCATAGAATGAAAATTATTTTACTTTCCCTCTTTAATTTTTGAATAACTGAATGTCTCCTGTGTGCTACCAAGCACCGTCAGCTCATATTGACATCAGTGGAAATTGAAATCACTCAGCACCTTTCAGGACTTTGCCCTTTCTGAAAATGGATGTTAGTCTGTGAACTTTATTGCAAAATTCTTTGGTCTGTAGCTGACATAATATAACAATTTTTCCCAGTGTACATTAAATGACCCCAGGTTTTTTAATGCAAATAGTGCATAATAATAATCAGTCAGTTCCACAGACTTTGGTTTTAATAGGTCGATTACAAAGTTCTTTATATCAGTTGAAGCTTGTTTGACTTTGTATTAACTGTGCATTAGTATGGTAACTTTCTGTTAAAAAAATATATTGCTAAGAATCAAAGTAAAAATTAAATAGTAAATTAGAATGTGTAACAGTCTCGGTGTCGTATAGATATTTTCCAGGTGACCAGTGTGCCTGACTTGTAAAACAAAGCAAAAGTGGCCCATTTGGAACTACTCTGAATTCCTTTCATCATTTTTTTTTAAAGAAATGTGTCCCAAATACTTTTTAGCTCAGCACATAATTCTCTGGAAACCATTTAGCTAATTTACAAAAACAAACCCACTGTTTGGAGTATGGCCTGCATCTAGCAGGGTATAATGATGCTGCCTCATGTGTTGTTCACTCTGGAAACAATCAGTCACACACATGCCAGGAATAACAGTCAATATGTGCTCTGAAAGTATCCCAGGTCCAAAGACACATGTGTCTTGTTGACAAAGTGGAAAACATAAAGAGAAGTAAGAGTCACCTTGAGAAGTATGACATTGGGGTACCCAAATGATATTTTACTTCAGTATTGGTGATTTCAGACATTGCTCAGCACCTGGATCATTATATTAAAAAAAAATCGTGAAGGGGTGTGTGTGTGTGTGTGGTCACAGAGCGTAAGGCCAGAAGACATCATTAGATCATCTGACCTGACCTCCTATGTATTACAGGCCACCAACACTCCCCAGCACTCACATATTAAACCCAACAACAGAAATGACACCAAAGTAAGTGACACCCACAAGAGACTAGGCTATAATGTGCCAGAAAGAGAAGAAGAAGACAAGAGCCGGGAGAGGGAGGCTAGGAAAAAAACCACACAAGGCAAATAAATGACAAATTATTTACTTTATTTGAATAGTTTTATAGCACAAACTTTATGGCTACATCTGCATTTGAACTGGGAATGTGATTCCCAGCTTGCATAGACATACCCATACTAGCTCTGCTTCAGCGAGCATGCTAAAAATAGCAGCTTGAGCTACCTGCCCAAGTATGTATCCAGGCAATCTGGGCAGGTTTGCTCTCAGGCAGCTAACCCAAGCTGCCATCGTGGTATCCCAGCTCCAAAGCCATTGTTAGCACACTACCTCAAGCAGAACTAGTATGGGTATGTCTACATGAGCAGGGAATCGTATCTGTTAGCTCAACTGTAGATGTAGCCTAAGAGTAAGTGAAGATATCAGTCAAACATCACGTACAAAATATGGTCCTGTTTCTGCAACCATCACTTTGACATGAAGCCATTATACAAGTAACCCTACTGAACTGAGTAGCTTTCATATAAATTAATTGCTATGAGATGTTCCTTGTCCCATTCCCTACCATAGCCCTACTCATGGAGTAAGGCACTAGTCAATAAGGTTGGCAGAATCAGTCCCATAATGATTATTTGTGTGACTAAGTATTGTGGACTTGTGACTTATTTTCCTAAGGCTCTCTGGTTAGAAGCATCACATTATGAGAATAGTGGACACTAACTTTGCCTCATTGACTAGAGAAGGAAAAGAACATTCATCAACCATTTCCTGCATTTCCTGCCCACCCAACAATACAGGTTGGTGGATGTGGTTGGTGGACCAAGTTGGGAAGTCACATCCCCAGAGGCACGCACTCACTGCTATCCATTTTTATGCTGTCAGTTACAAAACTATAGATATATACATGTAAATGCAGTAGCCACACCAAGGATAATGGTCTTGCCACAGATTTATACTGGTGTCACAGAGCTGAATTTGAATCGGAGAGTCCACTAGGTGATAAAACTTACCTTTATGCCTGGATACCACTTACAAAGCACAACAGACCTGCTAAAGATGGAGTGCAGAGGGCCACAACCTGGAGGCCCTCTGATTGTTTAATGTAAAATCTATTAAGGGTCTGAATGTCAGAAGATGAAAAGATTAGTGTATATAAGAAATGTCAAAGAAAACAAGATTACAGATTATGTGATGCATAAAGTATGAAGAGAGTGTCTCTGCTGGGTCAGCTTCCTAAAGCTGCTCTTTTAATTTCACAGTGGAGTAACCTACTAGCAAGTAGTCTTTTTGTCTTCTGCACGTAACATGTATTCATTAACTGGCTTTGCATTCATGTTCAGTGAATATTTTCATGTGTACTGTATATGTTTATTCAAATTAAAGTGGGATTAATAGGAACATTAAGGGAAGCTATTTGTTACAAGTGGCACAGGTCATGACTTACCATTTTAAGATCCTGTTTTCAGTTGCTTATAACTTTGTCAAATTTAAATAGTTTGGAAAATAGAAATTTTCCATGCTTGGTATCTGCCTCAGGTTGAATGTTTTGAGAAAGTTTCAGCTAAAATGGTTCAACCATTTCTGAGAACAAGTTTAGGGGTGGGGAGAGAATACATTGTTTTGTCCGTATAAAAAAAATCTAACTATATCACTGAGAAACTCTAGCACCTCCATGCTTTGGACATGGGGCTTGACATTTGGCAAGGAGCCCGCCCTGGTGTTAGCGACGTGCCTTTTTTCATCCGTATGAAAATCTATCCAAATTTGACCAAGCTATATGCCTCTGAAAAATCTCAAGGTGCAAATTTTCGATAGAAACATATTAGAGTTTAGCAAATAAATTCTCTGAAGATTCCGTCGGCACAAAACATGCTCCAGCCCCTCAGAGCTCTTACATGTGACCAGATTCCACATGTGTCATCTCCATTGAGCATACTCCATCCCAGAGCTTCAGGGACTGAGGAGGACTTTCCCTGCAATTGCTCCTTGCATTTGCCAAAGGCCATTGTGACAGCTCTGGGCACTGGAACGCAGAGCAGGGAGACTGTTTCTCTTGTGATTATCTAATAAAAGACGGTATCATTCTGCATGTACACAGGGAGCTGAATTAAGTTTGCACTGAAAACCTTAATTCTGAGTTTAATTACTTCTGAGGGTTTGACTTTTAAATGTGATGTTGTTTTAATATAATATTTGGGATTCCATTTCAGTTACATATATAGATATACAAAATATTAAGAGAGAAATGGCTTCTTCAGCGATAGATAAATCATTTACCTTAAGTGATACCATCTTTACTGCTCAATCAGTATTTCAATTTTTGTGTTCACCTAACAGAACTAGATACATCAATCAATAAGAAGAGATGTGCTGTCATACTGGACCCCCATATATATTTAAAGTTCGAGGGAGTGCATATCAGTATGTACTATTACTGATACCCTTCACTAGTTGTAAGATATATAGGTTTGTCCAAATTTGCCCTTCAGACATATACTAACAACTGCATACAATACACTAATTTGCACTAATATAACTCTGAAGAATTAGTCCTTGGATTGTTATTGCATAACATACAAAATAACTAAGCATTTGAATTGTTTTTATTCTTTAATCTACATAATGTCTACATTATGCTGTAGGTGAAAAGTAAAAAAACGATTGTAAAAATATCTGGTATGAACATGGGATTTTGTTTTCATTTTATGTACATAACTGGTGGAATTTGGTTAAACCTAATGGGTAGGTTTAAATTCACTGATGAGCAGAAGAGACCTGGGAGAATTTCTGACCTAGGTCAAACTGACTGTGCAAAATTGATAGGACAGAAAGGTCAAGCCCTCTGTTAATTAACCCCAAACCATGTGACCATTATTAGATAATTACAGTAGGAGCTCTCTCCAAGTTGATTTATTATGCATGTTACTATTCAGACATTAAAGAAAGTAGTTATCCATACAATTTATAGTAGATTGCTATGGTTCATTTACCAGGTAGATGGTAAATCCTGATACTTTAAAAAAAATGCTTTTGACCATATAGGTTTTAGTTTATAAGACACAAGTCAGATTTAGGGCCAGAAACACTGTCATTGATTGGACAAAACTACCACTGAGGTCTTAGAATAAGCAGAGACAGAGACTGTTGTCTCATTATTGACAGCAATAGGACCTGCTCCAGATCCTATTAAAGTCAATGGGAGATAAGCAGTCTGCATGATGAGAAAAACAGAAGCTTGTGGGAAAATATGAGATGTCTTAAAAATTGTTGACTGATAATTAAACATTCAAGAAATGCATTTATATGTATTAATGCTACAGGAATGATAAAATTTGGAGTCTGATCTGGTTTATATTGTTAATCCTCATACCCTGTCATTTGTCAAAACTTTATTTACAGCTATGAAAACATGAATGTATTCTGTTTATTAATCATTTTAAATGGTTCTGAATAATATTATATTAAGTGTGATAGGGTGTTTTATAAAAATAGACACTACTGTAGGAAGAGGGAAATATTTTGAAGAACTTGGTTCCTTTACCACATCACCCTTCAATATGGAGGTTATCCGGCCTTGTTAAATCAAGGTCTGTGGCCGTGAGGTACGTTTAGACTCATGCCCAAAGCATCATGAAAATATAAAACATCCAGTTCCACCTGGGACTGGCCAGAAGATTAGTGGACACAATTTGACCACCACAGTACACACTATATCATCTCCAATATTGTTCTACGTGAAGTTACATACACCGAAAAAGTTCCAACAAGGACAAAATTCAGCAGGCCATCTGCTTAGCAACACTAGTTGCCATGAACACATCACCTTGGTCCCTGTAACGAAGTGTATGCTAGCCCTTTCAGAACTACCCCCAGAGTCAGCAGTCCTGTTTCTATGCTAGCTCATGATCAAGGCAGCATGTGAATTGTAGTACCCAGTCAGCTGCTGAAAGCAAATTCTGCTGGGAAGGTGGAAACAGCATATAAATAAGTTCCCTTCCTTCACAAAGAGAAGATATAGGGAGGAGAGCACTGGCTGTTTGTACAACCCCGCACTGAGGGGGCCTGGAAGGACCTGCAGTGGTGGTAGAAGTGGCATCAGCAGCGACAGCATATTGGCGTAACTGTGAGAAGAGCCACATGGCTGAAAAAAGAATGAGCAGTACTTGTGACACCTTAGACACTAACACATTTATTTGAACATAAGCTTTTGTGGGCTAAAACCCACTCAATTGGATGCATGCAGTGGAAAATACAGTAGGAAGATATATATACACAGAGAACCTGAAAAAATGGGTGTTGCCATACCAACTATAATGAGACTAATCAATTAAGGTGGGCTATTATCAGCAGGAGAAAAAAAAACTTTTGTAGTGATAATCAGGATGGCCCATTTCCAACAATTGACAAGAAGGTGTGAGTAACAGTAGGGGGAAAATTAGCATGGGGAAATAGTTTTTACTTTGTGTAATGACCCATCCACTCCCACTCTTTAGTCAAGCCTAATTTAATTGTGTCCAGTTTGCAAATTAATTCCAATTTTGCAGTTTCTCGTTGGAGTCTGTTTTTGAAGATTTTTGTTGGAGAATTGTGACTTTTAGGTCTGTAATTGAGTGAGCAGGGAGGTTGAAGTGTTCGCTGACTGGTTTTTGAATGTTATAATTCTTGACGTCTGATTTGTGTCCATTTATTCTTTTGCATAGAGACTGTCCGATTTGACCAATGTACATGACACGTAGGGATAGGCTCATGAGAGGTGGAGACTGGATTTACATAGAAGCGGAACTTAGAATTTGGAACTCACTTCTTCTTATGTTTGAACTTAGCAAGCAATCTGGGTCTTAGAGAAAGGGGGAACTTATAATTAATAATGGTGGAGGATGTACAGTTCATCTCATTAGAGTAATGAGAGCTTGTATTTAACAACTAAGGCTACGTCTACACTCAGAGCTGTCCCTTGGGTATGGCAAATCGGGACAACTGCCTCAGGCTCACGCTTTGAGGGGCCCCATGGGTAGGGAGGTGTGGTGGGAGGTCGTTGGGCGAGCAGGATGAGGAGGTGAATGGGGAGGTGAATGGCAGGTGGGCGGGGGGAGAGCAAGGAGGAGCCCACCCTCCCCCCAGTGCCTCCTCCCCACCAGCAGGCCCTAACAATCAGTGCCTCCCCCTCCCTCCCAGCGCCTACCGCCTCCCACGGATCAGATGTTTCACGGCATCAGGACGAAGGCACCGTGCAGGAGGGGAGAGGAGTGAGGGCACAACATGCTTGGGAGGAGGGGACAGAACTGGGTGGGGAAGAGGTAGGGCCGGGGTGGGGCAGGAACAGGAGGGATGGGGCCTTCTGGGAAGGGATGGAGTTGAGGGAGGGATTCAGCGAAGCTGGGGTGAGCACCCCCCAGCAGATAGGCACCAAGTTTCTAATGTCCCAGGCCCTGCACCCCTCTAGGGACAGCCCTGTCTACACTGCACAACACTGGAGGCAGCATGTATGGTATGTGTACCTATACTCCACAGTGAAAAGCGAGCTGCATCCACACTGCGGTATGCATGCTACTTATGTCAGTGTAAAGCTCTGGCAAGGAACAGGCAGTGGGCAAAGGCTCCAGCAGCGGGGACACCCCTGCCAGAGCCTTTACTCACTGCCAGAGACTTTCCCTGCAGCAGGGAAAGCCTCCAGCAGCTCCTTGCAGTGAGAAAAGGCTTTGGCAGCAGGGTGCTGCCAGATCCTTTCCCCACTGCACCCACCACCAGAACTTTCCCCGTTGCTGGAGCCTTTCCCTGCAGTGGGGAAAGACTGCAGCACCAGGGAAGCAGTGGGACACTGCACTGCTAAAAATAGTAGCATAGACATGGGAAGCACTGCTTCGGCATGTACAGAGCTGTGTAGGGTACATACTCTAAGAGTTCAGGCATGTCTTGACTCGCTTTACATGTCATGCCTCACCATCTACACTGCTACTGACACCTGTTCTTAGCGTGCCTGCGGTGTATTTGCTCTACCAGCCGCCATAAGGTGTGTGCAGTGTACCCTACATTATTTTTGTTTAAAGATTGCATAAGTCTAGCACAACAGAAAAGTCTGCTGTTCCCTGATGCACGCTCTTTTTGTCCCTTTGTTCCAGGGCCCCACCTTCCAATCTAGATGAAGAGCCCTTTGATCTCTGCAACCGCACACCACATCTTTACTCACCAATGCCTGCTCCACAAGAGACGGTAGGGCACTTTTTTAATCGTAATTTCTTTGCCTGGCCATTGTTGTCTGGAGAGAATCAGCTTCAGTGTAGGTGGAAATATTGGAATTATAACTGTAGCTTTATATATTGCCAAGGACGCCTAGAGCTACAGGGAGGTGCTTTTGTGCTCAGTGTAAACTGAAATAGGTAATCAAATACATTAAAATATTTCTCCTACAGGTGGGGAAGGAAAAAAGAGATTGTTCTTCAATGTTTAAATCACTGGGAGGTGCCCCGATACTGTGAGAGTGGGGGGCATAGAACTGCCCAGACAGACTGCTCTTGTTTCTCATTGCTAATTTAAAATGGAAATGGTACACATGCAGTTATTAGTGGTGAATCTTCAAAGACACAGTCCCTCCCTTTATCTTCTATCACTACTTCTTGTTCTCAATATTAGCTGTGTTGACAGCATAATCTTCATGCTTGAAATGGCACATTAAAATCTAGTAGCACATTCTTATTAATTATTACCCTCAGGAAGCTTGTTATTTCCCTTCTGTAGAACCTGATCCTGCATCACTGAAATTAACAAGAGCCTGCAATTGACTTCAGTGGCACCAGATTTCAGCACCTTATGTCTCTAACTTCCTTAATTTTGGAAAATATAACAAATTCCAACAAGATACTTAAAAATCCATTTTTATTTAAAAGTGCATCATAGGGAAATGCATTTATAAAATCTCATCTTCAGTGTAAAGCATCAGTCAGTGAGAGACTGATGCTTTATGCTAAAAGGTGAGATTTTATACACGTTCAATAAGTAAGATTTGTGTTTGGCTCCAGTCCAAAGACAGAGATGGTACACCCACCCACCAAATGCCTGTTCATTTTGCAGGTAGCTAGACTCCAGCTGAGCCAGTGTGGCAATAACAGTTAATAGTGTGGGGTTCTAAAAAGTATCAGTTCTGCTGTACCTCAGTTGAATGGATATTTGCTTCTTTTGTGTGTTACAGAGAATACGTTTCAGCTTGTAAAGCTAGACAACCTAATAGACTGAATCTCACTATGCACAGAATTGATAGGTCAGTGACAGTGCAAACTTCCCCTTTCTCATCCCACTGATCTACCCAAATCCTGACCTGGTTTCCCATTTACTGTAGGAATTACAGGAGTGAGCACTATGTAACTCTGTTTCCAAGAATAATATGTTATCTGATGCAAGAATCAATTAAACATACTTTTCCCTTCTAAAATTCAGAGAATGGTCATATCAGGCTAAATATAAAGTAAACAATAGTTTACAAAAGAATTACAAAAGTTAATAAATGCATTAGGCCAATGCTCAGCAAAGTCAGACAGACACTAGAACTAGGGGCAAATGGCTTAGTTTGACTTCCTAGGTTTTTACATCTGAATTAATAAATTCAAATGAATTATAGTCTGTTACTTGGAAGCTAGCTGAAAATGGATTTTTCCAAACCAGGTTCACTTTCCTAATTATACTGGATACTAGCAGATGGATATCAGGTTGACATGTGCTACGTAAAAGCCTAAAATATATTGATAGATTTGGTGGATATGATAATCTCAACCAGTCAGGAACACAGGTGATATAGAACAAATCACGTGTTATTTCTCCTAACTCCGTGAACCAGAAACAAACTGGAAATAGAGAGCAAAGCTATTAACAATTTACAGCCATAAAAAGGCTTTTAATGACCCAGTGCTTGTTTGCAGTTCCATTTCTGATATAAACAAAGGCTCAATTTGGATACTCTTATGGTTCTAGTAGAACAGGTTCTGCAGCATTTGTATGTGTGAACTTATATGTCCATTTCACATTAAAGATATGAGGTAAAATCCTGGCAAAACTCCCATTGACTTCATAGGGACCACAATTTCTTGACTTTTTTCTACTAGCTCTCAGTATGGCTCTATTTGAGTATATGAATAAATGCAGAAATATTCCTCAAATATGTATTTAATTTTTTAAAATAACTTACAAGTTTACCTTCCTTTTATATGTGCTTTCCATGACTATTTACATAATCCAATTTCCTGGGAGAAATAGTCACAGAAAGCAGAAATTTTATATTCACATCAGAAATGCTTTCATGCTCATCCAGTCAGAAGCAATGTCATGTGATTTACCTGACCAATCACAACTAAACAACATGGCTTGATATATAAATATTTGCAATAAATCCACAGGGTAAACAATTCAAACAGATGCAGTGTCTAAATTCAAATAGATATGAGGAAATTGTAATTTCATTGTGGATGTTCCACCAGCAGGAAAAAAAAACTAAATTAAACAAATGAACTATTTTCTGCAAATTATTCATTCCACTTCGGTTCCTGCTAACTACATTAGCTCCTCTGGACCCACTATTTAGAACTGACTTAATCAGTGATATTTTATACCTGCACAAAGATATTCAGTTGGCTATTGAACAAAGCATTAACAATAAGTCTGTTTCTGACATGTTTATTCATATAGAGTAGTACCTTACTACATATGTATGGGGCATGGTAATACTCAGGGTTAGATTGTGCTGTGGATTCTTCATTGTGAATAAAGCTGCATAATTCTACTGGCATCACACACCATACATACTCTGCTGTCATGATTACCATGATGTCATCAGAACAACCTGATGTTTGAACTGTAATATACCTCATAGTTACTCCTCTAATATAGCCTTTTTATCAGTAGTAAAGGACATACACCGCACCAAACAACTTTAATATTTTCCAAACGTATTCAGCAAATGCTTTCTAATGTGAGGCGCAAAAATGTACTAAAACATTTTGTAGCCCAAAGTCCAGTGCGTTTCAACAACAGCCCAGGGAACTACAAGTTGTGGACTACAAGCTGCGGCATGTTGAGAGAACTTCTCAGTTCCTGACAGGATGTACCCTCAGCCCTCCGAGCAGGAGGTCTCAGCACTGACTGAGCTAGGAGCAGTAGCAGTCAAGCAGAGAGGAGGCTGCTGGACTGTAATCCTGTTCTATGTTCTTTACAGAATAAAGCCTTGTTCCTGCTGGTTTTTCTGAGTGGCTGTGATCTAAGGTGAACGCACACTGACACACACCACAGAGCATATAAGGGAGCCTCAGGCCCAGTTTCCCAAAGTTGTGTAAAAAATCACAAAGCAGGCTTCTCCTATCTTAAACAACCTCATACTGGGCCAGTAAACAGGAGAGGGGCTACAATTTTATGAAATGTTCTGTCAATTACTTCAAACCTGGATGATAAGTAAACAGAGATAATTACACCTAACTGGCAGGTACAAACTAATCTGTTTAATTTATGTGGGGAAATTTTACTCTCACTGCAGCTTACATGGCCTCCCATCAGAAAGCATGAAGAACATGATAGAAAATATTGTATGCTGTTGTATAATGAGAACAGAATGACCAAGATTAAAAAAAAAAAAAGCAATTAGTAATTTTGTGTGTCTCATTTCTTGGGCACCCAACTTGTGAGCGTGCTCAACACTTTCTGTAGATTAGGCCCCTTTTAGGAATATCAGATTAATGCAACCAAAAATTACTAGCTATCTTCTAGATCTTGGCTTACATAAGAACATAAGAACGTCCGTACTGGGTCAGACCAAAGGTCCATCTAGCTCAGTATCCCGTCTACCGACAGTGGCCAAAGCCAGGTGCCCCAGAGGGAGTGAACCTAACAGGTAATTATCAAGTGATCTCTCTCCTGCCATCCATCTCTACCCTCTGACAAACAGAGGCTAGGGACACCATTCCTTACCCATTCTGGCTAATAGCCATTAATGGACTTAACCTCCATGAATTTATTCAGTTCTCTTTTAAACGCTGTTATAGTCCTAGCCTTCACAACCTCCTCAGGTAAGGAGCTCCACAGGTTGACTGTGCGCTGTGTGAAGAAGAACTTCCTTTTATTTGTATTAAACCTGCTGCCTATTAATTTCATTTGGTGACCCCTAGTTCTTGTATTATGGGAATAAGTAAATAACTTTTCCTTATCTACTTTCTCCACATCACTCATAATTGTATTTACCTCTATCATATCCCCCCTTAGTCTCCTCTTTTCCAAGCTGAAAAGTCCTAGCCTCTTTAATCTCTCCTCATATGAGACCTGTTCCAAACCCCTAATCATGTTAGTTGCCCTTCTCTGAACCTTTTCTAATGCCAGTATATCTTTTTTGAGATGAGGCGACCACATCTGTAGTATTCAAGATGTGGGTGTACCATGGATTTATATAAGGGCAATAATATATTCTCTGTCTTATTCTCTATCCCCTTTTTAATGATTCCTAATATTCTGTTTGCTTTTTTGACTGCCTCTGCACACTGCATGGACATCTTCAGAGAACTATCCACGATGACTCCAAGATCTTTTTCCTGACCTTTTTCCTAAATTAGCCCCCATCATATTGTACGTATAGTTGGGGTTATTTTTCCCAATGTGCATTACTTTACATTTATCCACATTATATTTCATTTGCCATTTTGTTGCCCAATCACTTATTCCATTGATTAAGTCACTTTTTATTTCCATTTCAATTTAGCACAATCTGCAGATACTAATGGACTGCCCATTATCATTATTAATATTATTTTGCATTTATATAACATCATTTAGAAATATCCTAACTAACACCTTCTAACTGTACATATTAAAGTCCTAATCAATACAAACCCATTTTCACCAGACACACAGAGGGTAATTAACAGGTATATTGGGGTCTCTTTTGCCCTGCTATGCCTGCCTGAAGTGGCAGGATGGCTCTTGCATCTGACATAGATGGCCACTACCACCTCTGATCAGGCTTTTGGGTGAAAAGCAAGAGCTCGCTCGTGTGCCACTGAAACACAAACAACTGTGGGGTGGAACATAGCAGCAGCATTGTGCCAATTACTAACATCTAATAAGGGAAAAATTCTATACCTAGAAATGGATTTTCTAACATGAGCGTCCAACAGTTCCACACTAATTTTATAAAGCATCTGCATGCTAACGTATTTTGAATCCCGGTGTTGCCTGTAGAGTAGCTTAAGTCTCTGTGGATTTTTATTTTATTACCATCTAAATTAGTGATTCATTTTTTGTGATTGTAATTGGCTCCTCTCAAGATGAATAAATTAGGAAAGATTAAAAACAAAAATAAATTAATGTCTGATATTCAGTAATGGAGTTTAAAAATTGCATTTAGGTACTTTCAACCTAAAGGATCCTAGAGTTCTCTATGAGCAAAATATAGAAGATTTTGCACAGGGCCACATCAGCCCTTCAATGGGAATAACATATGGGAACACCTCTATGTGTGGATTCCTTTGTACTATGTCCCAGGCCTCTTTGCCTCAGGAGCTGGAGACTTCCCTCTTCCACCACAGAACAAGCAGCAGAGTCACCCTACCCAACCTGTGTATCTCAAAAGATTGGCTGGACAGCAGCATAATCTGTGTATAGGCCCATTGTTTCAGCCCTAACTCAAAGTCGCTGGAAGCCTTCTCCCAGCTCCACAACATCTTCTCTCTTGGAGTCATTCTCAAAAGGGGTTTCCCCAGATTCCCCTGCTCTAAAAGGGAGTTGCACGTCACAAAGGGACAGTTTGTAAATTATGGACAGATCCATCCTCCTCCTCAGATGTGTATTTGGATCCCAGTAAGGAGTTTTCTGGCGGATGGATCGGAGTGCATGTGAAATGCTGCAGAGGTGGCACACCCCCACTCCGGTTTCCATGGAATGAGTTTTCATACTCTCCACAATTTGGCCATCACTTTTTATTCTGTTCTTAGTCTGTCAAAACTCCTATTTGGCCCCATGTATTTTTAAAAATGGATGCATATAGATAGTTTTGGACTTAAGCCCCTTTTCTAGGAGCTTAATTTCAGGCTTAAAATCAACAACAAAAATCTTGACCTTAGGTCAGTTCACCCAAGACTGAAATACAACCTTTGTGTTAGAGCTGTTCTGCACCTGCAAATTAGACAGTGAGCCAGATCCTAACCTTGGCATTAGCCCATTTGATCCATTTTGATGTGCAAAAGAGCCAGAAGGTGACCTTAATAAATTAGCTGAGGATTCTTCCAGCAGGGATAGAGTTCACATAGTTTGTTCTGTGCAGCCCTTCCCAGTATAGAGGGCATGTCAGGGAGGTACTCTGGGGGTGCAACTGGTTATGGCTGGAGTATGATTTGCTCTAAGGAAAACCCACTCATGTAACAACTCATAGGTGCCAATATAAGATGTTGAGGCTGCTCTAAGTTACGCATAGTGACTAACTGGTCCCAGGAGAAGAGCATAAAGATTAATTAATCCACTGTTTTGCCCCTTCCTTGGCTGCACTGAGCAGAACTTTTGTGCATCAGAGGATTTTGGTCAACAGATTTTAAAAACAGGAGCAAAGAATTACAGGATGAAAATTATTAACCTGTGTTGGAATTTAGCCAAGACCCCAAGTTTAATAGCTCTGATGTACCTTAGCATCTTTTAATGACCATGGATGGTTATGTCTTCAGTTTAATATTTTACCCAAAATAGTAGTGTTAATATACATAAACGTGTAATTATATGATTCATAGATTAATCCAGTGTGGAACAGATATTACTGACATCCTTTAGTAGGATCGCATAAAGCAAGTTATAAAGTATAGTAATAGCATGTAGACATGCTTAACTAATGATATAATAACATATTCCACCACACATTATACAATAGAATGAATATTGTGATCTGCTCTAAATGCATCCCCTTGAAATTTTACTGTAAAGAATACAATAGTGTGAAGGGTGACTAGACAGTGCCCGAGGATGACATTCACACTCTTCTGGGTTTACCAACCTGTCTTTGTGGACTCAAATTTGAAAATTGTGTCCCTCATTTCCAATATTACCCACACGACTGTGCACACTAACACTTCCAAAATTAAGGCAGTCATCCACCTGCATCTCTTTTATATATTCCTAGAATATGCCACAAGAATCTAATTGTGTTTACTTCGTTCTGTTCTGACTAGACAATGCTAACTCACCACACCTACGGTTAATTTTTGCCCATGGAGCCAAGCATCTCATTGATCATGAAGAACGTGACAAATTTTTTATTCAGTTTCACATATTCTTAAGATAACCAACTGGCAAGTTTAGAAGACAAGTTATATTTTTCATATGCTAAAGAAATTGAGTATGCAGGCTTAGAGAGCTTTGCAGGGTGCTCTCATCTGCCTGGGAACTTAATTTAAACAGGAGCAGTTCAAAGCACTTACATCAAAGACCTCATTATTTCCCATTAAGGACTGTAGAGGTGGGTTGGGCAGGCTTTGAGTTATGCATTCAAAGCCTGAAGGAAATTTGTATATCTCCAGGCTTGTTCAGCTCATGTTTTCACTAACTGCAAAGAACACATCATTTTAGGCTTACTGTACATTATAGATACTGTACCACTAATATTTCAGCTGTCCGATATTTAAGAGCTCTTTAACTCATTCACAAAGGGATCCCGGACCATAAGAGTAAAGAACTCTTTGGCCCTATTCTTGATGCTAGCAGGTGACAAAATAGTTCAAATTTCCATGCAGTTTATGCAAGAGAACCCATGCCTCCAGCAGCACTCAGTGATGGTGCATCAGGAACGCTGATGATGTCAGCAATTCTAGACTCACTGAGCTGTTTTCAGTGGTTGTGGGATTAACTCTTGGATGGATGAGTTATGGGGAAGGGGAAACTGATGGGAGTTACTTCTGGGCAGGTCCTACTGGCACCTTCAGAATCCTGGACTGTAGTGACAATGGAGAACATAGAGACAATGGAGAACATGTTTCATAAGCTGTCCTTTTGTGCCTGACACACCCGCAGTGACCCATTGCTGCCTCCTTAACAGCAACAGAGACACCCAGAGCCTCAGCTGCCCTCCGAGGCTTATGAAAAGCACATTAAATAGAGGGAGGCTATGATTATGGAGAGGGGGATTGTCTAAGTTGTGATGGGGATTCTCTGTTTTTTTTAAAAAAGGAATTAGTGATGGGAGATAGAGAGATGGAGGGAAATAATCTATAGATAAACCTATAGTCAGAAACTTCAGAATGGAAGAAGCTTTCTGCTCCCTTTGTTGGTGGAAATGGAAAAGAATGTCTATAGAAAGTCTCATTTACATATGTTACATGCCCACAGTTCCACCAATCACACTTGGAAATCACTCGAACTATGACACCCAGGGCATGGGCTTGAGCCAACTTTGTTATTCTTTAAGAGGGACTCTAGCCTTACTGAGTTTGGCCCTTATTGCTACTGTTAACTGGCTACCAGAAAGGTTAACTGCCTAGCAGACCAGAGAAAAACAAATCAATAAAATTTTATAAACATATGTTGTGACTCTAGAGTCATTTTTAAAAGAAAAGGAGGAAGCAAATCTTAAAGGACTCAGTTGAAAGTATTTGATATTTGATTCCCACCACCATCCCCAGTTTCTCATGATTACATCAAACTTGTGAATTTCCCACATTCAAAATGGCCACCGGTGCCCATTATAGAGTTGAAGCCAAGCTGCCCTGTGTTACATTGGCAGTAAGGATGCCTATAGCAGAGATGGCCCCCACCTCCCATGGCTTTGCAATGAAACTGAAGCCAGGCTGCTTTCAGGGAAGATGGCAGCTGCTCTAAGGTGAGGGACTAGACAAGAAACTATAAGAAGCCTTGTAGGCCTAGCAGAAGAGATCAGGGAATAGGGGGTGTGGACAGGGATTACAGCAGTAAAATCACCCACTTACTCTGTTTAAGCATGCACACATATCTGGTTACTTTTTCAAGAAACTCTGATAATTGGTTAGTTTGTTTTCCTAGTCACCTTACTAAGACAGAGAGAGAGAAGAGTTTATCTGAAGTGGGGATTAAATTATCCATCTTTTGGTTCTTTCCCATCCCCTTTTCCTTACTAACCCACCATCCCCCCATCCATATCCTCTTTACTCATAACTTCTGGCAGGCTCCTCCCATCACTGTGTATGGTGCTGATCTGCTCCTATCTTTCTCCACTTTTTGTTGGCTCTGAAGAGCATGAGGCAGTAACAACATACCTGGTGTTCTTTTCATGATAGCATCAAGAACATAATTTTCCCACCAAAGGGATAATGGCATCAGACAGGTTTTTTGAGGTACTTTTTTAATGGTGTCAAGTGGAAGGCAAACATTTCCTTTCATATTATTGACATATTGAAAAAGTAAATATGCAATTTCTTGACGATCAGAGTACAAGAAACCTATTCACCAGACAAGCCTTTGTTATTTTGCTGTGCAAGATAAAAGTTGACTTTTTTCCAGTGTTGAGTCATTTTTTCCTCAAGGTCCTAGCAACAAAGAGGTTCTGTTTCATTCGCTTCCTGACATCTATTTCCAAATCTGATTACTTTTGTATTATGGGGGAAGAATTAAGGAAAGATAGTGTACCTACCTCATCTTTTTGTCTCTCTTCCAGATCATCCAAAATGTACTTCCTTGCCTAGGTAGACTATACCATTTCCCTCTGTGGATTACTTCAGAAGCTTCCTCTTGCTCATGGCATGAAGTTTACACCTTTTGTCTTAAATGTTGGGCCCTGGAATGACTCTGCCATACACCTTGGAACTTTTCACCCCTTTGCTCAGTCAGTAATGGCAGCCTCCACACTTCTGTTTCTTTCCTTCTCCTACTCTCATTTTTCCAGCTCGTACACATCCCACTGTGCATGAAGGGACCTCCCAACCTACCTGCTCCTCATGTAAATTTCTCCTAAAGAACTATGTCTTTCCATAAGGCCCACAAATGTGTCCGTGGTGGTTTTTAATTAACAGATTAAGAAAAAAAATGTTACACTATCTGAAGCGATTCCTTTCTCTGGGTCTTCTAGATTGCAAATTCCTTGGAGCAGGGTCAAACTGACATCTGCATCTTGTACAGCACCATGCATATTGTTGGTGCTAAACATATAAAAACATTTATTAATAATACACAAAACAGCACCAGGGCCATAAAAAGCCCTCAAATTCCTCCTCCCCCATCTTCCTAAAAAAATGTGGAGAAGGCCTGCTTTAGAGGAAGTGCACAGGCAAGACTCCACAACATAGAATCGGGCTTGTAAAGCCCAGCATAGAAATTTACGTTTGAGCTGGAGTAAGGGCAATGTTGATAGTGGACTGCTGATAGTGCCTCAACAGCTATGAACCCCAACATCAAGACCATGCTGGCATCTAGTCAATATTCTAGTGCAAGGGATGGAACAGTGTGACTGTGGATGGACTTTGGAGCTGCTGCACACCATGACCATGGTTAGGAGGTAGGTTTTGAATCTCTGTTTGTTTCTAATATTCAAAGCCTCTTTACTGGGGCTTCGTTCAAGGAGCAGGGCCTTAGTTTCAGTCAGGGGTGATGAGGATTGACTGGAAACAGAACACAGAATTAAAATAATTGCAATAAGTGACAAAGTTGGGGCTTTATTTTATTCATTATTTCCTCTATATGTAAAGAGGAATGTTTGCATTCAGGGTTTTTTTTAAACCACTCCATCTATCCTATGTTCTAGAGCACTCACTGTTCAATCTTCTCTTACATCCCTTTTGGTCATGTACAAATGGGCTGGCACTTCAAGTTGTTAGACTTTAATATGTCTTTATCATAAAGATAGCATATTTCAGGAGACACAATGATTGATCATGAAATTACAAAGTGCATTTGTGCTGTCAGCAGTGCCTTCAGAAAACTTCAGAGTCATCTCTGGAATGAACATGGTATCAGACTGCAAACAAAAAATGATGATTTCTGTGCTGTCATCACTGCACTCCTCTATGGCTGCAATATGTGGACTAATTAGCAATTCCACAGGAACACTTGGACAATTCCACCTACAAAATCTCCAGCGGATAACAGGAATTAAATGGCAAAATCTGGTTCCAAACACCAAGGCCCTGGAGTGCTTCAACATCATAAACATTGAAGATGTTGTAGTGACAGTGCAGCTGAGATGGTTTGGTCATGTGGTCTGTATGTCTGAATGTAGACTAGCAAAGGCTGTCTTCTACAGAGAATTGCAGACTGGAACTCATTTTAGGGGCAGACAAAGAAAGTGTTACAAAGACACTCTCCAGTCTCCAATCGTGACTACAATATCTTGGAGCTCTTGGCCCATGACTAGATCCAATGGTGGCAACTCTGTCACCTTGGACTGAAAGGCTTTGAGAGTTTGTGTGTTGCAGAAATCAAGGAGCACACATTCATCTACAATTGTCCTCTCTTGTGGCACTTGTAGATGGAGCTGCAGGTCCAAAAGTGGTCTTCGGTCCCATCTAAGGACTCATAAGTCTCATCTAAGTGGCATAATAATAAGTGACATCTAAGTGACATCTAAAGTGACATAATAAGTGACTGCTGAACTTGATGGGAGACTCCATCATTATCAATTGTTCTTAACACAGAATTGGACTCATGAGCTGCAACAGATGAAGCTCTTATTCACATGAAAGTTCAAAAGTACAGTCCATGTGTCCTGCATCTTACTGCCCTGTAGTGCCCTCTGCTGGCTGAGTGTAGCACTGCAGTCACTCTTTGCCTCAGTTTCCTCCTCTCCAGGGTTATTGACTATCCAAGGATTCATGTGTCTCAGTACTCCTGTCATGGGAGAATTAATAACTCACTCTTTCATTCCATAGGGCAAAAGCTCTGAAGATGAAATTCTGAAAGCTGAGTTCACAGTGTGAACAAGTATAATGCAACTCTCTTTGGGGCAGTGGCATCAAAAATTACATTAGTAAACTCATTCCTTATGATAACATCCCTATCTTGAGAGATTGTCTTGGGGGACAATTTAAACTTCTCTGAAGTTAGACTTATTTTTGAAAATAATAGGACAGAGCCTCAGCTGATGCAAGGCAACGCAGTTCCATTGACCTAAGAACTATATTGATTAACAGCTGAAGATCGTCCCTAGTGTTTATAATTATACTTAATGTATGCTCAGTAGTGACTTGGTACAGGATTGAACATCTAAAATGATTGTTTACATTACAGAAGCACCTACAGGCTGAAAACAAAATGATTATTTATTATTTGTATAACCATTGTGCCTAGGAGCCCTAGTCATAGACCAGGACCTTGTTTTGCTAGGTGCTGTACAAACAGAATCAAAAGATGGTCCCAACTTCAAAGGGCTTGTAAGACAAGAGACAGCTGATGGATACTGACTGATGGGGGAACACAGTATGATAGGCAGTTGTCTTTGCGCTCTAGTATCCTCATTGTGCTAGGCATTGTGCATATAGACATAAACAATGAGCCAGTCACTGAGCTGAAGTCTTTAAAATCTAAATACATAAAAGAAGGATTCTGATCAATATTTCACTAATGGGGAACTGGGGGACAGAGAGTATAGTGATTTGCCCAATGTCACAGAGCATGTCTGTGGAAGTCTAGAATTCAGTCCAGATCTTCTGAGTCTGAGTCCAGTACCTTAACCTGATGATTAGCCTTCCTCTCTGAGAGGATGTCTAAGGTACAGTGTAGTGCACAAAAAAGAACTTGTTGCTTTTATGGCATAGGAATGAAAAAAAAACATGTGCTAATGCATTATTTGCTCTTGGCACTGCCTACGAGGCTCCACAACATTCCTTTTTCACTATTCCCTACAGCTGGTGCATCTGCACCCTTCTGAGAAATGGGGAAGGGAAATACATTCATTCCTTAGAATGTAACAAATAAATGTCAATGACCAAAAATGGAATGACCAAAATAGAAAGTTACTGTTAGTGTAAAATGAAAATAATGACAATTTGTTCATGATATTTCACACGGTGTTGCTCAAGATACCAACACCAACATTTTACAGGATATTTTTCAATTGTGTGTGTGTGTGGTGTGTGTATAGATGTAAGCAGAGTCAGAATGAGCTCTCCCCTGACATCTGGTGGTGAGCTGTGGAAAAGGACTTCAGGGGCTGATCTCGTTTGCATGGGTACATCCACCCTGCCTAGTGTGATGGACTGCTTGCCCAAATGGTCACTTTAGCTGCTGTGGGATTCCCAGCCTCTTTGGTATTAGGGCAGGAGTAATAAAGTGGTGTTATCCTGGTTATGTGAATCAAGGACAGTAGAACTGTACTTGGCATTTTATGACAGAGGGAATCGCCCTCACCTAAATAGAACTTACTAGGCAAGGGACATGGGTTCCAAACTCCAGTAGATTGACAGAGGCAGATGGGTAGCAGGCATTTGTGCCTGGTAGGGTGGATCCCATCTGAGGGCCCTAAACACCACTTTTACCCCTTCTTTCTCCAGGGGTAGTTCTATGTTTTTTGACACTCCAAGCATGGCAGTCAGGCAGTCTTTGGTGGAGTTTCTGTGGGAGGTCCACTGGTCATGTGGATTCAGCAGCGGCTCTGCAGGTGATCTGCTAGTCTTGCATCTTCAGTGTACCTGCTGCCAAAGCCATGGGACCAGCGGACCTCCCACAGAAATGCCACCGAAGATTGCCTGACTGCTGCCCTTATGGCGAGTGGCACGCTGCCCCCACCCCCGGCTTGCTGCCCCAGGCATGTGCTTGCTGCGCTGGTGCCTGGAGCTGCCCCTGTCTCCCTCTCCCTCCGGTGTGCAATAACAGACCTAATTTTGACTCCACTTGGAGTCTTGTTACATGTTACAGAGGTGAAATCACTGATACGTGGGTCTAAGCATTAGACTTACTTTGGGCTAGTGGTGCACTAGCACTGAGGCTCCCCTACTACCAGCTAAAATCACTGAGAGCTGCAGTCACTAAAGAGCTCAGATCACTGAGAGCTGTGTTGAGAGGGGGCTGAAGACAAGTTGGTGAGCGGCTAGCAGGATGGCTAAAGGAGAGAAACAGATAGTGGAGAGGCGTGGTGAGCGGAGCAGCTAGCAGGATGGCTAGCCGGGAGGAGCAGATAGTGGAGAGGCGTGGCAAGCAGAGCTGGTAGCAGGGCAGCTGGCGGAGAGACACAGCTGGCGGTGAAGACTGCAGCAGAATCCCATGGAGAGGTGTGGCAATCAACCTGAGACAGGAGCATGCCCCCCATATCTCCTCCCACTTCCACCCAGGCTGGGAGGTAAACTCTGCAAAGGAACTTCTGAACTCTGGGGGCTGCACTGACCAAGGTCAGAAACTGTGGGTGGGCTGACTGTTGGGTTGCTGGACTTAAGACCCTGAGGGGAAAAGGATACTGCCAAATTTACTTGGGGGTGGGTCTTTTGCTCATGGTTTGTGTTATGAATCCTGTTTGTGGTGTTTCCCCAACATAATGCACATTGTTTCCCTCCTTTATTAAAAGGTTTTTGCTACACTCAGACCCCGTGCTTGCAAGAGGGGAAGTATTGCCTCTTAGAGGTGCCCGGGGGTGTGTGTGTGTAATTGTCCCAAGTCACTGGGTGGAGGTTCGAGCCGGTTTTGCATTTGTGTTATTGAAATGGAACCTCTAGAAACTGAACCCGGCCCTTGTTGCTGCCAACGCTGATGGGCAGGAGGGTTACATAAATCTCAATCATGCATGGAGAAATATTTAGTGATGACAGAAAACCAAAGCCGAAACTGACCTTATTCACACAAGTGGTAATATATTTCGATTAGATGAACAATGTTACAGTGTTCCCCAGAAACATACATGGATATCCTTCAATATTTGGCATCTGTGTCTCTCTCTAGCTCTTTTTCTAGTTAGCAAATATTTACTCTTCCCATATCGCATTTCTCTATTAAAGGAAAGTGCTATGCTGCCTTGGTATAACATCTTGTTCTAACCCTGTGCTTATGTTACTAGGACACCTTTTAAGACACGCCTTTTTTAAAGAGAAAATGGTAATGTATGACCTTCTGCACAGGTGTTTTGAAGACAGAAATAGATATCATTTGCATTGTACCGGTTGCACACATCATCCACGAGTGTGCTGAAACAGCAGAGAATATTCCATCAGCAGCTGTGATGGTACTAGTTACAGAGTAAGGTACAACTAAATGTGTGAGTAAGAGCGGTAGACTAGGGTCCTTATTGAGTGATTGTCCTATTTCACATTAACGTAAATGACATTTTTCCCCATAGCTAACCAGTGAATCATAAGACTTTTTGCACTGATCATAGAGTTCTCAATGTGTGGCAATCCATGTCCCAGGAATCCATATCCTTCCTATGCCACTCTTGAGTTAATGAAGCAGTCTTCCTTAGCAGTAAGTCTCCTATTGTGCAATGAACATGAAATTTCATTTTCACAGATTCCAAGTATATTGTTTCTACAGAAATAATAAAGTACATTAATTCAACTTTTGACCAGGGGAAAAATAT
Organism: Mauremys mutica; assembly: GCF_020497125.1. Classification (NCBI taxonomy): domain Eukaryota; kingdom Metazoa; phylum Chordata; order Testudines; family Geoemydidae; genus Mauremys; species Mauremys mutica. Next base: position 233,913,685 of record NC_059072.1, on the reverse strand, counting down.
TTCCAAAAAGACATCTTGAGACTGGAAAATAAGGCAGCAATGCATGCAGAATTTGTACAGTAATACAGAGATAAAAGATAATTGTGACTGAGTTTTCAACTCCTGTGCAACAGAAATAGCATGAGAAGCAATATTTTAGGCAGGGGATAGATGTCCTCTATTACAATCGGTCCTCTAAACTTAAAAACATAAGGGGCAGATTTTCTTCTGTCTTCACAAGTGGAGAAGAGCAAGAACTGAGAATGTAGCCAGGGGGACTAGTCATGCAGTAAAGAAATAATCAGTGTGTGTAAAGGGAGCAGTATCTGGCCTAAAGGATCCAATCCTTTATTCCTATAAATAATCATTTCAGTGATACTAGTCCAGAGTAGTTCATGGGAATACTCATATATGTTAGGCCCATGCCTGTGAATAAGGGCTTGAAGGACTTTTGGGCCCCTGAAAAAATTGCCAACTAGACCCCTTCTATCACAAAGTGGGGAATTTGTGACATGTAGTTACTTGTAATGCAGAAGAAAGTTGAAAAAAGAGAGAGATTTGACAGATTTAAGATTTTCATTTTAGACTCTGGACTCAATCCTGCAACTCTTTTTTATGCAAACAATCCATCTCACGAGTATAATCCCATTAAAGTCAACAGGACTACTTCACCAAATAATACAACATCGGAGGCCTTTTTGGGTGAAATAATGGCCCTCTCAGAAAATTGCTCATTCTCAAAGCAATTGGCAGTGTTCCTGTAATGACAGTGTAGCACTGTAGTACTAAAATATAGTACTTTATGTAAAGCAATATAATTTTTCACGATTGTTACTTGAAGTTCTGTGTCAGATTTATATTTTTCCTAGTTGTTTGGAAAGACAGTAGATGTATTTACCAAATTATATCAGCTATTATGTCTTAAATCTGACACTATTAAAAGTAACCAATAATAGTGCTGAAATGTTTAAGATAAGACCATATTTGTTCTTTTCTTTCTTTAAAGTAGGGCATTTTTCTGTATAATCTTATGTCAATTTCTAAATGGACTTAGGTTACATTTAGTTTCAGTGTCAACATATATGCTGCTCTGTTAATGGTGCTTTGTTTGTAGATGTGTCTGTGTCATTATGGTCTGATACTGGCCACATTAAAGTCAATGGCAAAACTCCCATGGATGTGTAGGGCTGGAAGGGACCTTGAGAAATCATCTAGTCCATCCTTTCATGATGAGACAGGATTAAGTGCTTACACCATCTCTAAGAGGTGTTTGTCTAAACTGTTCCTAAAAGCCTCCAATGACAGGGATTCAACAACCTCCATATAGAGCCTGTTTCAGATCTTAACTATCCTTATAGTTAAAAAGCTTTTCCTAGTATCTAACCTAAATCTCCCTTGCTGACAATTACTTCTTGTCCTGTCCTTGGTAGGGCTTTAATAGAAGCAGGATGATAGTGTAATGGGATCACATGGTGCAACCTGGACTATGGGACTGCTGAGACCTCCAAACACACCAACCTGGGCGACCTCTCACACTGTGATGCTGATCTCAAGCTACAAACCTCTGACAGGCACTGAACTTACATAGACATGCACAGGCAGGGACACACCCAACAGAGTTAAATGAATGATCTCCCAGCCACTCATGAACCATCAATAGGGAGGCCACAGCCAATTCTCCCTAGCTCCCCAGTCTTGCACCCAAGAACTGTACTGTCTTGCACTGGTCAGAAGCCAGGCCTCTGTAAGGTCATTACTCACCACTTTTTCATAGGAAATTGGACAATCGCCAGCCTTTGTAACCTGTACTGAGCTTCCTTTAGCACTTTAACAAAAAAATGTAGGTAAAATATAAAACAGATTAACTACAGAAAGATAGATTTTAAGTGATTATAAATAGCAGGCATAGAGAGCAAAGTTGTTTACCTAAGAAATAAAAATAGAAACACAGCCTATTCTAATTTATACAAACTAAGCACGATTTGAATCAATAATGTCTTACCTGAACAGATGGTACAAGCTGGTTACAGTTCTTCAATATACAGACTTGACCACTTTCCAGCCTGGGACCAAACTTGCCCAGTTCAAAGTCTTTTTCTTGCAGACATTCTTCCAGGTGTTGAGATGGGTTGGGGAGGGGAGAGTCCAAGTGATGATGACCCTGTCTCTCATTTATACTTTCTTACAGCTTGCTGGAAAGATCTTTCCTGTGGCATGGGTTAGTCCACCCCCCTTGCATATGTGCCTTTTCAAAGAAATCTCTGGGATAGTGGATGGGGTATTGATGAGCCATTAATGCCATCTGGTTGGTGATAGCTATTGCTTTGTTGTAACTGAAAGGTTGGTTGTGGGTGCTCCCAGCCTCACAACATATTTCAGCAAAACTTCATAACCTCACTTGTAGGGATAGCACATACCATCCAACAGGATTACTGTTCAACTGCTTAAGACTTTTAAAATAATACCTCACAAGGCATACTTTTGCAAATCATATCATAATTATCTGACAGTGGTGAATATGGGTTTCAGGGTGCTGCTTTGAGGTACAGAGTGTCACAGATGCCCTTTACCTGCCTGTGTTTCCAGCAACAATGTTTCAGTTTCCTTCCTTCCCTCCTGCTTCTTCTTCTGAGAATCATAGTAATCTGTGTGAGCAGTGAGGTGGCAGAGGGTGATCTGGTACTAAAATATCTATAGCAATACTCAGGGGAGAGCTTATGGTAAGTCTCCTACTATATGGCCTTTTGGGTGGGTAAAAGTTTTTATAAGTAAATTTGGGAATTTGGCAGGTCCAAAAAATTCTCAGGCAGGCCACAAATGGGCCAAATTTTCCTCTTGATTACACCTAGATAATGCCATTCTTGAAGCTCTGAGATAATGCAAACTCATTTAAGGCAAGAAAAGCAAGTCATGATGTTTAAGAATTTTAGCAAAATTTAAAGCTGCTTAAAGAAAACTCAAAAGGAACTGTTAAATAAAGTTTAATATGCAGAGTGCTTTAGCTTAAAGGGTAGGAGAGGGAAAGAATAAGATGCTTACTCTAAAAAAATGGAAGAACTCATCTCTTGTGTCAGAAGAGAACTGCTAGAAACTTCTGCCAACATTTTAGATTGAAAAATTATCAGATATAACTATTATTTTCTTCATTTCATTTCCCCCCCCCCCTATATTTTTCATGTTTCTGAACACTTTTTCAGAAGCACCTAATGGAGTTGAGAGCAGGTCCCAAATGATTTGGAAATCTCACTCTAAGTTCTGAAAAAGAAAGAAAGGCAAAAATACTGATTTTTTAAGTCAACATACAGTGTCTCAGACAAAGTCTTAATTAAGGGCAATTGGCTATCCAAGTCCCTTAGGCATATGAAAATCTCAGTTTTATTATTTCCTTGGGTGCTAGAAACAGATTTGTGTAATCATCAGGGATCCTAGTGTTCCATGGTACAAAAAAACCCCATAATTATCCTATAAAAAACATAAAAATCCTGTGCTTTTTTGCAATTAAAATGAAATCCTGATCTTTAGTTTCCCTAGCCACAATAGATATAGGCATCAATTGAACACAATGTTTTACTGATATACAGTAGAGCCCACTTTAAATGAGTCTCCATTATTTGGCCCTCTGTATTAACTGAACTGGGGCTGACAGTTTCAGCCCTGGGTGGCGGGGCTCAGGCTGTCTGCCCTGGTGGCAGGGCTCCCACTGTCAGCTGCAGGTGGTGAGCTTCAGGCTTCAGCTGAAGCCCCACCGCCTGGGGGTGATAGCAAGAGTCCCAGTTTGGTTTATACAGAGAACTGGATAATGGAGGCTCAGATAAACAGGATTCTACTGTATATATTTTTATTTTTTCATAAAATGTAAAAACTGAAGATTCTGTGTAAAAATGCAAATTCCATGCTTTTCTGCCTTTTTCCATGGCAAAGGGATCTCTAGGATCCCTGGTATTCCTAGAAATGTGGGGCTTTCCCTGGGCCCTGGTAAGTGGCTTGGGAGAATGTCCACCCTCCTGGTACCTTCACACACATGCTGTCATCATCATCAGCAACTAGCTGGGAGAAGATACTGCCCTCTTTGGACAAGCAATAAGGAGAATAAGGAGCTCTACAAAGTGCATTGCTTCCTTGAGCTGACATGCCTGGCAGCATTGCTCAGTGACATTCCACTGTCCCTCCCCCCACCTACTAGCACACCTAACTCATAAGTTACATAGTAGAGATCAAGTGTCTCAATTTTGTCACAAGTCTTGTGATATTTAGCAGTTTTTCTGCAGTCCCAGCTCTTGAAATTGGTTGACTACAGGAGAATCTCAGCTTGCTTTCTTTTTCTAACGTAACTTTCTAGTTACTGATGGTTGTGGAGAAAAACTTCAAATTATGAATTTTAAAGGCTCATAAACCAGAAAGCAAATATAAAGAATCCAGCATGTATATATGTTTGCAATCTCTTGATTTGTTTTAGCCAGACCTTGGATTTTTCAGTCGGGGCAGTCTGAGCCATAATTGCGAATGCTTGCGGTTGGGAATACCAGGGGATCACTGCTAACCACAGCTAAAACACTGATGGAACATTAAAAAAACCCAACAACTTTGGCCACCCTTGGGTAAAGCGGTTACAAAAGCGAATACATATCTTTGGTAATAAGGTTTTGCATAACTAAAGCTCAACATACATTCTTGAAATACTTCCTGAAACTATGTTTTTGTAAACAGTGCATTTTCACAGTAGGTTGAGTCAACATACACTAAGTGCAGGAAGTGATCTAAAGGACAGAGTCCTGTTTACAGCAAATTTCAAATAATATGTCTTATATTATCGATTCAATCTTTTGTCTGATTTGCTGTACAAAGATTGCAAGAATATATACACTGTTTCTTTGGATCTGTCGCTGGCAGGCAGGCAGGAGGGGATGGGAAGGTTCTAAGCAGAAGCTCTACAATGAGGCAGAAAATCGCAAAGAGTAGTTGAAGGGATAATATAGTCTTCCTTTATCTAAAGGTGTGTGCTCAGTGTTCGAAGATAAAGACTCTTTGTGATTCTTTACCATATTTCACATGATATGGTGTCAGGAATTGAATAATTTTCAACTGGCATAAATAAGAGGGGGGAAAAATAAGCTGATGTTCAACCCTCCATGAGACAATTTATTAAACTCCCAGAATCGTTGGAGGGGAAGGAGCACTTCAGGAGATACTGAAGAAACAAAGCTTAACACAGCATGATGAAGAACAAATCACCTCATTAAGTTATTCAGTGGGGAGTGAAGATAATATTTATAGATCAAGCACCTTCGCTGGGGAAGGAAATAAGAGGAACTATGGTATCAGTCTTTAAAAACCTTATTAGTAGTCCATTCTAAATGGGTATGTAATACACAAACAAATATGCTTTGACCAGAGGATACAAAGAGCCAGAGAAAGAGTATATGCATTTATAAGAGCCATAATCAAAGAAGTGCTATGTGGCTTTGGTATCAGTAAGTAAGGAACATTAAGAGATTGTTTAGTAGTTGGGATTTTATATATATCCCAACTACTAAACAATCTTATATATATATATATATAAGTTAATGGCTGAGCTAACTCTGAAACTGTTGGTATAGATGCATGACTGTCTGACCTAGTAAAAATGCAGATCATCCAGCAACAGAGTAGGAGGGAAGTGGCTCAAAAATAAGCAAAGAAAGAATTCCTGTGGGGCATAAAGAATCACCTTAAAGATCCTTCTTAGGAGATATTACTTCCCAGGGTAGAAATACAGTTGGTATAAGCAAAGGAGAACACAGGAAACTTGGTCGGTTTAGCTAGTGGAAGCATTTACAGGAATGTAAAGGAAAAATAAAAGGACATTGAGATTCTGTCAAAGCAAAGAAACTGTTGAGATAACCCACCCAAGGATGAGTGATGCCTGGTTTCTGGGATCTGTTTCCAAAACCAGCATCCATGGACAAGTTGGGGTGCTAATCTCAAGATTTGCAATATTGCTTTTAAGTTTAAAATTGATTCAGGGGTAGAGGTGATTGATTTGCAAGGAGACTTCACTAGAGATGATCTGTAGTCCCAAAGTGGATCAGTTAGTAGCCCAGAGTAAAGATCAGTTGCCTGGTTCAGTACAAAGCCTGTACTAGCTACAAAGGGAAGATGACATGGTATTTGTGCATATTTGCTGGCAGTTTCCTCCCAATTTAGTGTCATCTTTGAATCTCATCACTGTTCTGTTTAATCCCTCCTCTAGATCATTAATGATAATGCTAAACAATACCAGACCTAACACAGATACTTGCAGTACTACTCTAACTACTTTCTGCTAATTCACTCCAACTCTATGGTGCATACACCATTTTGCAGTCCATATCTCTATGCCCACATCTAACCCAATTTGGCCTAATTTTGAGTGAGATTGTATGAGACACTGTGTCAAATGATTGGTAAAATCCTGCTATTTCCCACCTATTACTTCTCCTTTATCAAAAAGAGCAAACACTTACACCTGGCAAGGTCTGTTCTTTGGAGATTTTAGCATCATATTGTTCACAGTTACATTACCAACCTGACATTTAGCACTGCCCCCCGCCCATCAATATTTGTTTCATTAGTTTACCGGAGATAGTGGCTGTGCTAAGTAGATGGTTTGTTTTTATTTTCATTATTTTTATGTTTTCCATGGTTTTTCAAAAATAATTGTCAGTGGTAAAGTATTGGCTAATTCCTTAGGCTGCAGCCAATCAGGATTAGCCACCTTGTAAGAGTATTTTCGTGGCTACTTGTCATCAATAGCTAAACCTTCTTTTTATTTCCGTAGCTCATTGGTCATTCAGTCAGCATTTTTTGCTGCCCTAATATTTTTTCCAGAAAGTCCTAAGTGACTCAGTGCAGTCTTGTTTGGATGATCATCAGCTGGTGCCTGGAAAAATAAATCTCTAGTTATAGTACTGCACAGGTAAGTCCAATGTGTTTGGGATTGCATGGGAGAGGGTAGTCCATTTTCCTTTGTGGCATCTGGTATTGGTTAGATAACCATTGGTCCGTGACAGTACCTATGTGGTTGTCCTCACCACAGTTCTTGAACAATTGTATAGCTCTTTAGTTAGTGGTGGTCAGTGGGGAGAGACTCTAAGATATCCTTCAGAAATGTTAATAATGTTTATTGTAAGCAAAATGGAACAGCAAACCTGCTTCCAACCTATGCCCCATCTCACAAGCCTGCCGTACAAGGTTGGGCTCCTTTGGAAACTTGGCTGCACAGCTCACTACACTGTTTTAGTCTAGGCTGACTGTGCATTGCAAGCCAAGAGAAAAATTACGGGTAAAGTCTGCAAGTTTTGTTTTCTGTGAGATCAAGAGTGAAATGCAGGCAGTACTGAAGTCAGTGGAACCATGATTTCAGCCCAGTCTCTGGTAAATTCATTGAAGTTCTATTAACACTAAGAATAAAAGAGTCCATAATACTTTTGCTTCAACGGCAGTTACTTTGTGTTTTTTGTCATTTGATTTGTCCATAACGACAACACAATCATTCATGGTGTGCTATACTATTTTCCATATCCAATTCTATTGGCAGTGTGAGTATGGATATTTGGTTACACTCAAACTCATACTTTCACTTCTAAATTAACCATTTGACTTTTCAGTTTCTTTTGTTCAATTGTTTCACAATTAATTGGCTCAAGGTTTTGAGTAAAAATTTATGTTACTGCTTTAGAATTGAGCTAAGATATGAAAACAAACTTCCTTAATGAATATTGACAGTTATTACTAAAAATATACTGACTTAATCAATCTATGGAAGGCTTCAAAAGAATCATGGCTGTAAAAAAATGCTAGTAGATCTTAGAACTGAAATTTGCTATTTTTCTGCAGTCATAGCTTGAATTGCAGGATGTAAAAACATCCCAAAGTGAAGTAAATAAAGAGTCTACACTTATAGAATTACAGTGCTACAAATGCTGTTGTCTGATTCCCAAGGTGAGTTTGGATAACTATTATCAGAAACCCCTCAAACAAAAGCCTCCTTTCTTGTTATGGATTCAATGTCTGGAACAAAAATACAAATAATCAATGTGACACCTCCTGGAAAGGTCTGAGTATGCATTAATAGTTAATGGGAAACCAAACATATAAAGATGATTTAAGAAATGTCAACTTTGTGCTTTTTGATATTGTCCAGGCACAAGAGCTTATATTGCTCTTTCTGCATATCTGTCCATCTAACTGTCTCTGTTATTCATCCATGTCTCCTGTTCTGCAGATGAACAGGAAATAGTTTGCTCTGCAGTCTAGGTCATGTATTAAACTAACCTGAGTATAATTTATGGTACTTGCAGTGTTTGCCAATCTACAGACATCGTTGACACCTACCAGTTCAATATGTTTGAATGTACTTTCAACAATTTACTGTAGCTTGCATGCCTACCGTTCAAACTGATAGCAAATATGTTAGCCAGTATAACAAAATAACACCATATTCTGTAAGTGCGGATCTGACATGAAATATTGTGTACTAGCTGTAATTTACAAGTAAAAATAAAATTGCTGTGCTAAGAGGACAGTTTCTTTAAATCACTTATGAAATACATTAGATGAATGAGGATTTATTATTTGAATGGTTTTATTTTCTTTATTGGAAATATATTGAAAGTCTAAAGCTGAAGTAACATACAGGAGAAATATAAAAGAATTAAATAGGACAGCTGGAATGTACTACAATGCATTTATCTCAGGAAAGTCCTTACATTTCAAACCCAGCAACAACAGAACGCTCAAGCTGATCCACAATAGAAAACACTAATGTGAAGTTCAGCTAAAAAAACAATTGTGGGCTGTTAGCACAAACTTCACAAAATGAGACTCCAAAAAGACAGTGGAGTTTAAAGGATTATGGGGGCTGGTTCACCACTGTAAAACTGCAGTAACTCAGTGGTGGATTAGGCCCTTCAATAAAGTAGGTTATGCCAATAAGCAAAATACTATGCAGTAAGCCAAATTCAAGAAACCTACACAAGAATTCTGCTCCAGGAAGGAAAACTGCACACGATTCTTAGTTCTTAGTTCTCTAAGAACACTGGGGTGTAAGGACACTATAAAAGGGGCTTATAAGAATTAGCATTAGCTTCCCGCAGCAAGCTTTCAGTGCAAACTCTAAAAGCAAGCTGATGCACAAGGTAGACTAGAAGTGTGGGGCATAGTGCTGAGTGAATACTGCAGTTTCCTACAAATGCAGCAAAGAATCATGTGGCACCTTATAGACTAACACGTTTTGCAGCATGAGCTTTCGTGGGTGAATACCCACTTCGTCGGATGCAAGCAGTGGAAATTTCCAGGGGCAGGTATATATAAGCAAGCAAGAAGCAAGCTAGAGATAACGAGGTTAGATCAATCAGATGAGGCCCCTGCTAGAAGAGGGCCTCATCCTCCCTGATTGATCTAACCTCGTTATCTCTAGCTTGCTTCTTGCTTGCATATATAAACCTGCCCCTGGAAATTTCCACTACTTGCATCCGACGAAGTGGGCATTCACCCACGAAAGCTCATGCTGCAAAACATCTGTTAGTCTATAAGGTGCCACAGGATTCTTTGCTGCTTTTACAGAACCAGACTAACACGGCTACCCCTCTGATACTTTCCTACAAATGTTATTGAAAATAGGAAAGGAATTCTGCTGCTATTGTTTTTGCTCACTTGCTAACAAGTTGGGTAATACTTGCAGACATACTCACAGAGATTCTCTGGTGTTTAAACTGAAAGCAAATGTTACAGAATATATTTGAGAAGTGATTTTGAACCTCACTTTGAATGTTTGTGTGCAGAGACTTGTTAGCAGTGAATATTCACATTGGAAACCTGATCCTGTCACAAGGTTCAGTACTCACTGCTGGGGTACCTCCTTGTGGCTCATCGGGGATTAGCTCACAGCCAGTCCGATGCCCCTCCTTTGGTTTCTCATCCCATGGCCTTGCTCTTTCGCCCTCTCTGGAGTCAGGTAGCTTCCTCTTCATCATTCAGGGTGCTCCCTCTTCATGGCTTGGCCCTCCAGGCAGGTCACTATAGTTCTCCCATTCCAGGGAATCCAAGCTCCATTGGAGGACTATCTCAGGCAGTCTTCCCATCCACTGCCTACTCTGTGCCACTTCCCCAGTGGCTGGTAGGGGAACCCGGGTGCACCCACTACTCCAGGTTCTGGCCCAGGGATCCTACATCCAGCAGCCAAGGTCTACATACTGTCCCAAACTATGCTGCTGTCCCCCTGGACTACTTCCTACTTCACCTCTATCAGGCTCCTTCTCTCCCACATCTGGGTACACCCTTTCCTGGATCCCAGGGCTTATTTTTTCCCCTGGTTTCCTTCTTTCCCTCTCTAAACCCAGTGTGTGACTTCAAGTCTTCTGTGCTGCATCCCCCTTCTTACACACGACTTTCTGATTTTAGAGCAGATCAGCCTGCCTCTGCCCAGCGGGGCTTCATTATCACTTAAAGCTCATCAACCCTGACTCTTCTTCAGGTGTAGCTGGTCACAGGGTTAACTTGTCCTTTTTACCCACTCAGGCCTTGCGTGGCGGAGGCACCCATCACACACCCCACCCTAATAAGGAAACAAACATACTGTGACCATGTATATTAGCCAACAACTTGACCCTATGTGTCTAAACAAAATTTCTCAGTTGTTCAATTAGAATATCGGCTACTTGCAATGAACTACTTTCTCGTGGCCATCAACAAAACCAGAATCATTTGTAGAAATTATCTGACAAAATATTTTGAACCAATAAATTTGAGAAAAATCAGACTCTTTTCCCAGACAACTTGAAAATAGGGGGAAAAAAGAGTTTAATCCATCAAATATATGATTCATTACAAATTATTCCCTTGGGTGAAGTTGGGAACAATATTTAGATATTCCAAAAGTTGATCTGCATTTGAGATGGAGAAAATGTCTTTGGAGAAAGCATAGGCTTTGAAGAACTGAGAAGAGAATAATTCAACAGGAATATACCATTGAGGCATCAGTTAATCAAAAACTTGGCTGCTGGAAAAGCTAGAATTGTCCATTTAATGTTCTCCCTTCATGAATGAGTCATCATCATAGGTGAAAAATTCTTAAAGCATGTAATCCTAAATTAGCAAAGAATCCTGTGGCACCTTATAGACTAACAGACGTTTTGCAGCATGCTGCAAAACGTCTGTTAGTCTATAAGGTGCCACAGGATTCTTTGCTGCTTTTACAGATCCAGACTAACACGGCTACCCCTCTGATACTTAATCCGAAATTGTTCAGGTCTGGAAGCATGTTGCACTCTCAATGAAATATTTGCATCAAGTTTCAGTCTGCACCTCCAAATCTTTAATTATTTATTTTAATGTAGGCTGTTAGCATGGCCAATATTCAAATCTTCAAACAAGGGAGGCTGTTGTAAATAGTGCAAACAGGGGTAGTCCTACTAGGAGACACTGAACCACACTTCCATCAAATCAACTGGCATTTTATGCTTTGACTGCACTTCAAATAGGGTGACCAGATTTCCCGATTTTGGGTCTTTTTCTTATATAGGCTCCTATTACTCCCCCACCCCCCTGTCCCAATTTTTCATGCTTGCTGTCTGGTCATCCTAACTTCAAATTGTATGCCCTCACTGCACTTCACAGTGTATTTCTTTTACAGGTGTTGTATTGTCAGTGAGTGGATAAAGGCCAGTATTTTGGCTCAAGGCCTTCCTCAGGGAGGTTGGCATTTATCTAGATGAAGACAATATAATACCTGTAAAAAGAAGAAAAGAGCAGTAAAAATTTCTTTTCTTCATCAGGTACTGCAATGCAATGGAGCTTTTATCTTTATTAAGAGAAGAGCTTTCTGGGGTTTGAATGGATTCTAATTTGTTATCCTTTATGCAGTCTGTGTATAATAGTTGCAGAAAAACCTGATAAATGATGACAGCTCATTGCTTTCTCCTCTATGTAGGTATTTATTTCCCTCTCCTCCTTCTCCTCCCTCCGCCCCCGCCCCATCATACTATCCAAGTACCTTTACTGACAAGTATCATTGATATACTCTTAGTTGGAAACAATAACATCATCTCCCCTAAGTGATTGTGGAGCAGAACATGTATTATTGCAGGGATCAGCTATCTTTGGCACGCAGCCCATCAGGGAAATCCGCTGGCGGGCCGGAATGGTTTGTTTACCTGCAGCGTTCACAGATTCGGCCGATCGCAGCTCCCACTGGCCACAGTTCGGCCTTCTAAGCCCATGGGGACTCTAGGAAGCAGCGGACAGCACATCCCTCGGCCCACGCCACTTCCCGCAGCCCCCATTGGCCTGGAACGGCGAATCGTGGCCAGTGGGAGCTGCGATTGGCCGAGCCTGCGGACACTGCAGGTAAACAAACCACCACGGCACATCAGCGGATTTCCCTGATATTGAAGTAAGCTAGATGTTTGCTTTAATTAAAATAATATAATTTTAACAATGGGAAAATGGGATCAAATTCAGAAGCCTGTCATTCATGAAGTTCCAATTTATTTCACTAGAAGTTTCATACATGGAAAGTTTGCACGGTCAAGCCATTGATTTATAATTGGTAACATTTTAACTTCTTCCTCCTCTATCCATTTGTAAAAAGCAAAGGTGAATGAATAGTGTCACTGTGTTCTCTTATATTAAACAGAAACACTGTCAATTTTTTCTACTGAAGGATTATAGCTGGAGAGTAACTGTTTCAGAATGTACTCATGTGAAATCCAAATGTAGTATGAGATTTTTGAGACCACTTCCAAAAGTAAAAATCACGATACCGCAGAAGTTGGTGTTAATGGTTTCAGCTTCGACACTATGAATAATGATTTCAAAGGTGATGAAAGCCTTGTGAGGTGATGACTGTCAAGCTCTGAAATACTTAATTAAAATAGGATGCTTTCTTATTAACATTCTCCAGAACCTGATATGAGACACATGGACACAGAAAAGATATGCAGTTTGAAGCTGACTTATGAAAGAAGAGGATAAGACTAGGAATTAATAGAAGCAAAAGCATAAGCTCTTTCTGCAGGAGACAATAAAGCTATATTTCCATGTAGAAGGATAGTTTATTACTTAAACAGTATGTACAAATTCTAAACATGAAAATACTGAGTAACAGAATATCAGACTCTATTTACAATTACATTTGTTTTTTACAAAATGTTTTTACAAGAAGCATTTTTGCTCTAAATAACATGACAGACACACACATACACAAAAATCAACCTTTCTGTATTACATACATAAATAAATATTGACTTTAAATGACAGTTATAGGAACATAATTTCTACAGCCAATTTGGGCAACAGATAAGTAGTTCTGTCATCTCTGCATTACAATATAATTAAGTAAAAAGGAAAAATTATTTCACATATAGACCTCTGTTAATTACTTTGTAAATTGTACCTTACTAATATATTCAGTAGAGGTAAGACAGTCATTACACTTCATGCCTATAACTGAACAATGAGTTTGGGCATGCAAAACCATATATAACCATCATCCACATCTGCAGGTATTCATTTACATTTTTAAATAAAGTTTTTATTTATTTACTTAAACTACATGCAACAGCTTATTAGCATCAGATTCCGGGTTACAATGCACAAGTTTGCATAACAGTATTTATAGTAATTGATGTTCACAGGTACTGATAAAAATGTTAGAATATACTTGGCATACAGAGAAAGAAAAGGAATTAATAAATAAGTCAATATCACAGCTACCTTTACAGATACATAGGGCAAAAATAAATTTTCTAAGAGTGTTGTACAGGGGATTTAAAACAGTCTGGGCCTTATCCTATGTTCTTTAAGGCGCTGATGTAGGACAGCACTTAAGGGCATGCTTAAATCCATTCCTATTCAAGACAGAATTAAGCACATGTTTAATTTAAACATGTGCTTATGTCCTATTAACATCAATGCAGTTAAGCATGTGCTTAATTTCTGTCCTGAATAGCAATGCTTTCCTGAAGCACGGCCTCTATATCCAGAACTCTGACTGATTTCAGTGAGAGTCTTGGGTAGGAAAGGAATTCAGATTAGGCCCATGGAATATTTCAACCTCAATCTTGCTTCCACTGAAGGCAATGGTAAAATTCCCATTTGTATTAATGGTGGAAGAACAGACCAGTGTTTCTTTGATTTTGTGCGTGATCTTGCAAGGTACTAGTGCCACCTGGGAGTTGCTGCATTATGCCCTCAACTTCAGATGAGTGCTATGAAAGTTGAGGGTGTTTAGTATCTTGCAGTTCAGACCTTTTATTTGTAAGAAGTTCTTGTCCCCTTCAACCATATTCCCAGTGAATACCACATGGCACCCATAATAGTATGGTACAACCTTTCTCCTTTTAAGTTTTAAGATAAAAATATTTTTTAGTCCTTACTCTGCTCTATCAAACGCTCAAAAATTAACTGCCATAAGAAAAAAAATTCTCATTCTTAAACAGCATTCAATGAAAAAATTGTTTCAAATGCATAAAAAATGTTAGAGCAAAAATGGCATAATCCTATAATTTTCCATTAGCAAACAAAATGTATGCCATCCAGGATTTAACTGATAAATCAATCAGAATAGTATGATAAGTAAATTAGTAATATATGGGTGTAAAAGTGCAGTGTACCTAGAAATATCCCACTATCCATATTTGATCTTGATTACTGAGAAACTGAGAAAAAAAATTCTAACTAAAAATCTCAAGTAGTGATTTCGAACTCCATTGCTGAATGCAATGTTAGCATGATTTAGACTAGTCAAATTAGGTTAACTGTAATTAACCCTGTACAATTCAGTAAATAAGGATTTATGAATTAGACACTAAGACCCATATCCTCAAGGTATTGAGGTGCCTAACTCCCACTGGATCTAGGCATAAAAGTCTTCAAATATATGATAAATTCAAATAATTATATGAAAATGGCTGGTATTTAAGAACAAATAAAATATCATTTAATTCCCCATGTGTTGATGGTTTGGTTAACTCTTAAGATTTCAGGATCATTTATTCCCATGAAATTCCTATAGCTGAATGTTGAGTTGAGAAACTGATTATTAAAGAACAAGATTAATGTCTTAATCATCTGTTTATAAACCATAATCTGTTCATTCCACTCCCATGCCCTTCACCTTTATCTCCAAGATATAAAGAGTCAAATCCTGCTGGCCTTACTCAGGCAAAACTCAATAGCAGTTCTTCAAAGACAGTTTTGCCTGAGTTGGGCTGATTGGTCCTATAATAAATAATTTACCTTTATATAAATATATAAAAACCTCCAGACTATTTTATAAATATTTTAATGAACTTTAGTCTCTTCCTGAAACATCCAATTAAGAAAAAGTAACAAATCTAGCAAGTAGCTCAAACCATTTGGAGGAATATGGCATTCCACTCAACAATCAAGACCTATCGTATAATAATCAAGAGCTATTAATTTGCCAGGTTCTATCTTCTTGAATCCAAGGTTTGTCATCAACTTGGATTTCAAAAAGACAGAGAGACAAATTCTGCACTCAGTTACATCAATGTGAATTCAGCATAACTTCGTTAACATCAGTCAATTTATTCTAGATTTATTCCAGCACTACAGAGAATAGAGTCTGGCCAAAAAATTTAGACTTAAGTTTGCAGAGAAGCCTAAGGGAATTAGGTGTCATAGTCTAACTCTAGAGCACTTTCTTAGCCTTACTTATGTCCTATGTAATTTAAATGTATAAGTGGTGCCATGAGTTGGTCCTATTCAAATTGCATAGATGTAGTAATTTATTTCTGAAGACCTGTGTACCTAGATGCATGTCCGATTTCAGCTGAGTGAAAATAGTTGACCTGTCAGTTACAGTTCCCTTCAAAGTTTGCTTGCATTATGTAATAGGGAAGAGAAGTTATGGTATGTGTTGTTTTTTGTTTTCATTTTTGTTTGTTTGTTTGTTTTGTAGCTCCAAAGCATGAGCAGCCCTTAATACCTTGTGAAGTAACTATCCAAGGCCCAAGACTTGTACCCTAAAGACAGCTTTGTGGAGTTACTTGCTCCATGGGTGCATATATCAAAAAGGTACCAGGGAAAATAGAAAGAGAATGGCAGAATTAATGCAATAATCTCTGAGTTGTCTTTTTTTTTTAATATTCAAATACTGGAAAAACTGAATGAACAAACTAGTTATAAATTGCAATGGGGCTCTTGACTCTTGGTAGCATCAGCCTGGTCAAACCTTTTCAATGCAGATGATCTGTATTTCAATTTCTTCTGTGCTATGGTATACTGAGCATAACCATTTTATTTCAGTCTCAAACACAGTTATGTTATCTTTTTATTTGGTGTTCTTCAGAATATTTATTGTTGTTTTGACAAGGAGTATTTCCCCCTCAGAGGGTATCTGAGGAAGAAGTCGAGTACAGAAACTTTATCTGTAGCTTGTTGCTGGGGGATTCCATGAAGTTATTTGTCAATTTCAAGTTACAGAAAGCTTGAGATGTATTATTCTCATTTAAAGATGTGTAATGGAATCTGCACATGAGAACGCAGAGACAGCAATTTTTTGGACATGAGGTTGCGTCATCAGGATTATTTGTATGGCCACAGTATATAGAGACAAATTTTCCATCATTCTGATTATAAAGCCAAGCAGTTTCTCTTTACTATTAAAGACTGTCTCTCTGTGTGGCAAATTACTCTTCCTGTTTACATTGAACAATAAGGTCATCTGCATTCCCTTATGGTTAAAAAACAGGGTACCCTTCATGCCTGAATTTGAAAAATGCAGTCAAATAAATTACAAACCAATGACTTCCAGACATCAATGTATTGTCACATAACTCTATGAGCGGAGTACCATGTAGCCAGCACATCCATTCTGCTGTTCAAAAGATCCTTGGGGAAAATAGATATGCACATCAAAAAGCCAAAAAAAACCCAAAGTAACATAACACGTGCCTTGGAATTTTCATGTCTAAAATGTGAACATTCACTATTTCGTTCTCTAACAGGGAAAAAACAGGGTTCCCTTCAATATATATATTAAAAAAAAAATTGGGGGAGATTTTCAAAGGCATGTGTCCAGCTACTATAGAACATCAATGGAAGTTAGGCACTTAGCTGCCATTTATGCCTTTGAAAATCTCCCTTGTTAACACATTTTGTTAAGGAGAGAGCTTCATGATACCATTTCCACACAAAATATAGATATATTACTAAGAAAATACATCTACTTTTGTTGTTGTTAAGTTAATAGTAGTTTCCATTGCAGACTGAACTGTATGTATCTGTTATTCCTACTTATCTGGTTGTGCACTTATTTTAGGTAAATGGAGATCTCCTTTAATGGCAAACTGTATTTACTGTATAGGCTTAGCTGATGTAAATTGGCTCAGCTCCACTGAGTTCAACTGAGAGATGCTAATTTACCCCAGCTGAAGATCTGGCCTCTGGCTTTCAAAGCTATGTATACATAAAAGAACAATGTCTCAGATATTGTTATAAAGATTAGCAAAACAAAACCCTCTGTTATTCACTTCACCCCTTCAATCTACTTTAAACCTAGGAAACAAAATGTTATTACAACAAACATATATTTGATTTTTCTCAGATGTGTTGAATTGGATGC
Organism: Mauremys mutica; assembly: GCF_020497125.1. Taxonomy (NCBI): domain Eukaryota; kingdom Metazoa; phylum Chordata; order Testudines; family Geoemydidae; genus Mauremys; species Mauremys mutica. The sequence continues at coordinate 233,896,101 of NC_059072.1, read as the reverse complement.
AATCTTCAGTTAGCAAAATAGGGGTTGTACTGTCATGATAGTTGCTGTACATTTCATCCTGGCACTGGTACAAATACTAGTCTTCATGCTTAAACTATGTAGAAGTAGCTACAAATCATACAGGATGATAACTTCCACTGGAAAAAATTGATTCATTGTTCCTACAGATGTGTGTTTTTCTGGTCTTCTTGTGGGAGCTCAGTTTTTCTCTCAGTTATTTGTTTAATCATCTGAAGTAGTCTAGTGTTTTTCTGGGGGTGGCTTGTAGTGATGTGGATGGTGCTGTTTCAGATGAGGTCCTAAGTAAAGAAGAAAGGGTATGCACCACTTTAACCCTTGTTGTATATACGATAAAATAATTAGGCCCTCATCACCATAGTACAGAGGTCAGCACCCTCTGGCATGCGGCTCGCCAGGGTAAGCACCCTGGCGGGCCGGGCCAGTTTGTTTATCTGCCGTGTTGGCAGGTTCGGCCGATCGCAGCTCCCACTGTCCGCGGTTCACCGTCCCAGGCCATGAACGTTCCAGATCCACAGAGTGGGGAGGGGGCGCTGGTGGAATTATACACTATCTGCCCATTAGCCCTCTACACACTTAATGTGAAATACCCCCCAAAATTAACATTGTCTGAAGAACCAATAATTTTCCTCTCTGTTTTGTGGATGCCCCTTTAGTGGGGTTCTGGATACACTAGGTAGGAGAGTTCTTAACAGCATAGCTTTGCTGTTTGCCTGCACAAGCAGCAGAGCAGTAATAAAGTGACATAGGATCGGCAGGTGGACACTCTTGGAGGATCTCAGGAATCCATTCTTTCACAGAGCAATATAAATTCTTCCTTTGAGCAGAGGTGAAAGTAAGCCGGTCCGGTCCGGTACGGCGTACCGGCAAGAGCCAGTACACTGTGCCGGACTGGACCTGCATCTCCGGCGGTGATTTAAAGGGCCCAGGGCTCCAGCCGCTGCAGGAAGCTCTGGGCCCATTAAACCACCGCCGGAGCTCTGCCAGCTGGGCTGGCAGAGGCTGGAGCCCCAAGCCCTTTAAATCACTGCCGGAGCCCTGCTGCCGCTACCCCGCAGTGGCAGGAGCACCGGGCCCTCTGAATCCCTGCCCGAGCCCAGCTGCCGGAGCCCCAGGCCCCAGCAGCCAGAGCCCCAGCAGGGATTGAAAGGGCCTGGGGCTCCCCACAGCAGCCGGAGCCCTGGGCCCTTTAAATCATTGCCCGAGCCCTGCTGCCCTGGGGTAGGGGCGGCAGGGCTCCCGTGGTGATTTAAAGGGCCTGAAGCTCCATGGCAGCCAGAGCCCTGGGCCCTTTAATTCGCCTCTGAGCCCCGGGACTCCCAGCCCCTTCTGCAGCTGGGAGCTCCAAAATGATTAAAAGGCTCTGGGACTCCCAGCCACAGCTGGAGCCCCAGGACCTTTAAATTTTGAAAGGCCCCACCTCTTCCGGTTGAGGCCACGCCCCACTCAGGACTCTGGAGTACTGGTAAGTCCTTTAAGTTACTTTCACCTCTGCCTTTGAGTCTCCTCATCTCCTGCTGCGAGAACAATGTCTTGGAAACTCTGATGGGAATTTCATGGCACTTCCAGCCTCCTTGGTGGATACGTCTGGTGCAGTGGGATGATCAGGACCTTAGAAATTACTTCCCATTCTTTTGTTTCAAAGTGACTTCAGTGCTCACACTAGGTGATGCATTGATCATATTTAGGATTGAAGATGCACAGAATGAGAAGTGCAGTGCAAAATTCCCATGTTGCTCTAATAACGCTCCTCAACCTTGTCCTGTAGGATCCATTGCTATGAGACTGCCAATTGTCATGGGAACCTTTTTTGCGGGGGCGGGGAGGAGAGATCTGGACACATGGAAATATGTGCATGTAGGTCAACAGAAAGCCAGGACACAGTACAGGCTTTGGATCACTTCTAATCTAGTCTGGATTTCAAGACAACCAAGAAGTCAGATACCCTGTATTCTAAACCTCCGATCACTGTAGAACCCTTAATTCCTAAATTCAGCCAATTATTTACTACTTTCATTTCTCTCTACAGCACCTCTGTATCCCAGACATATTATCCATAGATTTCTCACAAAGCAATGCACTGGCTGTGCCACACATGTGTAGTTTCTTTTCTACAATACTTTGTAATGGCCCCAACATGACCCTGAGGTCCTGAGATAATATCGCCAGATCTCTTAAACTACCTTTTTTGCAGTTTTTTCCACCCCTGGATTTAACAGGTTTTAGAGACTGATAATCTGAGCTACCATCTTAGCCTATAATACCAAATAGGCAGATTGTTTGTTTTTAACCTGAACCAATATTTGTGTAACTGATCATTAGATATCATAACAGAGTATTTACGAACGTCCCTTGGTTAACAGTTTGTGGCTCTGATTTTTATTTTTATTTTTTTAGCTGTTGTTTCTACTAAGCCTTGGTGCAAATTTGCAGTGTTACATTAGAGGGAAGAAAGTGATTATGAGAAACAATAGCATTATTCATGCGCTAAATATTCTAAAATTATTGGGTTCATTTACCCTTTATATGTATTTATTTATGGGGGAAAAACAACAAAAACTGTGTGGTAAATATACAGTGGATGCAATTAAAAAGTTCATTCTGGTTTCAGAGCCATTAAATGTTCCAGCAGGATTCTCCATTTTAATTATAGGGACTATCCCTGGAATTCACAGAACAGTTTAAGACTGCTCACTGTATAAAGGGTTAGAATCCCATAACTTTGTTTTAATTGTTGCAGTAGACAATGTTTTAAGTGCCTTTCTCTGCACGTACCCTAGTGCAAATACTTTTATATCAGGTCACAACACTTACTATATGGTGAAGATGGCAGCAGATCAGGTGTTCGGAAAGATTTTATTGTAGCTGGCCCCTCCCCGCCTGTTGTCAGCACTTGCACTTCTAATCGGTAAAGCGTTGATGGCCTCAGGTTGGGGACAGTCAGCACATAATGATCCTAAAAATATATGAATGGAATAAATTCTTATGTCTACCAGAAATAATAGACACAATTGCTCCATCAAGACATTGTACATTAAGTAGATACTTTCTTTCTTACATACATACTTGTTTTAAAATTGTGTTGCAACTCCCACAGATTATTTTCTTAAGATTTTGTTTTATGATTTCATACATTTATTATGTAGTTCACTGCTCTTTTGGTTTGGTTAGTATGTTCCTAAAGAGTTGGTATCAAAAATACTTGGTAGAGCAAGAATTTGAAATAAAGCCAGTTCTCAGGCCTGGTCTACACCTAAATCTTAGGTCAACCTAGCTACATTCATACCCATGAAAGAGGTAGTTAAGCCAAGTGTAGACACAGCTAGGTCAATGGAAGAACCCATTCTCTCACTGTAGTAAGAGTCAGTGCTATCGTGGCACAGCTGCAGCCCTGAAGCTGTAACGTTTCTAGTGTAAACATACCCATAGAGTTCATCTATCGGAAATTTTTCCCCCGTCCCTTAAATACAGCTTTCCCTATAGTTAAGGATAACTTATGCCACTTCCAGATACTTCCAACTTCAATTTTCTAGTCAGTTTCCTGAAATTAAAGTGTCAGTGTCATGAACGGAGTTTATTTCTAGGTTTTATTTAATTTTCAGATAACAAGTACATTGTAGGTCTCATAAAATATTTTATGGAAGCCAATGTTTGTCTTTAGTTGCCATTAATTTGTAAACTGATGGCCTTTTTGAGTCAAGGGCAAAAGCCTCAGCTGGTGAAAATTAGTATAGATCCACTCAGCTACCCAGGCTAATGAACAGGCCCCGAATTTTTAATCCCATTTTTGAAGTGGAGAGAGTTGAAATATTAATTAACCCTGGGCCAGACTTTTCACTGCTTTTGCACCTTGTGTGATCATTTACAGTCAGACAAATAAGTGCAAATTAGGTGTAAAACACTTCCAAATGAGAATGCACACTTGTAAATGACTCAAGGAAATGCAGTGAAGAATCAGACCTTCAATTCAACTTCTTCCCAAGTTCGTTTGGGCTGCTGAATCACCAGACAACCATCCAGTTGTCTAGTCCTAGGACTGAACTAGTGGCATTAAACTAATGTCTGTGGAACCAAACACTGAACAAACACAAAGTAAGCTCCACCTGGTAGCTACACCTAGCATTCTAGGAATTGGCACAGCAATTTCTTCTGGCAGGCAACAGACAGAGCATTTAAAGTATGCGCAGCGCACTTGTTCTGATCTAGCTCACTGAAGTCAATGGAAAGACCACTGTCTTCATTGGGCTTTGGATCAGGCCCAGGGTGCTTAGTGGCAACCTGTGCCTCTGGTGGAGTTGGCAACACCTCTTGAATGGCCTCCCTCCTGCTTGCTGCTGCTGCTACTACCACAGGAGGAACTGGAGCCCTTGCAAAGAAAAGGGGGAACAGTGCAAGTTAAATCTTCTCCCACTTTATATGAACAGAGATCTAGTTCTATTTTGAATTACCATTATTTAACTGTCCGTGTAAGGGGGGCAGGGATCCCCTCAAGTTCCCTCCAGACCCTGCTTCAGGTCCTTGCAATGTCTTTCTCTCACTTCCTCACAGATGCCCAAGGGGGTTCTTGGAGCAAACAAACAGAGCCGCCGAGAGCGGGTTTGGGCCCCGGTGAAAAAAAAATTTGGGGCCCCCCAGCAAGGGTGGATTGGCTAAACAGGGCTGACGAAGCCGGGCCCCAGGCTCCCTTCTGGACCACTGGCCCCAGTAATTTTTACCAACTCCCCCCCCCACCTCGTTGGCCCTGCAAACAAACTAAAGAAATGTTCCCTCCCCTCTTTCTTCTCTTCTGGGACAGGGGAGTCTGTGGGAAATTAAAGAGAAGTAAGGATGACCTGGATCTCAGGCAGTCTTCCTGAGTCAGCCCTTTAGGCTTAGTCTAAACAGGGTCCACCTCCAGCTTCTCTGTGGGGCCTGCTGCTCTGCGGCTGGGTTGTGCATCTTCAGGAGCAATGAGACTTGTTGCTGTCTCCCTCTCAGCAAGCCAAGCTGGGGAAGGACAGCCTTTTTCCTCTTCCCGCAGCCCTTCCTGAGGCAGCTTTTCCCTTTTAAGCTCCTTGCTTCCTTCCCCCTATCCACCCCAGTAGAACAAGTCTCACACCTGCATCTTGTGAGTGTTGAACAGGCCCAGAGAAACTTGTTAGTCCCCTCTCGGTCAGTGTGAGGGTGTGTCCCTTTATACCTTGGTACAAATTTGCAGAAAAGGGAGAAGAGCTTTATTTTCCACAAAGCACATATCCACATGGAGCCGAGGGAAGGTTAATACAAAGGAGAGAGAAATTATCTTGCATTCAGGGTAACCCCACTAAGTTTCCCATTCTGGATATCAAAGAATTAACAAATCCCTACTATCCCAGGAACAGAGTGGCCTGATCATCAAAAGAAAAATATCTTCTGCTGCCTAGATGATCTTTGCCTTCATTAAAGCATATCTCAAATATGGTTGCTAATTTGACAATCACACACATTACAATGTTTGATGTGTCATCAAGATGAGTAATTGTTCTGGAGACGTATCCCAAACAAGGAGGGGAAGTGAACTTATTTTCTGCTCAGACACACATGGTGCCTGGCAGCTAAATCATGACTAAAAATATAAAATAAGCCATGCACACAAACATGCAATGCCCCCAGCAATAAAAAGAAAACAAACTTACTGCTGGCAGTATCTGTGATTGGGAAATGATGCTGTTGGGTAAGCTGTTTTGTCTGCTCTCTGTAGTAACCTCTGCCCAGGTGACTTGAAAACCTGTCATGGGCTGATGAAGATTTGCCTTTGATATCTTCCATGAAAAGTGACCAGTAATATTTACTTCCTGAACAATGAAAGAGGCAGATAGATTCTCGGGTTTGGCCAGCACTTTAGGGAGAACTGATGCTGCAAAAATTTGAGGCAAGAGGATAAGTTAAATTTTGAGGCACAGCTGAAATAGTGTTAATATAGCTTGAGGTCACAGTCTGTTTCTTGGTGTGTCTACTGCATTTCTTTATCTAGTTTACTCAGGACTCTGCCAACTTTTTGCCACCTCTTTTCTTAAGATACTTTTCTTAAGATACTTCTGAAGAGGCAACAGCATAAATTCTAGGAGTTTTAGGAGAGTTTCAAGGTAACATCTCAGTATTGCATCTGGTAAAAAAGTATAATATAGTCCCATAGCTTGATTATTAACTGACTTGTACTTTGCTTGGTCACTTACCTGTGCAAAGTGAATGCAAAGTGGTATGCAATCTGCCAATTCAAAATGGGACCATTTTACACTCACTTTGGACAGGTGTAAATAACTACACAAGCACTGGCAATTAAAGCATATGGCCTTAGGCCTTGTCAGCACAGGAAAGCAGTTTTGGATATAACCCAGGATTTGAATTTAAACTGATACAGTTATTCCAGTATAATTCTCTGTGTGGACATTTATACCAGTATAAAAATGCTTTTTTTTTATTTTAATTTTTTTTTTTACTATAGCTTATTTGGGAAAGGGGATAAGTTAAACCAAAAATAGCCCTCTTATACTGGAATAAGAGCATTTGCAAGGTGGGTTATAAAGGTATAACTAATATCTGTATAATTCTATCTGTATAACTGACAAAACTTTCCAGCACAAACAAGTCTTTAAAAAAAGAATAGCAATGTAAATCACTGCTACAATAATACTGCTACAATATATACTTGAATATTTCCCAGAAATTCTTATCTAAGTCACCAACCAATACTATGATAGCCTTGTCAAGTTGGTAAAACCACACCCTATGTATTTAATTTGATTGCATTTGTAACTAGGAAAAATTTTGAAAGTATTTGTTAGTCAAATTTCCTACTAAAAGAGTTCAAAGACTCTTTAATGTTGAAAAACATTACTTACCAGGGTATACTGGTAATTACCTGGACATCCAGATACACAAAAATAAGTCTCCTCTACTTATTCTGAGTCTTTCAAAACACATTTGAGAATTGCTTTACAAAACTTGTTTTTGAGTGCCTAGAAGTGCACTTGAAATCTACTCTGCATGTTCTTCAGACCGTGACTTACCTCCTTCAGCAGGACAACTAATGTGCTTGTGGTTTTTTCCTTTAAGAGCAGAGCAAGGTGGGGTGGTAAAGAAAATACTTTCAGCCTTCAAACGACCTTTAGATCTTGCTGGCTGAACGGTCACTTTATATTTACATGAAAATGACAGGTCCTGAAGAATTATGTAGTTTTCCTAGACCAAGAAAAACAGTATATGCTGCGAATAAACCTTTTTTTAAAACCATAATGTTGGCATAAGTTTAAATGTTTTTTTTTCTAGAAAAGTGCATTTTTCTCTACATGATTAGCACATACAAATGTGTTTTTTATTCAGAGAACAAAGCAAATATTGCCTATATTATTATTAAATTATAATCAGAAAACATTATTATAGTGGTTGGATACTTTCTTCAATCCTATAGAGCATCTTAGTCGTGCTGCATCAAAGTAGCTAACTTCTAACACAGGGAACAATCCCTTGGCATGATGGCAGTGGGGAATGGCAGCGTGAGGATGAAAAATGCTAATCCAATTAAATAAATGTAAGGAAGCTTCTTTAAGCTGAGATGAAAGACAGATTTAGACTATATTTAAGAACTCCTTTTAACGTGTATACAAATCCCAAGAAGGCCTTATACGTCTTTCCTTGAGGACATCCTACTTCCACCCTTTGATACAGCACGTTATCCTTCTAAGCAGGAAAGGATCCACAACTGAGCAATAAAATACAGTTATATGTAGAACGATATCTTTAAGGCAACAACTAAACAAGAGCTCTGACACCTTTGAAAAACCCCGCATACATGTTTTTGTTCAAATTAAGTTTAATAAGTGACTTAGGGTCCCAAGTCCCACTGATTTTCAGTTCTTTACGGCACTTAGGTGTTTCTGAAAGTTTTGTACTCTGTGTTTGAAAATAGCTGAAGAGTGTTAGAGTTAAGCTAAGTAATTTCTCATTACTGACATGGAAAGTGCATTAGAGAGACAAGGTGGATGAAGTAATATCATTTATTGGACCAACTTCTGTTGGTGAGAGAAACAAACTTATGTGCTTACACAGAGCTCTTCTTCAGGTCTGGGAAACTAACTCAAAGTGTCATGGCTAAATACAAGCTTTGAACAGCATTGTTTAGCATAAGTAGTTAACACATATTTCAACATATTTTAACGGGCCACTTCACCTTGAATGATCCCTTGAAATCTGTGTTAACTACTTATGTTAAACAATCTGTTCAAACCTTGTATTTAGCTGTGACACTATTTCTTTCCCAGACCTGATGAAGAGCTCTGTGTAAGCTCAAATGCTTGTCTTGCTCATCTACAGAAGTTGGGCCAATAAAAGCTACTACCTCACCCACCTTGTCTCTCTAATATCCTGGAACCAACATGGCTAACAGCAACACTGCATACATGAAAAGTGCATGACTAAGAGATTACTGAAACATTCCAGTGCAGTCCCTTTGGAACATCACTTGTAAACAAATCACCACTTTGATGCTGAGGTAACTATTGGCATGAGTACCTCTTGTAGGACTAGGCCCCTTGATTGTCACATCAGATTGCTCAGGATACATCCGAAGTAGAATATTACAGTATTAGAAGCTGATCCTGCAAACCTGACTCCTGTAATTCCTATTTAAGATGATTCAAGAGTCAGATTGTACATCTAATAAAGTCTATGGGAGTTTTGCCATTGACATCACTGGAAGCAGGATCAGACCTAAAGGGAGTATGGTTTTCAGCATCAGGCCCTTTGCAACCATGTGTTTATTGAAGGGAGTTTCCTAACTATTTTAGAATAATATTCAAAATCTCAGTGTATTGATTGGAACTTACAAATGAGCACAGGGTTTTCCTAATCAGACTAGACTAATCACTGTAAAATAATTTACAGGAAAAGCAAAAAACCATAATGCACCTGGCCAGTTGTGCAATGCTGTTCATGGAGAAAAAAAAATCTTTCCTGACCTCTAGTGGCAATAAACTTATTTAATTATATTAGTTTTCCCTTACCTTAGCATCCATAACTCCAAATGTTGTTACTGATCACAAAATTATCTATCTTCTTTTTAAATCCATTGACAGTATTTCACTCTCCGACAGCAGTAAATTCCAACTATTTCCTTTGATTTAGTCTAACTTTACTTGGCATTAACTTCAGTGAGTTGACTTCTTATTATGGCACAGGGTAAAAAAGAAAGGCTGATCAAGTTTTCTTGAAGTTTCCTTTATTATTCACTGACTTGAGTGTGGTGTGTCAATTTTAGTAATGTAATGTTTGTATAGCATATTACTTGAGTAGAGTGGTACTATATTGGACAATACATTCAGTAGGAAGAAATGCCATTGCTAAAATATAATTGGGATATAATATTTATTTATACAGAACAATAATAATTTAGAATCTTTCTCTCTTCTAGTCAGGTTCTTATTCTGCACCACTCATCGACTGTAAGGCCAGAAGGGACCTCTGTGATCATCTGGTCTGACTTACTGCATAATACAGGCCATAAGACTTCCTTGATTTAATTCCTGTTTGAACTAAAGCATATCTTTTAAAAAAATCCAGTCTTGATTTTAAAATTGCCAGTGATGGAGAATCACTGTGATATCTTTGCACCTTCCAGCATTAATGTCTATCATCTACCATGTGAGGCTTTTTGCTTCATCTCTTACTCTTCTCAGGGGAAGCCTTGCTTGTGGATCCTCCCTATGGCTGAAAACAAGCCTAGCTGCTTATTTTGATTAATGTTCAATATTTGTATTTGTATAGTGGTGATTCCCAGGAGTGCTAATCATGAATCAGGTTTGCCTTGTAGTGTAATATGAACACTTCAGATACCCATGTAAAGCATTTGAATGCAGTACGTTCATTTAGACTACCTTTCATGTTTGGTTAAATCAACAAACCCAAATATATCACTACTCTGCAATGAAGTAAAAAAATAAAAACCACTCCTACTGTACCAATGACAGGTATAAAACATTCTGCATGCTATTACATATCACTTCCCTCTTCCTTTTCCCCATCCTTGATGACTGGAAACCACTTCAAGTTAAGCAAGGGACTGAATTTCAACTTACATAGGTCAGGCCAGTTGCTTTTTCAGGCCCTTTAGTTTCATTGTGCACACAGGATTCTGGGAACCACTGGACGTGATATCGACTCATACTAGTGTCTAAATGAACAAAACAGCAATACAAAAAGGAAGAGGAAAACATACATTACAGTTATGCTTTAGCCATCTGCAGATTTCCTGTTTTTTCTGGATATAAAACCAAGGGATTTTAAGAACTTTGGAAGTGTCAGTTCCTTGCTGCTCATAAGCATTTAAAGTTCCCATGAACAAAAAGAAGAGAATATTAAACATGTCAATAACTTAATCCATGTGTTAGCGCAGTAAGGCTGAACTAAAAAAAAAATATAAAGGGATTTAGCAGAAATGTAAGTGTTGATGAGAGGGAGAAAAAATCCCCAGGGTTTATGCTGCCAAACATCTTGGGAATGATGGGAATGACTCAGTGCCAACCGTCTGTAACAGTTTACGTTGTCAGAACATTGCAATGCTGCTGCATGGCACCATTCAGTAAATCTGTGTTTGGACGTGTGAAAATTTCCCTGAACCTTATACTTTCAGAATGTATCATGAAACCACCTCCACATGTGGCCAACTGAAAGTCTAGTCACAGCTCTTAGGAACAATACTAAAGGCTTGCTCTTGCTGTCAGTGAAGCCAGTGGCAAAACTCCTGTGACTTCAATGATACAGACTTTACGACAGCAATTTCATAATTATTAGTGTGATTTTTAGTAAAAATTATCTGAGAGTTCCATACAGAATTGTAGTGGCAGGCATAACATTTATAACCATTCCTCTCAATCCAGACTGTATGATAAAGCAGACTAGGGCAAAACAAAGAGCAATGAAGAACTGAGCCGGAAAACATGGTGGTATAAATGCATCTTGTTGTTTTCCTGGAGTATTCACATTTCTGTGCATAGTGGCTATAAAATTAAATGTCTATTATAGTCATTAACTTGATACACCAGAGTTGCACATGCCAAGTGCATGATTATGGTTTTCTGGAATGGAAAAGAAATACCTTTGATGGCTTTAGGGTTGATCTGGCAATAGACTGCTATGAGCAATTTGGAAGCAGAAGAGAGGGATTACAAATTAAAGAGAAAATAAATGATCTCTGAAGCTAGCACAAATTGTATTTGGTAAGAAAGACTGATTGGAAGTTTGTTCAAAATGGATTTTTGTAACTGTTGTCTTCATAACAACATATATGCTAATTATTTTCATGACTGCTCTCAAAGCCCAAAGGTTTTCAATAAGAAATGAATGAAGAAACACTCAACTGTGTTCCAATTATATTCTGTTGTATTTTTTTTAAATGTAGGTGTTCTCATTTGAATCTGACCATTGTGGCTTTGTACCTGTCAGAGTGAGATACACGCTTACAGTGCATCTCCAAGTAGGTCTCATGTGATTTCATCTGTTCTGAGTCATTCAATTATTGCCTGTTCTCTGTTTGCTCCCTCTCCTGAGACAAACACATAGGACACGCAGTCCATCATCTGTCATCTAGAGACCTGAAAACTCAGTACTATTCTATTAACCATCTGAAGTCTCTGATGAATGACTATATAGTGAATCTTCTTATTGATCTCCTACTATCTGATAATCAGCAATTTACTCTTTTAAAGTATACTTACATAAGGCAGACCACTTATAGATCCATTCAAACTTTTAACTTCAATACACTCGCTAGCCATTACATAAAAGTATTGCTGTTGGCTTTGTCACAGATTGAATGAGGCCTGGTCACATGTCCACCAAGAACCGGAGAAGACCACTAATATTTCAAATAAGCCATTGAACACATGCATATGAACAACCAGTGAAAGATGGAGATGGACTTGATGGCCTCTCAAAGTCCCTGTCAGTCCTACAGTTCTATGATTCTATGAACCTTGAGGTATCCTAACTGACCAGTCTGGAGTTGAGCTAATCCTCGGTCTGGAAATCTCATGAAATTAGGCTTTCAACACAATATTTAATGTATTTCCAGGTTTTGGCCAGGTAGGAAATTCTGTGGGAACTGTGGGGCTCTGTCTAGTTCCCCACCTGTAATCTGGTCTTTCCACCTGGGCATACACATATCCTGCTCACATCTCATTCCTTTCTTCCTTCCTGCCTACCCATTCAGGCAGTGGCAACCTCTTTGTCTCTCTCTCAACCTCTTTGTCTGACCACTGACCTCCTACACATAACTGCCACACCGAAACCATATTCCTTCTTTTTTTTTTAGTTTTATAAACAGTTAAAATTACTTCAAATACTTGTTTCAACATATATATAAAACCAGTCATGGCTGGAATGCATGAATAGTAATAGATACAGTTAAGGTTACTTGCTGTATTTCCATTCTAAAGGGCCTTTTTCATTGAGCTGATGTTCCTAAATTTGGGGCTAAAATTTTCCAGGTATTGTCTCTGGACATTTTTGGAGAGTTTGAGCAAAAAAAGAGTTCAGACATTTTGGCTAGCAAGAAGATTGAAAGGAAATAAAAAAATAATAAAACCAGGAGTACTTGTGGCACCTTAAAGACTAACAAATTTATTTTAGCATGAGCTTTCGTGAGCTAAAGCTCACTTCTTCGGATGCATAGAATGGAACACACAGACAGGAGATATTTATACATACAGAGAACATGAAAAGGTGGAAGTATGCATACCAACAGGCAGAGTCTAATCAATTGAGATGAGCTATCATCAGGAGGAGAAAAAAAACTTTTGAAGTGATAATTAAGATGACCCATAGAAGGTGTGAGGAGAACTTAACATAGGGAAATAGATTCAATTAGTGTAATGACCCAACCATTCCCAGTCTCTGTTTAGGCCTGAGTTAATTGTATCTAATTTGCATATTAATTCAAGTTCAGCAGTCTCTCTTTGGAGTCTGTTTTTGAAGTTTTTTTGTTGCAAAATTGCCACCTTCAAGTCTGTCACTGAGTGGTTAGCAAGGTTGAAGTGTTCTCCCACTGGTTTTTGAATGTTATGATTCCTGATGTCAGATTTGTGTCCATTTATTCTTTTGCGTAGAGACTGTCCGGTTTGGCCAATGTACATGGCAGAGGGGCATTGCTGGCACATGATGGCATATATCACGTTGGTAGATGTGCAGGTGTACGAACCCCTGATGGTGTGTCTGATGTGATTAGGTCCTGTGATGGTGTCACTTGAATGGATATGTGGACAGAGCTGGCATCGGGCTTTATTGCAAGGATAGGTTCCTGGCCTAAAAAAGAAAATAACAGAACACCACTAGCCATCACCTACAGCCCCCAACTAAAACCTCTCCAGCGCATCATCAAAGATTTACAACCTATCCTTAAAGATGATCCCTCACTCTCACAGATCTTGGGAGACAGGCCAGTCCTCGCTTATAGACAGCCTCCCAACCTGAAGCAAATACTCACCAGCAACCGCACACCATACAACATAAACACTACCCAGGAACCTATCCTTGCAATAAAGCCCGATGCCAGCTCTGTCCACATATCCATTCAAGTGACACCATCACAGGACCTAATCACATCAGACACACCATCAGGGGCTCGTACACCTGCACATCTACCAACGTGATATATGCCATCATGTGCCAGCAATGCCCCTCTGCCATGTACATTGGCCAAACCGGACAGTCTCTACGCAAAAGAATAAATGGACACAAATCTGACATCAGGAATCATAACATTCAAAAACCAGTGGGATAACACTTCAACCTTGCTAACCACTCAGTGACAGACTTGAAGGTGGCAATTTTGCAACAAAAAAAACTTCAAAAACAGACTCCAAAGAGAGACTGCTGAACTTGAATTAATATGCAAACTAGATACTATTAACTGTGGTCTAAACAAAGACTGGGAATGGTTGGGTCATTACACCAATTGAATCTATTTCCCTATGTTAAGTTCTCCTCACACCTTCTATGGGCCATCTTAATTATCACTTCAAAAAGTTTTTTTTCCTCCTGCTAACGATAGCTCATCTCAATTGATTAGACTCTGCCTGTTGGTATGCATACTTCCACCTTTTCATGTTCTCTGTATGTATAAATATCTCCTGTCTGTGTGCTCCATTCTATGCATCCGAAGAAGTGAGCTTTAGCTCACGAAAGCTCATGCTAAAATAAATTTGTTAGTCTTTAAGGTGCCACAAGTACTCCTGGTTTTTTTGCGGATACAGACTAACATGGCTGCTACTCTGAAAAAAATAATAATAACCCCAAAACCTACCAGCAAAAAACACAACTTTATAGCATCCATGATTTGGGATAGAAAACTGAAATGTGAGAGATTAGATTAGCAATACACGTTTTCAATGGTTGGAGGGATGTTTTTGCTTTGGCAGAGTAACAGATATAAAAAAAATCATGCTTTGTTTATGCAGGATACATGTTTAGTAACAACATCACCTTTAAAAATAACTATATCTGAATATATCTGAAAACAAATAGATCTAGTGTATCTGAGGTATGAAAGCCAAACCTAGTGAGAAACTTTTCTAAACCTTTGAAAATACATTTCCTTTTTCTTTATTAGGGTGCTAACCAGGGGCGGCTCTAGCCATTTCGCCGCCCCAAGCATGGCGGCACGCCGCAGGGGGCACTCTGCCGGTCGCCAGTCCCGTGCCTCTGGTGGACCTCCCGCAGACGTGCCTGTGGAGGGTCCGCTGGTTCCACGGCTGCGGTGGACATCCCGCAGGCATGCCTGCGGATGCTCCACCGGAGCCGCGGGACCAGCGAACCCTGCGTGCCTGCGGGAGGTCCACCGGAGCCGCCTGCCGCCCTCCCAGCAACCGCAGAGCGCCCCCCGCGGCATGCCGCCCCAAGCACGCGCTTGGCGTGCTGGGGCCTGGAGCCGCCCCTGGTGCTAACCAGTGTAAATTGTGTGACTCTAGGGTTTTTATCTAGAAGATAGTGTATATCTGTGAGATTTAAACACATGCAAAAGAAAAACTTACTGTAGCTTTTCCCATCAGCAACGTGCATTGATCCCTACTGAGATCACTACTGTACTTTTCTTTGGATTTTTTTGTTCATCTATCAACTATAAACATGGCAATAGTAACTCTTGCTGTTAATGCAATGGGCAACCAATTCAAGCTGCTGTTTAATCTAATGGCAGAGTCACCAAGGCTCATGATTCAGAATTATAGACAGTTGAAGTTAATTCACTGCAATCTATAGTCATGCCTGGAAGTCACAGATGAAAAGTTGTTTGTGAAGTTATTGATTAGTAAGAATAGCCAATATGCAGTAAGATTATTTTATTATCAGAGCTAGTTTTAGCAGAAAACCTTGCTATTCCTTGTAGCTATAACTTTTGAAATTAAAGAGACTAACGAAAAAACGCTGCCTTGCTACCTTGAACTGGGATGGATTTAAGCGTGTGCTTAAATGCTTTCCTAAATAGATGCCCTATATCCATATCTAGGTGCCTGACTAGAAGTGAGCTGATTTTCAGAGGTGCCAAGCACTACAACTCACTGAAAAGTTTTAGATTAAAAGTAATTTAAATTTTTGCAAAAAAACAAAACAAAACAAAAAACAAAGACATAATTTTCTAGGTTTTTTTTTACAGAAAACAAACAGAAAACAATGTTTTAACATTTCTAAACCCCAAAATTTCCGTTTTAATTAAAAAACTGAGTCATCAATGGGAAATTGTGACAAAAATGAAAAGCAGATTTTTTTAATTTAAATTCCCAATGCCAAATAATTGGAATTTTTCAAGCTTCTTTACCGAGCACCCTTAACTCCTACTAAAGTCCTGGGGAGCTCCAGAAGCTCAGCGCCTTTCAGACTCAGGTCATTTTTATTCAGGAGCATAAATATGGAGTTAGAATCCCGACTTAAAGCACCCGGGTTTGGAATGCTTTGCCTAAACCATTAAAACCTTTTTTAAATAAGGCAAGATATGGGTAACTCAAGACCTATAGGCAGATAGCCTACATCTGCTAAATCTTGTAATCTCAAACCAGTGTTTGAAACTCTTTGTTTTGTTTTGAATACCAAAAACAATTTTAGTTGATATTGTTACTACTCCTCAGCTGGGATTTTTGGTTAAAATGATTCTAAAGTTGATTGTAAAATAAACAAAATAATAGTAAAAAACCTTAACAAAATAAGTGACCTTGCCTCATTTTCTCTGCCAACATACTCCATGTTTCTGTTCTGCTGTGTTTTCCTCCTGGCGCTGGCTATGTGAATAATTTATCGAATGTGGTTTATTTTTTCTATCATGTTACTACAGACAACTTCTTTCTTTGCCTCAGATGCTTTTTTTCCTACATCACAGTGAATGTTTTGCTGCTGCAGGGTGTCAGGACAACAATCTAAGAGACTGAAGTCTTTTGCATAGCTAGAATAGGTATTGGTATAGCGTGGGCAGTAGCAGTATGGTATAGCGTGGGCAGTAGACAATCCCACCCCACCAAGCCAATGTGCCTCACTATTGTTCTGAGAGAGAAAAGGACATTTATTTCCTTGTATTTGAGCTCATGCAACCTAGCGGATAGAGCACTGGACTGGGACTTGGAAATGCTGGGTTCTACTACCAGCTGTCACACTGGACTGTTGGGAAACGTTGGGCAAGTCAGTTCATCTCTGTGCCCTCTAGTTTACCCATCTGTAAAATGGGGTTAATGATACTGAGCTCCTAGGTAAGGAGCTCTATGGCTGAAAAGCATTATATATGAGGTTGGGTATAGTATTCTTATTATTTTTCAGTTCTGTGCATGTTTGTTGACACATATTGGTGTAAGAACACCAATGAGTGCCAGCCAGGATACTGTTGCTCTCCATATGAGGATATTTGTTTATGAGCAAATGGACTGTGAAAACTTATTTAAAAGAGTCCATCAGATAAGGCTTGCTTGAAAACAATGAACTTAGTGACAGGCTATAGCTTGTATGGCTAGCACCTCCAAAACGTTCACCTTAAGTTTTCAGAGTTTCACCAAAGCCAGTCATAGTTTTCTGCAGACTTTCCTTTAAATTCCAATTCTCCCTGCATACCCAACTTAAATTGCCAAGTTTGCACAATTTTGATAGCCTCTCTAATCTAAGGGAGATTAAAGAAAAAGAACTAATTAAAGAATTAAGAAGAAAGAATTAAAAGAATTAAATATAAATAACTCAATAATAGTGGGGGATTTCAATTATCCCCATATTGACTGGGTACATGTCACCTCAGGATGAAATGCAGAGACAAAATTTCTCAATATTTTAAATGACTGCTTCATGGAGCAGCTGGTACAGGAACCAACAAGGGGAGAGGCAATTCTCGATTTAGTCCTGAGTGGAGTGCAAGATCTGGTCCAAGAGGTAACTATAACAGGACCGCTTGGAAATAGTGACCATAATATAATAACATTTAACATTCCTGTGGTGGGAAGAACACCTCAGTAACCCAACACTGTGTCATTTAATTTCAGAATGGGGAACTATGCAAAAATGAGGAGATTAGTTAAACAGAAATTAAAAGGTACAGTGAAAAGTGTCCATACAGCTTTAAGGGATTTCACTCTAGTCAAAGACACCATAATAGAGGCCCAACTTAAATGTATACGCCAAATTAAAAAACACAGTAAAAGAACTAAAAAAGAGCCACCGTGGCTTAACAGCCATGTAAAAGAAGCAGTGAGAGATAAAAAGGCATCTTTTAAAAAGTGGAAATCAAATCCTAGTGAGGCAAATAGAAAGGAGCATAAACACTGCCAAATTAAGTGTAAAAATGCAATAAGAAAAGCCAAAAAGGAGTTTGAAGAACAGCTAGACAAAAACTCTAAAGGTAATAAGAAAATGTTTTTTAAGTACATCAGAAGCAGGAAGCCTGCTAAACAACCAGTGGGGCCCCTTGACGATCGAAATACAAAAGGAGTGCTTAAAGACAATAAAGTCACTGTGGAGAAACTAAATGAATTCTTTGCTTCAGTCTTCACAATTGAGGATGTTAGGGAGATTCCCAAACCTGAGCTGGCTTTTGTAGGTGACAAATCTGAGCAACTGTCACAGATTGAAGTGTCAGTAGAGGAGGTTTTGGAATTAATTGATAAACTCAACATTAACAAGTCACCAGGACCCGATAGCATTCACCCAAGAGTTCTGAAAGAACTCAAATGTGAAGTTGCGGAACTATTAACTAAGGTTTGTAACCTGTCCTTTAAATCGGCTTCGGTACCCAATGACTGGAAGTTAGCTAATGTAACGCCAATATTTAAAAAGGGCTCTAGAGGTGATCCCCGCAATTACAGACCAGTAAGTCTAATGTCAGTACTTGGCAAATTAGTTAAACCAATAGTCAGACACATAGAAAAACATAAATTGTTGGGCAAAAGTCAACATGGTTTCTGTAAAGGGAAATCATGTCTTACTAATCTATTAGAGTTCTTTGAAGCGGTCAACAAACATGTGGACAAGGGGGATCCAATGGACATAGTGTACTTAGATTTCCAGAAAGCCTTTGACAAGGTCCCTCACCAACGACTCTTATGTAAATTAAGTTGTCATGGGATAAGAGGGAAAATCCTTTCATGGATTGAGAACTGGTTAAAGGACAGGGAACAAAGGGTAGGAATAAATGGTAAATTTTCAGAATGGAGAGGGGTAACTAGTGGTGTTCCCCAAGGGTCAGTCCTAGGACCAATCCTATTCAATTTATTCATAAATGATCAGAGAAAGGGGTAAACAGTGAGGTGGCAATGTTTACAGATGATACTAAACTGCTCAAGATAGTTAAGACCAAAGCAGACTGTGAAGAACTTCAACAAGATCTCACAAAACTAAGTGATTGGGCAACAAAATGGCAAATGAAATTTAATGTGGATTAATGTCAAGTAAATCACATTGGAAAAAATAACCCCAACTATACATACAATATGATGGGGGCTAAATTAGCTCCAACTAATAAGGAAAGAGATCTTGGAGTCATCATTGATAGTTCTCTGAAGACGTCCATGCAGTGTGGAGCAGCAGCCAAAAAAGCAAACAAGATGTTAAGAATCATTAAAAAAGGGATAGTGAATAAGATGGAGAATATCTTATTGCCCTTATATAAATCCATGGTACGCTCACATCTTGAATACTGTGTACAGATGTGGTCTCCTCATCTGAAAAAAGATATATTGGCATTAGAAAAGGTTCAGAAAAGGGCAACTAAAATGTTTAGGGGGTCGGAACAGGTCCCTAAGAGGAGAGATTAAAGAGACTAGGACTTTTCAGCTTGGAAAAAAGAAGACTAAGGGGGCATATGATAGAGGTATATAAAATCATGAGTGGTGTGAAGAAAGTGAATAAGGACAAGTTATTTACTTGTTCCCATAATATAAGAACTAGGGGCCACCAAATGAAATGAATGGGCAGCAGGTTTAAAACAAAGAAAAGGAAGTTCTTCTTCACAGAGCACACAGTCAACCTGTGGAACTCCTTGCCTGAGGAGGTTGTGAAGGCTAGGATTATAACAGTGTTTAAAAGAGAACTGGATAAATTCATGGAGGTTAAGTCCATTAATGGCTATTAGCCAGGATGGGTAAGGAATGGTGTCCCTAGCCTCTGTTTGTCAGAGGGTGGTGATGGACGGCAGGAGAGAGATCACTTGATCATTACCTGTTAGGTTCACTCTCCTTGGGGCCCCTGGCATTGGCCACTATCGGTAGACAGGATACTGGGCTGGATGGACCTTTGGTTTGACCTAGTATGGCCGTTCTTAAGTTCTTATGCATACGTTATGTAAATCTGTACAAAAGATTTACCTAAAATTTATTCAAGTTTGGCAATTGAAGTTCAGTGCACAGGGAGAATTTTGCCCATTATATGGTTCAAAGCAGACTTCTTCAACAAGAATAGCATAGTCTAGGATTTAATTCCAATGAAGACTCAAGCTTCAGCTATAGATTCCCCTTATACAGTAATGCTGAACTGATCTCTGTGTTTGCTAGAGAATTTGGAACAACGCGGTGTGGGTGATAATTCACAGTGGAAAGACATGTGCCTACATCTGGTAAAAAAAAAAGATCAAAAGAAGACTATGAAACTAGAAATAATAAAGCTTTTATTGAGGTAGCACGAAAAGATCTAACTCGGAATATTTCAAGTACAAGTAACAAATTTAAGCCAAATTATTGGTTTAGTATATGATAATACTGTGTATTTATATGTTGTGTCTTTCATCAAAAAAGACTCCAACAAATTAGACAAATGTAACTAGCTAAAGATACAAACTGTGGTGCTAAAGAGATCTTTATCAGAGCTGAGCAAATTATTTACAGTGAATAATGTAGAATTAAATTCAGTCTACTTTTGGAAACAAGGAGACTGTAATTTCCTTTAATTTATTCCGTATTCAAAATTACTCAAAATATGTGTACCTTACTCTATAGATCAATGGCAAATAGTTTGCTTCAAGTATTCCATATCATTTGAAAGGTGTTGATTGGTTGTGATTAGCCACATAAGTGATGTGGTTTGGTTTTTGTTCCCTTATTAGGGGTTTGATTCTACAAGATTCTGAGCACTTTGGCCCTGATTCAACAAAGCACTTAGGCATGTGAGCAATCCTGTTGACTTCAATAGTTCAGCATGTACTTAAGTGGACCATGGCCAGAATGCTCAGCCTCTGGCAGGATCACGTCATGGAGGAGAATGCATCTTATTAACAGGAGAAGGGCTCGAACATGTCTCTAGGGCTTTGAGTCTCTAAGAAAGAGGTAGAAGATAAACAGGTTGAGGGAAGTTAAACAATTTCCTTTCTGGATCATGAAGAACTATGCCAAGGCATTATTTCTAGACAAATTGGATGATTGCAAGATGTATTGACTGGCTAAAGCTTTTAAATTTAACTGCACATCACAAAATTATATTCACAACAAGCAGGTGAAGTCTTAGTTGAAAGGGGCTTGTCTAGAGACTTCTCTAGCTTATTTAACTGCCTCTGTGGCAAGTGCTATAGCAAGAGATTTGGGGAGCTGCATACATATGCTGTGATGAGCAGTATTCCAACATCCTATATAGAATGTACTATTTTCACGGGGCTAGATGGTCACATGATGAGCTGCCCAGTATCAAGAGCAACACGGTGTTATGTTGCCCTTGGAGCAGCCTAGGAAGGTGATTCTGAATCTCCAAGTCATAGACTCTCTTCTTGACTTTCTACCACTTGAGGGACTGAGAAAACTGTGTCAAGTCTATCCCCTCTCAGTATACAACCCTTGGCAAGCCAAGGAGGATACATTGCTGAGTGGGCTGGAGGGAGTAGAGCCAAGGTTCTTCTCACTGCCCACCCCCTCCTGCATTGTGGAACCTGCTTCCACGCCCATACTGCTACCCATGATATCAGTAGCTGGTGCATAGGCGAAAGGAGACATCTTTTACCTTTGTGCCACCATGGTAGCTGGGCCATGCTTCAGCCCTGGGTGAATACTGAAACATGCAAGCTTAAAATTTACTTTTCATGAACATTTGTATAAGTAAAACTCAACTGCTGCAATGTGCCTGGAAAGAAAATATAAAAAAGAGGCATGAACATGGATAAAGTTCAAATAAATACATGTGATTTTATGTATTTACTTGTTCATTTATTGTTGTTCCTCTTATCTACTTTTCTCTCCACTGCTACAAAGCAGCTAAATCTATAATGACCCACACAGTAGCAACTACCTGACAGAACACAGAAACACTACAAAATGGCTTAAGAAAGAGAGTGAAGAAACTGAAGATAGGCAGAATGTAATTACTGGTATCTAGGCTGGAATTTGATTAGTGTCCTACTAAGGTTAACAACACTCTTCTTGCAAAAAGTGTGGTGGGTTTTTTAGAGACTGCAAGCAAACAGGCCTTTTTATGTCTCCTGTGAAATGTGATGTCTTTCGCAAACATTATAAACTCTATTCCAAAGCTAGGGCACTGAAACTAGAGGGAAAGGTGAAGCTATTCACTGGCTGAATTCTCAATGGCATTTCCGGTAACATTCAGGACAGTCTCCTATGGAACGTATCTCAGGATGAGGTCCTAATTTTAACATTCTAGTAACAAAAACTCTTTTCCTTTAGTATCAGAGGGGTAGCCGTGTTAGTCTGGATCTGTAAAAGCAGCAAAGAATCCTGTGGCACCTTATAGACTAACAGACGTTTTGCAGCATGAGCTTTCGTGGGTGAATACGAAGTGGGTATTCACCCACGAAAGCTCATGCTCCAAAACGTCTGTTAGTCTATAGTATCAGAGGGGTAGGCGTGTTAGTCTGGGTCTGTAAAAGCAGCAAAGAATCCTGTGGCACCTTATAGACTAACAGACGTTTTGCAGCATGAGCTTTCGTGGGTGAATACCCACTTCATCGGAGGCAAGTCACCCACGAAAGCTCATGCTACAAAACGTCTGTTAGTCTATAAGGTGCCACAGGATTCTTTTCCTTTAGGTGAGTGTCCTATACTGTCCTAATGGTTTAGTGTGTGTGGAGGGGGAAGGGGGTCCCCATAAAAGTCCTTTACATTACTGCAAAAATTTTGCTGCTCCTCTGCTCTTTTTTGACCTCCTATGCAATCCTAGGTATGTTTTCTTCTGCAATAGCATTTGCATGACAGTTTATCTGTTTGGTCCTTTACCCAGTCAATGGCATAAGAAGAAAAGATTCCAAAATGCCAAGCAGTGGATTTTATTATACATAGTTATGGTTTTCATGACAGCTCTTAAAAAATACCCCACCTTTAATGATCACTTATTCATACAGCACAATTAAAATAAACACCAAAACCCCTTGGCTGGCATTCAAACTTCATTCAAATAAACAGTTCTTTCAAAAGGTAATCTATATTATTTCCTGCTCTAATATGGAATATTAGTGGTTGTGTTTAGATTGTTAAGAATTTGGTTCTGAACTCTCTGCCATGGTAATTCCCTTCCAAGAATGACATTAATGGAAAGCGTGTAATTGAAAGATGGGCCCAAGCCACAATGTGTGTATCCACATCCGGATGCATACTGCACCGATGATTAACAGCATTTTCATCCAGGGATTTGGTGTGAGCCCACAGGTAGAGTACATGAAACAATATATTTTACTAAGAGTTCTGTTTGCCAGCAATGACCACAGGCACCCCATTTTTTGTAGGGGAAATTTTGCCTATTGTTGAAACTATAATGCCGCACTTTTCCATGTCTGGTACCATATGAAGCTAAGATTCAGGCTAATTACTCAGGGCCAGGTTTTCTAAGGTATTTAGGTGCCTAAAGATACAGATGGATGCTTTTGAAAATCTCACTGGGCACATAACTCTCATTGCTTAGGTGCTTTTGAAAATCCCACTAGGGACCTATTTGTATTTTTAAGTGCCTAAACAGCTTTGAAAATCTGCCTGTTAGTCAAGGTGGTTAGCTAACTGGTATTGACATGCCGAGTCGCCAAATGAGTGAAATGTTAATATCTTCACATGTAGCTTAACAGTGATTAGAAGAATTCACTTTATAGAGAGGCCTGATCATGGTTAACTAGACAAGAACGAATCTGAAAAAGTGAAAAACGTAAACTGTATAAACAGATGTTACTGAGGCAAAAGAAAGATGATGTTTTTGGAAACATACCAGCCTTTCTTGAACAGTAGAAAAAACAAACTAATTCGGACAAACAGTTTGTTCAATGGTTAGCCAATACATAGTTTTTTTAAATTCCTTGTTAAAATGAGTCTTTTCTGGAAATAATTTCCCAACTAATGTGACATTGCATGTCTTGTCAGCAATTTTATAAAATTCCACAGTATGGTAAGCACACCCGGGACTACAGTGAAACTGTACACCCTAGACTACAGTGCACCCGGTACACCCTGGACTACAGTGAAACTGACTAAACTGGACTAAAGTGAAACTGTAATTGTTTGAGGCAGTATACATGATAAAATAGTAAATGGCCAGGTACTCCAACACTGATCGCCCTCCTGCAGTAATTATTACTAACTGAAATAATTCCCCACACTAACAAATGTATTGTCCAGCGGCCCTTACTCACTTTGAATAGTCCCATTAACGTCATGAAACTGCTTGCATATAGAAGGTTGCAGGACTAGACCCAATGCCCGTTAGAGATCATACTGTGAAGCATTCACATTATTTTTAACCTTGCAGGATGAAAATGACCTGTTATAAACAAACAGTCTGCACAGTCACTTCATTTATCTTCCTGCACTAAGAAAGAGCTAGTTTTGTTTTCCAATGATCTGGTTGTAAAAGCTTTTGTGGCAGCTTTCTATCTGCTTTGCCTTGCCCTGTGTTTTATTCTTCCCTGTAATTTAATTGATTATTACTGTTCAGTTGATTTATCAGACAGTGCAGGATAGATTCTTTGCCCCTCCCTGCTTCAATCCCCGTTTAAGACATTCTTTGCTTTGCATTTCTGCTAAGTATTGAAGCAAAGAATCAAATCTGAATCCAAGTACAAATATTTTTAAACATCTATACTTTCAAGCAAAATCAAGGGGTAAACAATTCAACACTAAGTGGAAACACTGATGAACTCAGTAAAATGTTTAATATGGGCCAAATTCTATAGTCATGACTCAGGCAGAATACTGATTGAATGGGAGTTTACCTAAGTAAGAATAGCTGTATTATCCCTAAATAAGAGCAACTAAAACATCAATTGTGTTGCAGCAATGGGTTTAGGACACAGTACTGTGACATTTTGCATTGGAAGGAAATCATTGCACTAAATTACAGTACGTTATTCTCACTGATGAGAATTACTGCAGTAAGTGACGAGAATGATTGAAGTACATCTATAGCAGGGGTTCTCCAACTGGTGCTCGTGACCCTTCACGGGTTCACAAGGTGGTTACATGGGGGTTCAGAACTGTCAGCAACCTGGGGCTGACAGCTCCCAGCCCCCATTAAATTAAATTATCCTCCCCCCCCCCTTTTTAATGTATAAGGGGAGAATCACACTCAGAGGCTTGCTGTGTGAAAGGGGTCACAAACACAAAAAGTTTGAAAACCACTGCTCTATAGAGAATAAAGTTCCTCTTTTTTGATTCCATGGGAAATATCTCATTTACCCCCCCACCCCAAGGGTATTTAATATTGGAGGAACTTGAAGGCTTCTCAGCCAAAGTCCAAAACCCCAGCTTCCTAGTCACCAAACCGCTGTGGGGCAGGGGAAGCATGAGAAGCCTTTTATTTTTGCAGCTTCAGTCTTGATTATTGCACAAGATATTTTTAGGACCTTAATTGTCATAAGCAGCTAATCCTTTTAGGTTAGAGATTCAGAATTCATCCGTTCCTGGCAACAGACTTTACTCTCTGACTCTCCAATTCCCAGCGCCAAGGAGTTAAAAGTGATTTGTTTGACTTGGTTCCACTACCTTACATAAATAGAACATAATTTCTAATTTCACACAGTCAAGATGGCCAGAAAATCCAACCACAAGCAAGTTCTTCTTTTCATTGATAAAATTTGAATTCATGCTACTTATGGAATGTACAGTGTTTCTCTAATCCCAGTCCTGTGTCCAATGGAGGAAATGAAAGGAATGTTTTTCTTCTGAACAAGAAACCATTGTATCTGTCTAATTACTATATACTTTTGTGATAATTATGCTGGGTAAAATGATGTGTGTTTGCTAAGTGCTTTGCACAACTTGAGGTGTGGAGTTATTCCCGTTAACGCACATCCTGAAGTGCATGTATAATTGCCATCATAAAACAGCATTCAGCCTGAATATTATTTTAACACAGAAGACCAGATCCTACATTGCTTGCATGACCCAAGTTCAGTGATATTAATGGAACATTCACAATGAGGCCCATAAAGAAGAGAAGATTGAGCCCAGAGAAGTCAATCTGGCCTTCCAACCTGTGGCATTCATTGGCATGCATATATATATATAATTAGATGCTCTGGAAGTCCACTCAGTCATAAATAGAAATATGTATTGGAGGGTGTAGTAAAGCCATAAATTAATGTATTATAAAATAATGGATTGTATTATCCCCTACACTTCCTGGGATGGGCGGAACAGAAGCCAGGTTGTGGAAGGAGGCCGTGTAGTCTTCATTGCATCATTCCTCTCTTCCCTTGGCCCATGGAGACTCTTTTGAAAGTGCCACAGAGGGATATAGTGTGTGGGGTTATGATGTGCTGGTTTGGGGCTGCAGGGACAGCTGCAACATCACCATATTTCCTTGAAATACTCCAGATTTTTGCGGTAAGTTACAGGTCTCTGTGTGGATGGCGTGTGCCTCCAGGAAACCACAGGCCAAGAGCTGAAAACCCCTACCATTCATAAAAACAATTTTCTCAACACCAGTACCCCCTCTAGTATTTCCCCCGGGGAAACAACAACAACAACAAATCCAAAATTCAAAGATAAAACAAAAAGACCTGAAATAAACAAATCAACCAAAAAACAATCCGAGGAAGGGAGACGAGCCAGAGACTCTATAAAAATCACTAGAGACTCTACTGTTGCTAAGCTATTTCACATAGAAGGTACTCAGATACTACAGTCATGGGCAGCAGTAGAAACTCTTACATAGATAGATCCATGGTTGAAGGATAAACCTGGTTTCCAGACAGAAATCCAAGGAAACTTCGCAAGTCTAAAGTTGTGGTTTCCCTGCATCTATACATGAGTAACCTGCCCAGCAGAATGATCTAGCTCATTGTAAACACATATACAAAAACAATTTCTTAATGATTATTAATATAGTACATGAACAACATTTCATTGTTTAAAGTTTTATTAAGAGAAGATTTAATGTAATTATTTATTAAAAATAAAATGGTTTCTTACAGATAAAAATAGCCTTTATATCAATATTTTACGTCATTTAAACTGTCTTTCAATTCAGAGGATCTACAAAGCACCCTTATAGTGGTCACTTCATCCATCATTAAAACACAATCATCTCTGGTTCGGAGCATGAGAGCTGTTTAATACAGCTCACCGCAACACTTTGCAACCACTCATGACAATAAGTGAAGAAGAATACCACAACCACTTGCAACTGCAGCAGTAGATTTCCTTTCTTAGTTGTTATCTGGCCAAGATATGAGTACTAAGATCAAAATTCTTGTTAAAGAAGTCATGAGACCTTTATTTTTACTGAATTTGTTATGCTACTTGATTAAAATAAAATGTTAGATTTAGAATTTTAAAAAAAAAACATGCATACAAAAACAATATAGAGTTTTGAGGGGGGAGTAGAAAACTTTCTATCTATACTTTAACATTTCATTACACCTTGTGTTCCATTTCATGTCTTTTAGGGACAGAGATGAGCATGATTTCTACAACTCTTTTCGTTGTTATTTGTATTAAAGTAGCAGAGGCCATTCAGGAGTAAGGCACTATCATAGTGGGCCCTGTGTAACTGCAAAACAAGACCAAGTCCCTGCCGCCAAAGAACTTTCACTATGCTCATGTTAAAAAGCAGGCATGACCCTCCCACTTTTAAAAGTACAGATTCTGATGCCCCTGACTACAGGTGTTCCACACTTGTACTTCAGTTCCCTTGCTATTACTGCCCACTAGATCCAAGTCATCACTTTTCTTCTCACAACGCATCACCTCCCCCCAGCCTGCATCCTAAAGCCCTTCCTTATATACCACGACAGAGCACTGCTCCTCAATGCACAGTAGACGTGCATTCTCCTTGTGCATCCTCTTACCATCCAGGCTCCCCCTGGAAGAACAGATAAGCAATGGTTCATCTGTATTTGGGCTTGCTAAACAATATTTTGAGGGCAGACCTGTTTAATGGGTTTCACTGTAAATATATCAGTGTTAGAGCTTCTCCACCTCTGACATAGATGGGTTCATGGTAGTCCCTGATTAAAGAGAGAACTTTCAACAAACCTTCTGTCTTCTTCCAGTAGACTTTGACCTGAAGTTGATTGTCTTGATAGAAAGGAGCTCCAATTTCAAGAAGACGAGCCGGTCTCCTTCTTTGAAAGGGTGGAAGAGGATCAACTAGTCCTTTCCGGGTTTTCCCAATTGGAGAGGTCTGTTCTTCTACAACATACAACACAATTAAGAAATATCTTGGTTTAATACGGTATACAATATAACTTACAGGGGGTGGGTGCTACGTTGAAATAAATATGGTATACTGAAACAGCTTACTAACATTTGTCAGTATTTAGGAACAGAATTTAAATATACCCCAGGCATCCTCAGTTTAAAAAAACAGTAATATTGTATCCAAGCTTTGAATCAGCACTTTCACAACCTGAAACTTGCAGATTCCAATTTAGGGGACAATTTTTATATCTGATTATGAAACATGATGTATTTAATTACAGTACTTGAATGGAAAGTAAAGATGCAAATGATCAAGAAGCTGCTGAGGAATCAACAATATATTGCAAAGAAAGGAGAGGAGACTCAGGTTTGATTTATTCATTAAAATAATTGGATAAAATGTAAATTTGAAGGTTCTGCCTTATTTAAAAGTAGTTTCAACTAAAGCACCAATTGCTTAATATTCATCAAATAAGTTGTAGTGCCTCGTTCCTTTCTTTAATCAACTTGTTCCTTTCCTTCTTTTAAGAAAAATCAAGCAATCACCAAATGTGGATAATTTTATTCTTTACACACACAAACAAATTTCTATAGTGTGACTTTATCATGACAAATTATAAGCGGGTTGTAAAGTTATACAAAGAAGGAAAAACAAAAATTGGACCCATAGGGTGTGTTTTGGTTTATAGGTGCATGCCCTGTTCTTCCCTGTATTGGTCTGTCCATTCTTGGGAACAATCAGGGGCTTGAATAAGACAATCCCTACATATCTATCACTTCAGAAAGAGGTATTCATGTTGTATGTTTCACAAGAATGAAACAGACAAGCAGAGTGGCATGATAAGGTAATATGTTCCTGAGCATGGAGAAACCCCTTAGGGTCTGATCCAAAGCCCACTGAACTTAATGAGAATCTTTCCATTAACTTAAATTACCTTACTGAGCTTTGGATCAAGTCCTTTGTTTTCTGTAGTTGGTTATCTAGCTGAAATGGTGGAACCAAAAAGATTTTCAAGATTAGGAGGTTGTGGTGGGGCGTCTGCCCCACACTGGCAGAAGAGGGGTTAAAGCAGCCCCAGGGAGGCTGCACAGGAAGCAGCCAATTAGGAAAGGGCTTGTAGAGACAGCCAATCAGGAGAAGGTTTAGAGAGACAGCCAATCAGGGCCAGGCTGGGCCATATAAGAAGCAGTGGTGTAGCCAGGTGGAGGGAACAGAGGGAGTGATAAAAAAAGGCGCCACCTGCTGCAGCGCTTTTACTCACCTAGCAGTGCTCCGGGTCTTTGACGGCAGGCCCTTCACTAGCTCCATGTGTCTTTGGCGGCACTAATGGACCCGTCGCTGAAATCCCGCGGAGCGAGTGAAAGTTCCACCGCTGAAGTGCCGCCGAAAACCCAGAGCGCCATGGGGTGAGTAAAATAAAAGCGCCGCAGAGGGTGGCGCCTTTTTTTTTTATCGCTCCTCTGGGTGAGTAAAAAGGCACCAAGAAATTGACAAGGCGCCACTTGTGCTTAGTGGGAGGAGTAGCTACACTACTAATAAGGACTGCTGAACAGAGCAGCTTGAGTCACTCCTTGGAGTTTGAGGAGGGAGGACTGGCTGTCCTGAACGTTAGAAGGGACCATTGTGATCATCTAGTTCGAGGCAGGCAACCTATGGCACGCGTGCCAAAGGCGGCACGCAAGCTGATTTTCAGTGGCACTCACACTGCCCGGGTCCGGAGGGCTCTGCATTTTAATTTAATTTTAAATGAAGCTTCTTAAACCTTTTAAAAACCTTATTTACTATACATACAACAATAGTTTAGTTATATATTATAGACTTATAGAAAGAGACCTTTTAAAACTGTTAAAATGTATTAGTGGCACGCGAAACCTTAAATTAGAGTGAATAAATGAAGACTCGGCACACCACTTCTGAAAGGTTGCTGATCCCTGTAGTCTGACCTCCTGTATAACACAGATCATAGAACTTCTCCAAAATAATTCTTAGAGAATATGTTTTAGAAAAAAAATCCAATCTTGATATTTCATCCAATCTTCATTTACCTCTTCTGAGTGAATTTAGAGTAGAACACTAGCAAACAACAGGAAGGAAAAATAATGCTGACAATCAAATTATAGAGGCTTTGAATATCATATACAGTTGTGTGTGTTAGATCCTTTATAGTGTGAGAATAAATGGTCTGGAATAGATATTTTTCTGGCATTTTCCATACTGATTACTTTCATACACAACAGCAACTACGATATATAGTACAAGCTATAAATTATGTATACTCAAGCATTGCAAAAATCTCTGGGCTAGATTCTCAGTTGATGCAAATTGATGTAGCTCCACTGAAGTCACTAATGAATAAATAACAGCTAACACAATCATAATATTCATGTAATATTTAGCTTTCTGTGAATATCCTCACACTCATGTGAATGCAAGCTGTTTATGTAACTATTCATGAAAAAATGAACAAAGAGTTGTGAATCAAAGTGAATTGAATTGATTTGTTGTCAAAATGAAATCACAGGCTTTAATTAAATTAATGTTCTTGAATATTTGTATGCAAATCTACTAAGGTCAACTCTACTAAAGACAATAACAGAGGTTTGAGACCAACCAGAAGTATAGCTCAATCATGTACTTGGATTTAAAAAACCCTAAAAAACCAGTCAAAGCAATAACCTAAAAATTCACCAAAGTAATATTAAATCAATCATGAGCAAAAAGAAATCAGAGATAAGGTAGATAGCAGACTTCACAGAAATATAATCCAATCTATTTTCTGAAGCTATAGAGGGTAAAAGAGTCGAGGAGAGATCAGACTATCCCAAAGAAACTGTTGAAGAGAATTTAAAGTTAGTTGTGGTGATGAGTTCCATTGAAGTGAACAGTAACTGCTGAAACCACGCAACTTACATATGCAGTTTAGAATAAATGAACCCCTGTTGGTAAAGATTTTGTAAGTCAAATATGATCTGCATTGGAGTCTGGAAGCAGAAAAGTGTCAGAGAGTAAAAAAGGAAAGTGAAGCAAACATCCCTCCTTCCCTTCCCTTCCTCCTCAGCAACATGACCAGCAGTGAGAGTGCAGAGGCTCAGTGCAACACAGACTCTAGGGGCACTTTGGGGCACTGGTGCTGCATCAACACAGTGCCCAAAACAGTGAGCCAGATTTTGACGTTAGTGAAACTAGTCTGAATCCAGAAGAGGATCCACCAAACAAAAAAGAGATTCTCCAGATTTACACCAATGGAAGAGAGATCACAATCTGTCCAGTGACTGTGCTGAAAGCTATCTAATAACATTAAATACTAATTCATAGCACTGATAGACCAACTTTCATCAAAGAACCTCCAAGTTCTTATGAAAAATAACTGACTAACAAGACCCCTCTGGAGTAGAAAAGTAGTTGTTATTATCCCCATTTTGCAGATGAGGAAAGAAGTTGCTTGTGCAAAGTCACTCAGTGAGCCAGTATCCAAGGACATGACTTTTAGTCCCTGATCTCAATTCAATATTCTAACCAGTTGATCATGTGTCATTGTGTCTATAGTTTACATGGTTAACACTGTTCTATTAAGTTTTTACTTTCATTCAAGCTCACTTGATTAGTTTTATGATCAAAATCTGCTTATTATCTGCAACAGATCTGCTAAGTCTTACATAGTTGGGGTTAATTTTAAAAGCATTTTTAACCAGAATTTCACTATGATGCTGATGATGATGAATTGTGAAATGTTTCAATAACACATTGCCAGTCCCCTACATATTTTCTTAGAATCTTACTCATATCAAATATTGCCACTATGAGCCTTGCTTCAGGGGAAAGATAGCACAATAATTCTGAGCATTTGTCCTTTGCAGTTCTGTATTCATGCCTTTGCTATAAGACAAGCAATAGCTCTGCTTACATTTGAACTACTCAGTTTTGTGATCTGTTACTACAATCTGTATAACCAGTAAAGAGATTTTGCTGACAAATTCTGGGCTGATTCTGTTCCCAGGAAAATAAATGGTAAAAGTCCCACCGAATTCAATGGGAGAAGGACTAAACCCTTAATTTGCAGTGCTTTGGTAACATCAACCAGAGTCAGCCTAAACATTTTATGTTCCAGTGTTGCCTATTCTCATGATTTTATGGCAAGCCTCACAATATTTGTTGATTTTCCTTAAAAAGCCTTAGAATCATAATATTATGTGAGAATCACTTTTGTTTTTTAAAAAAGTAAGGCCCAGATCCTCAAAGGCATTGATTTCAATGGGAGTTAGGCACCTAAATGCCTTAGAGGATTTCGGTGTAAGCTTCTAACCCTCATGGTTGCGGAGAAAAGCGTAAAAACCATGAAATCTAAGGGTACGTCTACACTACGGGATTATTCCGAATTTACATAAACCGGTTTAACAAAACAGATTGTATAAAATCGAGTGTGCGCGGCCACACTAAACACATTAAATCGGTGGTTTGCGTCCACGGTCCGAGGCTAGCGTCGATTTCTGGAGCATTGCACTGTGGGTAGCTATTCCGTAGCTATCCCATAGTTCCCGCAGCCTCCCCCGCCCCTTTGAATTTCCGGGTTGAGATCCCAGTGCCTGATGCGGCAAAAATCATTGTCGCGGGTGGTTCTGGGTAAATGTCGTCAGTCACTCCTTCCGCTGGGAAAGCAACTGCAGACAAGCATTTCAAGCCCGTTTTCCCTGGATTGCCCTGGCAGATGCCACAGCGTGGAAACCATGGAGCCTGTTTCGCCTTTTGTGACTGTCACCGTATGTGTACTAGATGCCGCTCACAGAGGCGATTCAGCAGCGCTACACAGCAGCATGCTTTTGCTTTTGCATGATAGCAGAGATGGTTATCAGCCATATTGTACCATCTACCATACCATAAATTGGTAATAAGATGATCGTGGCTACCAGTCCTTTTGCACTGTTCCATTTGCTGCTGTCATAAGTGCCCCTGGCTGCTCTTAGCCAGGGGCGCAAAAGCCAAAATTGGGAATGACTCCCTGAGTCAATCCCTCCTTTTTGGTATCTAAAAATAGAATCAGTCCTGCCTAGAATATGGGCAAGTGTACTAGAGAACCACTGTATCAGAGAACCAGAGAGCACAGCTGCTCTGTGTCAGATCCTGCAGAAATTATGAGCTGTATTCTATTCACAGGGGATGCTCCTGCAACAACCCCACCTGTTGATTCTGTTCTTCCCTCAGCCTTCCTGGGCTACCGTAGCATTGTCCCCCCACTTGTGTGATGAAGTAATAAAGAATGCAGGAATAAGACACAGTGACTTGTTAGTGAGATATGAGTGGAAGGCAGCCTCCAGCTGCTATGATAGTCCAGACAGGACTGTGTAGGAGAGGAGCCCAGCATCCCTCTGCTAGTTCAGGGGCAATTGAATCTTTTCTTTACACATGAAGGGTGGGGGCTGATGGAGCTCAGCCCCCTGTTGCTATGATGACGATGCCAATAGGCTGATGATGAGGACAGATACCAGTCATTTTGTACCATCAGCCATCCATAGCGTGGGGGGAACAAGGATGTTGGTGTTGAGTGCTGCACCATCGCGTCTATCTGCAGCATTCAGTAAAGATAGGGTGACATGTAAAAGAGTCAAGAGAGGATTGTTTTCCCTTTCACTTCTGGGGGTGGGTGGGGGGGTGCGTAAATTGCCTAGCTATGCCCTGACCCACCGCGGACACTGTTTTTGACCCTAGAAGCATTTGGAGCTCAGCCAAGAATGCAAATGCTTTTCAGAGACTGCAGGAACTGTGGGATAGCTTGAGTCCTCCAGTCCATGAGCGTCCATTTGATTCTTTGGCTTTCCGTTACGCTTGTCACGCAGCAGTGCGCTGAGTCCCTGCTATGGCATCTGTCTGGAGATATTTGAAAAATGATTTTGAATTTCGTCTTCTGTAACGGAGTGCTGATAGAACAGATTTGCCTGTCCTTACAGTGATCACGTCCGCATCGTCCATGCGGGAGCTCTTTCTTTCTTTTGTTTTTTAACTGCATCACCACCTGTGCTGATCGGAGCTCCACGCTGGGCAAACAGGAAATATTCAAAAGTTCGCGGGGCTTTTCCTGTCTACCTGGCCACTGCATCCGAGTTCAGATTGCTGTCCAGAGCGGTCAGTGGTGCACTGTGGGATACCGCCCGGAGGCCAATACCGTCGATCTGCGGCCACACTAACCCCAATCCGATATGGTAATACCGATATTAGCGCTACTCCTCTCGTTAGGGAGGAGTACAGAAACCGGTTTAAAGAGCCCTTTATACCGATATAAAGGGCCTCTTAGTGTGGACGGGTGTGGCGTTAAATCGGTTTTACGCTCCTAAAACCGGTTTAAACGCGTAGTGTAGACCAGGCTTAACAGCTCAAAAACCAGGAAGGAAAACACACACATCTCTCCCCCAAATAATGACTATTAATCTTATGATTTTTAAGATAATCTCATGATTTTTTTAGAGCTTGGCATATAATTTTTGAAAGCGTGGGGCTGGCAGTTCTGGGGCCTGCCGAACAATTTTTCAATCCTTCCCCTCACTCACCCACATACACACACACACCAAGCACAACTTACGTGTACCTCACAGCAATGACACTTCTGTAAACAGATCTAGCCTGAGGGCTTGGAGAAAGATAGCAAAATAATCCTTTGGGGTATATCCAAATGTAACTGACTCATTTCATATAAAAATAATGTATGTGTGTTGTAGGTGGAGGGGGAAGGAAACTCAGTTCCATCTCTCCCTCCTGCTTCAGGAAAAGAAAAGCACCATTGTATTTAACATATTTTTCTTATGTTCTTATGTTCTTATTGTTTATAATGGGTTTTTTGCATATTTGTTAACTTTTATATCTAGGTATATATAGAATATATCTTATTTGTATCCAAAACAGACTGAACATGCTTGCTGAGCGGTCCAACTACATTAGCAATCAGAATATTCAGTACTGGAATACAGAATGATATGAGTTAGAAAAGCTGTTGCAATTAATTTTCATTTTGCTTATAACATAAAAGGGAAACTAATGCGAAAGGAATGAAAGATGGGAAGAGCAAAGATGGGTAAAATGGCAGACTTTGGAAACCGTTTGTGCTCTAATCCTGAAAACTATTACTGTCATAAGCATCAGTGGTTGGATTTGGTTAATCAGATGACACATCAGCAGTTGGAAGGGCAGATCAATCTTGACCTTGACCTTAGACAAATTATTATTCAAAGAGTATTTAACTAAGATTGATTGTCACAGTATAGGCCCCTCGAGATTTAAAGAATTTTTCCACTGTATTGTTTAGCATGTGAGTTTAGTTTAAGAAAGAACTTAATACCTCAAGACTTCATCTTGAAGGTAGGTGCTGTGCATGTGATACAAGATTGTGATTAACTTCTTGTCAACCAGGGACATACAGTTTTATATTTTAAGATCCTAGTAGGAGAATAAATCCTTTGTCCGAATCCACAGGATATATAAATTTGGACTAAGATCTGAATTTATGGGCTACTTGAAGTTGTCAACATTTTAAAAACTTTTGCAAGGGAAGATTCTACCATTAGGCCAGTGGTCTGGGATTTGCTTCTGCTCTATTTATTGGGAAGTTTAATGTGTATTTGGGGGAATTTTAGCACTAATATAATATTATGACCGTGATCCTGCAAATATGCACATGTTTAACATGTTTATTTTTTTAAGTAATTTTCAAAACAGGCGAGGTAGATAAGATTTATAGCCCCAATTTACAGATGAGGAAACAAAGACAGAAAAGTTAAATGACCTGACCAAGACCACAGAGGCATGCTATTATACAGCCACCTATAATAGGTGGGGTTTTTTTTTAAATCAGAGAAATCATCAGTTAAAACAGAGCGTAAGAGGAATTGGATGCAATTACTTACTATTAATAGTTGTTTGAGTTGAGCTGAAATAGAGAGAAACCTTGGTGCTTTTTAGTCGTACTTGTCCCCAGTATGTTACTGCTTGCAGTTCCACCATGTAGTTGCTGTTGGGTTGCAGTCCTTCCAGGACCACATAATTTTGGGACTATCATAAAAGAGAATATACACACAAAACAGTTATGGTATTACTGAAATACTGGCTCTCATTAAATTAAAAGCAGGCCTATTGTCTTAGGCACACAAAACTCTTGTTGGAATGAGAAAGAATTATTTATAAATTTCACCAGAACTCAACTTGCTTTCTCCTTTGATTTTTATTTCATGCTTTCTTTCATTTGGACTCTGTTTTGCTGTGTTGTTTTTAAAATGCTAAACTTAGTGATGTCTACAGAACTTTCCTGTCTTTAGTAAATACAGGCATCAGCTGTTTAAGCCAAGACTAAATTTCTTTTTATATGTATAACAAGTTTTTTCTGGTGCCAAAAAGAATTTGGCCAGTGAAATTTAAACTTTGTGTTTCCCAGCTCCTGGACAGACTCAATTAGCTAAGCAACAGGAAGCTTTGTCTAGAGACAGCTAGTCTGAGGACAGATAGAACATACTGTGCAGTGTATTGAACAATATTTTTCTATTTGCTTCTGTTGTTAAAATACCAACAAGAGTGCTTTTCATCTTTGATATAGAAAAAAGAAACAAACAAAAACCCCAACAACAATTCAGTTCTCCAATGTCACCGCATGGAGAGGCACATAAACTAGATTTTCATTCTCTAGTTAACAATCCACAAAGTAGAGTAATTCCCATAAGACTGCAAACAAGAGACAGCCTTTGTGAATTCTTTGCATTTATTTATAGACTTATTCCTAAAAATGCACCCATTGTATATTTTGTCAGGCACAAATTTTACTCTGTGTTTTTATTCTGAATTCCTTGTTACTTCTCTAGCTTTCTTATGTCAACTAGCAGTGTCATTTCAACCATGCAGTGTCATATTTAGATGATCATAATGGTCCCTTCTGACCTTAAAGTCTATGAGTCTATATTTAACACCAAATAGTACGTTAGTAGTAACTAAAAGTACTGCAAATTAATAATCATTACTTGGTTTGTTCAGAGATTGATATAAAATTGATTAAGCCTCTTGATTTTCCCAGTTCATGTGGTGACATTCTTCATTTTTAAATACTGTAGGACAAATTCTCTGCTGGCAACTCCACTGACTTCATATAGATATAATCATAAAAGCAGGGACTGGATCACTTCTAAAAGCAAAATTGGTTAAAAAGTTTCAGAGTGATCTTATTAAATCAGAGGAATACATCTCTCCATCCCTGGAAATGTGCAATTTTGTTTTTTAGAAAAGTTGTTCTAATATTTAATGGGTCATTGATTAGAACTGACTTCAGTGGAGTTCCATCAGGGAATTTTCCCCTTTAATACTATCACTTTATAGCTTTCACAATATGCTGTAAAAGAACAAAGCACAATGAGATACCTCTCTGCAGAGGTATTGTAGGGGCTAATCTCTGCTTTTGGATGAATGTGCTTGGTTGTCATAGGCTTCAGTGATAGCTGTGAACATATCTCATGGCCAGAACATGGATCTACTAACAAAAACATGTCATCTTGTATGATGGAAAACTGAGATAATGATACTTAATCCTTTGTAAAGTGCTTTCAGATCTACTTATGAAAAGTGCTATATAAGAGCAAAGTATTATTTATTATCTGTTCTTAAAACATCTTGATGTAATATGCTTCCTACTCATACATCCAAAGTGGTTTTAATTAAAATAACACTAAGGATCCAATTCTGTTTTGAATTTCCTTCATTTTGTGATTTAAAGGACAGCCTCACTACATACCTGGCTAGGGATCCATGGGATTGGGGCCTCTTTGGTTGAAGACCTCTGACCTATAGTACTTTACCTGGGAACTGCAGACTTCACTACCTGCCTTTTATATGCCAGCTCTACTCCTGTGTCACCCAGTAGAATACACAGTGGTTCTAAGACAGCAGAGATACCCCGGAATGCTACCCTCCCTTTCTAGGTGTTTCTACCATGGGGCTTTGAATTGAAGAACAACACATAAAACCAGAGTCTCTGGTCCACTAAGTCCACTTTATGTCATGTGAAACATGGCTAGAAATAGCTAGTGAACTGCTCTTGCATAGAGGAACTCTCTGCTGGTGGAACTCTGGTGCCCCCCAATCTGCAGTGTGAGGGGACTGGGGCATGTGTCAATGGTGCTCCAGAGAGTGATGCCAGGGAACAGAGCTCCATTATGCCTGATCCTCTGTCATAGCGGAAATTAGAATAGGCCCCCTGCTGCTCTCACTTCCACTAGGGCCAGGTGGCTGAGGATCAGAGAGCTGAAATCACCTCCTTGTGGCCCAACACTCTGCACTACGTTCTCAGATGTAGTGGAGAATCAGGACTGTAATATATTGCTAGTATATTGCTCTTAATGTAACTAAGGCCTGGTCTACACTAGGACTTTAATTCGAATTTAGCAGCGTTAATTCGAATTAACCGCGCACCCGTCCACACCAGGAAGCCATTTAATTCGACCTAGAGGGCTCTTTAGTTCGAATTCAGTACTCCACCCCGACGAGGGGAGTAGCGCTAAATTCGACATGGCTATGTCGAATTAGGCTAGGTGTGGATGCAAATCGAACTTACTAGCTCCGGGAGCTATCCCACACTGCACCACTCTGTTGACGCTCTGGACAGCAGTCCGAGCTTGGATGCTCTGACCAGCCACACAGGAAAAGTCCCGGGAAAATTTGAATTCCTTTTCCTGTCTGGACAGTTAGAATCTCATTTCGTGGTTGGACATTGGGGCGAGCACAGCAGCACCGGCAGCGATGCAGAGCTCTCCAGCAGAGGAGTTCATGTAATCTCTGAATAGAAAGAGGGACCCAGCATAGACTGACCAGGAACTCTTGGATCTGATCGGTGTGTGGGGCGAGGAGTCTGTGCTTTCGGAGCTGCGCTTCAAAAAACGGAATGCAAAGACCTACGAGAAGGTCTCCAAAGCCATGAGAGACAGAGGATACAGCCGGGATGCAACGCAGCGCCACGTGAAAATCAAGGACACCAGACAGGGCTACCAAAAAATCAAAGCTGCAAACGGACGCTACGGAGCCTGCCACCACTGCCCCACCAGTGACCATGGACTCTGACGATGGGACAGTGTCGACGGCCAGTTCCTCGGCGATGTTCGCGGACGGGGAAGATGAGGAAGGGTTTGTGGAGGACAAGGCAGGCAACAGCGCTTACAACGCTGGTTTCCCCGACAGCCAGGATCTCTTCATCACCGTCACGGAGATCCCCTACCAACCGTCCCCGGCCATTAACCCGGATCCTGAATCAGGGGAAGGAGCAGTCGGTAAGTGCTTTAACCATGTAAACTTTTATTCTTAATATAACAGGAATCTGAAGTATGTGAAAAGGAGGTCTCTCTATATATGGGGATAGAACAGAAATCCTCCTGGGAGATCTCCACGAAGCTCTCCTGGAGGTAATCGAAAAGCCTCCGCAGGAGGTTCCTGGGGAGAGCTGCCTTATTGGGTGCTCCGTGGTAGCACACTTTTCCGCGCGAGGCTTTCATGAGGTACTCAGGGAGCATTGCCTCCCCGAGCACGGCTGCATAGGGCCCTGGTTTGTGCTGGCTTTCACGCAGCATGCGCTCTCTATCTCCTTCAGTGACCGTCCTCAGGGTGATCTCGCTCGGAGACTCCTGCATCTAATTAGGGGAATTACTGTAATGTTACGCCTGGTCCAAAGTATTTTTTAAAAAATCTCCGGACAGACGGCATAGCAGAGACTCAGCACGCTGCTGTGTGACGAGCGTAACGGAAAGCCAAAGAATCAAATGGACACTCATGGAGGGAGGGGGGACTGAGGATGCAAGGTATCCCACAGTTCCTGCTGTCTCCGAAAAACATTTGCATTCTTGGCTGAGCTCCAAATGCTTCTAGGGTCAAAAACAGTGTCCGCGGTAGATCAGGGCATAGCTAGGCAATTTATGCAGCCCCCCACCCACCCCCAGAAGTGAAAGGGAAAACAATCCTCTCTTGACTCTTTTACATGTCACCCTATCTTTACTGAATGCTGCAGATAGACGCGACGGTGCAGCACTCAACACCAACATCCTTGCTCCCCCCACGCTATGGATGGCTGATGGTACAATATGGCTGGTATCCGTCCTCATCATCAGCCTATTGGCACATGGGGCAGTGCAAAAGGACTGGTAACCATGCCGACTACCATCTGTCAGGTCCCCCAGTGTCAGGTGAACCTAATTTTTCATGGTAGATGGTGCAGTATGGCTGGTAACCATCTTCATCATAGCAACAGGGGGCTGAGCTTCATCAGCCCCCACCCTTCATGTGTAAAGAAAAGATTCAATTGCCCCTGGACTAACAGCAGGATGCTGGGCTCCTCTCCTCCACACTCCTTAATGTCCTATCTGGACTATCATAGCAACTGGAGGCTGCCTTCCACTCATTTCTCACTAACAAGTCACTGTGTCTTATTCCTGCATTCTTTATTACTTCATCACACAAGTGGGGGGACAATGCTATGGTAGCCCAGGAAGGCTGGGGAAGAATGGAATGAACAGGTGGGGTTGTTGCAGGAGCACCCCCTGTGAATAGCATACAGCTCATAATCTATGCAGGATCTGACACAGAGCAGCTGTGCTCTCTGATTCTCTGATACAGTGGTTCTCTAGTACACTTGCCCATATTCTAGGCAGGACTGATTCTATTTTTAGA
The DNA here is from genome assembly GCF_020497125.1 of Mauremys mutica. Taxonomy (NCBI): domain Eukaryota; kingdom Metazoa; phylum Chordata; order Testudines; family Geoemydidae; genus Mauremys; species Mauremys mutica. Next base: position 233,855,328 of record NC_059072.1, on the reverse strand, counting down.
TACCAAAAAGGAGGGATTGACTCAGGGAGTCATTCCCAATTTTGGCTTTTGCGCCCCTGGCTAAGAGCAGCCAGGGGCACTTATGACAGCAGCAAATGGTGCAGTGCAAAAGGACTGGTAACCATGCCCATCTTATTACCAATGTATGGTATGGTAGATGGTACAGTATGGCTGGTAACCATCTCTGCTGTCATTCAAAAGCAAAAGCATGCTGCTGTGTAGCGCTGCTGGACCGCCTCTGTCAGCGGCATCTAGTACACATACGGTGACAGGCACAAAAGACAAAACAGGCTCCATGGTTTCCACGCTGTGGCGTCTGCCAGGGCAATCCAGGGAAAACGGGCTTGAAATGATTGTCTGCTGTAGCTTTCCCAGAGGAAGGGATGACTGACGACATTTACCCAGAACCACCCGCGAAAATGGTTTTTGCCCCATCAGGCACTGGGATCTCAACCCAGAATTCACAGAGACAGACTAGACTGTGTTCATTGTTCGCAAAAATTTATCTTTGCAAGGAATTCACTCCCTTTTTCCCATCACACAGCTTCGACTGTCTCCAGACCTGCCATAGCATCCCCCTCACAGAGGCTGGCAAAGATTAGGCGGCGAAAGAAAAAGACACAGGACGAGATGTTTGCTGAACTTATGGGGTGCTCCCGAGACGAGGCGGACCAGCAGAGCCAGTGGAGGGAGACCCTCTCTCTGTACCAGCGCTCACACAGCGAACGGGAGGAGAGGTGCCGTTTGGAAGACAAGCAGGCGACTCGAACGCTGCTTGGACTAATGAGGGAGCAAACGGACATGCTCCTGCGCCTTGTGCATGTTCTGCAGGACCTCAGGCAGGAGGACAGAGCCCCCCTGCAGTGTATCTGCAACCGCCCTCCCCCGCCACAAAGTCCCATACCACCCTCACCCAAAATAACCAGAAGGAGGAGCGCCAGAGGCCGTGTAAACTGTCACTGCACCCCAACAGAGTGCTCAAGTACCCAAAAGCTCTCATACCCTAAATTTTGAGAAGTCCTTTCCTTCCCGCCTCACCCAAGCCCCCATCCCAGTTTCATCCCCTAACTGTCTAGTTGATAATAAAAAATACTTTTCTGTTAATTACTGTTTCCGTCATGTTCTTTTAGAGGAGACTGTGTTTGAAGGGGGGGAAGGGGGTTGGTAATTTGACAGGACAATCACCTTTACCAGGGTACAGACATGGGGGCAAGATCAGCAGCAGGTCACACACACACTGCAGTCAGTACGCACCCTGGTCGGTATGGGAGGTGGTTTGCAGGTTCTGTGTGGGTGGGGGGGTATCTGACTTTGTAGCGGGGGAGGGGGGTTACAGATCTCATGCAACGGTCCCTGTCCTGGACCACAGAGCCACGCAGCAGAGGAATCTGTATCCGTCCTCCCCCGCCAAAAGGCCACATAGCCCCACACACAGAGTCCCAAAAAGGAGGGATGGCAGGCTCCGTTGAAACATCCAGTCCGGCACTGCAGACCGCTCTGGGAGCAGGAGCCTGTCATTCCTCAAGTTTACAGGCGGTCTTTACATCACTGCACACCCTACCCAGCACAGTCCGTGTCCCAGTTTCAACCCTGTAATGCAAAGTCATCAATAAAGAAACCTTTGTAAAGTGACAGTGGAACATGTATTTTATTTTTAAACGTGTGTTGGAAGTTGGGGAAGCGGGGTGGGCGGGGTATGTAACTGCAGATGATAGTCAACAGTCACTTGGTAAAGAAACAGGGGCAGGTTCAGCTTCTCTGTAAAGAAACTGAACAGTCACAGGTCACGCTGCTCACTGCTCGCTGGTACTTGAAGAGTTCCTTGTCGCTGTGCAAGGCGCCTGCATAGGGCTTCATGAGCCAGGGCATTAGCGGGTAGGCTGGGTCCCCGACAATCACTATAGGCATCTGCACATCCCCAAGACTTATTTTGTGGTCCGGGAAGAAACTACCTTCCTGCAGGCGTCTACACAGACCAGAGTTCCTGAAAACACGCGCATCATGAACTTTGCCTGGCCACCCGACATTGATGTTGGTAAAACGTCCCCCAGGGTCCACCAGTGCTCGCAGCACCATTGAAAAGTAGCCCTATTTCTCAGCAGCTGACTGTGGAAGAGGTGGACGATAAGGTGCGAGGAGTTGACAACGGCCATAACTGCAGCGTGATCCGTGCTCAAAGTGCTGTGGCGCCCGCGCTGTCACTGAGCAGAAAAGTGCACGAACAGATTGCCCGCAGGCGCTTTCAGGGAGGGAGGGAGGGAGGACGTGATTGACGGTTACCCAAAACCACCCTCGACACATTTTTCCCCCCAGCATGCATTGGGGGGAAATCCCAGAATTCCAATGGGCAGCGGGGAGTGCGGGAACTGTGGGATAGCTTCCCACAGTGCACCGCTTCCAAAGTCGACACTGGCCCCGTTACTGTGGACTCACACAGTCGAACTAGTGTATTTAGTGTGGATACACAACTTCGACTTCATAAGGTCGATTCCACAAATTCGAATTAAGTTGATTCGAAATAGTCTTGTAGTGTAGACATACCCTAAGACAAGAGTCTGGCCCATGGCCTTTAATTGTTTCTATTTCTATTACCTATTAAGCTATTATAAAAAGAAAATGCAAAGTGCCTAAAGGGATCACGGCAGCTAGTTTTTCATTAAACCAATGTGTTACATATCAATTCAGAAGCTGACAATCTTCTCCAATGGAAATATTTCAGTGCATTGGTACAGTAGGATTATTTAAGAAGGATTTTGTTATTATCTTGAACCTACATGGTAATTAATCCATCAGAAATGACTCTGATATGAGCAAACATATCAGAGATCCCTTGATATAATGAAAGAACTATGCTATAGATGACATTTTATTAAATGAGCATTCCAACATTCAGAGGCTTTCAGTAAAATAAGCCTTACGTTAGAGAAATAATTAGTGTTATATATTAATTGTACATCTACAATAGAGTCCAGTTTATCTGGATTTAGACACTTGGAAATATTTCCATCTGTATATATGGTTCAATTCTGCTGTCAATCAGCATTTGCTCCTCCCTTTGACTTCAATGAGCGTCTACAGAACAATAGCAATGCTTATTTCTAAAAGCAAAACTAGCTATAAAACTATCAGAGTGATCTTGAAAATTAAAAGGAATACATCTTTCCATCCTATTTATTTATGTGACTTCACATTTATTTGGTACAGCACAATTTTGTTTTTTAAACCAGAAATATGTTTTAATATGCCATGACTGAGTAGGAGCATTTGTGCCTCATTTTCCAGTTTGCTCCTTACCCCATCAGTAGTCTTCCTTCTTTTCTTCTTAGCTGGGATAACAGACTTGCTGCTGACTGTCCAGCTCCAGAAGACTTTGTAGTGATGAACTGGGATATCAGGTTCTTCAGGGAGATCCCAAATAATCCTTACAGTTACACTTCCATCACTATTTGTAGTGGAGTTGGCAATTCTGAGATTAGCTGGGGCTGGTGGAGCAGATGGGTCTGGAGTAAAAAACAAAACACAAAAACCCAAGAATATGAAGTAATATGGATTAAGTAAAGATGACCTTTCTCAGTAACTATTCTACAGATTTAACTGCTGAACTCATAACACCAGCTATCATCATCAAAGTTTGCTTCATTCTTAAGAAACAACTCAATATGTTTCATCAACTTTTGTAAATTATACCACTTGGAATCCAAACTCCTTTCAAACATACATTCTGGGATTAGGTTTAGTTGTGCCATTATTCTGCAAGTATTGTTCAACATTTATTATGATATTCAGTAAAAAAAGTATTAAATTACAGGTTTTACTTCTGGCGGAGATACAAAACACATTTAAGGAACTGTATAAAACAAAAATGTTTTATAGATGGTCCAAGAGAAAAATTAACTTCCTTCCAGGAATGGAGAGTAAAACACTGAATTTTTCTCTTCAGTATCCTAAGAGAATGCTCAGGAGATAAAATCTATGTATGCCCCTATCTATCTGTCCATCCTTCGAGGTTCTGATATCAGTGCTCAACGCCATAGTATTTGAGCATTTCCTTAGAATAAAAATAACAAAGAAACATCTCTCTTCCTTTCCTGCAGCTAATATTACTTTACATGCTCATCATTCCAATCTATGCATTCTATTTCAAATAAATAAGATCAAGGAACGAATCCTTGCATCTTACAAGGCATACTATTTTAATTTCTGGTAAGTAATGTGGATCCTGCAACTGCCTCTGTATCTGTGGACCCATGAATCACCTTAATGATTTATATAGCCAACACCATTCTAATGTGCCTATCACCTTAAAATCTAGGCAGCAATACTATCTTTATTCAAGGATCTCAAAGAGCTTTGTGAATATAAATTAAGTCTCACAACACTTTGAGGTAGGGAAGTACTATTCTAGCCATTTGATAGATTTATTTGGATTTGTAATACAAATAATTTAAATAATTTAAAACAAAAAGACCATTTTGAAAAATACAGCTAAAAAACAGCCTCCCCCAAACCCAAAAATAACCACAGAAATAACTATAACATCCTTACAATACTGTCAGCCTTTATCACATTCCTTTTTCTCCAGGAGAGAGAGTAAAGCCTGAGTAAAGATGGCATGCCTCAAGGTTTACCTCAAGGTCAACATATGGACTATTCCTCACCATGCAGGAGAGTGAATTCAAAAGCTGAGGACTCTCTCAAAGCATGTCCTACCAACACTGACCCCTCTTTCATGCAGAGGAGGCGTCCAGCTTGGGCAGTTCTGCTGTCTGCAGCTAGGACAGTATGGCATGGACAGAGTGGCAAACTATGGCATACACCAGCAAGTCAGTGACAGAGCCCAGAAGAGAATTAGGAGGCAGTCCTGATTATGAGACCCTATACTACAGGTGGGGCTGGTAGCACTTCTTATTAAGGTTGCCTGACACTTCCCATTATAAGATCCTACTTTTTAATTGCTTCTAACTTTCCCAAACTGTAAGTGTTTGGGCTGAAATTTTCCTTGTCAAGTGTCTGCCTCAGGTTGAATAGTTTTGCAAAATTTCAGCCTAAATGGTCCAGATGTTTCTAAGGTCTGGTCTACACTACAAGTTTATCTTGAATTTAGCAGTGTTAAATTGAATTAACCCTGCACCCGTCCACACAACGAAGCCCTTTACTTCAATATAAAGGGCTCTTAAAATCTATTTCTGTACTCCTCCCCGACGAGGGGAGTAGCACTGAAATCGACATTGCCATTTTGAATTAGGGTTAGTGTGGCTGCAATTCGATGGTATTGACCTCTGGGAGCTATCCCACAGTGCACTATTATGACCGCTGTGGAGAGCAATCTGAACTCGGATGCTCTGGCCAGATAGACAGGAAAAGCCCCGCGAACTTTTGAATTTTATTTCCTGTTTGCCCAGCGTGGAGTGCTGATCAGCACAAGTGACCATGCAGTCCCAGAATCAAAAAAGGGCTCCAGCATGGACTGTATGGGAGATACTGAATCTGATCTCTGTATGGGGAAATGAATCTGCTCTATCAGAACTCCGTTCCAAAAGACGAAATGACAAAACATTTGAAAAAATATCCAAGGCCATGATGGACAGAGGCCACAACAGGGACTCAACACAGTGCTGCGTGAAACTTAAGGAGCTGAGACAAGCATACCAGAAAGCCAAAGAATCAAATGGATGCTCATGGAGGTAGGGGCGACTGACGACTGTAGCTATCCCACAGTTCCCGCACTCTCCAAAAACCATTTGAATTCAGGGCTGAGCTCCCAAAGCCTGAAGGGTCAAAAACATTGTCGCGGGTGGTTCAGGGTATATGTCATCAGCGTGTCCCCCCACCCCGTCCACCCTCCCCCATGAAAGCAAAGGGAAAAAATTGTTTCTCGCCTTTTTTCAATGTCACCGTATGTCTACTGGATGCTGCTGGCAGACGCTGTGCTTCAGTGCTACACAGCAGCATCCCCTTGCCTTGCCTTGCAGACGGCAGACGGTACAGTAGGACTGGTATCCATTGTCATTCCCATCTGCTGTTGCCATGGGTGCTCCTGGCCAGCCTTGGTGAGGTCGGCCGGGGTCTCCTGGGCAAAAATGAGAATGACTCCAGGTGATTCTCTTCTTTAAGTTTTGTCTAATGGAGATTCAGTCGTGCCTGGAATATCATGCCAGCTGGAGGCTTCTGCCTCAGGCTGCTCTCCCAGTCATCAGCACCGCACAGTCGTGCCTACTCCTTGCTACCAGGGCTCACAATCAGATACTTAGACCTCTACATTTTGCTGCAAATAAAAAAATTAAGCTGCCATTTAGAACTGTCCCCCAACATACATATCCTGGGACATTTTGTATTTTACCAGTGTCAACCAAAGGCCCACACACAAATGGAGATTCAGTCCTGCCTGTGTTCTATCCTAGTGCTTATCACAGATTCCCATTTTCAGCTATAGGCTGAGCACCTGCAGAATGGTGGTTCACTCTACTTCACTGTGAGCCAACCGCCCTCCATTCCCCGCTTTGATCTCTGCTTGCAGAGGCAATAAAGTCAGTGTTTTTTATTCATGCATTCTTTATTACTTCGTCACACAAACGGGGGGAACTGCCATGGTAGCCCAGGAGGGGTGGGGGAGGAGGGAAGCAACGGGTGGGTTGCCAGGTCACTCCCTAAAATGGCATGCAGCTCATCATTTCTGCGGGATGTCTGGGGCTCTGACCCGGAGCGGCCGTTTACCTCTTTGGTTCTTTAGTAGGCTTGTCTGATATTCTAGGCAGGACTGACTCTCCATTAGACAAAACTTTAAGAAGAGAATGACCTGGGGAGTCATTCTCATTTTTGTCCAAGTGCCCCGACCGACTGCACCGTGGCCAGCCAGGAGCACCCATGACAGCAGCAGACGGTACAGTATGACTGGTAATCATCTTTGTCAACTTGCAAAGCAGCAGATGGTACAGTAGAGCTGGTAACCGTCTTTGCTAACTTGCAAAGGCAAGGGGATGCTGCTGTGTAGCGCTGCAGTACCGCATCTGTCAGCAGCATCCAGTAGACATACAGTGATAGTGAAAAAAGGCTGAATGGGCTCCATGGTTGCCATGCTATGGCATCTGCCAGGGCAATCCAGGGAAAAGGGCGCAAAATGATTGTCTGCCATTGCTTTCATGGAGGGAGGATTGACTGATGACGTTTACCCATAACCACCCGCAACAAATTTTTGGCCCCATCAGGCATTGGGATCTCAACCCAGAATTCCAATGGGTGGGGGAGACTGTGGAAACTATGGGATGGTTATGGGATAGCTACCCACAGTGCAACGCTCCAGAAATCGACGCTAGCCTCGGTACATGGACGCACACACCGAATTAATGTGTTTAGTGTGGCCGCGTACACTCGACTTTATACCATCTGTTTCCAGAAATCGATTTCTGTAAAATTGTAATAATCTCGTAGTGTAGACTGAGACTAGGGGAAAATACATTGTTTAACCCTGGTAATCTTTTCTTTGAAATGATTTCTTTGAACTCCCAAAGAGAAAGTGATCGTGCTTGTGCCTAGGGTGGCAGTGGCTCAGAAGTACATTCCCTGTAAGGTCTGCCCCAGCTGCTCAGGGCCAGTGTAGGGCCTGGCACTGAAAATGAGAGGAGGGAACCGGTCTCTCCTGTGCTTCCAGTGACACTCCTATTGGCACCCAGGCAGCCGGAATGGGGAAGCCATATGATTTGAATTCAAAAGATAGGAAATGTCGACATTAAGGTTATCTGTGCAACCTTAATTCAGCTCCCTTGTGTGTATGTATTACAAGACAGTTTTTAATTATATCATATACTGTTGTTTCCACAGGACTCCTGCCTCAGTCAGTGTACAGAATGGTTCTAGCCTCACAAAACCCTTGATATTATCTCCTTTTTATTCTCTGAGGCACAGAGAAATCAAAAGTATCCATTAATTTTGGATGCCCAATTTGAGATACCTATGAACTATTTTTCCAGAGTATTTAGCATCACATAGTACCTTATAACTTCAAAACACAACTCCCATTGACTTCATTTGCAGCTGTGAACGCTCAGCACTTCTGTAAACCAGACCCCAGGGTCTGAAGTCAGGCAGCCAGAAAATGAGGAACACATAATTAGTGACCATCTGTGAAAAGTTTGGTGTCCTGCATCACCTAGGAACTCTGAGGCAGAGGCTAGGATAAAATCCAATTCACCAGAGCAGCAATCAGCTCCCTTAACCAGAAGATCCTCCTTTTTCTTCTTGCAATCCTGTCTCATTCACTACACACTTCCCAACTTCTGCAAGAAATGAGGCTGGGGTTAGGGTGATCATATTTCCCAGTACTGAATATGGGACACCAGGTAAACTTACTCATATTCAAGCAAGTTCAACGGCAATCAATCAGAACTATGCAGTACAAACATTAAAATTAACATGAAGTTGACAGAGCCCCTGTTAAAAAGAAATACTGCACAGTTGGATTCTTTTTATTTAACTTCTTTAAGGCTTTAGGGTTCACATGGGGAGGGATGACACACACACACACTCCTTTACCCCTCTCTCACACGGGGGGGGTGACCAATTGACCAAACCCTTCCTGCCCAGCGCTCTCTTCCCTACATGCCTGGCTGGGCTCCTGGGATAGACCCAGCTCTCTGGATACCTGGCACCGCATTTTCCTGAGGCAACACGTGTTGGGAGGGTAGGGGGGCACTCAGGGTAAGAATGTGGCCTGCAGCAGCAGCCTTTCGGCACTGTGCGGGAAGGAAGGGATGTGAGCTGTTTCCAGCCTCAAGGGAGGAATAGGTAAGGAAAGGATGACCTGGCCCGTGTCTTTGCAGAGTTCATCTCTTCTCCACACATCCCGTGGCTGGAAGCAGTTTGTCCCTTCCTGTCCGCAGAGTGTCGAAAGGCAGCTAACACCTCCAGGCTGTTGCTGGCCACCGACAACCCAGCCGCTTCCTGTCCCCCAGCTACAACGCAGGCAGGAAGGGGTTAAGCCCTAAGGATGCATTGTGCACCAGGGCCCAGGGAACCTGACTGCAGGGGCTTCAGCGAACTCAGTCAGAGAGTTGGCTCAGGAAGGGAAGTTGCCTAGGGGATGGAGCAGCCCCACGCTCCCTGGGGTCAGGACCCAGTGTGTGTGTGGGGGGGTGGAGAGGATGGATGAAGAGGGTGCTAAGCCCCTGACCCAGGGGTTGCTGTGGAGCCCGCAGGTTCAGGACGTGAACAGGCTGGAAATTGCTTCCCCCTGCCCCTCCAGAGCTTAGCTGAGGAGCGGAGAGGCTTCCCCGTGCCAGTGCTGTGCAGGGGCTTTGGCACATGCAGGGCTCGGCTCCTCCTGGCCAGCGCCCCGGGCCAGAGGGTCTTGGGTTTTCCCGGGGTGCTGGGCCAGCCAGAAACGGGATGCGGGGCAGGGCCTGCAGGCCAGGAGTCAGCACACAGCGGGGATTGTGCTGACGGATCAGCATGGGGAGCGGCCGGCCCTGAGCACTGCATCTTCACCCCACCACAAGCCTACACAGCCACCCCCTCATCAATCACTGGACCCCCACACACACCGCTGGTGGGCGGGTGGCTGGTGAGCAGGGATCAGGACAGCAGCAGGACCCACCAGTACTGATGGGTGAGGAGGGCACTGAGAATACAGGACAATTTGCCCATTTTTAAGAAAAAGTAGGGACACCTGCAGGAGGGCTTAAATATGGGACTGTCCCTTTAAAAACGGGGCATCTGATCACCCTAGCTGGGGTCCTACACACAACAACTTCCTTTACTACACACCCCAATTCATCTCCAGAGCCGGTCCATCCTGTGCACTGAATGTGGCAGAGATCCTGAGAGAAAAATAGTGTGTGAGCATGTAATTAAAGACTATATCATAATGCATAGGCACAAGGGGACTAAATTGAGGTAAACAACATCACAATGAAGACAATTGACTCATACAAGGAGTGAATTTGGCCAATATTTTAAATGGAAAGCTCTTTAGTACAACAAGACAATTTGTCTTCGTTTTTTATGCTTGTTCTAGCCCAACATCAGCAGCATCAAAACACTATGGAATTGTAAAAGAGAAGTTCTTGATCCAGAGGAAAACAGTGAAACAAGAAAGATTTACACTTAAATTTAAAAGTATATCAGCTAGAATAACACATTTTGCCAAATGTCAAGGTATATTACTAGCTTATAACAAACAAAGTAATATGGTTGAAAAGACTCATTTTGCACGTGAACTGTAGGCCTAATGAATCATCACTTATTAGCAGAAATAAAGCTGGAGGTGTGTACAAGGGACACCAGACATTCATTTACTGCATGATTCACCTGAGTGTTTTATAATGGTAAATGAGCTGTTAAATGAACTTTCCAGACACAGAAAGTTCGTCAGATAATCCCCAGGATAAATGGTCTCACTGAAAAATTCCATCACTTAGGGGATGCAAACTGACATGATCACAGTTAATAAGGACAGCATTTCCTATTTAAAGATTAGCAGATGTGAAATAATGAATGGCTTATTACTGTCACTAAACAGGAATTTAAAATAATAATGGCTGCTCCTGTTCCTCACATATTCCACTCAACCTCATTTTTGGTCATAAAAATTACCAAGTATGCTTGAGTTATTGGACTCGGGCAATTCAATCTGACTTTCCCTAGTAATGAGGATTCCTCACTTCTTCACACTTGCTCTAAATCTTTCAGCTTTCTTGGAAACAAGTTTCCTATTTTCCCTCAGGTGAAGTGTTGCCCTTATAGTCACTTCCATAACTGTGAAGAATCCACTGCCTCAGCCTTAAGTACATAATTAATCTAGCTATGTATATTGGGAGAACAACTATGAGTGATGTATTTCCCTAGTTAATCTTAAACTAAAGTCGGGGACTGTGCTCTATTATAATTTATCGTCTACTTTCTACATATGTTAAAACAATCTGTACATGACAACTGTCATATCACAAGGAAATTTATTGAGATCAGTTAAAAAGATATGGTTCATAAATATATGTTTCATGATTTGAGTGCTATGGGCCAACTTCTGAATTTGTTACTAATGACAAATCTTTGACTGACTTAAAGTTTTAGCGATTTATTTTACATATTTTGTATAAGCAGCAAAGAATCCTGTGGCACCTTATAGACTAACAGACGTTTTGCAGCATGAGCTTTCGTGGGTGAATACCCACTTCTTCGGATGCAAGTGGTGGAAATCTCCTGGGGCAGGTATATATGAGCAAGCAAGAAGCAAGCTAGAGATAACGAGGTTAGATCAATCAGGGTGGATGAGTGTAGGGAGTGTCCTGAGTAGATGGTGCAGTTTCTTAGTGTATTCCTCAGTGGGATCTGAGGGAAGTAGCCTGTAAAATTTAGTATTGGAGAGTTATCTGGCGGCCTCCTTTTGGTAGTCAGACCTGTTCATGATGACAACAGCACCTCCTTTATCAGCCTCTTTGATTATAATGTCAGGATGGTTTCTGAGGCTGTGGATGGCATTGCGTTCTGCACGACTTAGGTTGTGAGGCAAGCGATATTGTTTTTCCACAATTTCTGCCTGTGCACGTCGGCGGAAGCATTCAATGTATAGGTCCAGACTGTCATTTCGACCCTCAGGAGGAGTCCATGTGGAGTTCTTCTTCTTGTGCTGTTGGTGGGAGGGTAACTGTGTATCCGTGCGCTGTTCAGTGTTGTCCTGAAAGAATTCTTTGAGTCGGAGACGGCGAAAGTAGGCTTCCAGATCACCGCAGAACTGTATCATATTGGTGGGGGTGGCAGGGCAGAAAGAGAGTCCCCGAGATAGGACAGACTGTTCTTCTGGGCTGAGTGTGTGGTTGGATAGATTGACGATATTGCTGGGTGGGTTAGGGGTACCACGGTTGTGGCCCCATGTGGCAGGTAGGAGTTTAGACAGCTTACAGTCCTTTTTCCTTTGTAGAGAGGTGAAGTGAGTAATGTAGATCTCCTGTCTTATTTTAGTGAAGTCCGTTTGTATGGAAGTTTGGTTATTGATGAGAGTCTCCAGGTTGGAGAGCTCTTTTTTGATGTTTTCCTGTTTGCTGTATAGGATACTGATCAGGTGGTTCCTCAGTTTCTTCGATAGAGTATGGCATAATCTCTCACTGTGGTCTGTGTAGTATGTAGATAGTAGTGGATTTTTTACCTTTAGTCCATTAGGTATGATGTCCATCCATTTGCATTTGGAAAGGAAGATGATATCTGTCTGTATTTGTGCAAGTTTCTTCATGAGGTTGATGGATTTCCACTCCATACAGCTAAATGCAGTGCCTTGCATGGTGTCAAGTATCAGAGGGGTAGCCGTGTTAGTCTGGTTCTGTAGAAGCAGCAAAGAATCCTGGACACAAATCAGACATTAGGAATGGCAATATACAAAAACCTGTAGGAGAACACTTCAACCTCCCTGGCCACACAATAGCAGATCTTAAGGTGGCCATCCTACAGCAAAAAAACTTTAGGACCAGACTTCAAAGAGAAACTGCTGAGCTCCAGTTCATCTGCAAATTTGACACCATCAGCTCAGGACTAAACAAAGACTGTGAATGGCTTGCCAGTTACAGAACCAGTTTCTCCTCCCTTGGTTTTCACACCTCAACTGCTAGAACAGGGCCTCATCCACCCTGATTGATCTAACCTCGTTATCTCTAGCTTGCTTCTTGCTTGCTCATATATACCTGCCCCAGGAAATTTCCACCACTTGCATCCGAAGAAGTGGGTATTCACCCACAAAAGCTCATGCTGCAAAACGTCTGTTAGTCTATAAGGTGCCACAGGATTCTTTGCTGCTTCTACAGAACCAGACTAACACGGCTACCCCTCTGATATTTTGTATATTGTATGATAGTGTGAGAAGCAATAAATGTTTTATCGGTATGAGTGCTGGATGTGCTTCAAGGCACTATGATAATGCCAATAAATCAACATCATCATCATCATATTGCCCATCACAGGAAAGCCATAGGTGAATTATACAGGTCATCTCATGTGAGCGTCAAGTAAACCAGGTGACACTATTATGTATATGTTACAGAAGAATTATTTTAAGGGTATTTTACATAGTATGTCTTTGCAGGTGGAAGGATACAAAAAATAAGTTATTGAGACTATTTTTTATCCCTTCACCTATTAAGATGGATGGCTTCATTTTTATAGTGCAATTGTAGAGGGCTCAGGGAGCTCATAAAAACTTCTAAAAATGAACTGAAATAGCTTCTCTAGATGCATAACTCTGACAACTTTAAAATCTGTTATCTCCAGCTTATTAAGGGCTAGAAACAAGTGCTGTGTGTCCCTTTGAAGCTGGGACTCTCCCCTTCCCAACTAGATAAAGCTTCTGCTTTTAGCCTGGTGGGACTGCAGGTAATGGATATTTTTATGTATAGAAAAGTTCCTAGTACCCATCCTGTAAAGTGACTGTATGTCCTTTTTCATATGATACCTCCCAGTGTCCTGGAAACTTTCAGGAAACCTGAAATGTCCCTATTTTTTAATTTCATCAATGAAAACATATGGGGTGAAATCCTGGCCCACTGAAGCTAAAGGTAATACTCCCATTGAATCACAGGGTCAGGTTTTCACCCAGAGTATTTTTTATAACTACAAAATGTTGGTGAAAGACATTGCTATACCAAACAACATTTGCTCTGGCTTTACCAGAAACCAACAGACCAGCTGAACAAACATACAGTGTGATGAAAAACGTTTGGTAAGAAGTTAAGAGGTGAATGGGAATAGATGCTACCAGAGCTGTTCTTTTGCTGAAATGGAATGTTAACACCATTCTTCAGAGTTCCATGAAAAACTCATTCAGAACGCTAAGGCCTAGATCCTAACTTCATTTAGGTGCCTAAATTCCTTTGAGGATCTGGTCCTACATTCCTGGAAAACATTCTTCTTTTCTAAGGGATTTATACGTAATCCTGCTGAGTCACATGCCAGCAGTAGTGACAACACCACATATTTTTTCCAAGTATTCTCTTTTGTGTACCTATTTTGTGGTCCGAAAAATGTCACCACAATTTTTTTTATTATTATTTTTATCATCCTGGTCCTTGGACTTTTGGGGGGAGAAATTTCACATTTGAGGGAGAAAGAGGTGAAAATTCTCTAGACTAGTGATTTTTTAAAAATATAGCACTGTTTGAAGTTGCTTAAAAATTTGGAATATCAGAATAAATCCTGTGAAGACAGATTAGCAGGCTGAAGGCAATATGAATACTGTGTCTGGACAGTAGCAAGAAAATATTGCCTGGAGGTGGGGAATATTTCCTGAGATTATGATGTAGGTACAGAACTTCAGCTGTTATAAATTTCCATGCCTCCATTTAAGTCAATGGAGTCTACTGAAATCAATGGAATTATGACAATTTTGCCAGCGGAGGATCTGTTCCATTTTATTTAAAGCTAACATATCATTACTTTGTCTAATGTCTTTACATGCAAATACTGGTACCTAATTTTATTTATAGACATTTCTATGACACTCATCACCACTACAACTGACAAAACTACCACCCTAAAAGTCCAAATATTTGGGAATCTCTGGCTTTTCTGTGATTTAAAAGGTTTTTATTTCACAGACAAAAGTCACAAGTGACAACCAATAGAGGGTAAGCCAGACATAGTGTACTGTGAACACAGATAGTGTCAGGTAAAACAAATTTCTTAAATATCAAATACAGAACTAACATTGTAATAGCCCCACCAAAGTGTTCTTCCCTAATAATGTGTTCCCTAATTATCTGATAACACTTTTTTTCGTATTCTCTCTTTTACTATTGCATTATTGAATGAAAATGTTATGCTTCTACCGGGTGCTGACAAGTCATATCATGGTTTGTACATCAAGGCAAATACTAGTGGCAAAGAAATTTTGTATCAAAATAATGCAAAAGCTTATATAGTTCTACAGAAACAAAATACTGATTAATGTGACTACGATGCTAACCTGTTACTAGGGTAACCATATTTTCCCAAAGGGTAAATGGGACACCGGCTGGGGCTGGCCCACCACTCCCTTCTCCTCCAAACATGCTGGACTGACTCGAGCCCCCTGCCCCCCAGCCACCCGCCTGCATGGGGCCGGCACGGCCCAAGCCGCTCTCCCAAGCCCTTCCTCTCGCGCAGGGCTGGCATTGCCGCTTGCCCTTCCCTCCCCCACACATTCCTGTGTGCCCTGCTAGGGGTCACACCCCACTTTTTTGCCAAAACTGTGGATTTGTCCAGTTTGCTCTTGCCAACTGATGATCAGTTGGCAAGAGCAAGTGGTACAAATGCCCAGTTTTGCCAAAAAAGTTGGGACGGCCAGGACAGGACTTAAAAAAGGGACTGTCATGGCCAAATCGGGACATATGGTCACCCTACCAGTTACCTTATAGTTACACTTCATTAACCCCTTTTACTGATCACTTAAAATATAAATTAGATAGGTGCATTTTGTCTTGATACCTCTTTGGAAGATGACACTATTTTATAATTCCAGTTTTGGAGTTTCTCAAATGCATATTTGTATTACTGTTGTTGCATAAGCATGTACTTAGCTAAGGGCACAATCAAACCTTTTGGTTGCAGAAAAACTGACATCGGTGTTTGCAACTCTTTCCTTTGGGGTGAGTACTGTAATTCAAGTAAAAAAAAAATCATCATATATACTTGAATTTGGCACACAGACCTGTCCTCGATCTGGAAATAGTTCTGGGCTAAGCAACATGACACGTAAATCACTTCTCACCCCTAGAAATGATAGCTTCATTAGGTCAAGGTTGAGGTCACCGTCACAGCACATTGGGCAAATACTGCATTTGTCTGCACCATATCTGGTCTGTGTATACCCAAAGGAGTTCAATTCCTGTGTTGCTGGTTACTCTGCCTTCACATGCAAAACTTTGTTCCCATATTCCCCAAAAGAGGAATCCTAGCTGTTTAACTACCTCCTCCCCCATATTCTGAATAGTTTTTTAAAAAATGTATTGCTATATTAATTATCTTTACTATATTGAAAACCACCTTACCTCCAAAAGCAGATCAATACATACAAGCTATGCAGTGGGATCACTTCATCCATTACCGAAATGCAACCATTTCTTGGTCAAAACTTGGCAACTGCTTAATGTGTAATGAGCATAATGAATAAATGAATTATACTGCATGTTATAGAGAAAAAAGGACACTAAAACTTGGAATTATCCTTATGAATTGTAATAATCAGAGCAAGTTTGGTTCTAATTTAGGACCTTTTTTCACTTCACATATATATATAATGGATCACCAAACACTGTCTTTTAAACATTATACCTTGTAAGTCTTTACAAAACTGTTGAAGCTGCATCACAGACAAGTTTCTAGCTATTAAACAGTTCCAAGGCATATGCCGAGGGATCCGTTTTGCCCATTGGAAATGGCACACATAAACCAGCTGTGCAACAGTATAAAAATCATTGGTCTCATAGGAGCAACAGAAAGAGTTTTATTGCTGGGAGTGGGTGTCTGTTCTGGTTTTACTAACACTCAGTAATGTATGCATGAAATCACATCCAGCGTGGTACTAATGTGCTGTGAAAACAATGTTGTCTGCTTCCTTTTTCTTGGTAATTTATACTGTGTACGCTAGTAACTGCCTTCATGTGGAAGACAAAAGCCTCTAGCAGAGGGAGTGTTTTGGCTGTTTGTGTGTGTGTTTGATGACCTATAAGGCCTCTTTTTGCTTAGGAAAATAGCACATTAGTCTAGGAATAGGCTTGAAAAATAAATGTATTACATGTCAATATTTAATGTTGATCCCTCCGGTTAACTGCAACCCCTGTTCTTGAGAGACTAAACCTCCATTATATACAAAGCTGGATTAGGTTAATACTACACAACTGGAGCCTCAAAACACTGACCCAAATGCACTTTTGTTACTTCTGTATAAATGAATTTTATACTGTGTCACTGACTAACAAGTCATGTCATTGGCACCAAGCACCTTTCAGCAGGTAACTGAACATCCACACAAGTTGGGTTTGGGCACAAGTAGCTTTCTGCAATCTTCTGCCCCCAGGCAGACACAGTCATGGAGCACAGGGACTGCTGCCTCCCAAGGAGCCCTCCTCCTTCCCATTCTAGAGCCCAGTGGCACAGATTGGGGAATAGAACCAGTCAACGTGTGAGGGGAAAAAATGATTATTTTTTGTTGTTGTTTATGATTTTGTTTATTTGTGAAATCTTTTGTTTTGGAAAATATTAGCCACTCAAATGAGCAAAAGATGGCAAAAAAATAAGTCAAAAATTCAAAATTTCTAAATCAGCTCTCTTGGGGAGCATCATTCTGATCATTATTATTTGTATTGCAACACCCCAGTCCTGGACCAGGACCCCATGGTGATAAGTGCTGTACAAAATGACAGTCCTTCTCCCAAAGAGCTGGGCATTCTCTCACCCAGACAAGTACCTCAGGCAGGGATTTTATACTTTCTGTGGCACAATCCCTTAAGGCGTTCCCCCTGGAGCAGTGCAGTTTCACTCCACTCCCAATGCAAAGCCATGCATATTGGCCACACTTGAACCCTTTATCTGAAAAAAAACCCAAGTACACACAAAAAACAGCTGCTCCTTTTTAGCATTCTGAATATTTTATGATTGTTGTTATCTCCAATGAGGTCACTGATTACCTGAGTGCAATAAGAAATATTATTCATTATTTATATAGTGTCATAAACAAATAAGTGAGCTCATGCCTAACTACCAAGTTCCTGTCCTCAAGTCCTTACAATATAAAGGCAGCAGAGACTACAGTGTGTTATAAAATCAAACCTAATAGACTCAAAATGGTCTAGGGCAGGGGTTTCCAAACTTGGCTTGCGACTTATTCAGAGTAAGCACCTGGCGGGCCACGAGACGCTTAGTTTACCAGAGCATGCGCAGGTATGGCCGCTCGCAGCTCCCAGTGGCCAGGAATGGCGAACTGAGGCCACTGGGAGCTGCGAGCAGCCGTACCTGTGCACGCTCAGGTAAACAAAGCATCTTGCGGCCTGCTGGGGCTTACCCTGAACAAACTACGAACCCCTGGTTTAGGGTCATTATCATTGGAATGCTTCATAGAATAAGCAATTTTTTGTTTTGTTTTGTGTTTCAAGAACAAGAAGATGGAGGACCCCAGAGGGCACTGCGATCCAGGTATATGCAGGTTGCTTGAACTCTGAAGTGGCCCCCTGGGAATCCCCAAACATGGTCCCCTAAAGCCCCTAAGTAATATTGTGCCCAACTATTGCAACCTCTAAGGTGCCCTCTAGCACCACATCATCTTCTCCATATTCAAAAGGCACCAAAAAAGAGAAGATCTACCTGCCTCCCTTCTACAAACAAAATGGTGCCTGAACCTGATGGAACACAGGTGGCCATGGATACTGCTTCCACCCTACAGGCCACAGTTACTGAAATTCAGAGTGCACTACAGATCTAACCAGAAGGATGGGTGAAGCAGAACACCGAATTTCTGAAGTAGAAGATAATTTCAGGGTATGTCTACACTACCAGATTAGTTCGATTTAACTTAATTCGAATTTGTGGAATCGACCTTACAAAGTCGAATTTGTGTGTCCACACTAAGGACACTAATTCGACTTTGTGAGTCCACACTAATGGGGCAAGCGTCGACATTGGAAGCGGTGCACTGTGGGAAGCTATCCCACAGTTCCCACAGTCCCTGCTGCCCATTTGAATTCTGGGATTTCCCCACAATGCATGCTGGGGGGGAAAATGTGTCGAGGGTGGTCTTGGGTAACTGTCATCATTCAACGTGCTTTCGGACGTCCCAAGGGGAGATGGAGGAGCTTACTGACTCGCTCGGATCTCAGCGAAACCAATATCCCCATTGTTATTGCAGCTTGCTGTGTGCTCCACAATCTCTGTGAGAGCAAGGGGGAGACCTTTATGGCGGGATGGGAGGTTGAGGCAAATCGCCTGGCTGCTGATTACGCTCAGCCAGACAGCCGTGCAATTAGAAGAGCCCAGCGGGAAGCGCTGTGCATCCGGGAGGCTTTGAAAGCTCGGTTCCTCAGGGAGCAGGGTAACCTGTGACTGTTCAGTTTCTTTACAGAGAAGCTGAACCTGCCCCTGCTTCAGTTACTGTTGACTTTCTTCTGCGGTTACATATCCCGTTCACCACGTTTCCCCCCTTCCAACACACATTTAAAAATAAAATTAATGGAACATTGTTAATTAACAACGTTTTCTTTATTAATGAATTTGCGTTAAAGGGTTGAAACAGGGATGCAGACTGTGGTGGGTAGGGTGTGCAGTGATGTTAACACCGCTTCTACACTCGAGGAATGATAGGCTCCTGCTCCTAGAGCGGTCTGCAGTGCCGGACTGGTTGTTTCAACGGAGCCTGCCATCCCTCCTTTTCGGGACTCTGTGTGCGGGGGCTACGTGACCTTGTGGCGGGGGAGGACGGTTACAGATTCCCCTGCTGCGTGGCTCTGTGGTCTGGGACAAGGACCGCTGCATAAGTTCTGTAACCGCCCTCCCATGCCACAAAGTCACGTACCCCCCACCCACACAGAACATGGAAAACACCTCCCAGACCGACCAGGGTGCCTACTGACTGCACTGTGTGTGTGACCTGCTGTTGATCCTGCCCCCGTGTCTGTACCCTGGTAAAGGTGACTGTCCTATGCAATTAACAACCCCCTTCCCCCTCCCCCCTTCACAGACAGTCTTCTGTAGAAAAACTTGACGGAAATAGTAATTAACAGCAAACTACTTTTAATAATCAACTACACAGTTAGGGGATGAAACTGGGATTGGGGCTTCGGTGAGCCAGGAAGGGAAGGACTTCTCAACATTTAGGGAATGAGAGCCTTCTTGTATTTGTGCACTCTGCAGGGGTGCAGTGACAGTTTTCATGGTCCCTGTCGCCCCTCCTTCTTGTTACTTTGGGTGAGGAGGGTTTGGGACTTTATGGCGGGGGAGGGCGGTGGCAGATACAGTGCAGGGGGGCTCTGTCCTCCTGCCTGCGGTCCTGCAGAACATCCACAAGGCGCCGGAGCGTGTCAAATTTTCCCTGGGCATTTCCTGTGTGGCTGGTCAGAACATCCAAGCTCGGACTGCTGTCCAGAGCGTCAACAGAGTGGTGCACTGTGGGATAGCTCCTGGAGCTACTAAGGTCGATTTCCGTCCAAACATAGCCTAATTCGACATAGCCATGTCGAATTTAGCGCTACTCCCCTCGTCGGGGTGGAGTACAGAATTCAAACTAAAGAGCCCTCTAGGTCGAACTAATTAGCTTCCTGGTGTGGACGGGTGCACGGTTAAGTCGAATTAACGCTGCTAAATTCGACATAAACTCCTAGTGTAGACCAGGCCTTAGAGAGAACAAATTACAGATTATGAAGAACTGTTATGATATCAGGACTATTAAGACCTAACTATTGGATCTAGAAAGCCACTCACAATGATAAGAACAGGAGTACTTGTGGCATCTTAAATACTAACAAATTTATTTTAGCATGAGCTTTCGTGAGCTACAGCTCACTTCTTCGGATGCATAGAATGGAACACACAGACAGGAGATATTTATACATACAGAGAACATGAAAAGATGGAAGTATGCATAACAACAGGAAAAGTCTAATCAATTGAGATGACCTATCATCAGCAGGAGGAAAAAAAACTTTTTGAAGTGATAATTAAGATGGCCCATAGAAGGTGTGAGGAGAACTTAACATAGGGACATAGATTCAATTAGTGTAATGACCCAAGCATTCCCAGTCTCTGTTTAGGCCAGAGTTAATTGTATCTAATTTGCATATTAATTCGAGTTCTGCAGTTTCTCTTTGGAGTCTGTTTTTGAAGTATTTTTGTTGCAAAATTGCCACCTTCAAGTCTGTCACTGAGTGGTTAGAGAGGTTGAAGTGTTCTCCCACTGGTTTTTGAATGTTATGATTCCTGATGTCAGATTTCTGTCCATTTATTCTTTTGCGTAGAGACTGTCCGGTTTGGCCAATGTAACATCAGGATTCGCTAAGGCAACAGAGAAAAGTAAACCTTCCAAATTTGTCCCTAAACTATTAAATTGTTGGATCTGCCAGTAGATTTTTGGTTTGATATAGAAGGGGCACACCAGCACATTTCCCTCAGTCAGCTCCAGGTGGTTGGCCTAGAGCATTGATTGTGAAGTTCATGAAGTTTACCACTAAGGAGATTTTTTTGCAGAAATCCGGAGAAAAAAAGGAGCTGTTATGAGGAGAACCAGCAATTAAAATACTGCTCTTTCACGATTATGCCTGTGATGTGGTTGCAGTGAGGTCAGCTTTTAACCAAACAAAACCATTGACCGGGAAGATGGACTTGAAGTATTTTGTTAAATACATGAAAACACTCCATATTAACAGTGGTGAGAAGACAGTATCATTCAGTTCCCCTCAGGAGGCAGAAAAATGCAAGCTCTTTTCTTGCAAGAGGAGACATCTATGGAATGATCCGATTATACAGAATTTTATGTATTGCTCTCTGAGATCTTATATGACTGCTCTAAAAAAAGTTGATGGGCACTGGTTCATATTGATGTTAGTTCTTGTTTTTTCTTGTTTTTTTCCTCTCTCTCTGGAGTTGAAGAGTTAAAGGGTTACCGTATTTTCCGGCGTATAAGGCGACTGGGCGTATAAGACGACCCCCTAATTTTCCAGTTAAAACATAGGTTTTGGCCTATACTCGCCGTATAAGACTACCCCCCCTTCCGAGGCAACACCATTTAATAACATCAGATTTGATTTAAATAATTTTAATTAAAATGGTTTTGACTTACCGGTACTTAAAATCCTTCAAAATCCTCATCATGTTCATCCTCTGACATCATAAGTTCATCAAAGACTTACTTTGCCGTCGAGATCTGCAGGTAATTTTTGTGCAATTCTGGTCTTTTGCCTCAGTACCAGATTATGCCTTTCCAAGAACCTAGTACACCAGGATACAGTGGCCTTAAATCCTTTGCTGTGATCGGGGTTAGATTTGGCCCACTGAAGTGCAAACATACGTATTTTGTTTCGTGTCACTACATAACCATTTTGACGATGCTCATGCACCATGTCTGCTACGTGCTTTTCAAGTTCTGACCAATGTGGGGTGCCTCTTCTTAATGCACACTTACTCCTTGGCATACTCTTTAATGCATCTTCATTTGCTTTCCAGTCTCGGACCATCTTTTCTGTTACTCCATATTGACTTGCAGCAGCACAGTTATTATGTTCCTTGGCAAAGTTTACAACTTTCAGCTTGAAACTGGCTTCAAATTTCCTTCTTCTTGCTGGAGCCATGATGGGGTCTTTTCTACCAGCCATTTGTTGTACACCCACTTACAGAACATCCCTAATCTTTTAGGCCGCTGGATGTGCGGTAATACAGTACTGTAGCTTCGGCTACATACAGAACGTCCCTGTGCTGATACTGTATGTACCGCGCTGAGCCAATCCCGGCAAGCGGTGTATTCTATTAATGCATACAAAGCCTGCTCAGATTGGCAAAGGTTGTAATAGCCCGCCTCTCTGACTCAGCCAATCCGAGCAGGCTTTGTATGCATTAATAGAATACACCACTTGCCGGGATTGGTTCAGCGCGGTACATACAGTATCAGCACAGGGACGTTCTGTATGTAGCCGAAGCTACAGTACTGTATTACCGCACATCCAGCGGCCTAAAAGGTAATAATAGGGACATTCTGTATGTAGCCGAAGCTACAGTATGTTTATACCCGGCGTATAAGACGACCCCCGATTTTTGGGGGTTGTTTTTTAGTATAAAAAGTCGTCTTATACGCCGGAAAATACGGTATTATCAATTTACTTCCTATTGCCTTAACTCATGGGAAAGGAACTTTGGTGTAAAATTTATCATTTCATTAGTTTTATATATGTATATAAATCATTGCTTTATTAGATGGTGCTTCCTTATGGATTAATGTATCAAGATTCTATTGGTAATAAGTGATTACTATAGTAATGTTTGGGGCCCCAGGGGCTATGAGGATCTCCAAGTTTCACCTGATCCAGCAGCCCCCTCTGGGTGTCATGTGTGTTTTTAGACTATTTACCCAGATTCTTCTTTTTTGATTGTATGGTACAAATGTGTATTTCTCTCTCCACTATCTTTTCCATGTTATTTCACTTATTTAATTTCTCTTTCTGCCACCAGCCTGTTACTGTCCCATGCTAGGAATTTCATTCCTACTCTTGTAGAATAGCTATTGGGAAGTGACACCCTATCCCTGGATTATGTAACTTCTGCTGCTTAGCTATACAAGAACTGTATGCCACTCAGGAAATTTTGCTATTTCATTTATTCACAAAGTGACCTTATATTTTACCCAGTATATTTTAACAATGATGGCTCCGATAATTAAATGTGTCTCCTGGAATTTAAAGGATTTTAATAACCCTGTTAAAAGAGAAAAAAATACTCAATGATTTAAAAAAGAGAATGACGCCATTGCTATGTTCCAGGAGACACATCTGACAGAACATGAAGCTTGTAAACTAAATAAAGCTTGGGTAGGCCTCTCTGTTTCTTGTTTGCTTTTATTCTAAAGCTAAGGGTGTTGTCATACTAATACATAGAAAGTTTAATATTAATATTCTGAGGATAATATCTGACAGTGTGGTTAGATTTACTGTTCTCATGGCTGAAATTGACAATTCTAAAATAATCTTTGCCAATCTCCACAGGACAAACCAGGATGATCCCAAATATTTTCATGAGTGTAAATGACATGGGCCTTCATCCTATTATTATAGTTGGAGATTTTAATGAAACACTAGATCCAGTCCTTGATAAATCTTCTCCATCTCCATGTAAAACCACTAATACTCATCAGGTACTTCATACATACAGGGTTGATTTAGGCTGATTTAGACAAGATGTGAGGAGACTGGGCAATCCTATAGCCAAAGACTATAGGGTTTTGTTTTTTTCTGCAGCTAATCCAACAAATTAAATATTGGACCATTTCTTAGTGGCACAAGATAATAAATTCTGTCACTGATTCTGGCATTGGTACTATTATTATATATGACCATGCTCCTATACATATGTCTTTCTTGTGGAGGGAAACCTCAAATATTTCTTACTGGACTTGTGAATGTGGCACAGATGTTGTCATAGCCACAAAAAGTGCCAGCAGGCCTGAAAAATAATTATATAAATTCCTGAAGAGAGATACATTTGACTATGGAGTTGATCAACTAACTATTCTCTACTGCTTGCATGGCAATTCACATTTCTTTGTTGAGGGCTGCAGTTTAGCCTTGAAAATAGTTACTTGTGAGGGTTACTATAACCTTTTGAACAAGGTTGGTTATACTTTCTGCTGCTATAAAGATGCCAATTATTTTAGTTTATTCTGTAACAGAATGTAAAAACTGCTCCAGGCTTTAGCTGTCCTTGTCACAGAATTCTTAGGGCTCTTTCTGCCAACAAAACAACCAGGAATAGTAGGTTATACATGCAAGTGCTGTGGAGGTGCAGATGGGTAGGCTGCAGAAAATAGGAGGCTCCAACTATCTAAAATGTGGTCATTTTCAATGTGGGTATTTAGGGTCATATGTTCCTGGGGCTAGCACACTATGTAGTGAAGAAACATGTTAGAACTTACTACAAATCCTGCCTGAAAATGCCGTGCAAAAGCCAAAACCTCATTGTTAATACGTTACATCTCTATACAATTACAGCTTCAAATTGCATCCCGGCAGACAGAATATTTGTCCAGACTAACAAAATCCAAACAAATAATTGAGGTATGATATAAAGAAGTATGAATGTACTCAGAAAAAAGTCAACTTGTTACATTTGCTACCCCAGGAAAAAAAAAACTTCAGAAAACAGACCAAGATCACTAGTAGTTTGCTACTGACAGACATCTGCACCTTGATGAGATGGCATGACGTTGAGACCTAGTCTACACTAGAAAAGGTGTTTTGGTGCAACCATTCCATTATAGCTACACAGAAAAATCCTATGACAGATGAAGTTATACCAGCAAAAAAATGCATGTGCCAGTATAACTTATACCAGTTCAACAAGTAAAATAAGCTAAACTAGCACTTTCATGCCAGTATAACTACATCTATTCTAAAAAAAATTGCTGGTATAGAAATGTTGGGGAAAAAAAAAACAATACATCCCCAACCTATACTGCAATACTGGCAAAAACTTGGGCCTTAGTCTCATGTTAGTGGACGTTCAATCACATAAGGGCCACCTGCAAAGGATCAAGACCTTAGAATAGTTATCATGAATAACATCACTTTTCCAATAGTTAAATTAATTGAGAACTTTTGACTATTATCTATCTGTTTATCCATCTGTCTAGGAATACCTAGCCCTCATCACGATAGACTCTGTGTGCATCTATAGATCCAAGGTATCCAATACAATAGCGTATCTTCTCCTCTTATAGGACACTTAGCAGTTTATGCTAAAAGAAAAACAGAAAAAAGGCTTCTTCTAATTATTTTTTTATTTAAACTTTCTTATGGGTGAACTTGGTGAACTCAAAAGGTGCCAGAACTAGAAAATGAAGCCTTATTTATTCACAGAATGGTGAGGATGGGCAGTCGCTTTGAAAACTATCTATCAATATGCTTCAATCCTGACAGGCAGAGACCAGCTTTACCAGTAATAAGGCATTCATTCTGTCCTCATACCCTTTCGCTCTGATTTATTTACCAAAATTGCCAACAATAGTACATGTCTTTGTTAACTGTGATCATGTTGGTAGCTGCTGGGCTTTATTAAACTATACTAATTCCAAACCAAAGTCCAAAAATTAAAAGGTCCACATCAGCTATTTCTTTTATACAACTACCTTTAAATTATATATAACACTGCAGAGTCCATTGGTAAAACACTGCATGAGTTATACATGCAAAAGTCCCATTTACTGTAAAGGGATTTGAAAAAGAAATTAATTAACATGCCCCCCATAGCATTTTATTAAACTTCCTAATATGTTTTGTAAAATTACAATTCAAGTTAATACATCTTCAGAAAATAGTATAACAATTGATAGTTTGTAGTAGGTTGTGTTGGGATAAGCCAGCGAATTTATTGACTTTGGACAAGGGGCCAAATTCCAGCTTGGGGGACATCATCAAGAGCCACATTAGTCAGTGGGGGTAAATGGGAGCATGATATCCTCTCCCTCATTTTCCCAATTGACCCTCATTCTTCCATCTATCTTTCATTCCTTTTTTTAAATTCCATTTCTCTTCCTCCTCTCCCCTTGGAAGCTTTTTCTCCCATTCCTCACAGTGTGTCTGTATTTTCATTATTTCTACCAAAGTTCCCATCACAGATGAGACATCTTCCTTTTCCCTATCTCCATTCTTCAATTTTCTCACACCTCTTCCCTTCATTTCTCTAATCAGGTTTAGCCCACAATATGCAGAAGAGAGGCTCTATTCCAATCCCTGAAACTAAACCTGTTCAGGAACTCTTCATGTATTTTACATGTTAGCTCTACATTTACTCTTTTAGCTCACTGGGGAAAGGGATGCTATTTCTGTTGCCTGCTGAAAGCTGCTGAGCTGAGGCCAGGAAGGATCTGGACTGAGCAGTTTACCTGTGTGGTATACAGTGAGTGTCAAAGTGGCAAGTAATAAAAAAGTACACACTGAGACATTGAGTAATAGCTGATTACTGTGACCATAATTGCTTGATTATTTCTCCATGTAACATGCTGAAAATTTGCTCCCACCTTCTCCATTGGAGTTCTGATACCTTCAGAATGTTGATGTTAATAACACATACAGAAATAGAAACACATATGATTCTTGAATTGTGCTGCATCTAACATCACTAAAGATTTGTGTCACCTATTGCTGAAAGGAACAGAAAGTCTGTCTATCTTAGGGATTTATACTGCCACGCATCACCACCTGAGTGCCTTTTATATAAAAGCAAATAGAAATAACAGTCTCTAGTAGAGTTCATGAAATTTCTAGCACTTCTCCCTCTTCAGAATAAAAAGTCTGCTTGACATTTATGTTTTTTGATGGTGGCAGAGACCATGTGAAGGGCATGCACAGAGAAGCAGAACTAAGTCAAATTACTGGTGCTACAATTGCTTGAACACAACCAACAAAACTTTGTGATACTGTCTGTCCAGCAAATGGTAGGAATATATTCCCTATGAAAATAACAAATATTGAAACTACTTGCAACAACATATGTTGAGATCTCAATTCTTTCATGTTTGACATTCAGTATCATGTGGCCAGGAGAACTTCAGTTCTCATACTAGCCGTGCTGAAAGAACACAAGAGAAGGTTCTTTAATTCTGAGACCCCCTTGCAAAGAAAAGAATCATGGCATCCTTAATCTTTAATTTATGTAATAACTTCAGTCAAATCTGGGCCATTCCTAAAGCTAATGACTAAATGCAGACAACCCACCAGTTGAAAATCTACAACAAAAATATTAAGAAGATTGGGTTGCATTCCAGGTGTAGTCAAGATGAGTGTGAGATGGAGGAAATGAATACAAACCTTTAGAAGAGCGGAAGTGCTTGCTGGGTGCTGTGAAGCCTCTTGTTCCATGCACATTAATGGCCGCCACTCGGAACTGGTACCACCTGCTGGGTCTTATGTCAGACAGTTGTACTCTCTCCTCTGTAGTCTGGTGGGAAAAATGTCATAACACACTGACTCCGTTTATTCTGAAATGTTAATCTTACTATCTCACATCTTCTGACACACAGTTAGCTTATTCAGTAGGGTTTTTGAGGTTGGGGACATTGGAGAAATTGTTGCATAAAATTGTGAAATCATAAGTGCTGGCAGTTTCCATGCAAACTACCGCATATTACTCTGCCAGCCCACCTTAGTCCTGAACTGCAACACACCTACAATTCTGAGCAAAGGCTTCTGACCATGCTAAACTGTACAAAACAGTGTGGATTTTTATTATTATTTTTATAAAATATCCCTCAAGTGACAAAGCTTACTTTCACTTGTGACTTAAGTGGGCAAGATTCTGGTCTCCACTGGACCTGTATGCATTCAGGGGAACTGGATGAAAATGTTTTCCAATGATAATTACTGTGGAAATCAGTTCAGGGGGAGGAAATCTCCATAAGGATCTCCTTGCAGAGATAGAGCAGGATTGTTTCCAGAAGAATAAACTTTGAGGCCTATCCAAAACCACTACAGATCCTTAGGAATGCATAGGAGTCAGACCCTTCTTTCTGTGTGGAAATGTGGCCATCCACCTGGTTCCTGAAAATGAGGCTCCACTGTAGTCATCCTATCTGCCCCAGATATGGCTGCATCCTGGACCCATTTTTACAGAGGATCTTCATAGACTCACAGATTATAAGGTCAGAAAGGACCATTGAAATCATCTAGTCTGATCTCCTGCATAACACACACCATAGAAATTCCTTGAATTAATTCTAGTTTGAATACAGAAGCGGAACGGATTTTCGTAAGTCGGGTTTGCACAACCCGGGGAGCATCTGTAGACCACATCCTTTGGAAAAACATCCAATCTCGATTTAAAAATTTCCAGTGATGGAGAATTCACCACAACCCTTGATAAGTTGTTCAAATGATTAATTGCCCTTAAAATATACCTTTATTCTTAAAAAGCTTGCGCCTTATTTCAACTCTATCTTCAACTTCCAGTCATTGGATCTTGTTATATCTTTGTCTGCTAGAGTGAAGAGACCTCTATAATCACATTTCTATCCCCTACGTGGCTATTTATTACCATGATCAAGTCACCTCTTAACCTCTTAGATAAGATACATAGATTGAGCTCCTTGTGTCTTTCACTATAAGGCATGTTTTCCTATCCTTTAATCATTCTCATGGCTGTTTTCTGAACCCTTTATAATTTTTCAACAATTGTCAGCACCAGAACTGGATACAGTATTCCAGCAGTGGTCGCACCAGTGCCAAATACTAGGGTAAAATAACCTCTCTACTGCTACTAAAGATTCCCCTATTTATTCATCCAAGGATTGCATTAGTCCTTTTGGCCCCAGTGTAGCATTGGAAGCTCATGTTCAGCTGATCATACACTATGACTCCCAAGTCTTTTTCATAGTCACTCTTTCCCTGGATTGAGTCCTCCACCATGTAAATATGGCCTTCATTCTCTATGCCTAGACCTATACATTTACATTTGACCGTACTGAAACATACACTGTTTGCTTGCCCCCAACTTACCAAACAATACGTATTGCTCTGTGTCAGTGACCTCTCCTCTTCACTATTTACCACTCCCCCAATCTTTGTGTTATCTGCAAACTCTCAGTTATGGGGTTTTTTTCCAGGTCATTGATAAAAACGTTGAAGAGTATAGGACGAAGAAGTGATCCCTATCGGATCCACCTAGAAACACCCATTCAATGATGATTCCTTGTTTACATTTACATTTTGAGACCTATTTTTTGGCCAGTTTTTAATCCACTTAATGCATGCTGTTTTGAATTTGTATCGTTCTAGTTTCTTAATCAAAATGTGTGGTGCCAAATCAAATGCCTTGTAGAAATCTTACATCAACACTATTGCCTTTGTCAACCAAACTTGTAAACTAATAAAAAAGGGATATCAAATTAGTTTGACAAGATCTATTTCCCATTAATCATTCTTCCGAGTATCAGATCCATTGCTGAATTACTGTGAAACCTGTGATGGCAAGTGCCCCGGAGGAGGCAAATTCTGTGTGTGTTTGCTCCACGTCTCCTCCAGCTTCATACATTCTGAGGCCAGAATGGAACATTGTGATCATTTGGTCTGGCCTCCCGTGTAACACAGGCCAAAGAACTTCCCCCAAAATAATTCCTAGAACAGCGGTTTTCAAACTTTTTGAGCTGCTTTGAGTTACAATTTTTAGGTGCACCTCGCCCAACCCAGTCAAAAATAGACAAAATACCTTCCCTTCCCAACTCAGGTTTCCAGGGTGTAGGAAGGTGGGTGTGACGGTCTCTGGGTGCAGAGCCAGACCTGGATGTGGACGCTGCCAGGAGCAGAAATCGGTGTAGCCACAGTGGATGTTGACATCCACAGGCTAGGTGGCCTGCTGAGTAAGTCAGAGGGTGGATATGGTGCTCCCGCTCCACCGCGCAGGGCTGGTCCCATCCCTGCCTGGGATTGCCATGTGCCCCACAGTTTGAAAACCTGTGTCCTAGAGCAGATCTTTTAGAAAAACTTTATTCTTGATTTAAAAATTGTCAGTGATGGAGAATCCACCACGACTATTGGTAAATTGTCCCAGTGGTTAACTACACTCACTGTTTAAAATGAACACCTTATTTCCAGTCTGAATTTGTCTAGCTTCAAATTGCAGCCATTGGATAATGTTATACCTTTTTCTGTTCAACTGAAGGGCCCATTATTACATATTTGTTCCTCATGTCAATACTATATAAGGAATAAATGAACCAGTTGTGCTACACACTGCCTCATATAGATACTCCTGATGTCTGTGAATGTCCCAGGCCTAGTGAGCCAGCCTGAACTTTTGAGAGATGCTCTGTCTATCCAGCAAAATTATTTTTAGATCACTGATTGCTTAAGTTTTCAGGTGCTGCCTGTAACCACACCTGGTAAGAGGCTACAGTCATGGAAATTGAGATATTTGGTGTTGGGGGTGCGGAGCGAGGTGTCTTCTCTCCTCTCTTGCCTTATTGCCTGCCTCTCCAGTCTCTGTTTTAAGTTATTGTGGTTGTGGTACACTCTCGGCTCAGCCAGCTGCTGCTGTTGCCAGCTCTTATTGCTCCATCTGCACAAATCTAGGACTCTCTTATTAACTACTGCAGCCTATGTGGGGGCTACAGACCTTTCCCTTCATAGTCTTCCTCTGCATCTTCTTCCCTCCATGATCTGCTTCTTTATTATGTAGAGAGGGACTGAATTATTCAATCAAATGAGCACCCTGAGGGCTAGAACATAGTTGAACTGGCATTTAATATTCTTATAGAGCCCAAAGGTGTGCCATTATTTCACAGGAGACAGAGAAAGACATAGTTACTGACCCAAAAGCTTAGACTCTAAATAAAGGCACAGGGAAAGGGAGTAACTGTAGGAAAGAGATGTGGGTTACAACCAGTGGAAATCAGTGGGTTATTCAAGATTTACACCAGTGTAACTAGGATCAGAGATTGGACCAGTGTCTCTAGAGGTAATACATTAGAGGCAACACTGTTTAGGTGTTTAATTTTTAAATGTTCTGGTGAATTGAGTGGTTATAATAAGACAGGCATAGTACAGGCAGACATAGCACAAAATTTCTCAGTTTCTCAGCCAAGACTTCCTGGCCCTGACCAATAACGGTCCTGCTATTCCAATCTAGGAATGTTTCAAACGAAGAATACTAATTGTGCCATCACTGTGTAGTGATTATGAGAAATAGAGAAACTGTCTAGGCTGAGACTGCCAACCTCAGTCTAATTTGTGACCTGACCGCAGACCTACTCCTCTTCCCATTGGTTTCAGTGGCAAAACTCCTATTAGGTGGCCTGTTGCAAATTATATACAGTATATGTTACTGGAGCTCGAGAGGTATGATGTTGGAGCACTAAACAACTGAACCATTCAGTAACCCTTCACCATTTCAACAAACTGAAACAAAATGTTAAATGCTTATGGGATTTTTTATATCAATTTAATGGTAAGTTGCATTTAAAAAAAATCATATTAACTGTGATTGGAGCTCAGATCATAATATTCAGCATCATTTTAACAGATGTCCTATATATTAGGTAAATAAAATAGCATGCGGTACAATATTAAATATTGTTTGGCTGAACTTCATTACACACCTGCAATACTACCAGTGTATATAAGAGACCATTAAACAACAATGATCCTAACGCTAATATTATATTGGAGCTGTCACCCCTTAACCTTCTCTTTGTGAAGCTAACTAGATTGATCTCCTTGAGTCTATCACTATAAAGCAAGTTTGCTATTCATATGGTATTGTCCTGCAATACCTAAGTGCAGATGGTTAAATTGTGAAAATGAATAGTATAAGGTACCTTAACACATGTATGACATTGTACAATATATTTTATATGGTAATTGATCCCTGAGCATCACTTTGGTGTATTGTGTCAATCTTCTACACATCTGACATAATATATTTTGCCAAAAAGTATGTAGAATGACATATTCTACTGTGGCAGTTTTAGAATGGTACTAGGAAAAATATATTAAAAATATTAAAGAAAATAGAGCTCCTATATTAGTGCAATGACCAATTTGCATATGTTAAATAAAGTAATTCAACTTTTTTGTTTGTCTGTTTGTTACGCACATTGTGTGCTAATGGTTTGTAAAATGTCTTTTTTTTAAAAGACCAGTTTTTTTTTAAATAAGTATCACACAAAACCATATGCAAAAGCAGACAACCTACATTTTCAAAATTAACTTTTGCAAAATTAAACTAAGAATACACTCAAGGCAACAAGATACAATATATACAAATTAACTGTGATGCTGAGACTTTCTACAACAGCCTTGAACAAATGTTGGGGAACCCAAACTCTAGAGAAACATAACTCAGAACTGATAGACCCTCCATTATCTTTGGTCCACTAGTAAAAATCATGACAATAAATAGATTTTTAATTAGCCAGGAGAAATATTGTGAAACTGTTTTTTAATAATGTGGAAGCAGTTATCCCACACACTTTACTGCCACAGGCATACACAAGTCCGGATCCTTGGCTATTGCCTTAGTGACCTTCCATGTGCATTGAACATATCTGCCTCACCCCATCAAACCTGAGCTCCAAAAAGGATACCTCAACAAGCAGCAGCACTCACCACAACTTTGGACTAGAGGAAAGAGTGCTGGGCTGGGAGCCAGGACGAGACCATGAATTCTGAGCTTTTCCACTGACTCGTGTAAATATCTCTGTTCAGTTCACCATCCAGATTATTGATCAAGGCTTCACACCCCAAATTTAGGAGGTAGACAAATATAATTCCTTCATTTTATAGCTAGGGTAAAACCTAGGGCTGCACATAATCACTTCAGGTAGGATTAGGAATTTAACCCTGTCTCTAATATGACAAACCAAACTCTCATCCACTCAATCACATTGCCTTTCAGAACAAACGAGTTAAATTTGTGTAATTGGTTGTGCTGTCTATAACTACTAGCCCATGTTCACCTCCAGAGCCAGGCATTATGACTCTCAATAATCTACTGTGACCTAGCAAACACTTGCATAAGCTACGTGCAATGTGGTCCACATAGTGATGATAGGCTGTGATCCTCTATCAGCTACTCTTCTAGTTCAAGTGGTAAAATTCTATGCTGTGGTTATGGAAGCTCTGGGATCTATATGTTTCCACATCATGGAATTTCTGGTTTTTGAGAATGTTACAGTATCCCTCTGTCATTTATTTTACAAGATTAACAGTAAATGAAGCTGAAAGTTGTAAGAAGAGGAAGGGAGTTGCTTTGTTAAGGTACTACATTGGGATTGAGACGAGCTGGGTTCTATTCTCTGCCATCAGGGGCGGCTCCAGGCCCCAGCACGCCAAGCGCGTGCTTGGGGCGGCATGCCGAGGGGGGGGGTGCTCTGCCGGTCTCCGGGAGGGTGGCAGGCGGCTCCAGTGGACCTCCCGCAGGCGTCCCTGCGGCAGGTCCACCAAAGCCGCGGGACCAGTGGACTGCAGGACCAGCGGACCCTCTGCAGGCACGCCTGTGGGAGGTCCACCGGAGCCGCCTGCCGCCCTCCCGGCAACCGGCAGAGTGCCCCCCGTGGCATGCTGCCCTGCTTGGGGCGGCGAAATGTCTAGAGCCACCCCTGTCTGCCATAGACTTCTCCTGTGACATTGGGCAAGGCTCTGTTATAGTGCACATGCACAAAAGTGCCAGATGAAGGCTGCACAGGTAGTGTTCATTCTGGCACTTACTAATTTTTTAGTGCTTGACTTTACAGTCCCAATGTTCTTTAATGGAGCTTATTCATATGTAACCTCAGTGGAGAATGTATTCAGGTCATTACAGAACTTAAACTCCTGGCTCTACTTTGTGGACTTTATTTTTTCTCCCCCCTTGCTACCTGCTGCTAAGACATTTCTTAGACATTTCTAAGACAGCTCCTTTTAAAATCACCATTTTGCTTTCCTTGCCAGCAAGGATGCGAGTGCAGCGGTTAAGATAAACTGCTGGAGTTCTGCCATACAGATGGGCTGTCAGCATGACTGAAACTGGGAAGGAACTAAGGGCTGGTCTACACTGGGGGGGGGAATCGATCTAAAATACGCAACTTCAGCTACGTGAATAGCATAGCTGAAGTCGAAGTATCTCAGATCGATTTACCTTGCGTCCTCACGGCGCGGGATCGACGTCCGCAGCTCCCCCGTCGACTCCGCTACCACCGTTCGTGCTGGTGGAGTTCCGGAGTCGACAGGGAGCGTGTTCGGGGATCGATATATGGTGTCTAGATGATCCCCGAGAAATCGATCGCTACCCGCCGATAAGGCAGGTAGTCTGGACGTACCCTACGAGAAAATTTATTCTCTGTTGGCTGCTTCTCAATAAAAAGCGTTTGTATATGAATTTTACATATACAGTATGGATTGCTATAAGAGAAACTACAATTTAAAGTAAGCAGACCAACAAATGTATGTTTTATTCTTTCTTCCGCTTTGTTTTTTATTTTATTTGTAAAGACAATTGGCTTTTATACCAACTAATTTTCTACTGTTTTGATTAGAGCCAAATGCTATCACTCTATGTTATTTTGGGCTCCGCTGGCTTCAGAAGGGGCTGGCTCTGTCATATGCATCCAGTGGCAAAATTTGGTACCTAAGCCTGAATTTTCAAAAGTGACTCATGAGTATGGATACCTTTGTTTTTAAATGCCACACTTGACACATCTTAAAGGGACCTGATTTCTAGACAGTACTGACCATACACCCCCTGAAAATTAGGAGCCTTTTAGGCATATTAAGATGAACATTTAAATATTGAGACACCCAAACTGACTCATCATATTTGAAAATATAAATTGAAAAGTTTTTTTTAGGAGAAGCCTTTTACATTTTTGCTGGTATACTCATAGTAACAGCTTTTTCGCCACCTTGTCCCCTTCTACTTGTATAAAGTGCTAAAACTGTAGCATTTGGTATTATTATATTAATACTAAAAGTAATATGACTGAGAAAAATGAAGTTACTCTCCCATGAAAAAAACTCGAGAGAAAACCATGTCTTATGGTGCATAGAGAATTAGACTGGAAGTCAGGAAACCTGGCTTCTATTCCCAGTTCTGCCTCTAGCATGCTGGGTGACCATGGGCAAGTCACTTAAACTTTCTGCGCCTCCATCTCCCCACCTGTAAAATGGGACTAATGGTACTGACCTCCTCTGTAAAAGTACTTCGAGGTCTATTCATAAAATTGCTATACAAGAGCTAGGGATTATTATACAAATGACTAACCTGTGCCACCGTTTGCCAGCTGGTAGCATCATCTTCACTGGGATGGATTCCATAATTCCATCTCCTCTGCACCACATAGATCACAGGCTCAATTGAAATATTGAATTTTGAAGACCACTTAACCTCCAGTTGTCCAGACTGAAGTTCTGTGAATCTTAATTCTTTCCTGGGTTTCAGTGGAACACCTGAAATAGGAGTGTACAGACAAAATGTTAAGATGTTTACAAAACAGGGTATATATGTGTAAGCAAATGTAGGAAGTGTTGTCGGACAGTTAAGAGGGAAATGGCTGGACAGACTGAAATAAGTTAAGGAGTTTAACATGCATAAGGCATGGAACTTTCCAAAGTGTTCAGAGTTGGCTTAACTCTGTTCTCACTAAACTCAATGGTAAAACTCATCTTAAAGTTAGTAAAGTTAATCCCAAGTGCATTTGAAAATCCCATCCTACTTCATTATTTCCTTTATCAACCACTACACTACAATCTATTGAAATTGCCTTTTAAAAGTTTACAGCAATCACTCACCACATGCTGATAGAGTATTATGTTCTCTCTGCAGTTTTGTCATCATGACTATAACACCTCTTTGCAACATTTATAACAGACTGGGGGAAAGAATTACTTTCTAGAGCTAGTCTCTTTTGATTAAATCAGCAAATCAAGTTGTTAGTTGCATTTCTATGGATACTCTTTTGGAACTCATCTATTTCAGTATCTAGCACTCTCTTACTTCAGATCAAGTCACAAATAAAACTGCTGCATTGACATTTAAACCCTCCTATCAACTTTTCCTTATGTATTTTAATTATGTTGTGACTTTAATAAAGCTCTACACAGGTGCCAGGGTTCACTGTGTGGATTGGTGCCACAGATTGAAATTTAAATATGTTTCTACCCTAAGTATTCATGCACAGATGACTCCAAGAAATGACAAATAGTTTTAATATTAAGAGCTCAATACTTTTACATTAGGATTGTATCAAATGAGGGGTGTAAAAACAGCCAAACATAAGTCCCACTGAAGTCAAAGTTTTGCCACTGCCATCAATGGAGAGCAAGGATTTGGTTCAAAGAGCACATATAAATCAGGGCTCAGATGTTTTTTTCTCCATATACAGAACTGATATTACTATATAATGGGAGCATCTGTGTCTTCTTAGCAAATCCAAAACTGCCAGTGTGTAAACATAAATTATCAGAACTTTGATCCACTTATCTCTGTTTACCAAAGATTTAAATGAGGAATATCTGAGGTTTACTTGTTCCAACTCCTTCACTTCCTTAGTTCAACAAACTGCCTTTTGCAGAGCTTTATAAACAGACCTTTCCCAATTACATAATCTGCTACAGTAAATAAATACAAATACTGTAGTAACCTAAAAGCATCATGAGGAAAATTCAGCATCCAAATCCTGTTACCACATAGGTTTAAATCCTGGATATCATTCAACAGCCAGAAGTCATAATCTAATGTAATGAGCATCATGAAATATGTCAGTTCAAATGTCTATATTTTCAAATCCCTCTTTAATTATGATGTACAATAATCCTACAATTTGCATGTTAAGAAATCTTCCATCTGCTTTGCATTAGGGTCAGTTGGATTCACTTGATTGGAAGTAACTCAACCTCTCTGGTGTATGTAATTGTGTGCAGATGGATCTCAGCCGCACAAACAACTAGAGCATAGCAGAAGTGCATTTTAGAGTTCTTTTGTGAAACCAGCATCATCAGTTTCATATCCAGATGTGTGGATGCAATTACTTCTCATTGTGCTTTTTATTATGTAAATGGTCAGTCACTTTAACCATTCTTGAATAAATTAGTCTTCTGAAATCCAGTGTTCCAGTGTGGAATTCAGTACATGTCTTGTCTTATATGTGGAATGCCAGAGTCCAGGAAATGTGTTACCAAAGGTGTTTTTCAACTAATACCTATGTATCTGTGCCAGGCAAAGTAAATATATAAAGATCAGACGTAAGAAAGCATAATTATAACTCAAATGTAAGAGTAACCTAATACCTGCGGGTTGTGGGGTGGGGTGGAGGAGAGTTCAAAATACATGGATAATTGTGTAAATGGAATAATTTCAGACAATAACATTCAATTTAAATTTGTGACCATCCTGTCTGAGTTGATGGCTCACTGGAGGTTTTTTAAACCTACCCTAGCCAGGTTTTTTAAACATACCCAAAAAGTTGAAGGTACCATGTAAATGATTAATAATACTCTTTGGCAAAAAGGATAGGCTTAGTGTTAAATACAGTGGGCCACAATATTTGCTGGCCTAACTCCACTTATTTGAGTAACATCAGCAGAGAATTTGACCCAATACCTATAAATTCTCAGAGCAGTGTTATGGCAAACTTAACAAAAGAAAAGAGAAAAATACACAAATTCACACCATTTGACCATTACAGAGGACTTAATCCTGCAAGCAGTTTTGACAACACGTCATACAATGATCTTCTATGGGACTCAAGTTATACTCATGGGAATACTTGTTTGCACATTGGAGTCAATCTTCAGGGAAGTATTGGAAGGACTGACACCTATCAGAGTCAAAGTTGGGGTGATCCCTTTTAAGCTTTTTAGCATGAGTGTAGGTTCTTCTATTGTTTTTAATGTTCTCTCTAATGGTTTCACCTTAAGAACAAGTGTTCTTGCTTAGAAAGGGCAGTGTGGTAACTTACAACTGCTGGCCATTATGCTACTCATAAGCCTTAGAAGACTAATCAAAATGCAGATGTTGGCCCATGCAGGCAGTCTTGCTTGTTTGGAATAACACAGTGTGGGCAGGAAACTATATGGTTTGGAAATAGCCCGGTCAGGAGGGAGAGAGATGTGAGTCTCTGCCCAAGACAGGTAACAGCTGGGATCCAGAAGCCTAAAAGTGGGTGTCCTTGCTGGACCATGGAGAGGAAATACAGGTGCAGTTGCCCTGAACTGTGACAGCATATTAAATTAACTAAAAGTTTTCATTAAATTTTTCTGTGTATTACCAATCTCCAAAGCTTGATCAACAGCAAAACTATAGCAACTTGCATAGGGCTAGTCTACACTAGAAGTGTTACAGTAGCACTGATGCAGCTGTGCTTCTCTGGCGCAACTGGAGAGGACACTCTATGCCAACAGGAAAGCTCTCTCCCATTGGCACAATAAATCCACCTCCATGAGAAGCAGTAGCTATGTCGGCAGAAGCTCTCCTGCTGACACAGCACCATCCACACTGGTGCTTAGATCAATGTAACTTACATCGCTCAGGTAGGGTGGTTTATTCACATCCCTGAGCAACATAAGTTATACTAACATAACCTATGATGTAGACAAGCCCATAGACTCTCTTAGCTTCAATCTGAGTTCATTTTCTGGCTATGAGTGCTGTCAAAAGGATTACCATGAGTATTAGATTTGTTCACTAGATCTTAGTCACGCTTGCCGATTTTGTTCTTCCTAGTGGCAGGGAGGTCATTTGTCCTTGGAGAAAATGAAAAGCAAGCCTGCCCAGGTCCATCTTGCTCCTTGTTGTAGGAAGACAATTTGAAGGGCTAATTATCTGAATTCATCATCTGAGAAAGCAGAAGAGCATTGGTTCTGCCCTTCCTGTGTAACACAAGCAAATACCTACTGACGATAACTGATAAGATGTTGGAGCAGAATGTTAGTGCTACAAGTATATAATTAGACCAAACTTCTCCTTTTGCATTCATTCAGAATATCACACCCTATGTATGCTTTGTCCCCTACACACATCCCTTTAATTTAACCTGCACCCCACCCCACCACACCCTGCTCCACACATGACCCAGTTATAAAATACATTTGAATGCCCTCAATTAAACTTACTATATAACGTCACATTTGAGGTTTGGTCCTGTAAGCTTCTGCTCCCATGGAATACAGATACTCTGTTACTTTAGCACCCCTTTTTGGTGATTTGCAGCAAAAAGAATATGAATGGCCTAATGAAATAGTTCATTTTAAATAATCTTTTGCACATTAATATGTGATGTTATAATAATGTATTAAAGTCTTGTAATTATATAAGGCCTGATTCACAGACCATTGAAACCAATGGAAGTCTTTCCATTGACTTCAATGAGCTTTGGATCAAGCTCTTATTGCAGGTCATCCCAAAGCACTTCACATACAGTCCCTTTCTAGGTTCCAGGTTTACTGTGCCTCGGTAACTTTCTGATCAAATTTGCTCTTTTTATGTAAGTAAATCAAAAGAGTTTTCTAACTGCTAACCCTGTCTGGGTTTAGAAAGTCAAGATAGATAGACTTGGGTAGTGTGGGCTGGATTTGGTCCAGTTCTGTTTATAATGTCCTTGACAGTGCTAACAGACGTATACACTTCTGTTATTTTCTTATTTTCTCACTAAAGTAAGGGGAAGTGACTTTTAATATACACACAAACCAAGTCTGTGGGGTGAGAAAGTGCCTTTTATACAATCACTTTTCAATATTAGATTCACACTTTAAGAATATTTAAGTGAACAAAAGTTATTGTTAACAAATTAAAATCAGGAGTCACTCTTAGAGCCAATCATTCCATAAATTATAGTACCTTATCTGTTGCATGACGAGGAAAAGTTTCTTCTCAGAATTTCAAGACTTCAATCAAAGCAATTAAAAACATTTTAATAGAACTTGTTTCCTCAGCTTCTTCAAGTATTGAAATACTGCCTACATGTATTTTGTTAGTATTTTCTAATTGCTTTATCTGCAAGATATCAAGGCCATTGATTCAGAATATAGCACGCATTTGCTCTCCGGTTGGATTATCTCTCACTGTGTACTTGGTAGTGTGACCCACTTGATTCTTATTAACAAAGATTATATCTGATTTAAGTGATTTCAACTGTTTACCTTTAAACATTTTCATTGTTCAAATTGTTCTTCTCATCTGTGTAAAATTAAGTGACACTTTACATAGATGGGCCAATTTGTTCTGCTTATGATTCAGATTCACTGTGGCCTCCTCGCTGTGGTTCACTGACACCTTGTTAGGGATTCCACGAGGGAATTATAGAAGTGTAGGATTGGAAGGGACCTCAATAGGTCATCTAGTCCAGTCCCCTCCACTCAAGGCAGGACTACATCATAACTGGACCAGTGATTCTCAACCTTTCTAGACTACTGAACCCCTTTCAGGAGTCTGATTTGTCTTGGGTACCCCCAAGTTTCACCGCACTTAAAAACTACTTGCTTACAAAATCAGACATAAAAATAAAAAAGTGTTGCAGCCACATTATTACTGAAAAATGGCTTGGTTTCTCATTTTACCATATAATTATAAAATAAATCAACCGGAATATAAATACTGTACTTGCATTTCAGTGTATAGCATATAGAGCAGTATAAACAAGTCATGAAATTTTAGTTTGTACTGACTTTGCTAGTGCTTTTTCTGTAGCCTGTTGTAAAACTAGGCTAATAGCTAGACGAGTTGTACCCCTGGTTGAGAACTAGACCATTCCTGACAGGTGTTTGTCTAATCTGTTGTTAAAAACCTCCAGTGACAAGGAACAATTTACAGTGACAATTATATCCTCACAATCACCTCTCTCACTCTCTCTCATACACACACATACTTCCCTATAAACTTAAAGGTCTTGTTTTTCAGGCAGCTTTATTACAGGCTAAAACACTTAGCACACTAAAAGTGCCTCCTAATGATCTCTACCTTTGTACAGATTTTTTGGTACTTGACATGTATGTCCACATCCATTGGAGCAGCATTTCTTCACCCCAGAACATTCACTGTCAGCCTCACAGCTTTCAACGCAGGCAGCCGCAAAACCGCTGGCCTTCTCAGGCGCTGGGCAGTCTCCTTGCTTCACTGACAGGATATACTTGAGGAATTCACAGCTAGTTAGGCATTCATAGTTCTTCTTGGGGAAAAGAGGCTAAAGGGAACATGAAACAATTGTACAAGTCTTCAGTGGAAAAAAAAATAGCGCTGAAAGTTTTCCAAGACCTTTGGAAAGAAAATTCAAATGTTCAGCTATTGCAAGACTACCCCTGAGGATTTACATATCCATTAGCTTCTAAACAAAGCTTGCAGAGTACAGAATGGTGAATTCCCTCAAACAAGACCACTGTCTTTTATGGAATTAAATTGTTTTTATCTGCCAGCTTTTCTCTTGTTTTCCTCATATTAGCTGACTATGAAGTTGCTTCATGACAGATTGAAAACATTCACAAAACAAAGGGAAAGGGTTGTCTGGACAGTCCTTTTTGGAACTATTCTGCATTTTTTCCTTTGTATCTCAAGGCACTTTAACTCTAGTATATTGCATAGCAGTGGTGCAGGAACTAGGGATGCTGGGAGTGCTGCCACACACCCCTGCCTTGAAGTAGTAATAGCAAACACCAAATACATTGTTTCCATCATCAGCACTCCTACTATAAAAATCATTCCAGCACCCCTGCTGCATAGTGCAACCTAGGGTGACCAGATGTTCCGATTTTATAGGGACAGTCCCAATTTTGGGGTCTTTTTCTCATATAGGCACCTATTACCCCCACCCCCATCCCGATTTTTCACACTTGCTGTCTGGTCACCCTGGTGCCACTCCAAATCACACAGACAAAATGTACTAGTAATATTTTCATTAGGTTGTTGAATCATATTGATGTGAGGGGACTTACCAACATCTTTATGCTAATGTCATTTTTTTAAAAGAAGAGATTTTTTTTTCAATGATCAGTTAATTCTACTTCTGTGAAAAAATAGGTTCCAGTTCTCTGGAAAGCTACAAAAAGTTAAAAGGTATGTACCATCGTAGTTCAAATAATGGGCTTGTGGAGTTCATTTAAAGTTGCTTCTAAAAGTATTATGAATTTTCTCAGAGAATGATTTTGGAGCCCTATTCTACAAACCCCTACTCTTGTGAGTAACTCTTCCTCACACTGCTAGTCCCACTGTTTCAGTGGATTCCTCACATGAGTAAGAAATGCTGAATCAGGCCCTTATTTCCCAGTAGACTCTTTGCAAACGTTGAAGTTAAAATTTTGCTTCCAAATATTATCCTGAATAAAGAGAAATTGACGTAATTACACTGCAAATGAGAATGGCCTGGGTTAATTCAGTCAAAATGGCATCTTCTGAAGTGAGGTTGTGGGTGACAGTGAGTGTGTGAGAAGGAGGGAGAGGCTAATTTTAATCCTAAAACATCACAAATTTGCAGCTAGTTAATTAAAAAACTTTATAGCCCCTCGAGGCATAATGTCTTCAAGGCTTCTCCTTCGCAATCTGTTTCACAGCTCATTTTTCTGCTAGCTGCTAAATGTGCTGCTCTTCATTACTGGCCTTTGAGGGTCTAAATTTAGCTTCAATCATAAAATCACTAATCTAAAAGGGATGCTAGCACATTCTAAATACAATAGAGCAGTGTTCTACTAATGTTTTTCTTTTAAACCAAAATGTGTGAATTCAAATTTGGAGATATAAAGCCATAGTGAGGAGGGATGTATGAGATGATGTAAGTTATACCCACTTTATACTACTTTAGGTCTTGTCTACATGAGAAAGCTGCATGAGTTTAAATCAATTAAAGCTATGTCTACACTACAGACCTTATAAAGGCACAGATGTACTGCTGCAGCTGTGCCACTCTAAGATCTCCCATGTAGCCGCTCTATGCTGGTGTGAGAAAGTTCTCCTGCCAGCATAATTAAACTACCTTCAATGAACAGTGGTAACTATATCAGCAGCAGAGTGTTTTCTGCCGACATAGCACTGTCCATACCAGCAATTTTGGTGGTGAAACTTATGTCGGTCAGGGGGGTGTTTTTTGACACCACTGACCAACAAAAGTTTTACTGACAAAAGTGGTAAGGTAGAGTAGACAAATCCTTAGTTTAAGGAAATCTAAGGACTTGTTTACAGAGGGAAGTTTTACCAGTTCTGCTAACATATTTATATATGCATAGTTACACCAGTATAACCTGACCCCATGCAGACAAACTTATTCTGGTATAAAAATACTTTTTGAATTCAGTTTAAACTCCTTCCCAAGAGACATAAACTAAGCCAAAAAAAGGCATTCTTATACCAGAATAAGAGTGGGAAGGCAAGGGGAGGGGGGCTAAAGCAATATAACTTTATCAGTTAAATTAACACCTTAGATTAAACCAAAAACACTTCCCCATGAGACAAAAACAAAAGTCTTCTCTATGCACAGACTTTTATTAATTTAATGGAAGGATGTTTTAAAAC
Organism: Mauremys mutica; assembly: GCF_020497125.1. Classification (NCBI taxonomy): domain Eukaryota; kingdom Metazoa; phylum Chordata; order Testudines; family Geoemydidae; genus Mauremys; species Mauremys mutica. The sequence continues at coordinate 233,811,672 of NC_059072.1, read as the reverse complement.
TGATTTAGTTAAACCAGTGCAAACCCCTGCATAGAAATTCTTATTTTGGATTAAATTCAGTTTAGTTTAAATCTGTAAGAAACTAATACATACATTTATATGAACCACTCTCAAACCAACTAGGATTATCTACACAACATGTTGCACTGATTTAACTAGTCTATGCTAGAAAACTTTGCTGATACAGTTAAATGGGTATAGTTATAGTGGCAGAGCCCCCTAGTGGATACTTATCTTATATTGGCCTAAGGTGCAAACCAGTATATCTAAACCAGTTCCCCAAACAATATACAGTATACCGGTAAAAGGACTCTTGACAGCATAGCTATGTTATTTGGAGGCATGATTTTGTCACTCCCTTGAACCAACATAGACCAGCCTAAATCAGGGTTTGTCTACCTACAGAGTTATTCCAGAATAGCAATTCCCAAAGAACTCTTCCTGATTTGGACATTCTTGTTCTGGACATTTGGACATTCTGGTTCTGGAATAAGACCAACTTTCTCCAATTTAACTTAATCCACTTTGGAAGGGGATTAACATAAACCAGAAAAAGGCTTTCTTATTTCTTAGAGTGTCCACACATGGAGTTAATTGGGAATAGTTAATCTGCGTTCAGTTCTCACTCTACCTTATTCCAGAATAATTTTCATGTGCAGACAAAACCTCAGTCTTCCTTCATCAACCGTAGAATTGTAAAGAATTCTAGCTCATATATTAGCTCATATGTGTTTCAAACACACTTTTTCCTACAAGGGGCCTGAAGGGATGAAAGGGAGTGTAGCAGGAATAGCAACTAGCTAGAGAGATTTTAACAGAACTTCTCATATCTGTAAAATTAAGTAAGCTTGTTCTAGATGAGGGACTCAAGTTTCAACTTGAGGAAAGCACCTGGTTCGTATAAAAAATTCAGTAACAAATTGTGAAAATAATGTTTGTTACTCAGCTTTAAAACTACTAAATTGTTACACTCTCATCCTTCCAAAATACAGGAGAATGTGGCATATGTAGATTGTTTGTGTTAGCTGTCACCTTAAAGTGCAAACCTCCATAGTAGTACAAATGAAAAAGACAGCCAGAACAAAGTGAGAAAGAATGCCTCAGGGCTGACCTACCTCACAGAAACTTTGGCAATGGTTTTTCTTCAAGTCCCAAGATTCTTTGCAGGGCTCCAGGCACTGGAGAAAATCGTGAAAAAGAGAAAAGGGACATGTCAGTAAGAGGAAAAAGTAACATGTATAGCTGACCTTATGCCTTTATTGATTGTTTGATCCATAGGAAGTAAAGAGGTTTCTTTAAACTACTTCTCTTGAGGATAAGATTGTGTCATAGTTTCAGATCAAGGTCATTTTGAACCACTGTTAGAATATAGGAAATGTTTCCAATATTTCTCACTGTACTAGGCAGTATCCTTGGCTGTGTACCTGCCATTCCCTTAATTGCTGTGTTGAACCTGGATACTGATAACAGTTAACACCATGCCACTGGATTGCTCCATGGAGCCTAGAGACAACTGTTATTGTCTAACGTGCTCTTGCAAACTAATCCTTGTCTCCTGTGCTTTACCTAGTAAGTAGACTGGCATATGAGCTCTGCCAGGCTGGGAGGTGAAGGAATCCTGCCTCCTGAGACCATGGAGTAGCAGTAGCAGAGCTCTCATCACTGTTCTTATACATTTGTGAGAGACAAGGCCCAATGGTCATGTAGTAGCAGATTCATCAATCCCAACCACTGCTTCTTCACCTTCAAAGTTCACTATACAGGGATATACAGTGAGCTTAGTACCATGGTATGCAGGACGTGCAGACCCCCAGCACAGAATCCCCAAACCTGACCCACACTGCATACCAGAACAAAACTAGAGCCAGGCTGTCTGGGACCCTCCATTGCCAGGGAAAAGGGAAAAGATTTGCCACTTCCTAAAATCTTCACTCTTCCTTATTTTGGGGGTGTTTTTTAAATTATTTTTAAGGCAAAAGATCTTGGAAAATACTAATAGAGCTGAGAGTAAATTCCATATACTATCCCTGGTCACAGGGAAAAGCTGCTACACTGGAGAATAAGGCCCTTGATGTACAGTTTAGCATTAAAATCACAAATATTCCTTAAATACATATTGCATTTTGTTTTAGAATCAAGAATTTAACATAAGAACATGAGAATGGTCACACTGGCTCAGACCAATGGTCCATTAGCCCAGTATCCTGTCTCAGACAGTGGCCAGTGCCAGATGTTTCACAGGGAGTGAATAGAGTGGCTCTCATAGTACCATGTGCATCTACACAGTTTAGAAATGAACATAAACATACAACCTATATCTAAGCATAACTGTACATATGTGCCATGGCAAAAAACTAAATGCACTGAAACAAGATTTGCCTTTTTTCCTACTAGTGAAAGAGAACTGTGAATTCGGTGGGAAAAAAATCATAAAAGTATTAGTCACAGGGGCTACAACAATGAAATATAGCTATCCCCCATTTCCTATTTTGGTGTTTTGGTGTTTTAATCCCAGCTTCTGGCAGTTTAATAACCACAAGATACACTTTAGCATAATTAGACTGCTACTTTTTAAAGCTTTCACTAAACTCCAACAATTTAATGAACTCCAGAGTTTTCTTGCTTCTGTGCTATAAGTGCCATACGTCTGAGCCTCATTCTGCTCCCACACCAGTTTTACAACCCTCAACTGGCTTTGATCGAGTTAGTCTTGATTTACAATGGTATATGAGGGAAGACACTATGGGTGAAATCCTGACTCCATAGGATCTCTGCCATTGACTTCAATGACCCTATACCTTTTCCTGATTCTTGCTTGGTTACTGCAGAGCCACAGAAAGCTTTCATTAGTAACACCAGACCTGACTGGATCCCCCATCTACATACAAAAGGGATCTTCCACATGTGCCTCATACTCTTCCCACATGAAAGGAAGGCGCTGTTGCCTCTATGGCACTGCCCCTCCACTTAGCCTGAGGATCTGGGGGAGATGGGACAGTGGCAAGGAGTAGGTTGGGAGGCCTGACTCAGGTCTTCTCTGTCATGGGGATCAGCCTATGAGGGGAGTAGCTGATGGCAGAAGAAACCATGACTCTGCAACTTCAATGGAGTTGTATTGCTTGGGTACTGGGGAAGGAGTCATAGAATCTCATAGAATCATAGAATCTCAGGGTTGGAAGGGACCTCAGGAGGTCATCTAGTCCAACCCCCTTCTCAAAGCAGGACCAAACCCAACTAAATCATCCCAGCCAGGGCTTTGTCAAGCCTGACCTTAAAAACCTCTAAGGAAGGAGATTCCACTACCTCCCTAGGTAATCCATTCCAGTTCTTCACCACCCTACTAGTGAAAAAGTTTTTCCTAATATCCAGCCTAAACCTCCCCCTCTGCAACTTGAGACCATTACTCCTTGTTCTGTCATCTTCTACCACTGAGAACAGTCTAGATCCATCCTCTTTGGAACCCCCTTTCAGGTAGTTGAAAGCAGCTATCAAATCCCCCCTCATTCTTCTCTTCTGCAGACTAAACAATCCCAGTTCCCTCAGCCTCTCCTCATAAGTCATGTGCTCCAGCCCCCTAATCATTTTTGTTGCCCTCCGCTGGACTCTCTCCAATTTATCCACATCCTTCTTGTAGTGTGGGGCCCAAAACTGGACACAGTACTCCAAATGAGGCCTCACCAGTGCTGAGTAGAGGGGAATGATCACATCCCTCGATCTGCTGGAAATGCCCCTACTTATACAACCCAAAATGCCGTTAGCCTTCTTGGCAACTAGGGCACACTGTTGACTCATATTCAGCTTTTCGTCCACCGTAACCCCTAGGTCCTTTTCTGCAGAACTGCTGCCCAGCCATTCGGTCTCTAGTCTGTAGCAGTGCATGGGATTCTTCCGTCCTAAGTGCAGGACTCTGCACTTGTCCTTGTTGAACCTCATCATATTTCTTTTGGCCCAATCCTCTAATTTGTCTAGGTCCCTCTGTATCCTAGCCCTACCCTCCAGCGTATCAACCACTCCTCCCAGTTTAGTGTCATCTGCAAACTTGCTAAGGGTGCAGTCCACACCATCCTCCAGATCGTTAATGAAGATATTGAATAAAACCGGCCCCAGCACTGACCCCTGGGGCACTCTACTTGATACCGGCTGCCAACTATACATGGAACCATTGATCACTACCCGTTGAGCCCGACCATCTAGCCAGCTTTCTATCCATCTTACCGTCCATTCATCCAGCCCATACTTCTTTAACTTGCTGGCAAGAATACTGTGGGAGACTGCATCAAAAGCTTTGCTAAAGTCCAGAAATAGTACATCCACTGCTTTCCCCTCATCCACAGAGCCGGTTATCTCGTCATAGAAGGCAATTAGGTTAGTCAGGCATGACTTGCCCTTAGTGAATCCATGCTGACTGTTCCTGATCACTTTCCCCTCCTTTAAGTGGTTCAGAATTGATTCCTTGAGGACCTGTTCCATGATTTTTCCAGGGACTGAGGTGAGACTGACTGGCCTGTAGTTCCCTGGATCTTCCTTCTTCCCTTTTTTAAAGATGGGCACTACATTAGCTTTTTTCCAGTCATCCGGGACCTCCCCCGATCGCCATGATTTTTCAAAGATAATGGCCAATGGCTCTGCAATCTCATCGGCCAACTCCTTTAGCACCCTCGGATGCAGCGCATCCGGCCCCATGGACTTGTGCTCGTCCAGCTTTCCTAAATAGCCCCGAACTACTTCTTTCTCCACAGAGAGCTGGTCACCTCCTCCCCATACCGTGCTGCAGAGTGCAGCTGTCTGGGAGCTAACCTTGTCTGTGAAGACAGAGGCAAAAAAAGCATTGAGTACACTAGCTTTCTCCACATCCTCGGTCACTAGGTCATCAGGAGCAGAGAAACAAAGTGCAGATGGGTCTGGCCTACTGTTGATAACTCAGGATTTAGGATACTCTTCATAAAGGCAAAAAGAACAGGAGTACTTGTGGTACCTTAGAGACTAACACATTTATTTGAGCATAAGCTTCTGTGGGCTACAGCCCACTTCTTCGGATGCATAGACTGGAACATACAGCAAGAAGATATTTATACATACAGAGAACATGAAAAGGTAGAAGTAGCCATACCAACTGTAAGAGGCCAATCAACTGAGATGAGCTATCAGCAGCAGGAGAAAAAAAAAACTTTTGAAGTGATAATCGAGATGACTCATAGAAGGTGTGAGGATACTTAACACCGGGAAATAGATTCATTTAGTGTGTTATGTAGCCCCCATCACCATAGCAAAGGAGTGTCTTACTCACATTAATGAATGTGTATTTAGCCTCATAAAAACATGAGGAGATAAGTCTTGATATTGCCATTTTACAAGTGAGAATTTGAGGCACCAAAGTCACGTGGGACATCCCTGGCAAAGGCAGGATTTGAACCTAGCTCTCTTGTATTTTAGTCTAGGGCATTAACCAAAGAGACCACCCCTGAGATCTCATATGCTGTTTGTAGGGAGGGCAAACCTTACCCCATTAATGGCAACGTTCAGGGGCAAATCTCAGGGAGGAGAACAGTGCAGATATTTCTCTCTGTTTAAATCTCTCCTGTGGATTTTCTCATGACACAAATCAATATGTCTCATAGTGGCCAACCTGTGTTAATTTCTAGTAAGGCATTCTGTTCTGGTTTACATTACAAATACTCTTCTGAACTGCATTTTATTTATTATATTTAAATAAAGTCCCCCCCCCCCTTTATATAGGCTTTAAATAGGCTGTTTATCTATGTGTGTTCTGCAAAAGAGTGATTCTGATCCACTTTTGTTGAAGTGCCCAAAGCGGGACATCCAATCAAGCTAGGCACTCAGCTGAGGATTCGCCCCTAAAAACAGGAATTTGACAAATGAAAGTCTTGTAAGATCAAGCCCTCAATCAATAATGCCTAGACAGGAAGATACTGTAAGATATAAAATATGTCATGTTGAATATTTAAATTAAGTCAACCCATTGTCAATAGCAGCGGCAGGCAATATTTGGTTTTTATGTCCAACTCTTCAGAAAATATCTGGATAAAGTATGTGTGTCATGAAATTAAACGTCCAGATGACACATTTCAAAGACTTTGCTGAAAGTCACCAAGGGCCCAATCCAAAGTGCACTGATGTCATTTGGAGTCTTTCCGTTGATTTCAGTGGACTTCAGACAAGATTTCATGTTGGGGAGGAGAACATACAATTCTTCTGGCCAATAAAAAGAATTTCAAAGAAAGGCCTACAACACTCATGGGGAAAGTATTCTATCCAGCAGGTAAACACTTCCTGGCTTTCCAGATTATTGTAAATGTGTGTCTGTAAAAGGATTCTGAAAATCCTTCTTCCAGGATAAGGCAAAATTTATGCCAGGAAGCAGTTTTCTGCTGATTTTGACTATTTTACTTATAAAGGAGAAAAAAGTCACCTGTAACCATACCACCAGCTCTCAGAAGCTAAGCTAAGTGCAGTACTTGGAGGACAGACCACCAACATATACAAAGCTGCTGCAGGAAGTGGTTCTGATAATTCAGTCAGTAGATGGCACTGTTCCCTCTGAGTTACTACTGAACCTATTCCAGCATGATGTTAGGGTACATTGTGCTGCTGGAGAGGGCTTTGTTTTGTTTGAGAGATAAAACTGAGGTCCTAACCACCTGTGGTCATTAGAGACCCACTGGTACTCTTCATAAGAGGAAAGGTTTTAACCTGCTGCCTTTGCCAAATTCTGTTTTGGATAACTGCACTATCCCTATGTTAAAATCTGCTGTAGTTTAACTCGGCCTTTCCTTTCCTGTTCTAGTCTATTTTACAGTGTTGCTGTGAAATGTTAAACAATTGCCATGTTTCAACACAGTACCTGCTTTAAATGATAACTGAAATGATCCCAGTATCTTGTATCTTTCAAAACCAATGTAGGTATAAACGATGTCAGTGATGACTACATATACTCAGGAATAATGTTAAGCTCTTGGCACTGGTTGAGTTGTATGAATTACTGCTGTTTTCATCAGTTTTGTTTTGCAATCCTTTTATCGTGTTTTTAAAATTATGGTAGGGGACACTCTTCACTATGAAAAGAATTTTATTGGCAGAGTTTTTAAATATGAATAAATACAAATAGGCATATTAAAAATATGGCCTATAATATTTACTATATTTAGAGAACAGAGTAGGGAAGGGATTTTCAAAAGTGCTTACTTAGCATTGGCTTATTTATGGGTTTTGCTACAGCTGGTTGGGAATTTTCCAGCTAAATTTTTTGGGTGGAAAATGGTGATTTGCCAAAAATGTTCATGATGAATCACCCAATAATTTTTTAATAGTTTTAAAATTGTTAAAACATTCCATTTTGACATTTGAAAAAGAAAGTTTCATGTTTTCATTCAAAAACATTGTTTTAAAATTGTAGGTAATTTATACTAAAAAGAGTTTTAAAATACTTTTAAAGTCTAAAACAAAACAAAATATTTCAAAATTATCAAAATATTTCAATTGACCTGATCTCCATTTTTTTTTCCTGATTATCGATTCATAAAATGTTTCAAGATTTTGACTTTTCCTCATGCTTTGGGATGGGGAAAAATTTTGAAATCTTGAAAATTCTCATGGGACAAGAAAACCATTTCTTACCCAGCTATAAGCCCTTTGTGACTTCAGTGGGAACAAAATTAAGCCAACCGAGAGCTTTCGAAACTCTCACACATAGTGCATTGCAAGTCTTTTCTGGTATTATATATATTTTTAAATGACAGTCTATTAGTTACTCTAGGGGGAAAAGTCTTCATTTTGTATTTATTTAAACTGTGAAAAAGAAAGGTTAAAGGGGTATGTGAGCAGTGATGGACACCACCTTGTGCAAAACTCCATTTCAAGGGTCCTGGGTCAGTCCTTGACCCAGGTAACAGTGGCTTAAATCAAATCAGCTTAGAAAGAAAGAAAGAAAGACAAATAAGTCAAAAAGCCATTCACTCTTAGAGCTTGGGTGTGAAGCTTCTTACTGTCCCATAGAGGTAACTGAATAAAACAGTCATGCCAAGAATGTTGCTTAAGCATAACTCTCTTTTCTAACATCAGTTATCATACCCATTATTAGAGATATTGTAAAAAACTGGGACCTAAATGACTTCAAAATTGTCTTCCACCTGTAAGACACCTGCATTCCACAGGGACAAAGTGTCTGAAAAGATGTAGGTTGTGACTATCTGCCACTGTATATAGACCATACTTGGTGGCGGGATCCCAACCATAGAACTCCTTGCCAGTGTGATCAGACTCAGCCAAAGAATGACAGTGTTCATTAAAAAGAACAGGAGTACTTGTGGCACCTTAGAGACTAACAATTTTATTTGAGCATAAGCTTTCGTGGGTTACAGCCCACTTCATTGGATGCATGCAGAGGAAAATACAGTAGGAAGATATATATACACAGAGAACATGAAACAATGGGTGTTACCATAAACACTCTAACAAGAGTAATAAGTTAAGGTGAGCTATTACCAGCAGGAGAGAAAAAAACTTTTTGTAGTGGTAATCAAAATGGTCCATTTGCAGCAGTTGACAAGAAGTTGTGAGGAACAGTGTGTGTGTGGGGGGGGGGATAAACATGGGGAAATAGTTTTACTGTGTGTAATGACCCATCTACTCCCAGTCTTTATTTAAGCCTAATTTAATGGTGTCCATTTTGCAAATTAATTCCAATTCAGCAGTCTCTTGTTGGAGTCTGTTTTTCAAGGTTTTTTGTTGTAATATTGTGACTTTTAGGTCTGTAATCGAGTGACCAGGGAGATTGAAGTGTTCTCCGACTGGTTTTTGAATGTTATAATTCTTGACATCTGATTTGTGTCCATTTATTCTTTTACGTAGAGACTGTCCGGTTTGGCCAATGTACAGTGTTCATTAAGGTCTACAACACATATTTTCAGTGAAGCCTTCCCCTCGGATGGATGGTCCCAAAAAAAATGGAAAAAAATTCCTACACCAACAGTCAAGCTCCTCTGCCCAAGGGAAAAGTGAGAAAAGTGTCTTTTTAATCTGGGCTTTTGCGTATCTTAGTTTGTATAATACTTGATAACCCGGTGAGAAATAATATCTAAACAACTAAAGGAAGTTAGAAAGAGACTTGATGATCATAGGTACTTTGTGGATATTCTCCAATTATAAATTGAAATAGAAATTGTTTCACTCTGTATATCAAAAAGTTCACCATGTCTTGCCAGGATAATGCAATCTTTTGGCTTCAGGACAGGAGAAGCTCACCCAGCCCAAATTCACACTTAGCATGCCAGTCTAGTGCAGCAATATTAGATATAAGAAATATCATATTATAGACTATATTTTTCCATGAAAACTTTTCTTCTTTACTAGATAAGAGTCATGAGATGCACGCTACATTTACAGAAACTATTTTTCATAATACTACTGAACATAGGCATCAGGAGCTACTTACAATTTAAAACACAAGATGACTGTTTGTGGGATGCCTATGGAAACCAACCATCTTTCATTAATTTTTTGGCACATTATTACAAATTATGCCCAGAAATACAGTAGCCCTCACACATTCACAGCCTAACAGAAGTAGTTATAAGTGCCAAAAAGACTACTTTGTAATCTTAGCACTTAATTAAAAAAAACAAACTGGGTGCACTGCTGTATTTCAGATATAAGAAGTCTGCATTGGCACTTCTTCACGTAGGAAATCCAGTGTGACAACCAGGGGCCAGACACCTCAAGGAGAGAACAGAAGGTTTAACTCCCCCAAAATAAGCAGTTAAACTAATTGCACGCTATGTTATTTTACTATAAGGAATATCGAGTAAGATCTTTTATGAAAGCCTTTCATGCATTGAACTGAATAGTTATCATGAGATATGTATACAGGTTATGCCTGCATTCTCCACCACGTGTAGTGGCACGCTTCACCGCTCCTCTCAAAGACCAACCGGAGACCTCTCTGTGCAAACACCAGTGCACTTTTATTTTCAGTGTTTGTTCCCACCACCTTTTATATACAGTTCAATTCAGTCCAGGTAGCCCCTTGGGGGACAGCTAGCTTCTGCAGCTAGTTGGGAACTCCAGCCTAAGGCCCCTCCCTTTCCCACTTTGGGTGTGATGAGCCAGAGGGGAACAATTCAAGTGTCTGGAAGGTAAGAACTCGGGAAGGACAGATTCGGGGAGACCCAGAGCTAGAAGGGCTTTTGATGTCACCCTCCAAAGAGTAAGTAGGCTGGTGGCAGTCAGGGTGAAACCTTAGCCTGGCTATTGGTTTTAGGGAATTCAACCATAACTGTATAGCACAAAGGACCCCAAAGTTACAGGACAGCTGGTGACGGAATCTCATACTGGTCTGAGTGGATCCCAAAATGTCACACCCAGGTTTAAATTCTAAGACTTATACCTATCAAGAAATGGATTAAAATGTTATCAGGCTATAGCCATGAACTCAGAAGAAGCAACAATCACCCCTTTCTACCAGCCTTCAATATGAGTATCATCCCTCCTTTAACTCTATTAACGCCATCCCACACAAACACCTGGCTTGAGTTGTATATGTTACAATGAAAAAATGTTTGCTCATCAAACTGAGGTTACAGACAATGGCACACTATTCCCAGGTTGTTTACAAGATCCCTGTGTTATTTTTTCATGTTCTCCTTACTTTGATTTTTGTCCAATATTAATGCATGTGACCAGCTCCTTAGCTGGTGTACACTGATGTAATCCAATGTGTCAAATTAGTGTAATGAAATGGAAAACTCAGTCACACATTGTTTCTGAACAACACGCAACAAATAAAACATTCGAGACAGAGATGCACTAATGAACTGTTCACCTCCTTAATTCCAAGATCTCATAAGACCTGGTGAGGAATACTAAACTGTGGAAGCAACAGCTGTCAGGACAACTTATATCAATACACTGCCTGAGATACCAGTGACCATTTTGTGTGATCCATCCTAAACTGAGACATGCTTGCTCTCTCTTTTTCTTCTCCCCCCAGCCCACGCCACCCTCAGAGGCTGATGAGCCAGTAGCGTTAGTGATTATCTCCCTACAAACTAAATCTGCAATTTTATCTTCCAAACCAAACCACTGCCACTCTCAATTGAGAGGGATTAATAAGTATCTTTAAAATACTGAATATGTCTGTTAATGATGACAGATATAAAGCCTACTATTAGGTACAAAGTATCAGCTCCACATGACTGCCCTCAGGTTCTTTCTGTGTCCACATTAAAGAGCTTCACAAGGCAGACATAAAACGAATAACATTTCCCCTTGGAACTGGAAACAACAAGGTTAAATAACATAGAAGTGTTCCCAGTCTATGTTGTTTTTATTCTTACTACTGTAGGTCAGTGAGCATTACCATTTGGTAAAGAGGGAGAGTTTTGTGTTCAAGTCTTAATTAAATTAGTTACAGTTAGGGTTATTCTGTGACATTATCATGCTATCTGGGAACCCAGCTGATATTGTCTAATTCGCTAATTGAAGAACTGGTTTTGAATGAAAGCCAGATCTCAGATTTTGAACGGTCACTACATTTGTAGATGAGATGTCGGAATAGACTGTTTTGGCACTTTAAAAATACTTTAGGGTCATTAGTTGGATCTTGACTGAAATGATCACCCACCATATTTATTATCTTTGTTCTCTAATGATGTATTGCCTTGTGTGTAAGGATGGTGCTGCTGCAGCTGGAATCCATTTTATTCCATTAGGTTACGTCTGTGAAATCCAGCCTCTTCTATATTCACTCACTGTACCTTTATGCTTAGAAACAGAAAACCTGATATACATCACGGTGAGAAGAAAAATCCTGCAAATGCAGTCAATATTCAAACACCATATTCTTTACAAAAGAAGACTGTTAATAATGCTATTCCTCACATCCCGGGGGTTAACCACTTGGGGGGCGCGGGGGGGAACAGCCCATGACACTTTAAACTAAAAATACACTGCCCCCTGAATAAAAAACAGCACTAGTTACAATATAAATAGTCAGGACCAGCTTCTGCTCCCATAATGTTAAATTGTGCCCTCCTTCACAAAAAGGTGCAAGGAAGTCAATAGGATCGCTCACGGAGTAAGGTGCTATTTAGCGTGTATAACAGTTTTGGATTCTAGCCCTAAGACATAACAGGAATAGTACTCTTTGTTTCAGGCCCTTTTCAACCTTTAATTTCTGAAGCCCCGTAACATCCCAGGGAGAGACAGAAGTATTTATTTAAACTGTGAAAAAGAAAGGTTAAAGGGGTACGTGAGCAGTGATGGACACCGCCTTGTGCAAAACTCCATTTCAAGGGGCCTGGGTCAGTCCTTGACCCAGGCAACAGTGGCTTAAATCAAATCAGCTTAAAAAGAAAGAAAGAAAGAAAGAAAAAGAAAGAAAGAAAGAAGCATAAGACAAATAAGTAAAAAAGCCATTCGCTCTCAGAGCTTCCATCTACTTTCCTTGTACTTCCAGGGGTTCTTTCTAAGGGCTCATCTACACTTGAAATGCTGCAGCTGTGCCATTGTAGCACTTCAGTGTAGACATTCACTACAGTGATGGAAAGGGTAGATAAGCCATCTCCCTGACAGGTGGTAGCCAGGTCAATGGAAGAATTCCTCTGTGCACTGACTACACTGGAGGTTAGGTCGGCTTAACTACATTGCTCAGGGGCGAGGATTTTTCACACCTCTGAGCGATGTAGCTGGGTCAACTTAAATTTTGAGTGTAGACCTGGCCTAAATCTTTCAGAGACAGCCTGGCATAGAGTTCTTGACGTCCCAAGTTCTTCTGTCCCTTTTACACTTTCCTCTTTATACTTGGGCTTGCTCTCATTAGCTACAGCCAGTGAGACATGTCTCTTCATAATTGACATTTCTGATAGCTGAGCTGGGTGGAGCTGGTTTTACTGTGTGCAGGCAGGGAGGGCTCTTAACCCTTTCCTGACTGTGTTTGGTGAGGGACCTAATCATAGGAAGGGATTTACCAAAGTGGTTTAGGAGCACAAGACTTGCACTCCTAAATCTAGAGCTGGTTAATAAATGGAGAAAGGGAAGGTGCATTGGTTTATTTAGACCTAATGAAATGTGTGCTTTTCTTTAACATGGTTAATAAGAAAATTGAAATATTAATGCTAAATAGAATCTAGCTAATTTTCATTTTGCTAATCCACAAGGCTACTAATTTGTACTAGGCACAACAGCCTCACCCCACTTCTCAGCCAAAATTTAATAGTCTTGTAGTGAGGCTTTAGATAACTGAGGATTTAGTTATAACTCTTATGACAGTGTAGCATTATGAAATGAGGGAGGGTACACAACCAAGCAGTGGTTGCTGAAGGCATTAGGTCTGTGTAGGGCAAAAGCAGGTGTAATGAGAAGCATACTTCCTGGCACCATTTGCTATACCCCTAAAAGAAAGGTTGTGACGACCTCTCTATGAGAACTCTTGAAGATTTACTTTGATTTTCTGTGCAACAATTACTTTTTGTTTGTTTGCTTAACTGATTCTCAGTTGATTATAAGCCAGGCTTTGCATACACTCCAGTTCTGAACATGAAGAATTTGATTTATGATCCCTTCCTTGCTGCAATCTCTGCACAAAAAACCCCAGCCTTCCTCTGAAAAAAAATTGCAAAAACAATCTCCCAAATATGAACATAAATCACTGAAGCAATGCCTTCCTCTATCTGGTGAGAATCTGAAACAATAGTTCTGAGAGGTGTGAACTGCCCCATTCATCTCAATGTGGTACTAACTCTGATAATGCACATTTTATTTGAAAACGGTAGTATCTGTTTCACTATTGATGACTTTAACATCTAGTTTGATCGTTCCACAAATGCAATCTGCTTTCTACACCCAGAAATCAAAACTCCCAAATGTCTCATACCAAATCATCAAAACCTCCAGCTTTTCCTAACACTTTCTATAACACAGTTATAAAAAAATTCAATGAAAAGTTCTGCAGCATATTGAAAATTTAAAATATACTGGCAACGTAATATAATTTGAATATAATACCAACTTAAATAACAGAGGAATATTGTACTGCACTGTTTCCTTAAGTGTTCATTATGCTCCCCTGAGGAAGAAATTAGCTGAGGAACATGGGCATATCCTGAACTGGTGTCCAGATTTTTGCTTTCTTTGTTTAAGTGTTTCATTGTTTTGATTGTGATTCTTTTTTTTCAGAAATTAACTACTGAATATATCTGATGCAAAGAAGTCTGTCTGAGTTTCCAATTGAGTCTTAACCATTAGCTCTGAGGTCTGAACTGCCCCACATTCATTTGAATGAGTGCTAACTCGGATGCCAATGATGATAGTTAAAATGCCAACATTTTCAACTATTTCACTGCTCATCAAAGCATGTAAAAAAGGAGAGAAAGTATGACCTGAAGACCTACACTAGAATGTAAAATGGAGGTGTGTGAGGGGTACAGGGGGAGGCGGGGTCATAAAATCAATCACAGAAGATGCACAGGTCTTTAAGAACACAAGGTAGTTTTTCAGAGGGAGGCTTTGGATTGGTTTTAACTAAAGGAGTGATGGGGGTTCTGCTTCCAGAGGTTTGGGAAAGATGACTGTTTGAATTATATTAATCCCCTAAAACCCGACATTTAAAAAATGTATCTGAAGTTGCCACAGCATGTCCTATCTCCTTTCCTGGAGAGATGCAAAGTCCAAGAGCCATGATGCAACATTTAGGTCAAGCTTGCTGTGAAGTACACATGGTCTTTGTGATAAGGAACCCACCGTATCCCACACTGCACCCAAGATGAAACATGGAGCAGAAAGTCGGCACAGGCACATGTTTTGATTTACTGATGATGAGTGTCATCAATATTTGTTGTAAATGAAGGAATTCTTTTAACAGAAAATATTTAGAAAGATTACTATTTCGGTGGGAGAACGAGAAGGAAGCACATAATCATATTATGGCAGACGCAACTGTTTCATACCATATCTGTTTAGAGAGAAAATAACTTAACACTGACATCTCGATATCTATCTGTGTAGGTTGGTTGTCTGCTATGTCAAACTTTCCTAGTATCAATACGTTTGAAAGGACAGAAGAATAAATTTGAGGAACGTTTCCATGTTTCCAGTCTTCGTTGCCAAATCAAATCATGCCCAGCTATATCAGCATAAAATTGGCTCCCAAAATACTAATGCATCCCTTACAAATACCAATCAATCAATTTGTGGATTGTGTGGTAGGCTTGTTGACAAATGAATAAACTGGAGTTAATACTCTTATAACTTCTTCAAATTCAAAAGATAACAGTGATATTTTGAGCTGCCCTTGCATATAGTTCTGTTGATCTACCATTTCGGGGGATATACATATAGTGTGTTTGTGGTATAAATTTATTTCAGTCTTGTTCTTTATAGCATCTTAAAATTGGCAAGTTGATCCTCTAAAATACTTAATAGTTTTTAGGTGTAGCTGCTGCATAAAACAGGTTTCAGAGTAGCAGCCACGTTACTCTGTATCCGCAGAAAGAACAGGAGTACTTGTGGCACCTTAGAGACTAACACATTTATTTGAGCATAAGCTTTTGTGGGCTACAGCAACAACAGACTGCTGAATTGGAATAAATTTTCAAAATGGACACCATTAAATTGGGCTTGAATAAAGACTGGGAGTGGATGGGTCATTACACAAAGTAAAACTATTTCCCCATGTTTATTTCCCCCCACCCCCACTGTTCCTCACACCTTTTTGTCAACTGTTGGAAATAGACCATTTTGATTACCACTACAAAAAGTTTTTTTTCTCTCCTGCTGGTAATAGCTCACCTTAACTGATCACTCTTGTTAGAGTGTGTATGGTAACACCCATTGTTTCATGTTCTAGGTGTATATATATCTTCCTACTGTATTTTCCACTACATGCATCCAATGAAGTGGGCTGTGGCCCATGAAAGCTTATGCTCAAATAAATGTGTTAATCTCTAAGGTGCCACAAGTACTCCTGTTCTGCTGCATAAAGAGTCTTGAACAGTCAATTTACTATATACCAAGCCAAATTGTCTTGAGGAAGATTTTAAGGTTGTTGTGGCATTCTTTCCTTTGTTTGTTTTATAATTCTGAAATAATAAAACTTGTAAGATGTTTGGTGATTTTGTTACATGACATGTTATGGCTCTTATGAAGTTTTTGAAAGTTTTCATAGATTTTGAGTATAAATACCACTATTAAGCCACAATGCCAGGGTCTCAAATACCAGCAATACAGAGATGATACCTAGTTCTACTTTTTCTTTACCTCTGACACAAACAGCGCTCTCTACCAACTATCTTCCTGACTGAGTGAAATAAGCACTTGGATGAAAAGCAACTGGTTGATGCTCGATTTGGGCAAGAGGTAGGTGAAGCCGGTGAGTAGAGGGAAACAACTTCAGGTCCTAGCAGCCACATCACCTTTCCCTCCACTGAAGGGGTCTGTTCTCAGATTGAGCCTCCACTGAAGGAGTCTGTCCCCAGATGGCCTAACCAGTCTGCAGTCTTGGTATCTTCCCACTGGACACAAAGATAGTGACAGATGCTACAAACACTTTTGTCCGTGTATGATTAGCCAACTGATAGAGTCCCAACTAAAACATGGACCCGGCCACAGCGAACTATGTCTTTGTGATCTCCAGGCTGAAGTATTGCAGGCTACTAAACCTAGATATGAGCACTCCAACATCAACACAACTTCTGTTAGTCAAAAATATATCAATCTGCCTCCTCAGTGACACCAGCTACTGAGAACATATCACCTTGGTGCTCCACTCACTACACTGGCTTCCCACATAATAGAGGTTCAAATTCAAATTCTCAGTTAATCCTCAATAATCTCCACTGAATTAGTCCAAGATACCTCAGAGAGCACCTCATGATGACTTCCCTCAAAAGCTATATTCCTTATGAACTATGAAGCAGTCATCCTCAAGTATGCAACTTGTCAGACTGGGAAGTAGAGCTTTCTCCACAATAGGGCCAAATCTCTGGAATCCATTATTGGAAGAGATCAGAATGACCACAAAACTTACTGTCTTCAGGATGACAGATAAATTTCACTTCTTTGATTTAGCTTTTCCACAGTTGCATTAGAAACGGCAAAGGAGAGAGACAGGGGAATAGGAGGAAAATGAAGTCATGGCAAAAATGAAGAGAGAGTGAAGAAATGGAGTAAAAAGAGAAGAAGCAATTAAATTAAAAACATGCACTAGTATACTCTTGATAGTCTCAGTAGGATCTCAGATACTACTGTGGTCTCTGCCATTACAAGATCCTATGAAAAAAACGAGGAGTCCTTGTGGTACCTTAGAGACTAACAAATTTATTTGGACATAAGCTTTCATAGACCCATAGAACCCAAGGATTCTATCTCATGAAAGCCTATGCCCAAATAAATTTGTTAGTCTCTGAGGGCTTGGCTACACTTACAAATTTGCAGCGCTGCAGCAGGGTGTGAAAACACACCCTCTCCAGCGCTGCAAATTGCGGCGCTGCAAAGCGCCAGTGTGGTCAAAGCCCCAGCGCTGTACGTTATTCCCCACAGGGAGGTGGAGTACGGACAGCGCTGGGAGAGCTTTCTCCCAGTGCTGGTGCTTTGACTACACTTAGCGCTTCAAAGCGCTGCCGCGGCAGCGCTGCCGCGGCAGCGCTACCGTGGCAGCGCTTTGAAGTGCTAAGTGTAGCCACAGCCTAAGGTGCCACAAGGACTCCTCGTTGTTTTTGCTGATACAGACTAACACAGCTACCACTCTGAAAGATCCTACGAGTTAGGATTTACTTGTGCAAGATTAATCAAGCTTCTCTGATTTTTGTAAGAGATTTAAGCCAAACAATATCTTGAAGAACTCAACATGGCTAAACCTCTTACTCTTCCTCTCCCAAATCATCAGCCTTCTTACCTTCTCAGTCACTGTGGAGAACCCCTCCCCCATCACCAAGACCCATAACATGGGCATTATCTTCAACGCTGCCTTTTTATCTAGATCCTCACATCCAGGCTGAGTCTAAATCCTGCCAGTTCTTTCAGCATAATAACATATGGCTTTCCCTAGCCATTCACAGAGCTAAAACTCTTGGCCAAGCTCTCAGCATCTCACATCTTGTGCAATCTTGCCCCACTCACATCCACTGAAAATACTACTGCAAAAACCATTTTCTCCACTGCATCAAGCACAAACTATTTCTCTTTGCTTTTAAAGCCATTCACAGATTATTCCTGCTGTATCTATAATCTCTGCAAACTATGGCCCGTGGGACAGATCCGGCCCATCAGGGCTTTGGATCCGGCCCACAGGATTGCTACCCCCGTGGCCCCGTGGGCCCTGCACTGCTCCTGAAAGCGGCTGGCACCATGTCCCAGCAGCCCTTGGGGGAGGAGTGGGCAGAGGGCTCCATGTGCTGCCCTTGTCTGCAGCTCCCGTGGCCGGGAATGGGGAACTGTGGCCAATGGGATCTTCGGGGGAGGTACCCACAGGCGAGGGCAGAGCGTGGAGCCCTCTCCCCCCTTTCCCCCAGGGGCCACAGGGACGTGGTACCAGCCACTTCCGGGAGCGGCGTGGGGCCAAGCCCAGTGCATGCCACTGACACCCCAGAGCTGCTCCAGGTAAGCGGTGCCAGGCCAGAGCCTGCACCTCGTACCCCAACTCCCTGCTCTGCACCCCTCCTGCACCGCAACCCCCTTCCCTGAGCCCCTTCCTGCACTGCACCCCTCCCACCGCCCAACCAGTGATGAGCTGCCAAAATACTAACAACCGGTTCCCTCCTCCTCACCCCAGGAGGGGGGTCATGCCCCCCCGGGGGACTCCTGCCCCATCCAACCCCCCCATGTTCCTTGACAGCCCCCCCGGGACCCATGCCCTATCCACCCCCTTCCCTGTCCCCTGTCTGCTCCTTGCCACCCCATCCAACCCCTTCTCTCATTCCTGATGGCACCCCGGGACCCCTACCCCATCCAACCACCCCTTCTCTGTCCCCTGACTGTCCCTGGAATCCCTACCTCTAACTGCCCCCCACCGCCCTATCCAACCCCTGCTCCTTCCTGACTGCCCCCCCGGGACCCTTCCCCCATTCAATCCCACTGTTCCCTGCCCTCTGACTGCCCCGACACTAATCCACCCCCCGCAACTCCCCTGCCCTCTTCCAACACCCGCTCCCTGCTTCCTTACCCTGCTGCCTGGAGATGGGGGCCCAGCTGGGCTGGGGCTGGAGCCACCCAGCCGACGTCGGGGCTGGACCCCGGGGGCCGGGGCAGGAACCGCAACCACGCCGCCCGGCCGGACCCCGGGGCCGGACCCCAGGCAGGAACCAGAGCTGCGCTGCCCGGCCGGACCCCGGGGCCGGGGCAGGAGCCGTGCCGCGCTGCCCTGCCCGGCGAGGTCGCAGCTGGACCCTGGGGGCCAGGAGCCCCGCCACGCCGCCCTGCCCCAGGGTCCGGCCGCGACCTCGCCAGGCGGCGCGGTGCCTGGAGCCCTCCTCCCACTGGCGCCCCTGCCCTCCAGCCTTGGCCCCAGCTCAAACTCACCTGCAGGAAGCCTCTGCTTTCTTCTCAGCCCTCCCAGGCTTCCCACGCGAACAGCTGATTCGCGGGAAGCTGGGGAGGGGGAGGAGAAGCCGGAGGAGCCTTCAGAAGAGGAGGCGGAGTGAGGTGAGCTGGGGCCGGGGGAAGGGTAGGGAGCTGCTACAGCTTTTATTAAATGTAAAAGCCCTTTTGGAACTAGTTGTTCCTCCAGGAACAACCGGTTCTAAAAGGGCTTCTAAATTTAACAACCGGTTCTCACGAACCGGTGCGAACCGGCTGCAGCTCACCATTGACCCCAACCCCCCTTCCCCTACTGCCTACATTCATGGCCCTGCATGCAATTTCCCCACCCAGATGTGACCCTCACACCAAAAAGTTTGCCCACCCCTGCTCTACACAATATGAATGACTCCTTCCTGTAAATGATGTTGGCCTTCATTGTCCATTTGTTAAGTTTTCGAACAAGCACCTTTGTCACCTCTAATGTATGGAAGGAGCTCCAGTACATATCTGCAAAGCCACAGTGGCCGGTGTACTCTGACTGTTGTTTTTCATGCTGACAAGTATTGTTTCAATTTTTTCCTTGTACTTCTCTCATCTATTTTCTGTATTGACGTGGTGTCTCCCTTAGACTGTAAATTCTGCGGGACAGGGACCATCTTTCTGTTAGTGTGTTTGTTACAGCACCTAGAGCAATGGAATCCTGATCATGGTTGAGGATCCTAGGGTCTACAGTAATACAAATAATAAATAATTATAATAATATTAATAACAAGATGGGTTAAATAGTAGCAGCTCAGCTGCTTTAGCTCAGGTCTCCTCTCTTGGGTTCAAGCCTTGGCTCTGCCACTAATATGATGTGTGGTTTTTAGCAAGGTAATTTTCCTCTCTGTTCTAGTCCAACCTTTGCCTACCATGTCTATTTATACTGTCAACTCCTCCAGGCAGGGACTATCTCTAATTATAAGTTTGCCCAGCCTTTAGAACAATGGGACCTACTACTATCATAAAAATAACCTTTAATGTTAACTGTATTAATCTGTATAATATAAGGTTTCAGGTGTTGTTTTACACAGTTTAAAGTTATTTATAGTAATTATTATTAGCTACCAGTAGTGCCAACATGTAGGTTCTGGACAAACATAAAAGACGACACAGGCCCTAATCCGATCAATCTTACCTCTAAGACACTACTGTCTTTTTCATCTGCTATCTCAGTTTGTATTGGTTTACTATTTGCCTTAGTATTCAAAGACAACTTTTAAAATCAAAATCAATCCTAAATGTTTTGACACTTTTATATCTACATGTAATTTTCAACAACAAAACATTGTTCTTTTAATCTCAAAAGAAGGCAAGGAAGAAAAAATTCCACAAGCTGGCCCTTTCTCCATCTAATCTGTTACAAGATGGCTTCAGATAACCATGCACAGCCTCGTTGTAAGCACCATCTTACTACGGTACTCAGAAAGTGTCTGTCAGATTAGTACTGCTCTCTCAAAGCAAAGTCAAGTTTTTTGTTGTTCTTTTATAAATGAGCTAAACTAGTGAACTCTTCAGATAATAGATGATTCTCCTTATACATCCTTTTTCAAATTCACACATACATGTCTGAATGATGGAGCCACAACAAAATGCTCTTTTGCCTCGTATCCACCTCAGTGCTATGGTTTTATAGACCACCAAACAATCAGAGATGGGGTAGGGGGAGAAGGCCTTCTTTGTCTAAACTGCTACTTTGTTTCTCTTCTCTGGCTTTCCACTTCCCTCCTTGCACCACCATTGCCATCAGAAACGACATATTCTGCATTACTAAATAGCAAGAGCCATAGGGCTTTTCACTTCTAATTTCACGCCATAATAAAATGCAGTGGTTGTTTCAGTGGGGGATCTGAAAAGCCTTTCTTTGTGAGGCCTGTTTGATGGTCAGGTTAAGTACCACGTTCTGGCAGCAGGCATCTGAGCTTCTTCATGCAGTCGTAGCAAAGGAGGAGAAAAAGGAAGGGGAAAAAAGGGCAGGGGGGAGTGTCTCAAAAATCATCCTCCTTTAAATAAAAATTACATTATATCTCTTGACCAAAATATTTGGGAAAGTGGTGCCTGCCTCATAAATGGCCCAGAAGAGATATTTGATTATATTATAAAAGAAAACAAGATCTGTCTAGGTTGGGTTTTTGGTTTTTTTGTGGGCTAAATGCTACACTTATTTATCTGATGGAAACAAAACAAAATGAAGTCCATGGCTCAGAAGCAGATTAAGATGATATGAATTTGCTTGGGCAAGAGAAAACAAAAAACGCTGAAGAACTTGGTTTTGCATTTTTGTTTTAGCTCTCTACTGTCTGAATGTGATCGTAGTGAGGCACTGTCTACACTAGAGACCTTACAGCAGCGCAGCTGTACCGATGTAGCTGTGCTGCTGTAAGATCTCTCTTATAGCGTCTCTATGTCGACGGGAGAGAGCTCTCCTGTGCACACTACCACTTATGCCGGTGAAACTTATGTCGTTCAGGGAGGTGGTTTTTTCACATTCGTGAGCAACATACGTTTTGCTGACATAAGTGGTAGTGTAGACATTGCCTTAGTATAACTATTGCTTCTTTCCATAAGGATGGCAGTTCCCTCCAGATGATCCCCATTACACTAGGACCAGAAAATAATACACTACACTGTCCTAAAGAAAACTACTCACTAAATGTTCTACACTTAGCTAAATCTCTCACAGTTATAGTCTATCAGCACGAATGATGTTTCTCATTTGAGCCCTGATCCTGCAAAGCATCTCTGTATGTAGAATTCCCATTGAGTCCAATAGACGTTTGTGTGCCAAAGGCTTATAGGATTTAGCCCAGGGGTCCAGCTTCACCCATATCCTATTCTCTGCATGCACACTAAATGTTTTAAATGATACCAAATGATAAATAATGGATCTGGTTAAATAGCAGATCTATAAATAAAGGACATTGAATAATATTTTAAGAGTGTTTCTATGATATTTGTTACTTGCCATTGGAAGGCAGGAAGCCGCTGTATTACCAGAAAATTAAGAGGTTGAGGGATACAAAATAGCTTTTTTCCTTTTGTTTATTATCTTGCAACACATGCTACACACCAGCATTAATTCACGCTAACCTTTTCTGAGAGGGTGGGGCGGGGGGCATCAAGTCTTTGTAAAGGTATTGTTTCTAAAAACCACATATTGGTCCAATCTCTCACGAAGCAAGTAACAAGGCTTTGAATAAGTTGGGGCTATGGTGGTAGGGGATGAATACATACATGGATGGATAGAAGCAATCCTTCTTACAAACTGGCAGCTTCTCGCAGTTGGCAGCAGAGTGGCTGCACACCCACTTATGTTCTACACTATTATAGGATGTAATTGCAGCTGGGTCATTTCATGCCCCCTCCCAGCCCCCGATATTAGGAGCTTTGGGCCTGTGGATCTGTACAGTGTTAGATTCACTGCCTATTTGTCTGCATTCCCCACCCAACCTCCCACAGTATCTTCTCTTTGCGGTCATAGAGGCAGACACTTCATAAAACAGGTCCAGGAACACCAGGGGGTAATGTCCTCGTACTCAGACTCTAAAGAGACTCCATCAGAAACAGAACCCATTGCAGTTTCACTGTGTGTAGTATCAGAGGCGTAGCCATGTTAGTCTGGATTTGTAAAAAGCAACAAAGAGTCCTGTGGCACCTTAAAGACTAACAGATGTATTGGAGCATGAGCTTTCGTAGGATTCTTCACACCAAAAGACAAGAGCAACATTTGGTTTCAAAATAGAAAGTAGACAACAATGTGGACTAATGGCCCACCACACCGAATCTCAAACCCACACCCTTGCCGTTTTATTTCAATAATGAAAATAAATGAATACATTTGCTCCTGGGCTGAGATCTCGTAAGCCAAGTAAATCAGCATAACATTTCATGGCAGAGTTAGGAACTCTTGAAAATGCATAGTTATAAGAAAATGACAACAAGCTCATGATTAAAATAGTGTAAACCTTAATTTTATCTGAATGAATCTATTATTCTAGAGTTAGGCCATGTCTCATAGGCACACTCCTGCACGGAGGGTAGCTTGGAGCTGCCCCTCCCTACAGGGAACTTCAGGAGTCAGTTCTGTCTCCCAGAACACTCATGTGTACAAACTGCATCTGACTTTATAGGCCATCTAAATGGCCTTCGGGTTTGCTCAAGAAAAAACAGCTCGATCTTTCCAGATGTCCAGGTGAGAGTGTTCTCTGAAGAGAAAAGAACTGAACAGGCTAGGGGACAGATATTCACAGCTGCACATAAGCAGACACCATTCAGTGGCCTATAGTAGATTTATTGATTGCAAAGCCAGCAGGTAACATTGTGATCATCACCTTCTCTATAACACAGCCCATAGAACTTCCTACAGTACGTAATTACTATAATACATAGTCATATATCTCCAGCGGTGCACAGACCAGTGTGAATACTGTACATATGTGATTTCTATCAATAAATTAATGACCAGCTACTCAATGACCATGTCATATAGTTATTAGGAAATGGTACTTATTCAATATAAGTAATGAATTTCCCCTCTTTCTCCATGATAATATGCCACAGTTGCGATCAGCAGAGGTATGGGTACTAGATCCCTTTAGATATAATAGAGATTGAGTGACCGGCACACCTTGGAAGGCCCTGGAATGCCCTCCTGCTCTGAAACAGTCCAGATTTAATGACTTCCATGGCACATGAAGGGCCCATTTGATTCCCCTGGCCTTCAAAGGAGGGTCTGTAGATTGAGATAGTGGCCAATGTATTTTGAATATGTGCTGTGGCTTGGTAAGACGGGAAAGATGTTTCTCTAATTTTAAATAACTGAATGGGTGTACGGGGCCTGGATAATGGGCTCTTTTATTTATTCTATATCAAAATAAGTAAGTAAGTAAGCAAATAAATAAATAAATAAAAGAATAGGGATAAGGCACACGACTTGCACACACATACTAGTCAGGAATTTCTTTTCTTCCTGAGGAAAATTTCAATGAGGACAAAAACAAGTGTAATTTTTCTACAAAAATAGAAAACCAAAAATTACATTTTCAGCCAAAACCCAGAAGTTTTGGGTTTTTAGCCAAAACGTTTTTGGGTTTTCATTGTTTCGATGAAAACTTGACATTTTCCATGGAAAGCAGATATTTTGTGCAAAAAAATGTGTTTGGTCAAAAACCCAGGCTTTGTTTCTTTTTTTCCTCCAATAGAAATTTTTCGACTAGCCTTCTATATCACTTCCCAGCAAAAGTAAGGTGCAAAGAAATGCAACTAAGTAAAAGATAAATTACTATTTTTTAATAATCTTTATTTGCTGTTGTAGAAAATATGTTTAGAATGCTCACCACAAGTAGCAGCTCAGCCCTGCAGCCCGTATTGGTGCTTTAATGTATTCTTTTAGAATGTTAATTGGCCAATCAAAAAGCATTCTTACACATTTCACTGAATTGGAAGATATTACATCTAAAAGAACCAGAGGGTTATGGCAGAATGTGAAGAATTGTTGTACTTTACCCAGCGAGATTAGCTTGACAGTTGAGTACTTTGATTGACTTGTCCACTGATTTCTAACATTATTAAAATTAATTGATCCCTCCAATCATAAAGCACAGCCCATAAAGAGAAAGACTGATAGCAACACTTATATTCATCGTTACATGAACTGGCATAATGTGTATATGGCAGAGTGATGAAATAGGATATAATTGAATATTCTGTGGTAACAGTGCTGCTGAGGCACAGCAAAACGGTGAAGTGGGAGTTTGGGAAATGTAATGCTTCATCTCGCTTTCTGCCACTCATCTTAATGGGACTCCCTAGTGAGCCCTCAGAGGAATCAAATATGGTAAAAGTGTGGCAGTGCATTGGTTTTAAAACCCTGAGGGGACAATTGTCTGAAAATGCAGTTCCTTGGAAGGCTTTTTTTCACAGCTCTCCATTGACTGACTGGTGAGACTAGTAACTTTCCTTTATATGTAAATATGTGCAAGGAAACACTCCTTAATGAAGCATAGCCAAAGGGCCGCATCCAGAAGTTCTAACTCAAGGCTAAATCTTCAGAGGTACTAAGCACCTGCCAATGCTGCTGCCCTGGATGTGAGGGGTGTGTATACCCCAGAGTATGATCAAGTTAATTGCAAGCATATTATGTGCACTCAACCACCCTGAATTAATGAAACAGAACACCACATAGTTAAGGGTTAATTTGAAGACAGGCTTTCAGAAGCAAGGTCAAAACTAGCTACAGTTTCTGCTAATCAGAATGGGAGGAAGGGACAGACAAGTAAACAACTGAGACTGAAAACCTTGAATCTAGATGTCTCTGATATTAAAAGTTTATTGAAAGTTAGAAAAATGATGATCCAGGAGGGGTCATTATGACCTATGCGTTTTGTAGAAGTTAGTTATAAAACATTAGCTAATAGACTGTACTTTGGAGCTGTCCTCTGAAGCCATCTTGAAAGACATTTTTCCTGACACCCTTTCTCCCCAGTGGATGAGCAACAGGCCACTGCGAACCTGCTGTTAATTACTCAATACCATTCTGGAATGTTCTAAACCTACTGCTTGTGTCTGTGTGTGCTTAAATCTAATAAACTGCAGTGTTAGACAAGAGCATGCTTACTTGCAGTTAATCCTTGATCAGACAGAATTTCTGTGTTTCTATTGATTTATTCCTAACACCACCTGGAGTGAAATAGTTATGTTGCCCCTGCTGTGGCTTCTGAAAACCCCAGGTAACACCAGCACTGACAGAAACAGAAGCTGCAGGTGCCCAACACATCTCAGAATTCATGTTTGCTCAGTTTTTATCCAAGGACTAAGTAAGAAGTTAACCTATTAACTAAAGCTGCAGCCCACAAAGTATGTTATATGTTGCTGTGGGTATCATAAGGCACAGTGCATACTTAAAGCACTATATAAAGAAAAAATTTCTATGTGCATTTATCTATCATTAAAATCCTACATAAATATATACAAACTAGCCACAGACCTCAGGCTCCTGGAAAATTGCCACCCAAGGCCTTGGAATTGCATAAATTGTGCGCTAAGGACCTGATCTTGCTCCCACTGAAGTCAGTTTTGCCAGTGATCTCAACATGAGCAGGACTAGGCTTTAAGAAGCCATGTGGAGGTGGTAGGAATACATGGGGGATAAGAAAGGAGGGAAAAATCACAAGACAATGTACAACAAGGAGGAAGAAAACAATGCTGTGAAGGGGGAAGAAAAGAAGGGGAGGGAAATAGGAGCAACCTGTGGTGACTTTCAATTGCTGCTAAATTTTAAAATGTGTTCCACCAAATCCATCAATGGCATAAATCCACTGAACCAATATTTTTGCTTCTTTAAAAGAAATTGTCTTCATTACTTTGGACTTGTCACAATAGTTCACTGAGTAAGAGACCAGTGAAAAATAAATAGACAGTGTCTTTTTCTGAACAGACACACCACTGGTGCTATATAAATATTCATAGATAATTCCTTTTTGGTGACCTCCTCAGGTGTCTCCATCACCATGCAAACCTTTCATTCCCCATAGGCAGAACTGTTAATCTAATAAAGATGTTTGCAGAATGACATGTAATGTAAAATAGACGTAATTTTTGTTATAAATGTCAGTTATAATTAAACTGATTTTGAGAAACATCTCGGTTTTTCTACCATTGCACAGCATTGCAAACAATGTTGATTATTATAAAGAACAGGAAGAGGAGTCTTTGGTATTTCATCAACCATAAAAAAATCTTAATAAGACATAATTATGAAGAAATCCACTACATTCCCTTTGCATTCTTCTGTTTCCTGAAGTGAGTCCCTTGCTGATGGAACTGATTTACAGTCTTCATGCACTCTCTAGCTATGCTAAAATGTGCTTATACATAGAAAATAATCACATGGTTTTTGTTTTTGACATCACTGACTTGGAAATATTAGGCCGAATTCTGCCCTTGGGTGAGTATATCTAACTTTCATTGAAGCCAGTGGGAGCTACAAATGCAACAAGAAGGGCAGGGCCCATAGTGTCTTCACAATAATCCCTGTTTTTGGCACAGTTGCTGAACCAACTTTTTTTGCCAAGCTATTTACATAAATGGTACTCCTACTCGCATTATTAAAAAAGGCAGCAATAGCAGCAGCATCCCATTGTCCTTATATTTATTTAGGCTAAGCTAACTGGGTTCATAAGAAAGAATAATTTGTCTCCAACTTAATACACTTGAGCTCTTCTTCCACTGTGTTTCAGTGGAATTTGTCCTTGATACGTGCATTTCAAAAATGAACTTAGTTAGTGTACATTTAAATCTTGGCCATTACAGTTAGCTTCGGGCTTGTCTACACTTACAGTGCTGCTGTAGTGCTGAGTGAAGACACCACCTACACCATTGGGAGAGCTTCTCCCATTGGCACAGGTACTCCACCTTCCCGAGAGGCAGTAAAAAAAGTTTCCGGAGTAGACCTTGCCTAATTTTGTATTTTTCTTACTGCTTGAAGTTGACACCAACATGATGAAACCATGGTACAGCACCATTAAAATTAAGGTATTTAAGAAAAGAAGGGACAAGTTCTAGCTAATAGCAGATATAACTGCTTTCCTGAGCAAAAGTCACCAGCCCTCAAAGGCAGATATATGAACAAAGAACAATAAAGACAGAGGGACGGGAGGGTGTGGATAGGGGTCAGAGCAGTCAGGGGACAGGGGGTGGGGTAGGGGGTAGGGTCCTGGGGGTAATTAGGGATGGGGGTCTCTGGAGGGGGCGGTCAGGGAACAAAGAACGGAGGGGGGGCCAAAGCAAGTTTGATATAACGCGGTCTCACCTATAACGTGGTGAGATTTTTTGTCTCCCGAGGACCGCGTTATATCAGGGTAGAGGTGTACTTCAAAGCCACGTGCCAATTCAAGTCCAGCACAGGATTTGATCCTCCATTGCCATGTACCTGGTATAGTCATTTACAACAAGTGGATGTAAAATGCTGCCAAATTAGAAAGATTGTGTTTTACACTTTGGACTCACTGTTCCCTGATTAATACACAAGAGCAGGGCATCAGAAAACCAGGGTCTCTACAATTCAGGCAATGAAATTGAAGCATGAATCACAGGACTGAAAAAGACTAATACATATTTGAAGTTTGACACTCTCTTCTAAAATATCAAATAGAGTGGCATTTCATTTCATTTTGATTAAAGTTTGAGGTCTGGTTCTCCTCTCCACTTATACCATTGTAAATCAGGAGTAATTCCAATGAAGTCCGTGAAGTTAACCCTGGTGTAAAAGTTGGGTAAGAGAGAGGAGAAGGACCCAGGGCTCTTTTTAATGTGAAATAGCTCTCAGGTGAACCATGAAGTGTATCCTCTTTTGGTTGTTTCACACAAGAATTGAGTTTTGACTTCTTTACATCCAGCCTCCACCACATGCATATTCATTCTCCCACAAGACAGAAAAAAAATTGGCGTTAGACTGTCAGAGAAAAAAAAAGTGGGGAGAAGGTGGTTAGTGTTTGGGGTTGGAGGTTGCTTTTGTATTTAAAAGGTCTGATAGCATCCCCCACTCTCCAAAAAGAGTCCTTTATTTTCCAATATCAGATATGTCAAACCTCTTCTTCCCTGTTTCTGCTGGAGGTCTCAGTTAGAGGAGCCCAGGATGTAAATTGAGAGAGATCTGAGAGTTCGATTGTGGAGTTAATTCAAGTTCTGAATCAGGGGTAGCAGGTAGTTGTACTGCCCTTGGAGCAGAGACCAGACTATGACTCTGAGAATCACTGTTCAGTCCCTGATTCCTCCTTTGCTTCGGTGGGAAGTAATCTGCTACTGATTTGCCAGCGAGACAAAGGTGGATGAGGTAATAGCTGTTATTGGCCAGCTCCTTGGAGTTCAAGAAGATCATCCAATAAAAGATATCACTCACCCACCTTGTGTCTCTAATATCCTGGAAGCGACATGGCTACAACTACACTGCATACTGATTTGTCAGTCACACACTTTCAAGCCAGAAGGGGCCATTGTGGTCATCTATTCTAACCTCCCTACTTTGCCTGCTGCACTGGCAGGCACGTTTTGGGGAGTAGAATCAAGGCTCAGCCCACTCCCTGCCTCTGATCGCCATTCCCCCGCCCTCCTGTGGAGAATAGTGGGTGGGAAGAGTAGTAGCCCCTGCTAAGATATGGTAGCCTGTCCTCAGCTGCCCATGGCTGGTAGCACTGCCCACAATCTCCACAGCACTGCACACTATGGCCTCACTGTCTTCCACATATCCCTTCCTGCCCCTACCCTGCCACCATTCAACCCACCTAACTCTGGAGGTTTCAAAGGGCCTTGTGTGATGCTGCTATGGCAGCCCTACCCAGTGTCTGTATCAGGGGAATTCTCCCCTGGCCAGCTAAGGCGCTTTCCCACTCTCCCTCACAGCATGCAGGAGCCGGGGGGAGGGGAGATGGAATCCCTCCCTTTGCTCCTGAAGCTGTTGTTATTGCTAACTTCAGCTAGACCGGTAAACAAAGGGACATATACTGACTCCTACAAAACTAAATATATAGCAAGATATAATAGTGGCCAAATTGAGAGCAATGATAAAATGGTTGGGGGGGGGGATGAATTGTTTTCTCAACTTTCCATTATAAGAAAGAAGAGTTAAAAATGAAAACTATAGTCAATAGTTTTCTCTTAAGTCTCAAACCAAAGCCTACTTGAGTCAACAGGATCCTTGCATTTACTTCATGGGCTTTAAGTTGGGGCATTATTGCTTTAATCCAATCTTGAAAGGTAACCAGTGCTCCTGTGCACTGTAGTAACTACAGATGGTTGAGATATTGGGACATTAGTCACAAAAAGTTTTCTTTTTTTAATAAAAAAATGAAATTCAATTTTTGACCAGTTCTACAACTGGTTGGAAAAGGGGATGAATTCTTTGCAAATATTTTGCAAAAAAAGTCCTTTTTTAAGCAAAAACTTTCCGATCTGAACAATTTTGACCAGCTCTAGTTTTAATTGCTTGAAATACATAAGGATGAAATATGCACACAGCCAGCAGTCCAAAGTGTGTGATGGAAGGCTTCCAATACAGCAGAACTGCTGTGGTTCCACAGCGTAGAGGAAAGCTGCTACAGAACAGGCATACACACTATGCCTGGCAGAGGATAGTTCAGTGTCAACTTTTTGTCTACCAACCCAGGCAATAAGACAAAGTTGTGGGCAGCTGGTGCAAGATCCCACATGGAGGTATACAAGGGATGAAGTGCTTCTGCAGGTCAGGGATGGGGGCCTGTCCCCCCAGTCCCCGAATTTCTCCAACATGCAAAACCAATTTCCTGCTAGTCTTCTGAATTTCACCTTCAGTATGTTTTTTGTTTATACAAGAATTAAGTGTGGGCTGCCTTCTTTCACTGCAATTTTAAGATAAAAGTTACACTTCTGGCTAAAAGGTTATTCCAATGTAAGTAATGAAAAAAGGACAGACTACTGTTTCCAATTCTGGGTATGTTTACAATGTAGTGTCAAAACAAAGAGGCATCTACAGTTTACATTTAGAAAACTTCAGAAATTTTACTGCAATAATTTTTTTTATGTGACTGTTTCAAGCTATTTTTTGCTAAAGCAGTAACTGGATTGTGGTGAATGTATGAGCATACCCTGACCATTACTGAATGCTGCTATGAATTAGCAGCTGAGTTATTTGCATTAAGGGATAAATGGCAAAACTCCTCTCTCCTAAATCTCTTCTCATACAAAAATGATTATTCAGATTAGCTCCTATACAGAGATACCATTGTGCCATTTTGTTAGCCATTGTTTCAGCTTCAAGACTATTGTATCTAAATATTAAATTTGACTACTAAGTTTTATAACTTCAATAGTCTAACATATAGGTGATGTGTTTGTATATATGTTATACAGAGTTGTTCAAAGAAAATGTGCATTGCTCCATCTACATTTCTTGATTGCTGAAGCCGAACCAAATTAGCATTCACAGCCTGTATTTCCCTAACAACAGGCTTTCAAGCTACAAATAATTTGTAATTCAAAAAGACTTTTGGTCCATAGATTCTGAGCATACAAAACATGTTTGGCACTTAAAAATTCCAAGATCTGTTGAACACAACTTCTTAGTTCACATTTTCTTTATTCCTGTTATGTTCCAGTGTAACATTAATAAAAGACCGTGTGATTTGATAGAAGTGGGAATTTTTATTAGAAATTCAGTTCAGAATAGGTTTATTGCTAATATCTGAGGAAATCTTAACCAAAGTTGACCACAAACCCTTACTTTGGCTCCAAACGATGTAATGTCCTTATGGTTTAACAAAAGAGAAAGATCTTGAAAAAATAATTTCATATGCAGGTTTGAAAAATACCAGTTGCCACTGAAGACTTTTGATGTCTGTCTTTACAACTGACGGTAGGTACAGCTATTGTAATATTCTTACTTCAGTAATTGATGCTACAAGTTTCAACCTGATTTACTCATTATTTACATTCTATATTTCATTGTTAGATAACGCTGAATTATTACACTTGATTGCATTCCTTAAAATTATGCTTTTTATGGGCATTCCTTAGCAAATACCAAATCACTAGTTAAAAATAAATAATTACAGTTTCTTGTCATTAAAAAAAAGAAAGAAAAGGGTCACTAAAATGATACTTTTTCCCCTTTTTTTATACATCAAAGTAATTTAGTTATTTTTACTATTCTGGTATTTTTAGGATGTAAGAATTCTCTGTACATGTTTTGATGAGGGTAAAATAAGTGTTTCATTGTTGGTTCGCCTGCACTTACTCTACTTTTCTAAGAAGAAAGTTTTGAAGAAACTTCAAAGAAACTTCCAGTAAAAAGGAAAATCTACTCCCACGCCCCACTTCCCTCCCCTCCCCCCGACAACACCTGCTTTTCAGTTAAAGATAGGGAAAAGAATAGGGGAAAGAAGATAGGAGGATAGGACTGGAGACAGGGGAGATTGGGGGCGGGGAGAAGGGGATATATGGAAAAAGAATAAGTGAACATTTCAAAGAGGACTAGATCAGAGTTCATTATCAAACCGCTAATACATGTCAGAAAGATCCACATGGATCATTAGTTCAGTAGGCAAGCGCAGGGTACATTTATACCAAATTTACACAAACTAAATGTTCATGTAGACAAGCCCTTAAACTGACCCATCCCTTTACTTCTCCAGAATATCATTTACAGCAGTGTAATTCCACTGATTCAATTAAGTTCTGATTTTCAAGGGTATAACTAAGATCACAAGACGACTCTAATCTGGGCTTCTAATTTAGGGACTGATTCTGCTACCACTCAAGTAGGTAGAATGTAGGATGGCCATATGTCCTTGAAAACCAGGAGTGTCCCCATTTTCAGGGCCTGTTCCATTGTCCTCATCAGTGTTTTGTCTCAGCTTTTTTAACCCCCCACAGCTCCTATGAACCCTTACGTGCAGCAAGACAGCACAACGAAAGAATAATTAGTCAAAATTTTCCATGGAAAGGAGACACTGTTTGTGAAAAATATTGTGTTGGAAACTCCATTTTCCATCAAAAAAATGTTTCTGACCAGCCCTAGTGAACAATTTCTTCCCCTCACCCAGTTAACAAACCTCCACTGAGCAAACCTCCCTAACAATCACAGAATCAGAAAAGTGTAGGACATCTAGTCCAGTCGCCTGCATTGAGGCAGGACTAAGTAGCATCTAAACAATCCCTGACAGGTTTCTTGTCTAATCTGTTCTTTAAAAAACTTCCAGTGATGGAGATTCCACAACCTCCCCAAACCATCCTCTGTGTGCACACTATGACAGGTGTCATGATTTTTCATTTTGAAAAACTGGTCACCTTAAGTCAATACCAAAACCCTGACTTCAACAAGACCAGGCCCAAACTCTACATTCTTTCAATAGAAATTGAGACTTGAAAGTGGGGGGATGAGGGAATCTATGCAGCAGGGATGAACCTTTTCACTGTGAAATGTACCGGGCCTCAAAGACTGGAAGAGTTTTTCTGAATCTAATAAATTCTGCCATTTGTGTTCATAAAAGGGGCGAAAGGGCTTTGTATTAAGTTACAAATGTCCACATCTCTCATTGATTTTCCATTTCCCCCCGCCCCCATAGCTACTCTGTCTTTTCTCCCCCAACTTCCGAGGCACAAGTGATACCTCTT
This sequence comes from Mauremys mutica, assembly GCF_020497125.1. Lineage (NCBI taxonomy): Eukaryota > Metazoa > Chordata > Testudines > Geoemydidae > Mauremys > Mauremys mutica. The sequence goes on along the minus strand of NC_059072.1, from coordinate 233,777,961 downwards.
GTTAGCACATCTCAATATGCACAGAGGATGTGGAGAAAAGACTTTGTGGCAAGATTCACAATGATGTACAAACAGAAATAAAGTTAGTGTGGATGTGGGGTAAAGCTATAACCAACCTGCACCTGAAACTCCCTGGCTATTCTGAACTCACTGCACTGTTAATACTTAGAATATTGCTATCCCATTATTTCTACTACTAATGGTTCAGTTATCTAGCATACACAAGGCCAGCTACTCCATACAGTATGTTATATGATGCTTCCAAGAGTACTCTGGGTTGTGAGGCACCTCACTACCACCTGCCCTTAGAACGAAGGAGTCTTGTCTGTGCCTATTGTGGATCACTTCCCTGAATCCACCAGCCTCTGGCAAAACAAGCACTCCCTTCCAGGCCTCCCCAGGCCTCACTCTCTCTGTACAGGCTAGTGATACACACTCACCAACCCTGGAGTCCTTCAAGCATCCCTCTGAAGTAGTCAGTAGTTCCACTGAACACTTCAAAAACTTTCAGATTCTCTAATCTCAAAGGAAGAGTATATACCAGCTGTGACGGTACCTCCCATAAGGCTTTATGGAAATATGCTTAGAATGTGTTTTATGCTACATATGCCATGTAACATATCTCCGTAAAGGTTATGATCTACTGAATGTATTAATCCTATTTGTATGCATGTATCATTTTTGTATTCAAAGTTATGAATGTTATGAATGTTGGCTGTGTACTGGCTTGATTTCTAAATAACCTTAGGGCTTGGCTACACTTACAAGTTGCAGCGCTGGTGGAGGCTTTCCAGCGCTGCAACAACACCCCGTCCACACTTGCAGGGCACAACCAGCGCTGCAACTCTCTGGTTGCAGCGCTGGCTGAAAACCCATCCCGGCAGGGGTATAAGGAGTGCAGCGCTGGTGATCCAGCGCTGCTCAGCAGGTGTGGACACTCACCAGCGCTTTAATTGTCCTCCAGGGAATAAGGAGTTATCCCAGAATTCCTGTGCAGCCACTCTGCACATCAGTTTGCACTCTACTGCTCTTGCCTCAGGTGACCCGCTCTTTAAATGCCCCGGGAAATTTAAAAATCTCCTTCCTGTTTGCTGCAGCCAGGTGTGGAGTGCAATCAGTTAATCAGTTACAGGTGACCATGCCTCCACGCGGCAAACGAGCCCCAACATGGAGCACTGGTGAATTGCAGGACCTCATCAGTGTTTGGGGTGAGGAATCTGTTCAGGCACAGCTGCGCTCCGGCCGTAGGAATTATGATATCTTTGAGCAGATATCAAGGGCCATGCTGGATAGGGGCCATGATCGGGACAATGCAGGGTGAAAGTTAAAGAGCTGCGGAGTGCCTATTACAAAGCCCGAGAGGGGAATCGACGATCCGGAACTGCCCCCACGACCTGCCGTTTTTACAGGGAGATGGACGAGATACTTGGGGGTGACCCCACTGCCAATCCCAGGATAACGATGGACACTTCTGAGCAGGCTGGGGGACAGGCGGAGGAGGCGGCGGGGGGGGGGAGAGGAAACCGCGAGTGAAGCTACTGGGATGGGGGAAGACACCCCAGAGTCCCTTGAGGCATGCAGCCAGGAGCTCTTCTCAAGCCAGGAGGAAAGTACCCAATCGCAGCAGCCAGCAGTTGCAGAAGGACAAGCAGAGGAGCGGGTTACCGGTAAGCGGCTTTTATTTTCTGGGTGGAAATGTTTCTGGAGAGGAAGGGGGGTTATGGCTGCATGCATGCCAGCCTCTAGATGTGGAATAGCCCGTTGATGTGGTCTATCACGTCGCGGTAATCTGCTTCAGTTATCTCAGCAAAAGCTTCATCCAGAGCGTGGGCAATATGCCTGCGCAGGTTTATAGGCAGAGCCACTGTGTCCCTTGTCCCAGTGACGGTGACGCGTCCGCGCCACTCTGCTGCCAGTGGTGGGGGGACCATTTCTGAACACAGGCACACCGCATAGGGTCCCGGGCGGAATCCACATTGCTCTAAAAGAGCCTCCCGCTGTTCCCTAGTGACTCGCAGTAGGGAAACATCTTCCAGGATTAAGTCCTGTGAAAAATGTTGGGAGACTCTTTAGTGAAGAGATAGGGAGATAAGATCACCCCTGCATCTGCATCTTCACTCAACCCCTCTAGCACTCCAGATTACCCGAAGCAACCAGCTCCCCTCTATCACTCAAGCCCCACTTCTATAAGCACCCCTCACTCACCATTTCGTGGCTTCTGTTGTGTTATGCGTGTGGGGAAAGGAATGCTCAGTGTAACAATTCATGTCTGGAGATAGTGGATACAATGCTGCCCGTGTTAAATGTTGTCATTTCTGTGTTTCTACAGTGACCTTGAGTACTGGACTGCCCAGATGTTCAACATCACAGAGGCTTCAAAATTTGAGAAAAAATCCCCGCAAGAGCAAAGAGGACATGCTGAAAACTGTTCTTCATCACTCTGCTACAGAGAGAAAAGAATTGAAGGACTGGAGAGAGAAGGAGAGCAGGATCCGCAAGAGAAATGCAGTGGCCAAGAGGAAAAGCACGGAGCGGCTGCTAAGCATCCTGGAGCGCCAAGCGGACTCTATAGAGTCACTCGTTGCCATGCAAGCAGAGCACTATCGTGCTACTCCCCCACCCGCCCCGTCCTTTTTGCCTTGTGCCCCAATGTCAGCTCAAACCACCTTTCCCCAGCATCCAGGTTCTTACCACCACCAGCTGCCTCCAACACCTGTACGTTCACCAACCAGCCCTGATACCTACCACCCTTACCCTCTGCATTCAACCCCCATCACCATGCAGTATATGCACCCTGAAGTGCAGGATTCATTAAACAGCAATCCAGACAGGACATATGCAAACTTGTGACTGTACAGTTCACCAACCCACACCCCTGCCCTCTTGTGTTCATGAAATGTTGTGTGTCTGTCTGTCTGTCTGTCAAGGAAGTTTTTTTCTTTTCAATAAAACAATTCTTGGCTTTGAAAACAGTCTTTATTATAGCAGATAGTGAAAGATACCTTAGCCCAGTAAAGAAAGAGGCACTGCAAATCATTTTAGGGATAATAGAATAACAGTGTAAACAGTGCAATTCACTCCCATGCAAGGCAGCAAACATTACTGTTGGCTTTCAGCCTCAAATTCTTCCCTCAAGGCATCCCTAATCCTTGTAGCCCTGTGCTGGGCCTCTCTATTAGCTCTGCTCTCTGGCTGTGCATATTCAGCCTCCAGGACTTGAACCTCGGTGGTCCATGCCTCACTGAATGTTTCACCCTTCCCTTCACAAATATTATGGAGGGTACAGCAAGCGGATATAACCGCGGGGATGCTGCTTTCCCCCAAGTCTAGCTTCCCATACAGACATCTCCAGCGGGCTTTTAAACGCCCAAAAGCACACTCCACAGTCATTCTGCACCGGCTCAGCCTGTAGTTGAACCGGTCCTTGCTCCTGTCAAGCTTCCCTGTATAGGGTTTCATGAGCCAAGGCAGTAACGGGTACGCGGGGTCTCCAAGGATCACAGTGGGCATTTCGACATCCCCTACTGTGATCTTCCTGTCTGGGAAAAAAGTCCCTGCCTGCATCTTCCTGAACAGGCCACTGTTCCGAAAGATGCGTGCATCATGCACCTTTCCAGGCCAGCCTGTGTAAATGTCAATGAAACGCCCGCGGTGATCCACAAGCGCCTGGAGAACCATGGAGAAATACCCCTTACGATTAACGTACTCTGATGCCAGGTGGGGGGGGGGCCAGAATAGGAATATGCGTCCCATCTATCGCCCCTCCACAGTTAGGGAAACCCATTTGTGCAAAGCCATCCACAATGTCCTGCACGCTCCCCAGAGTCACGGTCTTTCTTAGCAGGATGCGATTAATTGCCTTGCAAACTTGCATCAAAATGATTCCCACGGTCAACTTTCCCACACCAAACTGGTTCCTGACCGACCGGTAGCTGTCTGGAGTTGCCAGCTTCCAGATTGCAATAGCCACCTGCTTTTCCACCGTCAGGGCAGCTCTCAATCTTGTGTCCTTGCGCCGCAGAGTGGGGGCGAGCTCAGCACACAGTCCCATGAAAGTGGCTTTTCTCATACGAAAGTTATGCAGCCACTGCTCGTCATCCCAGACTTCCATGACGATGTGATCCCACCACTCAGTGCTTGTTTCCCGAGCCCAAAAGCGGTGTTCAACGGTGCTGAGCATTTCTGTGAATGCCACAAGCACTTTGGTGTCACACGCGGCAGGAGAATCGATATCGATATCATCGTCAGACTCCTCGCTGTCACTTTGGAGCTGAAGGAATAGCTCGACTGCCAAACGTGTTGTGCTAGCGACAGTCATCAGCACAGTCCTCAGCAGCTCGGGCTCCATTTCCCACAGAAATCGCGATTCACACACAGAGCAGAAATACACTCACAATGGCGCCAAACGTTGCCAGAAAGACAGAATGCTGGGATGTGAAGCGATGCACCACGGGGCGTTGGAACAGGAAGCGGAATGACCCACACACTTCCTTCCCCTTCCCACAATACTCAGCGCCAAAACGGCGCCAAAACGGGACGAGGTGCTCTGTGGGATAGCTGCCCACAATGCACCTCTCAATACAGCGCTGGAAAGTGCTGCAAGTGTGGCCACACTGCAGCGCTGGTAGCTGTCAGTGTGGCCACACTGCAGCGCTGGCCCTACACAGCTGCATGACCAGCGCTGTAACTCCCAGCGCTGCAACTTGTAAGTGTAGCCAAGAAAGCATTTGGTCAGTTCCTGGAAAAGGAATGTTGAAATTAAGTAGCTAATCAAGAAACACTTAAAGGACAATGGATCTTGGAATGCTCCAATCCACATAAAAAGTCTACTTGAGAATGTTCAAGGTAGCATGTAAACAATGTATGCTACCTGTAAAGACTGTGAGTCATGCATAGACATGTGACTTGCCCAGGTGACTCCTAAACTCCATCTTGGAGCTGGACTTTGCATAGGAGTGAGGAGGGGGTCTCCACTCACAAGAGAAAGTCTATTTAAACCCCTGGGAGACCCCTCCATTTTGTCTTCAGATGGCTAAAGAGCGAGCCTCTTCACCCCCCAGGATATTTGCAGGAAACTGGACAAAGGGCAGTGACTGAAAGGGGTGTGAGTGATTGCTGGACCCAGGCTAAAAGGAGATTAGTCTGTAAAAGGGAGCATTCTGGAACTGGTGAGGATCTTATCTGTATTCAGTTTGATTAGACATAGATTTGCGTGTTTTATTTTATTTTGTTTGGTGACTTACTTTGGTTTGGTGACAGGTTGGCTGAGATCCTTCATAGGTTGAAGGATAACTGAGGGTTCATCCACACCTAGATAGAGTTCCAAAAGTTGTCTTATTCCTAAAGAGGATCCCCCTGCTGTTTTTGTTTGTTCCTGAAAACCCCACGATCTATTGATTAGCATTTTGCTCAGGCTGTAAATGGGTGTCCTTGTGAACCACACAATACTCAATTTGTACATGACCAACCATAGATAAGCGTCTCTTCCTCCCTGCCTGACAGTAATATGTGGATCACCTTTTGGTGACCTGTCTTAATTCACAGACCTAGAGAACATATTTTTAGTATATATACATAACTCTTCACCTATTTTCCATACACACATTTTGCAATGATCATGATGACCATAGGCTTTCAGTAGAGATCTCACATGTCATTCTTTGGTGGATAAGTATGTAGACACCAGACCCAGGGAATCCTGTAATCCATTGTGCCCCTGTGTTCTCTACCAGTTGGTATCAAGAGATCCTTGGGTGACATATTGTTCTTCTTATTACAGCACAAAGAGCTTGCATTTAACTAAATTATTTTTATTTAAATGTTACATAACAGCAACAAGAACAGGCTGTAAGCAGCAGCCAGCCATGCTTTGTTCTGTACCTTGCAATCTAGACCCCACTTTCCAAAACACAGGATGACTTTTATTGTCTGCTGCCATGCCCCATATTCTTACCTACCAATAGCAACACAGGACAGAACTGTCTGGGTATAGGAGACAGGTGGGAGATTCTGTTTTGGAATTAGTTAATTTTCCATGTAAAATACTTTCTGATGAAGAATAGGAAGACCTCAAATCAGTTGCAAATCAGGTAATGGTAGACCGTTTTATAAAGTTGTAGGATTTCGAAAAGCCAACAGCAAACATATGAAATATCCTAAATAGCCTAACACATTTGGATCTTTGAATATATTCACACTGAAGTACATATTTTATAGCTGTAATTTATTTTGTGCACTAATTAACTGAACTGGTTCATCTCTATTCTTATTTAATTTTTTCCCTTATTTACTGTATTTTGTCTTCTAGGCTATAGATGTTGAGGCTATTTGCCTATCTTGTGTGAAAAGAGAAAAAATATCATAGAAGTGGGAAACAACAAGAATTTTTAGACTATTTATAGGTATTGAAGGGTATTCTACAGAAGAAATGTACCTTTTTAAAAACATAATTAAACAAAAAAAAATTCAAGAAATGTTAAAAGTAAATCAGATTTCTTACACTTTCAAATCAGTTAATTGTTTTTTTCATGTCTATTATCTGTTTTAATCATATAAACTCATTATGCTTGTATAAGAAATAAATTTTGACTTGAAAATTAAAGGCTCATTTAAAATCCATATTTCAGTGCAATTCAGAAATTTTCTTTTAGCAAGTGGAAATTGCAACAATATTTAAGTGAATTATATTACTAATTTTCAACAGACAGCCTCTACTGATAAGTAAAACCATCAGTCAATGAATTGGCAGCCAACATTACACACTATTTCATTGTGTAACCTCCTTTATATGCTAATTTCAAAAGCACAATGGCCTCTACAGATGGCTTTTGATGACAATTCTTTCCGTATTGCAACTGTCATAAGATGTGTTAGAATTGAACTGGCAGCGATGGAACACCCAGACAGAGCAGTATTAATTTCAGATGAGTTAACAACAACAAAACCCAAAATCTTATGTGCCAAACCAACCTGATCTCCCTCTTTGAGAAGGTAACAGATTTTTTAGACAAAGGAAATTCAGTGGATCTAATTTACCTCGATTTCAGTAAGGCATTTGATACAGTTCCACATGGGGAATTATTAGCTAAATTGGAAAAGATGGGGATCAATATGAAAATTGAAAGATGGATAAAGGGGAGACTACAACGGGTCATACTGAAAGGTGAACCATCAGGCTGGAAGGAGGTTACTAGTGGAGTTCCTCAGGGATCGGTTTTGGGACCAATCTTATTTAATCTTTTTATTACTGACCTTGGCACAAAAAGTGGGAATGTGCTAATAAAGTTTGCGGATGACACGAAGCTGGGAGGTATTGCCAATACAGAGAGGGACCGGGATATCCTACAGGAAGATCTGGATGACCTTGTAAACTGGAGTAATAGTAATAGGATTAAATTTAATAGTGAAAAGTGCAAGGTCATGCATTTAGGGATTAATAACAAGAATTTTTGTTATAAACTGGGGACACATCACTTGGAAGTAACAGGGGAGGAGAAGGACCTTGGAGTATTGGTTGATCACAGGATGACTATGAGCTTCCAATGTGATATGGCTGTGAAAAAAGCTGATGTGGTTTTGGGATGCATCAGGCGAGGTATTTCCAGTAGAGATAAGGAGGTGTTAGTACCGTTATACAAGGCACTGGTGAGACCTCATCTGGAATATTGTGTGCAGTTCTGGTCTCCCATGTTTAAGAAGGATAAATTTAAATTGGAACAGGTACAGAGAAGGGCTACTAGGACAATCCGGAGAAAGGAAAACCTGTCTTATGAAAGGAGACTCAAAGAGCTTGGTTTGTTTAGCCTAACTAAAAGAAGGCTGAGGGGAGATATGATTGCTCTCTACAAATATATCAGAGGGATAAATACCAGGGAGGAAGAGGAATTATTTAAGCTCAGTACCAATGTAGACACAAGGGATAGCCTAATTTTGGCAATTAATTGATCTTTGACTATTAGCGGTAAATATGCCCAATGGCCTGTGATGGGACACTAGATAGGGTGGGATCTGAGTGACTACAGAGAATTCTTTCCTAGGTGTCTGGCTGGTGAGTCTTGTTCACATGCTCAGGGTTTAGCTGATCGCCATATTTGGGGTCGGGAAGGAATTTTTTTTCAGGACAGATTGGCAGAGGCCCTGAGGGGGTTTCGCCTTCCTCTTCAGCGTGGGGCACGGGTCACTTGCTGGAAGATTCTCTGCACCTTGAAGTCTTTAAACCACAAGTTGAGGACTTCAATAGCTTAGATATAGGTCAGGGTTTTTGCAGGGGTGGATGGGTGAGATTCTGTGGCCTGTGTTGTGCAGGAGGTCATAGTAGAAGATCATAATGGTCCCTTCTGACCTTAAAGTCTATGAGTCTATGTGCAATCATTGCTTTTCATACTTACTCAGTACACTGGAGGCTTTGGCATGACCATTTTTCAGTCACAACATGAAATCAAGTTTGTTCCAACTTGCTGGATGACACTCATACTGTGGTTTATTTGTCTCTTGCATGTCATTTAACAGGTAAATGAGAGACATATTGCTACAGAAGACCAAGGTAATACAATATAATATTTACAGGTGTCATTCAATATAAGAAGATTAAAATATTTGCATAACTATGAACCTGTTCTTGTATCTTTTGTACATTCCACATCCCAAAATAGCAAATAAATACTATACAGTTGACTGCAGAAATTTTCTGAAGGTAATGCCCACCATTAAAAAGTCAACATCTGCTATCAGTTACCACACAGAGGTTTAGGAGATAACGGTGGCGTCCCAGATACTGCCATGTGGTATCTGTCGGCAAGAGCTCACTTTTTATTGTCAGTCACTGTAGGTGTTTGATAGGATCATCACAAGGGACATTTATAGAAGATCAGTATGAACTAGTAATTAAATTTAAAATACCCCAATGGCAATTATTAGTAGTTGGGGAAATTGCTACTGATCTAATAACTTTGTTTTACATTGTTTTAACTGTATTTACTCCAGTGGAGAGATTTCTTAGTATCAGAGGAGAATCAAGCCCTTTATCTTTACCTAGCTAAAGTGCTGCAAATGGAGAGCTAAATATAACAAACTTATTTCACACCTGTACTCTATACCAGCATAATTTATCTCCCAAAGGAAAGAAACAAGATCTGTCTCCAGGCTTATTTTATCCAGAGCCTAATTTTAGCCAAGTGAACAGATACAATACATTGTGAAGAACTAATTATTCCACAATTAAACATCATTATATCAGCTATTACTTTATATAAAACCTTTTATGATATTTCAACTAGGACATCATCCTTTTTTCCATATAGTAGAAAGAAATCTCATTGACATTACATATGTATGTGTGTGCGTGTGTTAGGATAACTTGCTATATAGAATAGTGGTTCCTCCAACACTGCATATAGTGGGCCAGATTCACTATTGCATTACTCTAGTTTATAATGGCATAACTCCACTAAAACCAGATATAATTTAGAATAAAAAATGCAGATTTCAATGGTAATTCATAAGTGTAAAACTGGAATAGCAGAATGGTGAATTAGGTCCATTATATGTAATGTTAGAGGAACCCAGATCTATATAGCAAGTTTTTCCAATTGTTTGTTGTACAAATCAAGAATATAAGACCACATTTTTCCAGATAGTCTTCTACTGTCTTCCCTGATACATAATATATTAACTTAAACTGTAATTCCCCTGTCCCACCTCACAGACAGCTCATGTGTGCTGTCAAACCTCTGCTGTTTAGTCTGCTATATAATTTGAACTATCATCAAACTGGAGATTTTAAAGGGATACGGTCAGTCCTAGAAATAACCAAGCTTTTTTCATCCTGACCACAGTAAAGCACTCAAGCCATTCAAATCAGGGCTGCAACTTTATAGCTGAGCAGCCCTTTAACGAGGACAGAATTTTGTTACTATTATGATCATATCCATGACATTTGTGCACACTCATTTCATACCTCTCTCCTTTCTCCAATGTGCACAGAACCCTAAGAGGTAGTCTTGCATTGACAGGGACTCCTAGGAGTGACGCTGGACAGCAGGCTTTGTCTACATCCACTGGATAGTTATTCTACAATGACAGCAACTGCACCTAGATTACATTTGTCACTTTAAATCACATCTCCATCTCTCTTTTCCTAGTGGACAGCTACTGACAAGTATAACCTTTTCATTCCACGCATCAGAGCTAAGAAACTCATTGACCCAAGGATGCCCCCAGGAATGCAATGCCTGACTCACTGAACACAAATACTTTTCAATTCTATAGCACAACCAAGGATCTCAAAGTGTTTTCCAAACTTTGAGGAACCAATCCTAACAGGACCCCTATGAGGTCAGTATGATTCCCATTTTACAGATGAGGAAACTAAGGAACAGGAAGAATAAGTGGCTTGCACTAACAATCAACGGCAGAGCAAGAAATAGAACCTAGATCTCATAACCCTATACAAGATCATTATTATTCCCTCAGGGTAGGGTGACCAGATGTCCCGTTTTTAAAGAGAGAGTCCTGTTTTGGGGGACTTTTTCTTATGTAGGCACCTCTTATATTACCCCTCACCCCTGTCTTGTTTTTTCACAGTTGCTATCTGGTAACCCTGCCTCAGGATGAAAGTTACTACTGTATGGTGGAATAGCACAAGGCACTATATAACACTTAAATTCCACGTATGTCTCTAAAACAGTGCTTAAGTGTATAGATGTATAGATATTGTGTTGTCCCTCTGGCCAACGGTGAATTTCATCCTCGCTGCACAGAGATTTTGATTAGCTGCCATATCCTTCATAAGTCTTTCAAGATGTATCTGTAATCATGTATTTCATTCAAGTTTAACAAGGATCGTAATCACCAACTTCTTGTCTATCTTTTCCTCCAGATACACAGGACTACTTGAACCACATATGTCTGTATTATTAAGTCAGGGCCTCAAAATGGACTAAGAAGACTATAGATACATATTTTTGGTCGACTAGTGGTAATTAGCTAGAAAAAAATTGCTGAATAGGTTTTGCTCAAGTTGAATTGAACTCTAGTCAATGATTAAATGAGTATGCTCAGCAGTAAAGCCCAGCTAATTGAACTCCAGCAGCAAGAGTAGAAGCTATGCTCTGCCTACAAGCAGTCCCTGTGAAGACAGGCTTCCACTTCCACTTAGAGGATAAAAGTTAAATGGCAGTCTCCAGTGCAGAGAAGTGAACTGAGTTAGATCTAATCTGATTCTCTACATCAGCATTGGTTCCTTGATCTTTCCACTACTCCAGCTGAATGCAACCAAGGAAAAACTGGAGAGAGTGTCCCAGATTAACCCTTGGTGGAACGTGATTGAAGTCATGTCATGACAGAAAGAGGCCCAATGTTATTTTTAAAAATAATAAATTTCAGGAAATGCACAAGCATTGCCCAGCTTATTGATCAAAACTCCCTTGTCAGTCGCTGCTACAGAGACCAATTAACTCATTAATCCTATCTGCAAAACTCTTGATTGATGAAGACTACTAAAATAAAAAAGAAACACTGATATTTCCTTGTAGTTCAAGAAATAGCCTGTGCACTGTTATTAAAATTAACACAACCTTCTTCCCCAAAGCCCCATCTTATCTATTCCAATCCCTCCAGTCTAAATTAAGTGCCTCTTCTCTGTTGTTTTTTATTTTTCTTTTAAAAAAATTTGCATTTCAAAGAAAACAGAAAATCTTGTGTCAGATAAAGAAGACAATAACTGACAGGTTCTTGCTCATGTTTCACATTTCCTTACCCTTTCAACACTCAACTTTAAGATATGTACTTGAATTCAGTTTTGCTGATAGAAGCACATCACCCAACCAATATAATGCACTGCATAAAGAGATGTCTACTCTTTAAGCTATGTTTGCCAGGATGAAGGATTCCTTTGAGTATGCCTGGGTGATTTTTTGTGTGTGTAGAAAATTATGTTATTATTATGCATTTATTTGTATTACCATAACATACAGTGAACTTGGCCACATCAGGGTCCCATTTTACTAGGTGTATAAGCACACAGTAAGAGACAGTCCCTGACCTGAAAAGTTTACAGTATAATTTAAGACAAAGATGCAACAAATTAGTGTAAAATGCAAATGGAGGATGAGAGTAACACTGATTACGCACATTCTGTACCTTGCCGCAATAAGTGGGGCAATTTGCCAGGCTGAAATGATCTTTCAGTATAGAGGAAATGGTTAAAAATGTAGGAGGCTCACTTGAAAGGTATGGATTTTTGGATTTTTATTTTCTGTATTATGCATTTCACTCATACCCTTTTTAGTTTATTTTTAAATATACATGAGGCTATATTCTGTCCGATAAATGACTAAGAGATGAGTGAAAAGACCAGGTTCAGGATGTAGAAAGCATGAAAATAATAATAAGGCATTTCAACACTTTCTGTATAATGAACTGGTAATTTCAACACTTTCTAAGTTACCACCTTCAGCCTCTGGCTGAACATTATTAACCATATTAGTCCGCCCAAGTTTATAATATATTTTGGAAAACAACCTGTTTTGACAGATCTGACTACAGGCTGCAGAGTCCTGCATTAAAAGGGCCCAGAAGGGAGGGGAGATCACGTTAAGCTTCTAACTTTTTTAGAGGGATGGGGGGAGGAGTTTATCAAACATATGTTTTTCCTTAAATAAGTTTTAGGGAGTGATGTTCTCTCTTGCTCTCTGGTTTTTTGGGGTTTTTTTCTCCCTTTTGTGAGAACCCCTCATTCTTAGAATGAATTCCTCTTTGCAATAATTTGTCATTTCCTTCAAAACCATTCTTTGCAATGTGGTCCTTTGTTAAAGTCAGGCAGAAGAATGCATTTGTTTTTGCAGTGAGGCACAAATTACATTTCTCTTTGGCATTCTCTGTGTGGACCTCTTCTAGTGGTAAACTGCAGTTTCTGAATACTAATGTGTCTGGGAAATTAAATTATTTGACAGCCTTTGATGTTATATTTGGAGCTATAAAAATTAAGCTGTTATTTATACTCACATTCAACTTCTGGAGTTAAACTTAGTTTCTGATGATACTAAAGTTGATAACAAAGTAGCTTTGGCACATGCTAATTTTCTTACCTCTGCAAATCCATTCATCGTCCTCTTGCTGTATGTGTGTATGAGACAGAGAGAGAGAAATGTAGGTGTATTTACATATGTATTTATTCAGAATCTGAATATTTTTTTAGCAAATTCTAACCTCAGTATAATATTGCAGACAGTCACCTTACAATCTTACCCCTGAACCTCTCTTGTTAAACCAATGGGAGTTTTGTCTGAGTAGGCTCTACTGAACTGAGTCCAAACGACTATCCTACTGATTTCAATCAAGCTGATCGGAGTTTACCAAGCCACTTTTATAACAAAAAAATGTCCTGTTCTTAGTGGTCAGACCATTTGAACTGCTTCTTGTGTCCTAAAGTGAAGAAACCCTGCTGCTAATGCCCATATTTGTGCATATAAATCTCTAATCTGTCAGTCTAGTTCCCCATGAATAGTCTATTTAGGCTGGGTTTAAAGCAGTGGGAAGTTGACCTACGCGAGAGAGTTCTCTTGTAAAACGACCGGAGGTCAGTGTTATTATCTCTGTAGGCTACCAATGGTGCATTTGTTCCACCCTATGTATGAGTCATTCATTTATAACAAGCTCCACTGCACTTGGAAAGTGCTGGGAGGGATGGGTATGGAAGCTTATCTCCTGTCAATTGGCTGAAGCATAAGAAGACTCAGAAAGAGATGTTCTGAGTATTTAACTGATCAACTAGAAGATGATTAACTTTGGTATAAATAAATTAAAGACAGACCTTAAACCTGAATACTGGTAACACTATATTATAGATAACCACAATTTCTATTTTGACTGCCACTTTGCTATAGTCCTTTATCTTTTCTATTTGTCATTCTCCTTTAATACAGTAAGATTTTTACTGTCAACAATTCTATTTTTCTTTAATATTTTAAAAACTTATTAAAACAAAAGCGAGTATTAGCAATTAGATCATAACCCAGTTACAGTATCAAGATGTGTTTTTTGTACCTCAGTCTTTTATCCACGCCATGCATGAAACTCTATAATAAAGCAAGGTTTATCATCAGACAATGAAATAACAATTCAAAGCAAATTCAATTATTTTGTATTGATTTAAGCTAGACCTTTCAAAGGAACCTAAAGGAAGTGCATAAATCCAACAGGAGCTAAGCAACTAGCTTCCTTCAGCTTCTTTGAAAATCCCAGTCTTAGCCATTTCAATGGTTTATCGCAGTCACTAGTTAATTCACCTTTGCAAGTGGGTACCAGAACCATAAGCAAACATGTCCTACACCATTCAACATATTTCAATAATACATCTACCTAGTAAATTCATACACAATTATTTATAAATTATAATACTAATATAGTCTTTAAATGTTTGCATGTGCGACACTGTTTAAATGACAATCATATCAATCTCAGATAATACCCTAGAGTTGCCTTTCTCTTCTTCCTAACTTATTCCTGAGGTCTCTTCTATAAAGCCCTTTTCACCTGTCCTCTTTATAGTATGTGGCATTTTTAGATGACGGACTATAAAACAAAAGAGAATTTAGTTAAGAATTTCTTAATACAAGGGAAAAAGATGTCAAGAGAGATAAAATTATGTGGCATTTTCCTGAAAAGATACAGAACAATGCAACTTGGCGGCTTGACAGTTCTCCCAGGCTCTGTTTACTGTTCTTGCAACATTCACAGTAAATGAGATCCCCAATCAGACAAGGTCAGAGTGTCACATTATCCGAATGCTGGATAAAATATAATGCAGTGTGCGCAAAGTGAATTTGGTACATTACTACGGTAGGTACCCACTAACATACTGACACGTTACAGCGCTGAAACTTGCTGCACTGTAAAGTGCCAGTGTAGACAAGCCCTTAGAAAGACCACCAGCCTCAATTTTACATTGAAATAATATGGGTAAGATGACTGTTAGACTAGGTTTAATATTTAGAGGCCATTTATGGAAAATGTGGTCTGGTTTTTTGAGCTGTAATGCAGGCATATGCAAGTGCAAAGATTTTTTAAAATAAATAAAAAGGATAAATTATTGTGGATGACAAACACTACAAGCAGACACATTTATTTACTCTCCCGGTTGTGTGATGTTTATTTTCAAATCAGATTAATGTGCCAAATGTGAAGTCACTTGCAAAACTGAAACAGTGGGATATAAAAAGGGGCAAAATAGGTCAGAATGGGTTTGACACCTTAACAGGCTGGTCTTCTAAATGACAGATTTCCCAAACACTCTGAGCTTCTTGTTGAGCAAGTGTCACAAGTTTCTTCATTGTCTCTGCCTAAGGTGTTAAACACTCACTGTTGTTTGATAACCTATCATCAGGCACCAAATGTGAGCAATAAAGAAAACTTCACAAGCTTTCTATAATGGTAGGATAAAACATATTTAAAAGCTTTTGAATAAATTTGCAATTTCATAAAATTACATTAATATAAGTAAGAATTTGTAAAGGTATTTCAATTTTACTTGGGAGAAAATTGGAAGCACGAGTAACATGCCATTTTGTAACCCAGCCCAACAAAGTTTCTTAGTAAAAATGATGTCAAGTATCAGAGGGGTAGCCGTGTTAGTCTGGATCTGTAAAAGCAGCAAAGAATCCTGTGGCACCTTATAGACTAACAGACGTATTGGAGCATGAGCTTTCGTGGGTGAATACCCACTTCGTCGGATGCAAGTGGGTATTCATCCGACAAAGTGGGTATTCACCCACAAAAGCTCATGCTCCATGTTAGTCTATAAGGTGCCACAGGATTCTTTGCTGCTTTTAGTAAAAATGAAACACTCATAAAAGGATTTGTCAGGAGTTTAAATTGTACTGATCTATTCCGATGATCACCATGGTGACTCATGATCAGAAAAACTTTTGTTTTCCAATTAATTGACAAATAAGCCCTTTGCATGTTCTTAGTTCTGCTGTGAATATCTTCATTTTCTGTGGTAAACAACATGTATATTATCTTTAATGCACAAACTCAAAATGCAAAATAGTTTCACTAGTGAAACTGTAACTTGTGCTCTAAAATCAGCTACATTCCACAATGGATCAGCAATCTATGCTACATTTTGATCTGCTCCTCCATATCATGACAAAAGCACAGGTACTTACACAGTCATAAAATATATACAATATACTTTTTTACTAAACAAAACCCAACTCCCAGCTGGCAGTCATTTTGGCAAACTCAGTGAGGCAGCCATGGATTAAAGCAGTGGTGGGCAACCTGCGGCCCACGGGCCACACGCAGCCCGTCAGGGTAATCCACTGGTGGGTCGCGATACAGTTTGTTTACATTGAGCACCCATGGGCACGGGAATGGTGAATTGTGGCCACTGGGTGCTGCGGGTGGCCGTGCCTGTGGACGGTCAATGTAAACAAATTGTCTCGCGGCCCACCAGCGGATTATCCTGACAGGCCGCATGCGGCCCACAGGCCACAGGTTTCCCACCACTGATTTAAAGGGAGTTACAGACTGAACTGTCTGTTCACCCCTAGAAGTTGTCCTTCCTGATTAGCTGAGGGACATCAGTGGACCAGTAAGGGGAAGCTTGTATAGTAGATCCACATTGTGTACCTCTTCGGTGAATTAAAGTTCCAAACATCCTCAGTTCAGTCATGGCCGGAACAGGGCATAATACCCGATATCAGTTCCCAGCCTGTTAATATGGGACCTTTCTGCATACAACTGGCCTTTTCTCACATGAATAAGGACCACTCACTTGAGTAAGGTTTTCAGGATCAGGTTTTAAATTACTTTAAAAATGGGAAGACAAATCGAGAAGACATTAATATATGAATAATGTTTGCTAAATTCTGATACGCTATATTGTGATGTGGACCTGATCCGACAATCCTAATTCAATAGGCCAGACCTCTAGGCTGCTTGCCACTCCCTCCACTCTAAACCAGAAGGCTGCTGGGAGACATGCTAGCTCAGCTGCAAATTAGAGCAGCCTGAAGCTGCTCTTACTTGCATCAGCAGATAATAGTTTCCAAGGAGCTGTTCTGCCAGTCACGATTGTACACCATACTTCAACACCACCCACTCTCACCCCTGATAAACCAGACACTGACCCTGGAATATGCCCTATTCTTGAGAGGGTCCATGAGCCAGCCCTATGTTACTTTAGGGTTTTTCTATGCTAAGACAATCCTCAGACACTGTCTTGAGGCAGCTTTAAGTTCCTTTTTTGCCACAGATGCAGCACAAAGGGGAGTAAGAACAGCTGAATATCTGAGCCAGCGAGTCTACTTGAGTGATGTCCTTATATGATGTCAAAACATTAATACACATGAATAGTTGTTGGAAATGTGTTTTATTATCAACAGTTGTCCAAAAGGAAAATGCTGCATAGATTTCTTCAAAGTACTGTATTTACTTTAACCACTTTCAAATCTATTATATAGTAACCTGTGTAATGCTGGACCCAAGATATAATGAGTAAATATATCACAGTTTTTCCCTGAAGATGATGATGACCTACTTATTTTAACCATGTAAGGAATTAAATCCTTTCCATCTAATACTTTCAAACTGCCATTAACACTAGCAAACATGAAAGTCAGATAACTTCTCCAGCCAATAGTTAATCTGAGTAGGGTAAATATTATAACTTCATGCAGCAATGCTCTCAATTGTTAATAAAGAGAGAGTAATATTATCTTGCAATAAAGCAACTGCACTTTTTAGTTTTGCTTGTTTCACTTTAACATAAATTGTTAGAAGGTTAAAAAAGTTGATAAACATTTATTACTCTTTTAATCTGTTCTCATTTTAATGTGAAACTCTATACTTTAATGATAGATTAATTTAAAAATGCTGAGTTATGAACATCAAAAGTGACTGAAAGACCTGGTGAATCTCATGGAAAACTTTGAAAAACTGAGAGTTGATTTTTTTTTCTTTTCCTCCATTCATATATTATTAAAAGTATTTGCATTAAAGATTTAATCTGCTCAGCTAGGTCTATGCTACCAGAAACCCTAACTTTCTATTTGTGACATGACAATTTTCATATGAGATGATTATTATTACACAGAGAGGATGATGACTTCAGATGGAGGAATATACAGCAGGGATAGCTAAACTTTTAGGAAACGTAATACTTTTGTCACACAGATGTCCTTAGTAATAAATAATGAAAGAGGGAAACAACCTGGCTGACTAATATATGGGCAGAACGGTTCCCCAAAAAATGTTGTTGAAGGTTTCTCTATGGAACCAGCTGTTCTTTAAAAAAATATTTGGTGAGTCTATGATTTTCTGAGGTAACTATGAGGGACTGGGTATTGTTTTCATTGATAAAAAGAGTTATTTGTCAGTTGTCTTTCTGTCAATGCACCTTTTCCAGCTGCAACTTCTGACCCTGCCTAAAATCTAAAAAAAAAAAAAAAAAAAGATTCTTACCTGCCACCCAGTGAGTGAATAATGAGACATACAGATATCAGTTAGAGGAATGGTCCAGAACCAAACAAAACTTAACAACCGTAACCAGGCCGAGCCCTTCCTGCTGGGTCTAACCAAACCTTCCCTCAGTGCTCTTGCCACCCAGAAGCAAGTATGGTTAGTTTTTATATGAACAGTGACTGAATGAACCAGTTTTGGTTTTTGAAGTAATGATACAAGGATATGTTTTATACTCCGTGGTGTTTTCTCAGGCTCTATGGAGACAGTTCTAGCAGTCCTGACATTGGTAAGTGTGCAGTAACACACACTCCTTTGTCAGTAGGGCCTGGCTTCAGTCATTTGTAAGTAGGCAAATAAGTTGCATGCAGTGAACATACCAACACTGGTACAAGTGGTAGCCATTATCTAATTATTATCACAGTTATTATTGATTATTAGTTAGGCTCTAATGATGCGTTTGCAGATATGTAAGACAGAAAGAAAATTCAGTTCCCTCCTTCATCAGCTTATAGTCAAAACATTGAAGAGACAATGGAAAGCTTTAAACAATCTTCAGATCTGGGGAATTCTCAGTAATGCAGTGCCTGCCTTTCTGAACTTCTTTTGGGGACTGATCCTGCAATCCTAGTTCTGGATAAACTCCTCTTATTTTTAAAGGGTGTAATCTATCCCCAGTTTGTTTTTTAATTTCAGTTGTTATTTCTACATTATAGAACCTATGCAGGCATAGCCCCTTAGTGCAGATGCAGCCTACACCAACAAAAGGAGTCTTTTGTTAGAGTAAGGACACCCTCTCCCCAAACAACATTAGCTACATCGAACAAAAGCTCTCTCTTCCATTGGCATAGCTGCATCTACACGGGGGGGTTTGTTGGCATAGATCTGTTGGTCAGGTGTGTGGTTTTTTTCACAACCCTGACTGACACTGTTATGCCAAAATCACTTTTAAGTGTAGACCAAGCCTTTGTCTTCTGTTGGTGGTAACCATTTAATTTTCTGATTTATTGTATAAGACATAGTAAACAAACTACTGTATGGTAGCTTGAGCCAGACATTCAAATGCAGAAACATCCAGCAGAGCAGAAGATGGGAAGTACCTATGACCACTACTATCCACAGCTTGCAGTTGTAGGAAGTTGTCTATATACTATGATACGTTTCATCTGATCATCACAAATGATCCCTGCTTAACCCCACCAGACTCCTGGCAATATGCTCTGCCTGGGAAATTTCTTAAGAACATAAGAATGGCCATACTAGGTCAGACCAAAGTCCATCTAGCCCAGTACCCTGTCTTCCAACAGTGGCCAATGCCAGGTGTCCCAGAGGGAATGAAGAGAACAGGTAATCATCAAGTGATCCATCCCCTTTCACCGATTCCCAGCTTCTGGCAAACAGAGGATAGGGACACCATCCCTGTCCAGCCTGGCTAATAGCCACTGATGGACCTACCCTCCATGAATTTATCTAGTTCTTTTTTGAACCCTGTTATAGTCTTGGCCTTCACAACATCCTCTGGCAAGGAGTTCCATAGGCTGACTGTGTGAAAAAAATACCTCCTTTTGTTTGTTTTAAACCTGCTGCCTATTAATTTCATTTGGTGACCCCTAGTTCTTGTGTTATGAGAAGGAGTAAATAACCCTTCCTTATTTACTTTCTCCACCAGTCATGATTTCATACACCTCTATCAGGGCTGGCTCCAGACCCCAGCGTGCCAAGCGCACGCTTGGGGTGGCATTTTGCCGGCAGGGCGGCAGTTGGCTCTGGCGGACCTTCCGCAGTCATGCCTGCAGAGGGTTCGCTGGTCCCGTGGCTCGGGTGGACCTCCCCCAGACGTGCCTGCGGAGGGTTCACTGGTCCCGAGGCCCGGGTGGACCTCCCGCAGACGTGCCTGCGGAAGCTCCACCGGAGCCACGGGACCAGTGGAACCTCCGCAGGCATGTCTGCTAGAGGTCCCCCGGAGCCGCGGGACTGGCACCGCCAGAGCGCGCCCCGCGGCGCGCCGCCCTGCTTGGGGCGGCGGGATTCTTAGAGCTGCCCCTGACCTCTATCATATCCCCCCTTAGTTGTCTCTTTTCTTTCTAGCCCCAGGTGTGGCAATATGTTCAGCCCTAAGCATATGATTAAGTAATACAATAGTCAAGTGGCTAATCTCATGTATGATCAGAGGCACCAGTGGTGTAGCAGTATTGGTGTATAGATATCAAGTAGTTGTCATGTGTTTTCTTTAATTCCAGAAAGGTAAATCTTGCCAGTACCTCCTAGAACTGAAGATTCCATATGTTGAGAATGTCCAAAAAGCAATGTATTTAGCCTAAACATTAAATAAATACATACATAACAATCCAATAAGTGTCAATGGGCCAGATTCTCCACTGAGCTGCACCTTGTGTGATAATTTATCCTGTGCAAAGTGGATGTAGTGCAATAGCAAATCAGAACTCTCATTCGAAATTCAGGGATACCATTTCACATCCATTTTGCACAAGTTTTAATGGCTATGCAATGCTGAAGACAGTGGAAAAACTGACCCAAAATGTTCCCCTCTTATTGCTTTAGCTCCATACCTAAGTCTTTATGATACATTTTTGGTTACTTATACACTGCAGGGAGATTATCCAGTGGCTACATTTTTCCTGCCTCTGTTGGTTTAAGCTCTTCAGGCTGCTGCGATAGGTAAATCTTATGATTAGATTAAGAACAAAAAATGCCTGTTTGTAATGCATAGGGTGAGAATCTTAGTAAGGAAGAACTGCAAGGGAAGATCAGCTTTAAGATCTAACAACTTTGGTCTATATCATGCTGTTGATTTTAAGCAGAACTCTTCCATGAAGCCCAATCAGCAGATCTGCTTAGAATCGGTAGTGTATGGGCCTTTGATGGTGCATCTCTCAGAATCATCTCTTTTTTTGGTGGTGCTCACAGATTTACTTCATTACTTATGTATGCGCAAATGCAGTTAACTCTTTAATGCCTTACTAAATTAATGTGGTAATAGTCATTAGAAACAAAATCCTGCATTTTTTACTTAGGGATGGACTTTGCTTCACATCTGTGCAGGTGTGTAGGGGGAAGAACAAGGAGTGCCCCTGTTCTTTGCCCCCAGAATTGAGCAGAATCACAATTTCCACACTCAGTTGAGTACAAGGACAGAGCAGAGTTAGTTGAACTAGGCACCTGAAAAAGGAGAGAGAGGATATTGGGCAACTGTCCCCTAACCACTACATCAGCCCACTGTGCTGGTTAGCTGGAGTGGAGAATGCAACTTCACTCTCATAAGCTGTGGCCCCAGTCCTCTGTGTGCCTGAGAACTCCTAAAGACACTGTGCTTACTCTATGCACAATAATAATATTTAATCTCTCCAGGTTTTTATACCTCACCTATTACCGAGGTACAAGAGCACTTCTGTGGTGAACCACCTGAAGCTTGTTAAAAAATTCAATCCTACCTTAAAGTCAATGGGCTTTTATTCAAGCAAAACATCCATGAAAGCCAAAGCTGAGATACAGGCAGGTATGTATTTCAGGTTCTGTCCCTATACAATGGCTTGAACATGCTGTACTAAAATATTATGAACAAGGTCAATTCAACCGTATTTCAACTTTGTCATTTAAAGGTGGATATGTGCAACCTAACCCTGCAGTTCTTTTCTAAAAGAGGAAAGCAAGATCAGGCACTTCAACCAGAATACTCTATGCTGTTTTGGATCTAGTGATTAATTAGTTTAAAACATGCCCCTACATTTAATAAGATAAATGCAAGACTCTGACCTGAATTGCAAAGATGTAACTGTACGATAATTTTACTGACTTCAGTGGAGCTATTAATATTCACATCAGCGTTAACTGAGTTTGCTGAACTAAAAATATTCCTGGAAAAATGAAGTCCAAAGGACAGCTGCACTTTTTGCATTTTTTCCAATTATGGAGCGAAAATTTATTGAAAAATGAGCACTACATACTAAGTTAGAGAGACCTGGATAATCAGAGACCTGGGAAGATTGTCTAAAGATTTAAAGTGATAAATTTGTTACTTACTTTGAAGCAGTCTTATTGCTAATTTGCCTTAGGTCTCAGAGGCACTGTCTGTCTTGAAAGCATCTGATCAACTCTGCTTCACTGATGATTGGGCTACTGTTAGATGCTACTTAATCAACTGCTTTCTAGATGGCAAAGATTTACAGCTGATTAGTCTGCATAGTTCAGTTGTTTTTTCAAAAGGTTCTAGGAAGGGATTATTTTTGTGCCCAAATAGCTCTAAAGAAAGGGCTTGCTCAGGGTCTGCAGTGTGAATATCCCGGATTCTGAACACAATGTTCACTGAAGCAGACAAAGCTAAGTTTAAAGAAGCATTTAATGTTTCAGAATGCCAGCCTTAATAAGTATCTTTTGGGGGGGTGCGGGGGGCAGCTTTCTTTTTTTTACTTTAGTGCACACATTTTTTTTTCCAGTGATCAGGGACATGCAGATAAAGTTGGATATATAAGGCAAGATTCAAATGTTTCCTAAGGAAAGTTCCTCATTCTACTTGAAGCCATGCAGTGGAATAATTCAGCCGCTAGTGACAATACTGTGTCCTTTCCTTGGGAAAGAGTTCTAATTCATCTTTGGCAGGCCAAGTTCACCAATTCAACTGTGCAAAATTAGAACAACACAGTAATCAAACTCATTCCCCTTCATTAACAAGTGGAACTGATACAAATGTCTAGGAGGAGAGCAGATCTGAGGGGGATCTAAGCCATTTCTCTGTACTGTACTCTGGCTGACCCATTAGCCATTTACAGGAAGAAAAAAGATAAAGAAGTGCAAGGGGCATTATATGTAACTGACTTGACTATAATCAATTGTCACACAGTAGATACAAAGTATTTAAAAACACAATTTAGTGTTATCCCCAAGGGGAAATACCTGTCTCTCCAAAGTTTATTCTATGCTTGAAATTGAGAAGTATTTTAATTTAGGCATTTATAATCATAAAAGGAATACACTGTGTTATAGTATTAAGGATTTTAAAAAAAATTGAAACCAGGAGTTGGGAAGGGATATAAGCTTGCGTATCACAGGGCATAAACCAACCTCTGCCTAATGGAGTCTAGGAAGAAATTTTCCCTGGTGACAGATTATTCCATAACTGCAGAGTTCCCATATTTGCCTCTGAAGAGTCTAGAACTCGCCCCTGTTAGAAACAGGATACTAGATTAAAAGGACCACTGGCATGATCCAATATGGCAGTTCCCATGTTCCTAATCCAATTGTTCTTGCCAATCTTTGCTTTTTGATACCAGAAATACTGACATTTACAAATCTAAGAGCTTGATCAACTGTAAATATAACCCACATTTAAGCCCTCTTTTCAAGAGCTCATTGAACCAGTAACTTCTTTATTCTATTGCTGGCTTGATGGCTGACATCACAGCACCATTATATACTAATGTCTGCATGGAAACAAAAGCTAAAAACCAAAAACATTACATTACAAAGCACTTTCTGTTATTTCCAAATCAAAAGCACCCGGAAACTTCAGTCAACCTATTTCTTTTAACCACTTTAGCTCTAATCTTCAAACCATTAATGCTCTACCAGCCCTATCTACATTATTGTGGATAAACCCATTACATCTGTCAGGACGCAACCACTACATAATGCATCTATCTCCAGATTTTTTCATATGGTCAGGATTACTTCATATATTTTTCATATCACAGTCTGTGCAAATGCCATCAACTCTGATTCTACTGAAAGGCTTTTCCTAATCTTTCACCAGATGAAAGAAAACTCCTTGTTTAGGAAAGCAAAAACAGAAATTTTCACACTTTCCTCCTAATTCCCCTCCCTCCCCACACACACCTTTTAAAAGCCTAATATCAAATGCACATTCTCTCACCTTCTTATGGGTGGTACTTAAATCATGATAGATTTACTCCATGAATACACACCATTTCTCTTAAATCTTACAAAGCAACCCTTCTGTGTTGTAAGTTTATAGTGCACATAACAGTGGCTCAGCATACTTTCCAGCAGAGCTATGAGTTTCTAGGCTAAGAAACCTGGAATGTTCCCGCTACTGCTGGCTAATGATCCTTCAAATGCACACTAATATGTCTGATAAAAGTCTCCCAGCATGAGTGCACAGAACGCTTACCGTAAGAATGACAGTACTGTGGGCAGGGCAAATCACTGACATCATTTCAGGCTGAATTGGATGCTGGAGGCACAAATTAAAACAGTGAGATTTTATGTCAGTGGGCTTTGACAGATGGAAGAGTGCATCAAATCTCTAACTGTTTAAACCATTAAGTCATCTTTCCACCTGCATTATCTTTGGCAAGGACTCTGTTGGAAGCCTGGAACAAGTCCTCATAGAGAAAATTCAGGAGTGTGTGTTATTCTAAAGAGAAATCAGCCTTCTCTTTTGAGGCAGAATGTTTATTTGGCTGCTGCATTTGTAAACTTATTTATCTTGTCTTTCACACATCCTCTCTATTCTGAAAACTGAAAATGGCCTTTCAGCTTCACAGTTGGATCAGTCAATCAAGGGCTACTGTCAGAGTCTTGGCTGCAGTGAACAAGAAAGTCAGATTGAGATTCACGGTGCATTATGATGATTCCCATTTATTTCCACTCCTTGTAAATGCCACTGCACACACAGTGCTAAATTAAGCCTGCTGGTCTTTTGAACTTCAACTGCTCAAGAATTTTGAAACTTGTAGAAGGATCTGTAACAAAAATGACCTGTACTTAAAGGATCCTTTTACAATGGTCTTCCCCGCTCATCAGGGGCAAATTCTGCTTTCCATTAAACCAGTATAAATCTGCAACACTTCACCATTTCAGTGAGTCACTCTTGATTTGCACTGGTATCAATTATTATTAGGGTTTGTTTGTTTGTTTGTTTTAATTTATGGAAACAACCACCAATAAATGTTCAGCACTTTCCAAACACATGAGAAAGTTGATCTCTGCTTTCAGGACCTCACAATCTAAGACCAGACATGTAGACAGAGGTTAGGGGAAAGGGAACAGTGACAATAGGCAAATTTGAATAGAGACTGGGAGTGGCGGGGTCATTACAGATATTGAATCTATTTCCCCATATTAAGTATCCTCACACCTTCTTGTCAACGCTCTAAAATGGGCCATCTTGATTATCTCTACAAAAGTTTTTTTTTCCTCCTGCTGATTATAGCTCATCTTAATTAATTAGCCTCTTACAGTTGGTATGGCTACTTCCACTTTTTCATGTTCTCTGTATTTATATATATCTTCTTACTATATGTTCCATTTTATGCATCTGATGAAGTGGGCTGTAGCCCACGGAAGCTTATGCTGAAATAAATTTGTTAGTCTCTAAGTACTCCTCTTCTTTTTGCGGATACAGACTAATATGGCTGCTATTCTGAAATAGGCAAATTATATACAATGTATATACAATTCAATTTGATTTGTTGTAAGCAGCACAGCAGAAGTGGGCTGTTAAGGGGGTTTATATAGGGGTTAATGTGGATGAGCAGAGGGAGGCCATACTATGCATAAGGGGCATATATACGTAGAAGGCAGGGATGTGATTGGGTGAGCAAGACAAATGAACAGGGAGCACTGGCAGAGCAAAGGAGACAGGGAACAATGTGAGGAGTCTGAAAGGAGAATAAGGAAGGAAAGGCAGAGTTATGTAGAGCTTCTAAGTTTAAATTAGATGCGATAGCAGATGGGAAATCAGTGCAGGTATTCCAAGCAAAATTAAAGCAGAATCTTGTCCTGTGTGCAAATAAACCACTTCAGGGCTGATACTGTCACCCTTATTCATGTTGAGTAGTTCTTCCTCCACAACTAGCCTAATCTGGTCAGATTCTGATAACCTGGCTCACACTGAATGACACAAATAGTTCAATTTACTTCAGTAGGACTATTTGTTCAGGAGGGTACTAGGCAACAAAAGTAAGGTATCAGAATCTGGCCCTTTGTGTTCAGTGGGCCTACACATGGAGTAAGGTACTAATCAACATAAATAAATGTGGCAGGATTGGGTATTTAATTTGTGTGCAATAGATCAGAGATGGCATTTGCAAGAAAAATTATGCCTTGCTTCTAGGCAATGGGTTAACATGTATCGTAGAAGATTTCAGTCATGAAATGGAGGAGAATATTTTTTGCTTTTCCTCCCACACCCGTTAAGCAACCTGTATTTCCTCTTGAGGATCTGTATAATGAAATTGCCAGATGAGAGCAGCTATTCAAAGAATAAATCCAGCATATTATTTTCCACTGTCAAAAACACTGGGGAATTACAAGTGAAGATGGAGAAGAATAGCTTAAGAAAAACATGCATACACTGATTACTGTAACTGGGCAACATCCTTCTCTCTGCGCTGCAGACTTCTACTGAGGACTCTGTATGTAAAATTTCCACTGACAGTGGGAATTCTGCTGACAAAAGGAGGACAGAATCCACAACCGAGATCAACACTTCAAGTATCAGATTCTGCGCATGGGACTTTTGTCCCTGAAGTCTAATTTTAGAAATATGAAAAGCAACTCACAGAACATTGATAACTAGAGGGTTGCTTTTAAGCCAGTCTTCCCCATGATGCTTTGAGGGTCATGCTAAGAGGGGGAAAATATAAGACTGCTAAACTTAAGAAAGATATAATGACCTTTAATACAGTGCCCTGTTGTTTTCGTTAGCCAGCAATGTCTAAATCACAGTGGACAGAAATATACAAACATCAGGTACCACCACCAACCAAAAAAATGAGTAAACAGCAGACGTTAAATATGCAGTTAATAAATATATGAAATATGGCAGAAAGTCTCAAAATGTACTAAAATGGGAGAGAAGAGAAGCACTGCTAGGAGCTAAAACTGTAGATGCCCTCCATCCCCCTACCTCCAGGAATCTATAATCGTGACAGGCGGAATGCAGGGAGGCAGAAATGGAAAGGCTGAGATCACTGAGTCAGACATACCACTGCTGCAGGGATAGGTTCTAACGGATTTGATTTAGTAACATAGATTTTCTGTTATGTGCTGACTAACAATTGCTTAATAAACTAAGTCAAGCTTGGTTATCTGAGGCCTTTTTAATTATTGCATATATCTGAACCTTTCAAATCATTTTCAATTATTGATTATGGATTACAAAGGCTACTTCTTTTTAAACTGTAAAAATGATAACAAATAAATCAACAACCTCCAATACGAAATAATACAAATGTCTGACCTGACAATGTTAGGTATTCTGTCTGTCTAGTCATCTGTACATTACAATTAATGGGATTTTAAACAAAAGATTTTTTTTTTTGCCACTGCCTTCATAAGAATAGATAAAAAATGAATTATTTGGTATTTAGAGACAATGTAGATTATAATTCTTAGAATGCTAATGAGGGTTATAACCACATATCAAAGAAGAAGAAACCTTAGTGTTGGGCATGAGTTGAAACTTGTATAATCAAAGTTACAGTATTGTTTATTTTAAGCTACAGTGCAGCTACATAACTAATTGTAATTCAGAACTTATATGTCTAGCCTTGGCCATATCCATCTTGCATAATTGCATCTTGCCAATCTAAATCTCCCCTGCAATTTCATTTGAATATTATATTATTCTTTATTTCCTGTCCTAAAATGCATATTTAACATTTATGTGATAGTGACTAGAGGCCATCTATGTCAGGACCCCGCTGTATAAATATGTATCAAGTGACAGTCCCTGCCCCAGTAATGTCTATGCCCAGTATAAATGTATTTATTACACACAAAATAAGGAAGTTAATAGAACATTTATTTAGATTGCAAAGTTAAGCATTCAAAAGTCAGAAGTGTCAGTATTATTACAGTGCAGTCTTAATTCTGCCTGTATGTACTCCAATCTGGGCACTGAATGAGGGTGACAGGTGATGACTGGCTTCTCATGATCTGCCCTGTTACATGTTAAGGCACAGCTAATGCCATCAAATCAACATCCAAATATCACCCAGTGAAGTCCTGGATTGAACAGCAATGGAAACAGTTAATTTGCAAAAAGGATTCTTCTCAGAGCCACTTCAAAAAAACCATAGGCCCCCATTCTATGAATTTGCCAACTGAACATCAAAGTTATGTCCTGATCTAAAAACTATGACCTAGCTTGCGTCATTCAAGATATGATTGATATCACCCTGCAAGAAGCCCATATCAAAGATGATGCCCAAGAATCACACTGCCATATTGCCGGCTACAATTTTGTTGTCTCCCTCCATCACCTGAAACACAGCCTTGCCACATACATCAAGCAAGTCATCAAGGATTATGCCATGGGAGATGCCAGGAGCAACCTCAGAATCATCACCATCTCAATAAGAATTGGCAAGATAATAGTGGTTAAGGTGTATAAACCATCAAATACAGACTGGCTTTCTCCCCCATTACCAACAGCCTATCACCCAGCTACATGAGTGATCATTTCGATAGCCACCAGACAACACGGGCTATAATAGTAATGATACTGCAGATTGGACATCAGACAAAGACATGCACCTTCTTTTCGATGCAAAGGACAGAGGCACTTTTCATTCTGCCTGTTAGAACAGAGATTGGTCTCTGTTTCCTCACCAAAGACTAGTTTGGAATCCCTCAGAATGCCTCCAGAACTATTCTTAGCAACTTCCCACTCAGACAGCATTGACTGGTGATCATCCCCATTGGCCCTGAACTCCCAGCAATCCTAGCTAGAATTCACTGTGACCAGTAAGGCCACCAGACACGCAATCCTAACAAAGCCCAAAAATTTTGATCATTTTACCCAGTTTGTCTGAAGACCTGCAAGAAAAATATGTCTCATGGGTATTGAAAAGGATAATTCCCATACTGGAAACCAGAAACAGAAAGGCTATTAAAGCAATACCAAATGTCTGGTAACTCGAACACTGCAACACCCCTATTAGAGTCACTGAATTCAGTGTACCATCAAAGATGCATCGAGCTCTTTGGAGCTCTGGACTTTACTCACGCCAGCCACAAAGCTTGGCTATTGCTGCCTCAGCTTGGGGCTGCAAACCCAGTGAAACATCAAAACCCTGAATGCTCCTTATGAATTCAAAACCACCAGGGGACAAGTCTATTAAAGGCAAAGTGCACAGAGACCTCACTGCCTGCCTCCTCCCCTCTATCAGTGCCCTGCATTGTTGAGGAGGTAAATAAGGCCTCCACTCACCAAAGGCAGGAAAGCTGCAGTACCTGAAGGTGTCTTCGTGGAATTTCTGAAAAACCTCAGAGCCAAGGGACAGGAATGGCTCACAGCACTGTTCTCCGATATCCATTCCTTAGGGCTTGTCCTGAGGATCTGGCATAAGGCTATGGTCATTGACATTGTCAATCCCTCATTGTACTGGCCTGTATTACTCCTCTGCACATTATACAAGCTCATGGAGAAAATATTACTAACAAGAATTAGGCTGCTTGTCACAATGTTACCAAATGAACAAGCGGATTTCCAACCAGGCTACAGCTGTACTGACCAAGTATTAGCCTTAAGAACAGACACTGAAGTCGGATTCCAAGGAAAACTCAAGCCAGGGGCAGCTTTCTTAGACTTATCTGCCATATGGAGCAATGGCCTCCTCCTAAAAGCCAGAAAAATTATCCCATGCAATGCAACAATAACATTCTACTGATACATTCTGACCAATCACAGGTTTCATGTTTCCCTTGGTGACCCAGTCAGCAGGCCATATGCTATTAATGATGACCTACCATAGGGATCAGTCTTTGCATGATCCTGTTTAATATTTTCACCAGCAGCCTTCCTGAAAATCATTATGGAAATTTGTCTATGCAGATGATGATGCTTTGACCACACTGGCATGGGATTTACCGACCTCAGAGCAAATTCCAGCTAAGGATCATAAAATCATGGAAGAATATTTCTTATATTGGTGGCTAAAACCAAACCTCACTAAAAAGTCAACTTGAGACCATTTCTTCTTGTTCTGTCATCTGCTGCCACTGAGAACAGCTCCATCCTCTTTGGAACCCCACTTCAAGTAGTTGAAGGCTGCTATCAAAATCCCCCCTCACTCTTCTCTTCCGCAGACTAAATAAGCCCAGTTCCCCCAGCCTCTCCTCCAATTGTGTCTTGGCCTTCCTGATTACACTCCTGCATGCTCTAGCAATATTTTTATACTCCTCATCAATCAATGTCCTAAATAATCATAGCCCAGTGGTATCTCTGCCATCCACTCCATGTCACCTGAAGCAATCAACTGGATCCCCCAGCCTAGACTTGGACATCTAATATTGCTGCTTTGAAGCCATATTAAAGAAGAAGAATGAATAAGGCAGGGATCCCATGGCATTTCCTAACTTTCGAATGCTTGACTTTGCAATCTAAATCAGGTTATTTTAATTTCCCCTCTCTGTGTGTATGTACAATTTATATTATGTGCAGCTATAATAACTCCCATATCATGTGTTATCAGCAGGCTTTTAACCCTGATCAAACTGATACTACTTGAGTTATAGGAATGACAATATTAGTTGGCAGCAGAAGTCTGTTTTCTAAGAGTGGGATGGCTCCAGCTGAGGAGTGTGGGTTGCAGTCAGGGGAAAG
This sequence comes from Mauremys mutica, assembly GCF_020497125.1. NCBI lineage: Eukaryota > Metazoa > Chordata > Testudines > Geoemydidae > Mauremys > Mauremys mutica. The sequence goes on along the minus strand of NC_059072.1, from coordinate 233,746,910 downwards.
CCTGGCCCAAGTCACCTTTCTCAACCTCCTCTCTGAGGGGATATGTCTCAGAGCCTGGGCTTCAGCTCAAGTGGGAATGACTACACTTCTATTTTTAGCCCCATAGCACAAGCCCCACAAGTTCGAGTCAGTTGACCTGAGCTCTCAAACTCAATACCATGTTTTTGTTTTGTTTTCTGCAGTGTAGACATACACATCCAATGATTATTCAAGAGACAGCTTATAGTAGGCTAAATATGGGTATTTACCATTCATACTGACATGCTTATGTCAAAAATATCCCAGGATGGAATTACAATTGTATGCCCTTTCTTTGCAGAAAAAAAAATCCCAGTTCTCACTAGAAAATTGTCACTTTTACTTCGGTTATCAAAGTGGATCACTTACCTGGAGCCAAACTATTCTGACACTGCTCTACAGCCAAAATGCTTCTGAAATAAATGTAGTCAAACTTTACTAATTCTGGGTCACAGAGAACGAAAATGATGCTTAAAATTGTTGATTGGCTCTAGTTTTCAAGTTATGCTATTGGGTCAGTATATACGACCCTTGACTTGGGAATAGTGGAGGATAAGTGAGTTATAAAGGGAAGGGATCTCAATTTAAACCAGAAATGACTAAAATACATCTTTGACTGGATCTATGAATAAATCTATGACTGGGTTTGGACAGTACTTGCTTTTTAGGCAAAACAATGAATGATGCAATCTGAAGCTGGTATTGCGTCATACATGATATGAATTGCATCATGTTATTCCTAGAAGTCATGGATGATGCAATCATAACGAAGCTTACATCACTCTGCTGAACAAATTGCCCTATATCAGCTGTAGAAATCATACAGTGTCGTGCTCTCTTATTTGTCAGTGTTTGATTTTGCAAAGGGACACATTTCTGTTTAGCCAAAGTGAGCAGAGATGCCTCGTACTTGTGTGAACAGTGCAGATAACTTCTGCTATGTTTGTGGTGAAGTGACTTTTGCATCACAATAGCGCAGTATAACCACTATGGTTAAGAAAGCCTATCACCTTTATTTTCCCTGCAAAATTGGAGATCAGGACAAGAGGTGGGCCCCACACATATGCTGCAACACTTGTGCAACAAATCTTCACCAGTGGTTGAACAGGAAAAGGAAATCTATGCCTTTTGCAGTGCCAATGATTTGGAGAGAGCCAACAGATCATACCAGCAATTGTTACTTCTGCATGGTGCCTCCAGTTGGGAAAGGTGTGTCAAAGAAGAAAAAGTGGACTGTGCATTATCCAAACATTCCATCAGCTATACACCCAGTACCCCACGGAGAAGGACTGCCGGTTCCTGATGCACCAGAATCATTCTCACTTGAGTCAGACGAGGAAGAGGAAGAGGATGAAACTTCTGGTCCTGAACCATCAATGTCACAGGACCCACATTTTCTCCCATCCTCCTCCTCTGAACCACACCTCATAACACAAGGTGAACTGAATGACCTTGTCAGGGATTTGGAACTACCCAAGAGTAAGGCAGAGCTGTTGGGCTCCAGACTAAAGCAGTGGAATCTCCTGGCAGGTGATGTTAGGGTTTCCATGTTCCATGACCGTCCAAAGGATCTTGTCCCATTCTTCTTCATGGAAGGTGATCTTGTAGCCTGCAACAACATCGATGGTGTGATGGCAGCCCTCAACATCGTTCACTATCCAGATGAGTGGAGACTGTTCATTGAAGACGAGTCTTAAAGCTGTTTTACTGCATAATGGCAATGTTTTGCCATCAATTCCAGTTGGTCATGCAGTCCATATGAAGGAAACCTATGACAACATGAAACAACTTTTGAGGTGCATAAACTATGACCAACATCAGTGGCAGCTTTGTGGCGATTTGAAGGTTGTTGCTCTCTTGCTTGGTCTGCAGACTGGATACACAAAGTACTGCTGTTTTCTCTGCGAATGGGATAGTCGTGCAAGATGATGTTCCCACTACATCAAGAAAGATTGGCCACTCCGACAGTCATTGGAGCCTGGGAGGAAAAGTGTTCAGCATCCACCACTTGTTGAATCAAGGAAGATTTTGTTAGCACCCTTACACATCAAGCTGGGTCTGATGAAGAACTTTGTCAAAGCCATTGAAAAAACACAAGCAGCTTTCAAGTACCTCCGTGGAAAATTTCCAAGGTTAAGTGAAGCTAAGATAAAGGAAGGTGTCTTTGTTGGTCCTCAGATTCGTGAACTTCTTTGAGATGATGCATTTGACCATGCACTGCGTGGCAAGGAAAAGACGGCATGGAAAGCCTTCCAGTTAGTGGCAATAAATTTTCTCTGAAACAACAAGGCAGACAACTACAGGTTGTTGGTGGAAAACCTCCTCGAGGCATACAAAAGGAATTGGTTGCAACATGTCACTAAAGATACATTTTTTGCACTCTCATCTAGATTTTTTTCCACCGAACTGCGGAGCAGTGAGCGACGAGCACGGCGAGCGATTTCACCAGGACATTGCAACAATGGAGAAACGCTATCAGGGCAAATGGAGTCCATCAATGCTTGCAGACTATTGCTGGACAGTGACAAGAGATGCTCCATTTAATGAATACAAGAGACAAGCCAAGAAGCACCGAGTAGACACTGAATAGGACTAAACTATGTACATAATAGTTTTTTGCCTTTTGTTTCATAATACATTTTATTTATATAACCCTTTTGCTGATTTTTAAAGTGTTACATAAACAGGACAGGTGAAATATTATCATGTAAAGCAACCATAAACACATGAAAAGACCTAGGTTTACAATTTATGATTAAAACTCTACTATCTACACAATATACATAGACATAAAATGTAAAAACTTAAATATCTTAGAAACAGTAGCCAATCAGTTGTTTTAATTGTCAGATTTGAATTCAGCACATCAAAATACATAATAAATATCACATTTTATCTCTGAAGCAGACGACTTCTCAAAAATTGTAGACCAGTGTTACTTTCACAGCTTTGTCTAGGAGAGCACAAGTTTAGATTCATAGATTCCAATGCAAGAAGAGAACATTGCGATCATCTACTCTGACCTCCTGTGTAACACAGGCCATAGAACTTCCCCAAAAGAATTCCTAGAGCAGATCTTTTAGAAAAACATCCAATTTTGATTTAAAATTTGTCAGTGATGGAGAATCCACCCCACCCTCGTTAAATTGTTCCAATGGTTCAGGGGTTCTCAAACTTGGGGTCGGGACCCTTCAGGGGGTCGTGAGATTATTACATGGGAGGTCGTGAGCTGTCAGGCTCCACCTCAAACCCCACTTTGCCTCCAGCATTTATAATGGTGTTAAATATATAAAAAAGTGGTTTTAATGTATAAGGGGGGGGAGGTCACACTCAGAGGCTTGCTATGTGAAAGGGGTCCCCAGTCCAAAAGTCTGAGAACCCCTGCAATGGTTAATTACTCTCACTTTAAAAATGTATGCCCTATTTCCAGACTGAATTAATCTAGCGTTAACATCCAGACATTGGGTCATGTTATACCCTTTTCAACTAGACTGAAGCACCAAGTATTTTTTTTTAATTATTATTGATTTGGACTTCATTCTGTTTGCACATTATAATCGTGATCAAGTCATGATCACTTGTGCCTAAGATACTATTAATTTTTAGTTTTGTGACCAATTCCGGTCAATTTTGTCAAGATAAGGTGGTCCAATATAGAATTCCTCCATGTTGGATGCAACACTTTTTGAGTTAGGAATTTGTCATCTATAATATTAAGAAATATTATCTATAATATTGAGGACGTTTTCATACTGGCGGTATAAGACTGTCAATGTATGTCACTCAGATTGAAATCCCCTATGATTATGCAGCTTTTTCCCCTATGCATTATAGGTAGGTGCATAAAGAACAGGTCATCCTGTTCTCTAGTGTAATTTGGTGATCTGTAACTGATACCTATTAATACCCCCATCTTGTGCTTTATCTGCTAGGACATTGATCAATAAGCATTCAAGATAATTTTCTTCCGAGTTTTCAGTGACTCGGAAACAGGTAATGCCATTTTTTACAAAGAGTGCCAGACCCCTTTCCTTTTGCCAGCCCAATCCTTCAAATAGGTTATAACCATTGATTTTTAACAGAGGGCTCCAGTCCAGGGATCTGATTGGCAGAATACTGGGGGTCCTGATTGGTTTCCTTCTTTTATTTAAACCAAGCACAAGAACAGGAAGTTGTCCATGAAACTGGGTTACCCCAGTTCAGTAGTGTTTCCCTTGCACTGCCTGCTCCTGCTGCCTGACTCTGATCTCCTGGTAACCTGCCTCTGCCTGCCTCATGACACCTGACTCTTGGTCTGCCCTCTGGCATATCTCAGACTCTGATCTCCTAGTATCTGACCTGGCAAGGCTCTAAACTCCTACTCTGACTGCTAGATAAGACTGCCTGTGTCCTGGTAGTGACATTCTGGTAGTTACAAACTGCCAAGATTCCTCTCTGACTTTCCTTCTCTCTGACACCTTGGTGGCTAGTGTGATGGTATATGTGAAACACTTTATGATATTATGGACGCCAGTACTTTAAAATTATGATGAATCATGACAGATATGCCATGTAAGGTATCTGGAAAAATGTTACAATTTGCCAAGTATGATAATCTTGTTTATATGTTTGTATCTCCTTTGTATCATGAGTTACAGATATGTAGGGTATAACTGTATTTCCAAACTTGTGCTGTGTTTCTGGGTGACACCCCCAGACAGACTGGCATCAGCACTGCCTAGCCTGTTTGATGGCCCAGGAAGGGTCAACTGCACAACAAACCCATTGAAAGGAACTAGGGGATACATCTTATGAGTCAGCCAGAACTCTAAGGACTTTCCATGCCATGTGCTGTAAAGCTTGGTTTTGGAACACAGAAAGTATAAGCCACATCGCAAAAGGAATATAAAAGGCAGCTGCATCATCTTGTTTGTCTCCAATCCTGCTTCCTACCTCTGGAGTAACTTCTCCACAAACTGAAGCTCTGAACAAAGGACTGAATGACCCATCCAAGCTGGGGATGTGTTCCAGAGGGACTTTCAATCCAGTAAACTCACCCATACTGCTAAGAACCTGATATATGGACTCTGAAGTCTTTGTATGTATGTGACTGCTTTACCATTTAACAACTGTCTTTCCATAAAGAGAGAGTGGCAAGATTAAGAGAGACAGGAAAGAGAAATGTAGGAAAAAGGAAAAGCAAAATTACCAAACAATAATATATAGGGAATATTTTCTAACAAAGAAAACAAAAAATGTGGAAAATTAAATAGAAATGATAACAGGAAATTAAAACAATAAACAGATCCCAATCCTTCTCCCATGGAAGTCAGTGAAAAAACTCCCATTGACTTCAGTGAGAGAATAGTCAGGCCTACAGTCTCTATCATCGGACATGTTACCAGTTGCTGTCTCAGGTCTGCAATGGGATTCATACAGACAGTCCCCAACACCCCCTGGAGTCCCTCTGACTTCCATGGAAATCTGTGCAGATGCAAGAGTCCAAAATGAAGACGCTGGAGTCCATGCTGGCAGTGGGTGTGTTCAATGAATAACAGTAATTTCTTTATTTTTATTTATTCTGTAGTTATGGGGATTGTCTTAATGATTATAAAAGGCCACTAACAGTTTTGAAATTGCCCATCTATTAATATTCAAGTAGGAGAGTGTCTTCAAATGTGCTCTTCAGTTTTATCTTGTGAAATGGGTCACTGGAGATATCTTATTAGATCAAATCATACATACGAAACCAGTGGTACATATCTTGCCATTCATAATCATGCTTTTGTGACCTGTTCTATTAAAATAACAAAAAATAAATGGTCATTTGAGACTGGGATAACTGGTCTATAGTTGGTCCTGTGAGAACTGTAATCAATTTTGTTCATTACATTTGCATCTCTTTGAAAAAAAATAATGGTTCTCAGGTATATTCAATTTACATTTCCTGTTTTCAAGCCACCAAGACTATCCCACACATTGGTATCAGAGGATATTGATATAATATCTCGCTGTAACGAGTTAGTGAGATCAACAATATGAATTTCCATTGTATTTTGTTAATTACTGTGTTGAACTTATAAAGAGCTTCCTTAAAAAGAAAAACAGCAGCATTAAAGGTGTACACAATATTTCCTTAGAATGGCAATAAGCTGAAGTTTTATTTAGATACTACATATACACAAAATGATGTAGAAGGTTTATGGATTCAGTCTTCAGCTGTGCCAAGCTACTACTAGACGGAATTCAGAAGAGGCATGGGGGCCAATCCTAGGCCAACCAGAGGCTAAAACAGGGATCCATGGCCTTTACAATGAGGCGAAAACTTAAGTCCCCCCCGCCCCGACAGAATGATTTGGGGGAGAGGCATTTTCTTCCCCAAAGCTCCCACACGTAGGTTTTACCACAGGAGAGAATGATCTGTCCCTACAATGAAGAAAACTCTAGAAAAATATAAGATAGGGGAACAATCCTCATGGGGAGACAAAGTGGAAGACCTAATTGTTCTCTTTTATCTCTTACTTTTCTCATCATGTGTAATGGATTTTAAATAGTTAGGAAATCGTAAGTTAAATATTTGATGTAAAACATCTAGGTGGTAAGGAATGCACAAGTACAAAACACAAGGGATGTGCCTGATCATTCCAAGGCCTTTCAAATCTGTTGTTTTTACTACCCAATTTCCTTTTTCTCTAAAATTGTCTACAGATTTGATTAAAATAACTTCATTAATTTAAATAATGGAATGTAAAAATAAATCAATGAATTAACCACACAGTCTCTCAGAGAGATGCAGTGCGCTACTGACATGATTTCTTGACAAACTTCTCTGTCATATATGAGATGCAAATAGTTGTGGTGGCAAATGACGTCATTTTAATATGTAACTATCTGAGTGCACTTGCTAACAAGGTAAAAGGTAACATCTATTGCCATTGCTTGTGCCTATAGTTATTTGCCCCACAAAACTGTGCCCGTAAGGACGGTGGGAACAAAACTAAAGGTGCACTGTGAAAGTTGGGTGGTGAACTTTTAAAAATTTGTTCTGAAATGTTAAAAAATTGTCTTCATTTTACACTCTTTGGCTGAGATGACCAGAGCAGTGGAGGGAATATGGAGAGAAGATGTCTGGCAAAATCCCTCACACTGCTTTGAAATCTCATCTATTTAATTATAAATTGCAAAATATGATGGGGTAAATCCTGCTGCAAAAACCTTCTGGGAAATCATATTTCCCATGGACTCAGCACCACTAGGAATACAGTCTATACGTATTTATTTATTTTCCTTATAAATGCCAAACCTATTGTTGTTATGCAAAATATTTATGTTACCCTCCTACCTACTAGGGAATGATAAGACAAGCTATCATGTGCACTCTAAGTATTACGCAATACAAGATGTGAATAATAGCCATGTTTTCAGTTTAAAAAAAAAATCTTAACTTGGAACATTCAGTCTTTCATTCCTTTCAGGACAGTAATTCAATCTAAAGGTTGCCCTCAAATTCATGCTAGATAAGATATATGTTGTATGGCTGCTATGCACTTGGCACTGACTCAAATGGATGTTCATTTAACCTCTGCCCTGTTTTAGCAGTTGAGCCACATTTTTGTTTGTTTCCTTCTTTTTTCATGCAGACAAAAGCCATTCAGTGAGTTTCTTTCAGAGATTAGCAGAGGTACAGTATCAGCCTCAGTAATAAAAAGGGAAAGCGACATCAAGATCATTGAAAGGATGTGAAAGTCCCTGCATATTCTTAAGGAGGTGATTTAATTATGATGTATCACATACTCTGAATGAACCTCTTTTATGGGTGGTGAGGTTTCTCTGTAACAGTGTAACAAGTAGAACCTGTTTCCTTGAGAATTCAGGATGGCTGAGTATTGAAATTGAGAAGAGCTAGTAGGAATATTTTTCACTCTTTCTTCTGATCCCAACATACTACTGTTCATGTGCAGCCAATATAACTTACAAATATAGCATTTTTATCATTGATAAGACTAATAATCTTTCTATGTTGTATTTTGATTTTCATGCAATAGCATACTCAATAAGGAACTGATCCTCCAGCGTCATCAATTGGAAAAATGTCATTGTCTTCAAAGGGAGCTGGATTAGACCCTACATGATCTAAAATTCTTACTGTGGAGATGTTGATACAATATATACCAAGGATCACCATATGCGAGAGCTAATATTAGCATCAGCATTTAAGCAGATTACATTAAAACAGTAATGCACAAACCTTTTTGCATATGGGAAGTCTGGGTTTCATAAAACATAGTACACTCAGCTATGTCAACTAACCAATGCACCTCTTTAGTAAGTGATCTATTCCATTATAATGCTACTGGGTTTTGACCCCATTTATAGTAAATCTATCAGGGAACAAACAGCGAATATAGATCACTACATGATTCAATGCCTAAATTATTGTAGGCCTACATCATCATGGAGATTTAGGGTCTGTAGCCTTTTTTCCACAGTTCCTCATTGCCCATTCTTCACAGTTTTCAGGTGAATTACTAAGGTAGGAAATGGATGCATCTAACATTGTGTGTTTATGAAAAGAGCAGTCAGTGACTAGACCCTGCAGTTCCACTTTAACCCTCTAACTCTGCTGAAGCATTGTTCCTTCTCTCCAGGCAACCTAGCAAAATTCTTGTCCAGCAAAATCAGTTGGTTATTAGCTCACTTACCCCCTAAGCTTTTGGGGTCAAAGAGTCATCTTGAGAAAGGGTAACAGTAGAGTCACTGGGATTTGTGAAAGAATTTTGTCAAAGAAATTCAATCCTATGCTGTATATTAAGCATCCAACTGAACTAAATGTCTAATGTTGGAGTATTTCAGAGTTATTGGACGTACACTTTAACAAGATTGGCTGCTTCACTCACTTCTCTAAAACATTGCGTCAGATAGAAATTATGGGTCAGATTTTCAGTCGGTGTACACAGGCATAATTCCAGATTGCTATAGGCCAGGGGTGGGTAAGCTTTTTGGCCTGAGGGCCACATCGAGTTTTCAAAATTGTATGGAGAGTTGGTTAGGGGAGGCTGTGCCTCCCCAAACAGCCAGATATGGCCCAGCCCCCAACCCCTATCCAACCCTCCCCTCACCGCTTCTCGCCCCCTGACAGCCCCCCCGGGACTCCTACCCCATCCAAACCCCCCCGTTCCCCATCCCCTGATTCCGCCCCAGGATTCCTGCCCCATCCACCACCCCCTGCTCCCTGTCCTCTGACCGCCCCCAGACCATCCGCCTCTGACTGCCCCCCGCCACCCCATCCAGCCCCTCCATCTCCTTCCTGACTGCCCCCCCGGGACCCCTGCCCCCATTCAAACCACCTGTTCCCCGCCCTCTGACTGCCCCAACCCCTATCCATACCCCCAACCTCTGACCACCACCCCGAATTCCCCTGCCCTCTTACTGTGCGGCCTGGAGCACCGGTGGCTGGCGGTGCAATGAGCTGAGCTGAGGCTGCAGGGGAGGGAGAACAGCGGGGGAGGGGTCGGGAGATAGCCTCCCAGGACAGGAGCTAAGGGGCCGGGCAGGGGGGTCCCATCGGCTGGATGTGGCCTGCAGGCCGTAGTTTGCCCACCTCTGATATAGGCCTATTCCCATTTCCACCAGCAGAGGATATGGCTCTCTGGGTGCTTTATCTGCCTATAAAGATCACAGGACTATGTTTTATCATAGCGAGTGTTTTTCAGAAGAAAACTTTACCAGCTCCTTCAGAAGACAAGTTTCTTAAAGTCAAAGACAAGTTTCATTTCCAAAAAAAAAGAGTGAAAGCTTCTGGGTAGTTAAAGAAGCACGTACCTTTGAACACTGTTTATGATTCTGGCACCAAACGAGGGAGCCATTGTTCTGCAAAAGAAAAAGAAAAATATATATATTAATATTAAATATGTCATTAAAAATTGCCCAGATCATGCCATCAGTTTTTAGGCTGAACTTCTCTTCTAATTCTGTTTGGAAACTGATGTTACAATATAAGCCCAGTATCAGTAACAATCCCGACAATTGTTTAGTTGTTATTGGGTGAGGTCCCCATCCCTGCGTTGGCCCCTTTACATTGGGTAAAAGACCTAGCATGGCATAAAGGTCCCTTAAAAGCCCTGGTTACAACTGGGAGAGAGTTCCCCCAGCATAGGCACAGAGGAACCCAGCGATAAGGCTGCCTTCTGAGGATTCCCCCACCCAGCACTGATTGTAGAGGCATGCTGAGGGGCAGAACTGAGAACAGGAGGAATGTGTCAGAGCATATCAGGCAGCACTGTGGAGATTCTAGGCAGTGCTCCAGCTGACAGGGGAGGCTGGTGTAACTCTGACAAGCTCTTAGGGCATCTAAGTTACGACAGGGGTCTCTACAGCCCCCAAAGTAGCTCACGACTGATAAAATGCAAAGGTGGATTAAAACCACTACCGTCCTTCCTCCCTGGGGGGTCCAAGTTTACCTAAAATTCCCAAATCTCATCTCTTATTTTTCACCTACTCTGCATAGTGGGGTCTGCGGATAAAAGCACAGGAAAGAAAATCATTTTGTCCATTTTTTCCCTTAAAGCAGATACGAAGGCCTTGATACAGCAAAAGCATTGAAAACACATGAATAGTCTCAGACATCAACAGGACAACTTGCATGTTTAAAGCTAAGCACATGCTTAAGCGCTTTGCTTGGCTAGGACTTGAATTATAAACATTCATTTCCACATTTATGTGAATAAAACAGAGAGAGGATGGTGGTGGGACACAGTACATACACTTTCTGAATTTGGACCTGCATACTGGACCTGATCCAAAGCCCACTGAAGTCACTTTAAATGTGTCCATTGATTTCTACGGGCTTTGGATCAGCCCATTATGAAGTACAGGGACAGATACTAAAAACACTGAATTAACAAGAATTATGGCAGAGTAAATGTTTTTAGCATCACAGCTATTTGCTAGAATATCTAAGAAGATGATATATATAAAGATGAGCAACCGGTACTCCACTTATCCAAAGCTCATTTTAGTAGCAGTCTTAAAAGGCTCTTGATTCATATAATTTGATTTCAATATTTTATGTGCATTTGCCTTTTCATCTTCACAATTATCTACTATAAAAACCCTGCTTCATACATACAATCTCATATTTAGCTGTGATTATTTTAGAATTTTACTAGCTACAATGTTTATAGACACAAGAATAGTTAAATATAAAACCAGAAGTCATGCACAACTCCTTAAAAAGACATAAATAGTTGAAATAAAACTTTAGGATCTCTATAAAGAACACACACAAGTGGGAATGCTTTAGTGTTATCATAGAATCATAGAATATCAGGGTTGGAAGGGACCTGAGGAGGTCATCTAGTCCAACCCCTGTTATCCTCAATGTCACTCTAGAATGTATTGATTCCCTTTACAAATCTAGCCGCTGGAAATGTTAAAGCAGTATTTTACATGCTACTTTCATTTTCTTACTTCTTCACGTAAAAAAGTAACAGAAATAGCAATGATGGCAACAACAGATTAGTAGCAACTTATTGTTTTATTTCCTAGTCAGGCAGCCGCTTCTATTGAAACAAAAAAGCACTCTTGTTTTTTAATTGTATCTGGTACTTGGAACAATACCTCAACAAATATCCAGATGGATGGCTTTCCTTCTTTTTAATGTTTTACATCTACAAACATTTGCATTTTCCTACTGTAAACTAGTATGTGTTCAATTAAAAAACAAGTCTAAGTTCAGAGCCACATAAAACCATCACTTAGCAGAGTCGGCTGCATACAAACTAACATGTACTGAATGTTATACTGTACTTTATGAGGTGAAAGAGCAATTTTTCAGTGCTTTATTTGAACAATATGGAAACTAGAATTCTAAACCCTGATTCCTCTCCCTTTGCAAATGACTAATACAAATAGCATTTACATTCAAGAAGTGATTTTTTTAAATGAAAACCCATCTGGATAGAACTTTATGTTTCAAAGTATCTGAATTCCTGAATTTTAGCTTGGAGATTTTACCTGCTAGATTCTCTTGCATTATCTGTATTTCTATAGAGTCAAATCTAGGTCCCACTTAATACAATGGGAGTTTTACCGTTGATTTTAATGGGACCATGATCTGACCATTGTACTTGACCTGTACATTTAAGGCCAGATTGCCTTTGAAAATTTCCTTCTGAATTTTAAAACAAGTGAACCAAAAATTCAAATGCAAGTGATTAGAAAGTGAAAGATGACAAAGCCATTTGCCTTGGAAATATTACAAGTACATAATTCAAGCTCTTGATGAAAACATGAAAAACAAGTATTTATAAAGAAACTGACAAAGATATTTAGATGCTTTGGTTCTGACAGGTGTGCATGCACACTGCACTACTATCGAGTTGCCCAGCCAGTAATGTCATTGGGGATGATCCTTCAAGATACAAAGCACAGGTGTTCTGTGCCTTCCACTCCATAGTAAATGGAAACAGAGGGAATCCAGCAGTGTACAGAAAGTTCTTAGCACCTTGCCAGATCAGAGGATTTGTAAGCATGCAAAGCACTGAAAGGTTCAAGAACCTTGTTTCTATCCATGGCCTGGAACAGGGAAGTACTTTTAATAAGTATTATCACAATATCCCTCCAAAGCAACTGGAAACTGCCAGCTATGGAGGCAAGCCATGACAAAAATAACTTCCCTCATTGGCATCTTATTCCATAATTTTCCATTATGAGGTTTCTTGAACCTTCCTTTGAAGTATCTGATACATGACACTGCTAGAGATAAGAGGCTGGGCTAAATGAACCACTTGTCTGATCTATTATGACAATCCCTATGTCCCTATTATCATTTTTGAAAGTCTGTACCTTTCTGCAATCTTTGATTCACTTTTGATTGAAACTCCTATTCTTCAAAAGCTTCTTCTATCAAAAATGAAAGCCCCATAAATGGAGAGAGAAGCGTAGAAACAAGTCCTTCATATGACAGCCTGTCCCCTGCATGAAACAGAGCTACTGAGTAGACAGACCAATAGCTGCTGCTAAGGCAAACATTAAGGGGATGGCATGAGTTTACAACACTACAAATGCAGCTCATACATGCATCTTATTCCCAACATTTTTCATTAACCTGTCAGCAATCTCTGCAGCCTAAACATTTATATGCTGTGAAACAGCACTTTCTCCTAACTGATATAACACTCTCCCACCACTCCCTCACTTACTAATTAACTGTGTTTATGGTGTTTGCATGTATATCTCTATATACAGCATAAATACATCAATGAGAATTTCTTATAGGGTCTTGGGGATTCCTTTTTACCTAACCAAAAATGACAGGCAATCCATCTTCAGGAATATGGAAATAAATCCATTTGAACAGGGAATAGCATTCTCTACATCTGTTTAACTTTCTCTAATTTGCAGAAACTGGGATTCAAATTGCATAGGGAAGGAGTTAGCTATCTGTGTTTAATACAGGCCTGTGGTAAGTTTCCCCTTTTAGGCTCCTCCTCCTCCAGGTTCAAGAAGCCTTGCAGATGCACCTTATTAGCACATCACAGGCTCAGAATAGCTCATTAGCCTCCTCCTACCCAGTGTGCGGGTGTGTCCCTTCACATACCCCTCCCCTCATGATGGGATGGCTGTTCAGAGGGAAGTGGGGGTGGGGGGGTTGACTCCATCGCCGATCTCTTGTGACAAGAAATCAGAGTTAGTGTGGTCTGGTGTTCTACTCAGAAACTATAGGGTTGTAATGCAAGATACTATCTCATTAAAAGAGGGTTCTTGTCTCTCATGGTCTGAATCCAGTGTACGGTGGATTCAGATCAGTGATTAGGGAGAAGTGGCTACACAACAGGTAAAATCTGAAGGCATCTACCACCCATTTGATCGTTAATGCCTCCTTTTCAATAATTGAGTATGACTTTTATCTAAGGAATAGCTTCTTACTTAGGTATAGGACTGGGTTTTCTTCTCCTCCAAAGTCCTGTGAGAGAACAGTGCCGAGACCGATGTTCAAAGCATCTGTATGTAGTATGAATTTCCAGGAAAAATCAGGGTTGAAGAGCACGGTTGCCTGGCATAGTCATGTTTTCAGTTCCCTGAATATTTCCTTGAACTACCCATCCCAATGGATCTTCTTAGGGTTGCTGCCTTCCTCAAATTCTCCCTGGTGAACATCCCTATGTTTCTAATTTTCTCTCTTAATTCAGATATATTGAGTCATACATAAGGCACTAACATCTTGCTCTTCCCACCCTTCTCATAGCAAGTCCAAGATGCCTCGCGGTTGGCAGACATACAGCAACTCAAAAAAGAAGAGCCCTGAAGAGGTTTGTGGGATCTCCCCAATGGCAAAAAGGACTGGTGGAAGTAGCCAGTCCCATCGGATAGGGTTGTGAGATAGGAAGGGATAGCTCAGTGGTTTGAGCATTGGCCTGCTAAACCCAGGGTTGTGAGTTCAATCCTTGAGGGGGCCACTTAGGGATTTGGGGCACAAATTGGTCCTGCTAGTGAAGGCAGGGGGCTGGACTCAATGACCTTTCAAGGTCCCTTCCAGTTCTAGGAGATTGGTATATCTCCAATTATGTATGTTGTCATTAACAAAGCATTTTAACTTTCCTTAAAGGGTGTTATTAAACTGCTCTACTAAACCATCAATCTGTGGTTGGTATACCAAGGTTTTCAGGGACTTGACCTTCAGAAGGAAGCATAATTCCTTCATCAGTTGGGAAGTGAAGTTAGAGTCTTGATTGATTCATATCTCATGGTATCTCTGCCACTCACTTATGCCACCACTCCGATTCTATCTTGAGCAGAGTAGCTGGACTCTATCCTCTCTAAGGCTTTTTTTTTATTTAAAAAAACCAACCCTTTATAACAGGCATAGTTTGCCCACATTCTCAACCATTTGTGGGGAAGGGCAGGGCTCCCTAGGCCCCTCCAGGTCCCACTGTTTGTTGTTTACCCTATCTTCTACCATTGCAGGTGCGCCTTGTTAGTGCAACACAAGCCGAGAAGAGCTCTTTATCTTTTCCAACCCAGTGTAAGGGCATGTCCTTGTCTGTACAGTGTCTAGTTTCTCCACTAAGGACACATGTCCTTCCCGGCCACTAATGACCAGTAAGCAGCTAGTGGACCTGCCTTTTGTTGAGGTTCTCAGTGTTTTTCTGTAGGGAATCACAGGATGTCAGATTAAGGAAGCTTCTGCAAGACCTCTGTTCAAGAAACTCTCTCTAGACACTAAGGGAATGTCTTCACAGCAATTAAACACCCTGGGTTGGCCTGTGTCAGCTGACTCAGGCTCACCCTACTTGAGCTATGAGGCTGAAAAATTGCAGAGTGGATGTTCAGGCTGAGAGTAGAGCCTGGGCTTTGGGACCCTCCTCTCTCACAAGATCCCAGAGTTTGGGCTCCAGCCCAAGCCTGAACATCTACACCATAATTTTGCAGCCTCATAAGCCCAAGTCAGTTGACAAGGACCAGCCATGAGTGTTTTATTGCTGTGTAGACATAGCCTAACAGATTTGCTAACTACTAATCCATATCAAACTCCCATTTTCACAAAATGTTCTTGGGCAGGTCATATGGGGGCAATCGAGTAGGTTTTAAGTTAAGTGGGGCAAAATACAGTAAAACAATATTGTACTTACTACTAAGCTGAAAATCAATGAGGAGCTGCATGTTGTTGATGATTCATGAATCTTTGGAAGTGAAAATCACTTAATCTTTTCAGTTGATACAATGCCATGAATGAAACAAATGATGACAAGAGCTGACTTTGAATTAAATAAGTCATGTAATAGACCCAGACCCACAAGGCCAGATCCTGGAGTCCTGCTTAGGGCCCCATGTTCCCTTCCACATACAGACTCCAATTCTGCAGGAACTACTTGACTGGAGAGAAAGGGAGGGGGTAGGATCCAGCATTGCACATTTGGAGATGGCAAGGAGGGAGTTGGTGAACAACCTGGGCTTCTCTCCTAACTGAACCCAGGGATATAGACAGTGTTAGCTTCTACTTGCTTGTTCCTCTTGAGGGTAATTCTCAGGGCAGCATTTGGAAGAGCCAGCATGGAGGCACAAGGCTTGCATACGATGGTCTGCATGAGTACAGAGCCATCTAAGATAAGCTCAGATCCCAGGGATACACTGGTTTTGGGGGCTGATCCTCTGGCATCTGTCTGGGGGAGGGCAGAGGAACACCCAAAAGAACTGCTAGGAAACTCTACAAATTGATACCCACTGGCTGAGGTTCCCTGGGAAGAAAGCCAAAATGGTAGTCCATATTTTGGAATACATATTTGGAGTGCATCTATTGCTTTGAGTACGAGAATTCTCTATACTGTCTGATCCTTCAAAGCAAAATGAAATACACAGATTTCTGAACAAAACCCATAGTTATGTCACAATTACCTAAACTGCAGAAAAGTAAACCTGGATTTCCAGCTAGCCCAGTAGAGTGAAGCTATAAGGATCACTGCTTGTCAGAAGAAGTTATGAAGCTTTGACGTGTCTAATGATCTGTTTTGAAGACTTAATTGCATCCCTATAAACACAAACCAAAATTCAATTACCATGGATAACATACAGCCTAACAATAGATATGGAATTTAATCATCTAGATTAGCCACCAATACTATTTTAGGAAAAACTACATCCCAAATCATGTCAAATTATGAACAGTGCTGTTATGTGTAGAAAGTATCAGCCTAATTTCTCTGTGAACTTCAGTGCAACACTGGTATCTATGTTTCACTTTTATCGATAGGTGGGAAAGAAAATGATAGTAAAATATCCTCCCCATGACATATTACTGATCCTACGTAATTCCTGTAAATGATTTCAAAGATTATTCTTAATTTACCTAACAGACTGTGTTTATTCTAGTTTATAGTGAAATCTGTAAAGCTACAACCCATAACACATCAAAAAGATATGAGCCAGCAAAATAAAATTGATCTATACTTTTCTGAGTGATTTAATAAAAAAATAAAGTCAAGATCTAGTGCTACAAAAACTCCAGAGACTTCAGTGTTTCTTGACTGGCCATCATAGTTAATAATCTCCTAGAGAGACAGCTGTCAAAATCTAAACCTCATTAACAGAAGAATGAACAGGAGATCAGTAGTATTAAAATTATATACCATACATTGTTATGGTTTAATTTAGGCCTTTAATGAAGATTATATTTCTTCCTTCTACCAGCGTCTACTATAAATGGACACAAAAACTACTAGATAAACAAAGCTGTACAAACAAATGAGCACAGACAATCTTTTTGATTTCTGCAGCACTTGTGAGTTATGACTGCCTTCTTGTGGTTTTATGAACTACTCCGCGACACTGTCTAGAAGTCATCCCCTACCAATGAAGTTTTACTTTATTCAGCAGCAGTTTCAGTCACATTATGAAAGAAAATTTTAGATTTAAAATAAAGTTCAATAAGGAGTATGAGACAAAGAACCAAGAGCAAATAATGATAACTTGAAGGTAGAATATGGAATCTCATATTCAAAAGCTTTTAATATGCATTGGGACAAACCCTGCTTGCTTTTCTCAGGTGCATAGTCCCATTGAAGTCAATGTATCTACTTACATGAATAAGAAAACCAAGATTTGGCTTACTGTGCACTATTCTGTAAACTATATTTCTTCAGGATACATAATGCTTCCACTTTAGCTTTTCTGTCAAGGTGCACAATAGAGTTTACTGGATCTGAAAAAATAAACTAGCAAAGTAACGTTCATCTAGAAATCTATCAGGATGTAACCTCCTGGAAATATTTTTTGTACCAGAGGAAAAAACAACTACATACATTTCACAAAATATAGCAGCCATATTTGGACTGTATTAGTAATCACATTAAAGTATGACTGAGCCACAAACTAGATAAACTTAAAAGTTCAGCAATGTTCCAGGTCTGGGAAACATTTGTGTGCAACTTATGTTGCAAATTAATTTGATTTTGTAAAGGAAAACATGATAATATATATTAATCTTCGATTGTACAACTTCAATATATAAATATACATAATATAATTAATTATGGATTTCGTGGTACATTGCAAAGATACTTGGGATAAAATGTTTTTATCATGTACTCCACTCACCTGCGCTTTGCCCACTAATCCATCTCTCCCAGAACTACTTCCAATACTCCAAACAGCTGAGTAGCATCTAAAACAGGGATCGGCAACATTTGGCATGTGGCCCACCAGGGTAAGCCCCCTGGTGGGCCGGGCCAGTTTGTTTATCTGCCGCATCCACAGGTTCGGCCAATCACGGTTCGCCGCTCCAGGCCAATGGGGGCTGCGGGAAGCAGCGCGGGACGAGGGATATGCTGTCCCATTTATATCAACATGCAAGAGAAATTTCCCATCATTCCTCCAGACTGTGACATTTTCCTCTGGAAATTACAATGGCCTGAGGCTCAGCTTGGGCAGTATTCATTCCTGGATCAATAACAGGTTTCAGGTTCCAATACCTCGTGCCCTTGCAGAGCCAAGGATACAAGAAACAGTGGTGATCTAAAATAGTTTATCTATAAAATATATGGCATGTAAGAGCACATAATAGTGTTGTATAGCAGAAAGGTTCTATTACCATGTGTTTGGGTTGGCCATATTACTGATTGCAGGACTGAGCCTATTTGCACAACCTAGCTATTAGTATTGCAATTTAATTCCAAGCCTCTGTTAAACTCAGCAAGTTTTCACCTTTGGTCTATTTCATTATACTTCATCAATTAGCATGCTAAATACAATGTACTACATGGTGGCCATATAAATGACTTTCATGGACTCTGTTTAACTAGCATATACAGAACATTAGTACTACAGGGTGCTTCACTTGTCTCTCAGGTTGCTGTGAAAAGAGTCTGATGTTATATTGTGTTAAATATAGAAATGAATTAAGGGCACTATATACATACACATATAATCTTCCATAAACAAACAGTATGCTAAGAGAATATTATTAAGGTTGAAAAACAAAGCTCTCACAAATTGGGAAATGCCAATATTAAAGTAGTCCATGTAACTTTAATATGGCTCTCTTTTGCATATGTATTACAATGCCTGCCTAATTATATGATCACAGGCTTTCTTTTCCACAGGAACCCTGCCTCATTCAGTACACAGGATGAGGATGAGAAGTATCCCATCTACCAGGTCTACCAGTTTCCCAGAAAGGTTTGGAAATGAATCCTAACCAATTTGTGGTAATTCAGGAACCAAATAATTGAGTGTGAACCTACAGCACAGCCCATCTTCACTCTGAATATTTGGAAAAGTTCTAACAGTAAACCCAGAACTGTATTGTGCATGAAGTGCTATTTTCAAAGGCTCAAAGACTTAGTCAATTCCAAACCAGTTTTCACCAGAACACTTAAAGACACTTTTCCTCACTGAGGGCTTTTTCCAGGACAAATTTCAGTTGCTACACTCTTTCTCCCTACCCCTCATCTTATTGCCTTAGCTGTTTTTAAATGATCACGTCATTTTCTGATCATTAGAAAGGTGTTTCTTTTCTCCTTTTCCTGCCCTTCTCATGCCAATACAGCTGAAACATTTTGCTGAAACCATACAGGAAAAAAAAAATCATCTATCCTGGAAATAAAACCAGAGACCAATTCTGGAAAAAAAAATCAACCTGAAATGTGAAAGTGTTAAATGTTAAATGTTAAAACAACAGAACAGAATGGTAACTATTACGCAAGCCTGAAGTACCAGGGAGCTACCAAATCACTCTATAATAATGATTTTTAGTGGCAGAAATCAGAGGAAGAATTAAGTTAGGATTTCTCTCTATCATATTCTGATAAGGCTTTCTAGAAATCAGAAAGCCTTTCATTTATCAGTGGCTCAGAGGACAGTCTAACAACTGGTAAATGAGGATGTACTATAAAAAGAAAATATCTATCCCTTCAAGACAAGACTGAAATATTTGACACTGACACATCCCCGGTCATCAGTGGTGTAACTGGTGTGCAGAGGAATAATTTACTGACAAGTCGTGTTTCAAATGTTTTTGGCATCAGGTAAAGGAAGTAAAAAATAAACAAGCTGATTTGTGTTCCAATTGTTGGAAACTTTGTAATGTTTTAGATCTCAAAGCCACCTTTCAGTTTAGACCTCTGCATGATCCATAACATTTTAATGGCTTCTGAAAAATGCAGAATTGGATATGGAATTCTTTGAACCAGCTCTCAAGTCTGCAACTGTATTATATATTCTTTCTATGGTCTCAAGACAAACTTCCTAACACACACACAAACAATATATATAACTTATGCTCAAACGCAGAAAATTCAAATAAACTCAAATTCCCTTTTTCCAGCATATTGTAGCCCCTGCTAAGCAGTGCGTGATACCACAGACCAGTACTTTTTCCTTAAATCATCCAACCCTGTAGCATTATATAATGCTACAATGGCCCCATCTTTGGAAGGTCCCAGGTATTGCTGTTAGGCAACTTCTTATCTGCCCAAGAACCCTCATCCCATTCTATTCTATTCAGATTCTTATACCATGCTCATCTCTGTAGTATCTGAACACCTTCCAGTATCGCATTAAGCAATATGACTAACATCAGTCATTTGTTATTCCCCATTTTATCCCACTTTATCAATCTTCCTGCATGTATGAGCCTGGTAAGACAGATAATGAGGTGTGTTGGGTTGCAATACTATCACTATGTTGATGACTTTTAAATGTATCTATCCTTTTCACTGCACCTGGAAAGTGTGGTCTGTTTGCTTTCTTCATGTTTGGCACTGAAAGAGTCTTGGAAGAGAATGATTTGGCTGAGGCTTCATCCTGACAAGATGTATGCCAATAGGTATGGGCAAGCATCTTAAAGGCATGAAGGATTGACATCCACCCCCATATTGTGGGATTTGCATTTGTTGATGAGGTTTACAATTTTGGGATGTTTCTGAATCTGAAGGCATCTGGATGCACATGTTATCGTAATAATCATAAACGGGTTCCTATTTCACTTCTGGATTAAATTTAAACTGTTGATCTTGATTTAAAAGTCCTGAATGGTGGTTCCTGGCTTCCTTAGAGGCAACTACTCCCCCCAGTCTACCATTGTGGGAGATAAGACCATCTGGAATAATTTCTTCTAAGGCTCTGTCCTTTGATTCAAACTCTAGCTGCTAGGTTGCAGGTCATTTTCAGAGAATGGCCCTGCCTCGACTATGGAATTCACTCTCTCTGTTGGCCCAATAAAACCAGCTTCGATTTTATCTTCATGACATAGCTTATTCTATTGGTTCATGGTTCATCTATTTATTCTGGCCTTGAACTGTGGAGGATGATGTGAGGATGATGTATTAAGATGGCATTGAAGGAATTCATTTTACATGTCATTAATCAATATATTGTTTCTTGTTGTATTTGTATGGATACTGTTGTGACAATTGGGCCTACAAAGTGAACTCTAAATTCAACTGTGAAATGGTGCAAAAGTTAATTAGATGTCACAATAGCCTGTGACTTTTTGCCTGCCTGTGAATTAACCATGTATATCAGAAGCAGGAAGCCTCCTAAACATCCAGTGGGGCCACTGGACGATCGAGATGCTAAAGGAGAACTCAAGGATGATAAGGCCATTGAGGAGAAACTAAATGAATTCTGTGCATCAGTCTTCACGGCAGAGGGTGTGAGGGAAATTCCCAAACCTGAGCCATTCTTTTTAGGTGACCAGTCTGATGAACCATCCCAGATTGAGGTGTCGTTAGAGGAGGTTGGAGCAAATTGATAAAATAAACAATAAGAAGTCACCAGGACCAGATGGTATTCACCCAAGAGTTCTGAAGGAACTCAGAAGTGAAATTGCAGAACTACTAACTGTAGTCTGTAACCTATCATTTAAATCAGCTCCTGTATCAAATGACTGGAAGATAGCTAATGTGATGCCAATTTTTAAAAAGGACTCCAGAGGTGATCCCAGCAATTACAGGCCAGTAAGCGTAACTTCAGTATCGGACAAATTGGTAGAAACTATAGTAAAGAACAATATTGTCTGACATATAGATTAACATAATTTGTTGGGGAAGAGTCAACATTTTTTTTGTAAAGGGAAATCATGCCTCACCAATCTATTAGAATTCTTTGAGGGGGTCAACAAGCACTTGGACAAGGGGGATCCAGTGGACATAATGTACTTAGATTTTCAGACGCCTTTGAGAAGGTCCCTCACCAAAGGCTCTTAAGCAAAGTAAGGTCCTTTCATGGATTTGTAACTGATTAAAAGATAGGAAACAAAAGGTAGGTATAAATGGTCAGTTTTCAGAATGGAGAGAGGTAAATAGTGGTATCCCGCAGGGGTCTGTACTGGGACCAATCCTATTCAACATATTCATAAATTATCTGGAAAAAGGGGTAAACAGTGAGGTGGCAAAATTTGCAGATGATATAAAACTACTCAAGATAGTTAAGTCCCAGGCAGACTGCGAAGAGCTACAAAAGGATCTCTCAAAACTGGGTAACTGGGCAACAAAATGGCAAATTAAATTTAATGTTGATAAATGCAAAGTAATGCACATTGGAAAACATAATCCCAACTATGCATATAAAATGATGGGGTCTAAATTAACTGTTACCACTCAAGAACAAGATCTTGGTGTCGTTGTGGATAGTTCTCTGAAAACATGCACTCAATGTGAAGCAGCAGTCAAAAAAGGTAACCGAATGTTAGGAATCATTAAGAAAGGGATAGATAATAAGACAGGAAATATCATATTGCCTCTAAATCCATGGTATGCCCACATCTTGAATACTGTGTGCAGATGTGGTCACCCCATCTCAAAAGAGGTATATTGGAATTGGAAAGGGTTCAGAAAAGGGCAACAAAAATTATTAGGGGTATGGAATGGCTTCCATATGAGGAAAGATTAATAAGACTGGGACTGTTCATCTTGGAAAAGGGACGACAAAGGAGGAATATGATTGAGGTCTATAAAATCATGACTGGTGTAGAGAAAGTAAATAAGGACGTGATATTTACTCCTTCTCATAACACAAGAACTAGGGGTCACCAAATGAAATTCATAGGCAGCAGGTTTAAAACAAACAAAATGTAGTATTTCTTCACACAATGCACAATCAACCCGTGGAAATCTTTGCCAGAGGATGTTGTGAAGGATAAGATTATAACAGGGTTTAAAAAAGAACTAGATAAGTTTACGGAGAGACACTATTAGCCAGGATGGGCTGGAATGGTGTCCCTAGCCTCTGTTTGTCAGAAGGTGGGAATGAGCGACAGGGAATGGATCACTTGATGATTACCTGTTCTGTTCATTCCCTGTGGGGCAGCTGGCATTGGCCTCTGTTGGAAGACAGGATACTGGACTAGATGGACCTTTGATCTGACCCAGTATGGCCGTCCTTATGTTCATGGAAAACAGGTGAAATTGCTCTCAATAAATTAATGTTTTGAACAGGTGCAAGAAAACCAGACAGCATAACTAGATTAGTCCACACAAAAAAATGGCCGACTCATACAACTCTCAAGGACTGTAATGAGATCATACTTAATAAGCAAGAAGATGTGGAAGCAAAGTTACCTATGCTAAGTTTGGCCTTACAGAAATGTATTTAATTGGTGGGCAAAATAATAAGGATACAATATGCCACCCACTTTTACTCCTTTTGGGGGTTCCTAAAAAGAGACTTTGGAGAAAAAAAAAGAATCATCTTCCCCCCAGCTCATCCCTGAACCTGACAGCATTGCATCGCATCTTGACTAACCTCAGCTTCCTCCATCTCAAGTCAGAAGGAACATACCTGTCTAAGGAACTTTCTTCCTAAGAGGAAGGCCGCCTGTCCTTTCTCTTGTTTAAAGAACTTTGTTTTCACCTGCAAGTGCTGAAAGTCATGACATTATCATGACATCCAGTCCTTAGCCCATCAGTAGGGATATCTAATTGTCCACATCACAAAGGTGACATAAGATCCCTCTACCGGTTTTCCCTTCCCTTGTTGGGTTGCTTTCTGGTGCCATCGGTTCTTTCCTTCTATGCAATATCTCATTCTCTCGGCTTTTCGCTGAATCATGAAATCAACTATACTCTATTCATCCAACCCTGCCTTGTCTATGGAGATAGGATCCAATGAGATGACATCCATGACCAGAATGTGAACCAGGGTCCAAGCATCAGATGTCTTGATTGACTTGGCAGCCAAAGCATCCAGTCATAATTAATCAGAAGCCCAGTGTTCCAAAAACATCAACAAAGTCATGTTTCACCCATCTTTTCTATGCTATCTCTCCTCCACCTTGTGTCTGTCTGTTTGTTAAAAACAGGATATATGAATGCCCTTCACACATCAGGACTGAGAATAAAATTAACCTGTTTCATCAAAGAAAGATTATTAATCAAAATAAGAGACTGATATTTTAATGCCTAAAAGAGAAAGAGTTTGATAGAGTTTGACTAAGTTTGGTTTACATAATTTCTTGATTTCAGTTTCAGTATCCATGCTTGTTTCCTTTCCTGCTCTTTTTGTATTTGACCAATAAACTTTCAATTTTAGAATGGGTGCTTTCTGGTGTTTTCCAAGAAACCAAGAAAATCAAGGCTTTGGGCTGGTACAGGGGATTGCAGTGTAAGGGGGGTGAGGCTCTGGGAAGGAGTTTGGGAGCAGGAGGGTCGCCGTCTGGGGCAGGGGATTGGGGTGCAGGAGGGGGTGAGGAGTGTGGGGTCTGGGAGGGAGTTTGGGTACAGGAGGGGCTCCGGGCTGGAGAAGAATAATAGAATCATAGAATATCAGAAGGTCATCTAGTCCAACCCCCTGATCAAAGCAGGACCAATCCCCAACTAAATCATCCCAGCCAAGGCTTTCTCGAGCCTGTCCTTAAAAACCTCTAAAGAAGAAGATTCCACCACCTCCCTAGGTAACCCGTTCCAGTGCTTCACCACCCTCCTAGTGAAAAAGTTTTTCCTAATATCCAACCTAAACCTCCCCCACTGCAACTTGAGACCATTACTCCTTGTTCTGTCATCAGGTACCACTGAGAACAGTCTAGATCCATCCTCTTTGGAACCCCCTTTCAAGTAGTTGAAAGCAGCTATCAAATCCCCCCTCATTCTTCTCTTCTGCAGACTAAACAATCCCAGTTCCCTCAGCCTCTCATCATAAGTCATGTGCTCCAGCCCCCTAATCATTTTTGTTGCCCTCTGCTGGACTCTTTCCAATTTTTCCACATCCTTCGTGTAGTGTGGGGCCCAAAACTGGACACAGTACTCCAGATGAGGCCTCATCCAATGTCGAATAGAGGGGAATGATCACATCCTTCGATCTGATGGCAATGCCCCTACTTATACAGCCCAAAATGCCATTAGCCTTGTTGGCAACAAGGGCACACTGTTGACTTTTATCCAGCTTCTTGTCCACTGTAAACCCCTAGGTTCTTTTCTGTAGAACTGCTTCCTAGCCATTCGGTCCCTAGTCTGTAACAGTGAATGGGATTCTTCCGTCCTAAGTGCAGGACTCTGCACTTGTCCTTGTTGAACCTCATCAGCTTTCTTTTGGCCCAATCCTCTAATTTGTCTAGGTCCCTCTGTATCCTATCCCTACCCTCCAGTGTATCTACCACTCCTCCCAGTTTAATGTCATCTGCAAACTTGCTGAGAGTGCAGTCCACACCATCCTCTAGATCATTAATGAAGATATTGAACAAAACCGGCACCAGGACTGACCGTTGGGCCACTCCACTTGAAACCAGCTGCCAACTAGACATGGAGCCGTTGATCACTACCTGTTGAGCCCAACAATGTAGCCAGCTTTCTATCCACTTTTTGTCCATTGATCCAGCCCATACTTCTTTAACCTGCTGGCAAGAATACTGTGGGAGACCGTATCAAAAACTTTGCTAAAGAGTGTTGGAGAGCAGGAAAGGGTGGGGGTGTGAGCTCTGGGAGGGAGTTTGGTGTAGGAGGGGGGGTCCAAGATGGGTCAGAGTAGTGGGGTGCAGGAGAGGGTGAGGGAGTTTGGTGCAGGAGGGGGCTCCAGGCTAGGACAGGGGGTTGGGGTACGGAAGGGGGTGCGAGGTGGAGGCGCCAGCCAGGAGGCACTTACCACAGGTGGCTCCTGGATGGCAGCACAGTGGGTCTCAGGCAGGCTGCCTGCCTGCTGTGGCCCCACACCTCTCCCAGAAGCATCTGGCTGCTGGCATGTCTCTGTGGCCCCTGAGGGGTGGGGGAGGCAGTGGATCTCCATGTGCTGCCTGCACCTGAAAGTGCCACCCCCGCAGCCAATGGGAGCTGCGCAGACAGTGCTGGGGGCAGGGGCAGCGCTCAGAGCTGCCTCCCCTCCAGGGGCTGCAGAGCCATGCCAGCAGCCAGACACTTCCAGGAGCAGCGTGAGGCCACGGCAGGCAGGCAGCCTCCCTGAGGTCTGCTGTGCCACCAGACTTTTAGCAGCCCAGAGATAGCAATCGACTGGCAGAGGCTCCAGGTTGACCAGTTGATCACGATCGATGGGTTGGTGACCACTGGTCTAAGTCTACTCCAATTTTGGGGGAGGGATAGCTCAGTGGTTTGAGCATTGGCCTGCTAAACCCAGGGTTGTGAGTTTAATCCTTAAGGGGGCCACTTAGGGATCTGGGGCAAAAATTGGTCCTGCTAGTGAAGGTAGGGGGCTGGACTCAATGACCTTTCAAGGTCCCTTCCAGTTCTAGGAGATTGGTATATCTCCAATTATTACCTTTTAAAATCAATGGGAGTTTTACCATTGACTTCAAAAGAACCAGAGTTCATAGAATCATAGAAGATTAGGGTTGGAAGATACCTCAGGAGGTCATCTAGTCCGACCTCCTGTTCAAAACAAGATCAACAGAGTTGGCCAACATTGAGCTCTTCTGAAAATGCCACCATGAGAATCTTAAAGATGGGGGACATTTTATAAACAGAAAATGAACAAATAAAAATCAGAAGAAAAACTGAAAGACCAGAAACTGTAGAAGAGCTACTGGCTGTCAGTACACAGCAGTGTACAGTTTGTTGGGTTTTTTACATAGGGACATGTTAATTTATATGAAAGTAATGATTTTCATCCCTTGAACGAAGACAGACGGCATGAATTTCACAAACTGTAAATACTTCTTCCTTTTGTGAGTTAGAAAATGGCTGAAGTTTATTGTTTTAGCTTGCGGGTCTGAACCAGGTTGCTGCCTTTTTACCTAGTAGAAATTAGAGAGCGGTAAGATTTCCAAAATTATGGTAAACAGTCAAACTATTTTCTAATTATAAATAACTGTCCAGGGTTTGATCACCATTATGAATTTTTTCCAGTGCTTTTCAGTACTAAAGATGTGTGTGTATGTGTGTGTGTGTGTGTGTGTGTGTGATTAAATGAAACTTTATGGCATGATAAGCTAATATGCTAGGTACATAACATCCAATACCATTCATATGCTCCTTGCTCATCAAGAATTCATTGGTTACTGGATGGAAGACGTGTTTACACAGCTGACTTGCAAATAGCCTGTTATGTTTCCTGCTGCTTTAAAATTCAAAAAAATATCAATTATGAAGATCCAACAGCAGGCTGCCACCTGCCACTAGGATACAACAAAAACATCCCCTTTCCTTAACTACTCTGTAAAATGAGTCATGGAGCTGATATTCAGCACTGTGTAAAGAGACAGAGGGATACAATCTCTTCATCAACCTGCTTCTGTCAATTTACCTACCCCACATGCTTCTTTCACCAGCTGCAGATCTACAGTGATCAAAGGACTGTTGGTTAGTTCATGATCTATTAGCTCATAGTGGCACAGAAATAAATCACTAAATTGAAAAGAAAATGGGACAGTTCAAGGTTCCTATGTGCAGGTCTCTTGACAGAGCTGCTATGTATGGATCAAAAGTAAACATATTATATATATTTAGGGGGAGGGCTAGCTCAATGGTTTGATCATTGGCCTGCTAAATCCACCCTTGTGAGTTCACTCCTTGAGGGGGCTATTTAGGGATCTGGGGCAAAAAGTGGCCCTGCTAATGAAGGCAGGGGACTAGACTCAATGACCTTTCAAGGTCCCTTCCAGCTCTATGGGAGAGATATATCTCCAGATAGTTATTTATTTTATTTTATTTTACATTTATATAATTTGTGACTAAGAAAAATGGGGGAAAACAGATTATGGTGTGATTCACTACTGTGTTACTCCAGTTTTACACCAGTATAACTCCATTGCAGGGATGAATCAAGCTGTATATCAGATCTTAAATTCTAAAAAAGCCATGACTGAATCTCATTGTGTTAGGGACTGCTTTTACTTTTACCTCATCTTCCCCCTCCCCAGCTTTCTTCCCGTCCCTATCTTGCTTGTTTCATTCCTGTGATGTGGTCTGTTGTAATCTAAATTACAAGATCTTGGGGCAGGGACTTTTCAATAAATGACTGTATAGGTTCTAGCACAATGAGGTCTTGATCTTAGGAGCTCCAGTAATACAAATAAACAATAACAAAAATAATAACAGATTAATGTGAATTACAGGGCTCTGTCTCAGGAAGGCAGTGGCAATGCCAAATCACAGCAGTGTGTCTCAAGTGGAATTACTTGTAAAAGCATAGCCTTAAAGTGCAACAGTGTTATTTTGGAGGTTATTCTGTAATAAAACTGAGGGGTAGGGATCCAGGAAAAAAGAAATAGAGACAGAGATCTATATAGTGAAAGAAAAATAAGCAAGGAGAGAGGAGTCAGTTGTTGCACTAGCTAGAGGTAAGAGGCTATTGCCATCCTATTCTTCCTCCCAAGTTCAATCTTTGTTTCACTTGTGAATGTGAGCAGCAGAAATCTATTCACAGAAATTCCGACATCTGTTCCTTCATCCATGCTATACCATTATTGGATCCACTTGAAAACTTGGCAGCTGGATTGTAACATCAGCTGCCTAAAGAAGCAGAGGTGGAAAGCGTGTGAAAGGGTGAGGTCTGCTCTCAGATAAACTTTCATAAGTTGGTGGTGTGACATACAGTACAAAAAGTTACAGGTGTGATTTCACTACATTACAAGGGCCAGAGGATGTCACACCTGTAACTTTTTGTACTGTATAACAATATGGTTAGTAGTAATCTCAATAGATTTTAGCATACTAAGGCACCACCATATCTCGTGCCACCACAACTACCTCTTTTCCTGGAAGACTTATGAATAATTTTCTATATTACAATGCTTTCATAAACTGAAAACATATCTTATACTGCTACTACAATCCAAACATTACATGGGCCCACTGAAGTCAGTGTGGGGGTTTCCACTGAAGTTAATAGGGGCAGGATTTCACCCCATATCTAAAAATATTTGGGGGGAGGAAGGGAGGAAGTGGTAGTCAATGTATTAATCATCACCGCAAAAAATACAGTGGTTTTTTTCTGTTTTTTTTGTTTTTTTAATTAGGGAAGAAAGGGCTGATATTTTCAAGTCTCAGATGCCTGAAATGTAACATTCAAATTCCCAGACCTCTTTCCTTGTCCTCTAATCTCTGGGGCATTAAAAGACTGGAACAGGGATAGGACTGCACTTGGGACAGAAGGGTCACAGTGCTCTTCTTCTTGGCTGACAAAGCAAGTATCAGTGCTCCTGTCTGATCTGACTCAACTGAAATCAGTGGTAATCTTTCCATTGACTACAGAGGGCTTTGTAGGACCATAAGGCCCAGCTGTGGGAAACATAAAATCATAGATTCATTGGACTGGAAGGGATCTCGAGAGGTCATGTAGTCCAGTCCCCTCATGGCTGGACTAAGTATTATCTCTAGACCATCCCTGACAGGTGTTTGTCTAATCTGCTCTCAGAAATTTCCAGTGATGGAGATTCCACAACCTCCCTAAACAATTTATTCCACCCTGACAATTAGGAAGTTTTTCCTAATGTCCAACCTAACTGCTATTTAAGCTGACTGCTTCTTGTCCTATCCTCACAGGTTAAAATGCACAGTTTTTTCTCTATCCACATTGCAACATCCTTTTATGTATTTGAAAACTGTTATCATGTCCCCTCTCAGTCTTCTCTTCTCCAGACAAATCAAACCCAGTTTTTTTCAATCTTCCCTCATAGGTCATGTTTTCTAGACCTTTAATCATTTTTGTTGCTCTTCTTTGGACTTTCTCCTATTTGTCCACATCTTTCCTGAAATATGGCACCCAGAAATGGACACAGTACTTCAGTTGAGGCCTAATCAGTGCAGAGTAGAGTGGAAGAATTACTTCTCGTGTCTTCCTTATAACATTCATGCTAATGAGTCCCAGAATAATGTTTGCTTTTTTTGCAACAGTGTTACACTATTGACTCATATTTAGCTTATAGTCCACTATGACCCCAGATCCCTTCATAAGAACATAAGAACGGCTGTACCGGGTCAGACCAAAGGTCCATCTAGCCCAGTATCTGTCTACCAACAGTGGCCAATGCCAGGTGCCCCAGAGGGAGTGAACCTAACAGGCAATGATCAAGTGATCTCTCTTCTGGCATCCATCTCCATCCTCTGACGAACAGAGGCTAGGGACCCCATTCTTTACCCATCCTGGCTAATAGCCATTTATGGACATAACCACCATGAATTTATTCAGTTCTCTTTTAAACACTGTTATAGTCCTAGCCTTCACAACCTCCTCAGGTAAGGAGTTCCACAAGTTGACTGCGCGCTGCGTGAAGAAGAACTTCCTTTTATTTGTTTTAAACCTACAGTCTATTAATTTCATTTGGTGACCCCTAGTTCTTGTATTATGGGAATAAGTAAATAACTTTTCCTTATCCACTTTCTCAACATCACTCATGATTTTATATACCTCTATCATATCCCCCCTTAGTCTCCTCTTTTCCAAGCTGAAGAGTCCTAGCCTCTTTAATCTTTCCTCATATGGGACCCTCTCCAAACCACTAATCATTTTAGTTGCCCTTTTCTGAACCTTTTCTAGTGCTAGAATATCTTTTTTGAGGTGAGGAGACCACATCTGTACACAGTATTCAAGATGTGGGCGTACCATGGATTTATATAAGGGCAACAATATATTCTCAGTCTTATTCTCTATCCCCTTTTTAATGATTCCTAACATCCTGTTTGCTTTTTTGACCGCCTCTGCACACTGCATGGACATCTTCAGAGAACTATCCACGATGACTCCAAGATCTTTTTCCTGACTCGTAGCTAAATTAGCCCCCATCATATTGTATGTATAGTTGGGGTTATTTTTTCCAATGTGCATTACTTTACATTTATCCACATTAAATTTCATTTGCCATTTTGTTGCCCAATCACTTAGTTTTGTGAGATCTTGTTGAAGTTCTTCACAATCTGCTTTGGTCTTAACTATCTTGAATAGTTTAGTATCATCTGCAAACATTGCCACCTCACTGTTTACCCCTTTCTCCAGATCATTTATGAATAAATTGAATAGGATTGGTCCTAGGACTGACCCTTGGGGAACACCACTAGTTACCCCTCTCCATTCTGAGAATTTACCATTAATTCCTACCCTTTGTTCCCTGTCTTTTAACCAGTTCTCAATCCATGAAAGGACCTTCCCTTTTATCCCATTACAGCTTAATTTACGTAAGAGCTTTTGGTGAGGGACCTTGTCAAAGGCTTTCTGGAAATCTAAGTACACTATATCCACTGGATCCCCCTTGTCCACATGTTTGTTGACCCCTTCAAAGAACTCTAATAGATTAGTAAGAAATGATTTCCCTTTACAGAAACCATGTTGACTATTGCTCAACAGTTTATGTTTTTCTATGTGTCTGACAATTTTATTCTTAACTATTGTTTCGACTAATTTGCCCAGTACCGACGTTAGACTTACTGGTCTGTAATTGCCGGGATCACCTCTAGAGCCCTTTTTAAATATTGGCGTTACATTAGCTAACTTCCAGTTATTGGGTACTGAAGCCGATTTAAAGGACAGGTTACAAACCTTAGTTAATAGTTCCGCAACTTCATATTTGAGTTCTTTCAGAACTCTTGGGTGAATGCCATCAGGTCCCGGTGACTTGTTAATGTTGAGTTTATCAATTAATTCCAAAACCTCCTCTACTGACACTTCAATCTGTGACAGTTGCTCAGATTTGTCACCTACAAAAGACAGCTCAGGTATGGGAATCTCCCTAACATCCTCAGCCGTGAAGACTGAAGCAAAGAATTCATTTCTCCGCAATGACTTTATCATCTTTAAGCGCTCCTTTTGTATTTCAATCGTCAAGGGACCCCACTGGTTGTTTAGCAGACTTCCTGCTTCTGATGTATTTAAAAAACATTTTGTTATTACCTTTGGAGTTTTTGGCTAGCCGTTCTTCAAACTCCTCTTTGACTTTTCTTATTACACTCTTGCACTTAATTTGGCAGTGTTTATGCTCCTTTCTATTTGCCTCACTAGGATTTGACTTCCACTTTTTAAAGGAAGTCTTTTTATCTCTCACTGCTTCTTTTACATGGTTGTTAAGCCACGGTGGCTCTTTTTTAGTTCTTTTACTGTGTTTCTTAATTTGGGGTATACATTGAAGTTAGGCCTCTATTATGGTGTCTTTAAAAAGTGCCCATGCAGCTTGCAGGGATTTCACTTTAGTCACTGTACCTTTTAACTTTTGTTTAACTAACCCCCTCATTTTTGCATAGTTCCCCCTTTTGAAATTAAATGCCACAGTGTTGGGCTGTTGAGATGTTCTTCCCACCACAGGGATGTTAAATGTTATTATATTATGGTCACTATTTGCAAGCAGTACTCCTTCGTAGGCAGTCAATTCCCATTTTGTATGTGTGCAACTGATTGTTCCTTCCTAAGTGGAGTACTTTGCATTTGTTCTCCTTGAATTTCATCTTATTTACTTCAGACCATTTCTCCAGTTTGTCCAGATCATTTTGAATTTTAATCCTATCCTCCAAAGTACTTGCAACCCCTCCCAGCTTGGTATCACCTGCAAACTTTATAAGTGTACTCTCTATGCCATTATCTAAATCATAGATTGAACAGAACTGGACCCAGAAATGATCATTGCAGGACCCCACTCAATATGCCCTTCCTGCTTGACTGTGAACCACTGATAACTACTCCCTAGGAACCATTTCCATCCAATTATGCACCCACCTTCTAGTAGCTCCATCTAGGTGCATTTCCCTAGTTTGTTTATGAGATGGTCATGTGAGACAGTGTCAAAAGCCTTATTAAAGTCAAGATATACCATATCTACCACTTCCCCCCATATCCATCAGGTTTGTTACCCTGTCAAAGAAAGCTATTAGGTTGGTTTGACACAATTTGTTCTTCACAGATCCATGCTGAATGTTACTTATCACCCTGTTATCTTCTAGGTATTCGCAAATTGATTGCTTAATTATTTGCTTCATTCCCTTTCCGGGTACTGAAGTGGAGCTGACTGGTCTGTAATTCCCCGGGTTGTCCTTATTTCTCTTTTTATAGATTGGCACTAAATTTGCCCTTTTCTAGTCCTTTGGAATCTCTCTTCCATGACTTTTCTATGATAATGCCAATGGCTCCTTGAGTATTCTAGGACATATGTCATCAATTAGTGGTGACTTGAAGATAGTTGACTTGTCTAAATAATTTTTAACTTGTTCTTTCCCTATTTTAGCCTCTGATCCTACCTCATTTTCACTGGTATTCACTATTTTAGATGTCCAATTGCTACTAACCTTTTTGATTAAAACAAAAATAAAAAAGTCATTTAGCACTTCTGCCACTTCCACATTTTCTGTTATTGTTCCCTCCCACGGCATTAAATAATGGACCTATGATGTCCTTGGTCTTTCTCTTGCTTCTAATGTATTTGTAGAATGTTTGTTGAATGTTTTCTTGTTAACCTTTATGTCTCTAGCTAGTTTAATCTCATTTTTGTGCTTTGGCCTTTTTAATTTTGTCCCTACATACTTGGGTTATTTGTCTCTATTCATTCTTTGTAATTTGAATTTCTACCTTTTGTAGGGCTCATTTTTTAGTTTCAGATCATTGAAGGTCTCCTGGTTAAGCCAGGATGGTCTCTTGGCATACTTCCTGTCTTTCCTACTCAGTGGGATAGTTTGCTCTTGTGCCCTTTGAAAAACTGCCAACTCTCTTGAACTGTTTTTCCCCTTAGACTGCTTTCCATGGGATCTTGCCTACCAATTCCATTATCTTTATTGTGCTCTTTTCTCTCCTATCATTCCTTAGAATCATGATCACATGGCAGAATGCAGTTCCACAGTATTACCTCCTATTCTGAGTCCTGTTTTGCCACAAGATGTACACCTGTTCAGAGAACCCACTAACTTATTCATTGCCAAGTACTGAATAACTAAGTAAATGTAAACAATGTTTCCTCTCTTTCATTATACCCCTATCTCCTAGGCTACACCCATTAGTCATCATTTTGCCTTTAAAAATATGAATTCTAAAAGATTATCCTTTCTGTTTACAGAGCTGGATCTCTACTAATTCCAGATAGCAGTGGAAGCGAAAAATTAACATGATTTTTATGTCACACAAGAAGAGGACCAGATTGTAAATAATAATCTCCTTTCCCAGGCCTACAAAGTTGACATTCACTCCTAGGAAATTTGCCCTCTGCAAAATTACAAATGTTCAACATACAGGAAAATCAGTCTGGTTTTTAAGCTATCGTGGATGCTCATTGATTTTTTCCTCATAGGAAGCTTACTAAACCAAATACATTTTAAATGCATTTCAGAACACAAGTTAATCACAGAAATAGTCCATAGCCAGATAGTGAATGATGTTTTAATAAGTTAAATTTAAAATAAGTATTTCATAGATCTAGCCCTCCTTAACCTTTAGCATGCTGCTATAGACTGCAAGAAAAAAATGTATCCGTTTACTTTTTAAAAGTTGAATATTTCTTTCTCTGAATTACATTTCCAGATTTAAAAATAACATCAATACTGGGCCTGATGCAAGCTTTACTAATATCAACAATATTCCCATTGAAAATGTATTTTTGTATCAGGTCTGTAGGTCAGACTATCTAAAATAAAACAAAAATTGTTTTTGAAGGGCATGACAGTAACAAGTATTATTTTAAGAATGTTTAGGCAGCCACAAGCAAAATGTAGCAGGATGGAAGTACCTTGCCAACTTTTATTCCTCAAGAAATCCACTATTTCCTTATCTTTCTGTATAGTTAAGTTACACTTAAGACATGATCAGACAAAAGTATTTCACATTTAAAGGGACACTGTCCAAACTTAAAGGTCCCAAATTTGATCAGTCAAAATTGCAGGATTATAAGGAGCAAATTCAGCCTTGTGGAAAGTGGGCAAACCTCCCATTGAAATCAGAGTGACCCATATCACAGAACTAGATTCTGCCTTAAAGCTTTAATACTGTCTCAGATCCATAATTTGGTTTTCTAACATTTTGAATGATTTGTGCTTTTGATGTGCTACCATCAGTCTCCAATCTAAACTGTTGATCCACTCAGATTCTGTCCTTCAAAAGGATTAGCATATCTGTACGTCTCCTGAGTCTATGACCATGAATCTCAACAAGAGGATTAGACTAAATATAAGACTAGATAGCCAAACCAACACTGAATTCTATATGTTACAAACAATCTAGTGAAAAGAGGATTTGGATTTTCAAAAAGCCTTTGAGAAAGTTCCTCTAGAAAGGCGGAAACTAGGTAGTCATAGGGTGAGAGGTAACATTCTATCTGGAATTAGAAACTGGTGAAGAAACAGAAGACAAACAGTCTGGATAAATGATAAGGTTGTCTAAATGGAAGAAAGTTACCACTGGGGTGCCCCAAAGATACCTGCTAGGATTAGCATTTTTTAACATAATTAGTGATCTTGAAGAGGATTTAAATATTAAAATGGCTAAACTGGCAGCTGACACACCTTTATTTGGTAGTCTAAAGAGAAAGCTGAGAAACACCTAACAAAGCTAGATGAGTAGGCAGTCTGTGCAGATGAAATTAAAGTGCAAGTGCATATTTACAGCAACAATTTGAGCTTTTCAGAGAGATCACTGAATTTGAAGTTAACTATAATCATTCAAGTAAGAGATCTAGATGTCAAAAACTAGTCAGAAAAGAATACAAGATGTAAGACCATATTAAGAAGCAGTTAAAGAATGAACAAAAACATCATAATACTATTATCTATATCAGCAGCAGTTCTTAAACTATGGGGTGGACCTCCCAAGGGAGGCACGGGAATGTGTCAAGGGAGGCACAAGCTGTGTGGATTTTTTTTAAGAGCTCTAGTTGTCAGCCCTGAGTGGCTGAAGCTCATGCAGAAGGGACACACATACCCAGGAGGCAGGAATAAAGGGGAAACCTGGAGTCCCACCACACTGAGGCAAAAAAAAACGGAGCCCGGCTGCCAGGCCTCTCCTTTCCTGCCCCAATAAGCTTCTTTCACAGACTAGACTCCTTCCTAGTCTAGGTCCAACCCTTTTCCCGGTACAGTCCTTGTTAGTTCTAGCTCAGGTAACTCAGGGATTTCTCATGACTAGCTCCCTCCTTTGTTCTCTTCCACCCCCTCTTATAGCTTTGGCACCAGGCAGGAATCTGGGTCCCCACCCCTCCTTCTAAATGGAAAAGCACCAGGTTTAAATGGATTGCAGTACCAGGTGACATGGTGACATGTCCTGTGAGACCCCCTATTCTCCATTCTTCCAAGGCTGGCTGGCAGGTACCATAAGATTTGCAAGTAAACAGAGCCATTTAGAGGTGATTAAGTCTGAAGCATTCTTAATGGCTTGACATGTTTACATTAGTAATACAAGTTTATATCTTATTCTCCTAACTCCAGGCATAGAAACAATACATACAAACAAATGGGATGAACACACTCAGTAGATCATAAGCTTTGTAATGATACCTTACAAGAGACCTTTTACATAAAGCATATTCCAGTTACATCATACTCACACTTATAAACAGTTTTATAAAGTATATGAAATGCAATATCACAGCAAAATTGGAGACTTTTTTTTTAAATGTGCCTTATTTCGTCTGTCAAAAACTGTAGATCTCCTAAATTCATTTGTTGACAGGAGAATGGT
This sequence comes from Mauremys mutica, assembly GCF_020497125.1. Classification (NCBI taxonomy): domain Eukaryota; kingdom Metazoa; phylum Chordata; order Testudines; family Geoemydidae; genus Mauremys; species Mauremys mutica. The sequence continues at coordinate 233,709,899 of NC_059072.1, read as the reverse complement.
ACATTTAGAATGATGAGAATATTCTCTCACCACAGTATAATTATTGTTTACTGAATATAACAAATGTTTACACTAAGTGGCTTGATTATTCCTCATTAGAACTATACATTATATATTCTCCTCCTTGAAAATACAAATATTCTCAGATATTATATTTAAGGTAAACTGCAGAAGCAAGTAAGCCAGGAATCTGGCCTAACATATTTATGTGGCTTGCAGAAGCATGTGGGCATATAAGAAGTACATACATGTATGGAACTGTCTTCTCTGCTACATGCCTTTAATTTTCAGTACACTGCCTAAATACAAGGATCTAAGGATTTAGCCCTTAGAAGAACATGATTCTTTCAAATTTTGGTAGAAGAGAATAGAGCAAGACATTTGGAGAAAAACTGAGGTGGTTTGTCTAAAACTAACTCCTTAACAAGCCAACTCCTTACCTCTGGCAGATCATATCACCCAAGAAGCTATTTATAATAATCACAGGCTCGGATCCACAAAAGGATTTAGGCATTGGAATGCTGAGCATTGCAACGCCTAACTTTTAGACACCTAGAAAATCACAGGAACAATGTGATTCACAAAGCCTGAGTTAGAGCCCTCAGCTCCCTATACAACAAATGGTGAAAGAGAGGCACCTAAGAAAGCAATCCACAAAAGACAGCCCACTAGGCAAGGGAGATGTGTAAACTCACCAATGGTAGATGCTGACAAAAAAGGTGTGTTCCAAACCTCACCCCTCTCAGAGAGTTAGTTGTCTAAGTCTGGGCTGCAGGGAGGTGCCTGTCTCAACTATGAATTCATAGCCAGCAACCCCTCTTCTCAAGTCAGACAGTTCAGGTGCCTAAGGCGTTTCTTGTACAAATGACTTAGGCATAGGCCTTACTCCAGGCAAAATGGCCAAGGAAGATGGTGCTGCTGCTACTGCCCACCTTATTACTTTTACCTCAGTGGTTAGAGCACTCACCAGGAATGTGGGAGAATCAGGTTCAATTCCCCTCTCATGGGCAAAAGAATTTGAAGTGAGATCTCCCACCTCTTGCAGAGTGTTCTAATCACTGGGCTACAGGATATTCTGATGTGGGGTACCCTCAATCTCTCCTGTTGAAGCTGTTCCACTTCAGATAAATACTTAATGCGTCATTGGGCCAGAGAGAGAGACAGAGATACAGAGGTAGGGACAGTATGAGAATGACTCTGGTAAGGGCACCTTACTGACAGATGAGAGACCCAAGGCCAAGGGCCCCTGCCCCAAGAACTCTTTGTCAATCCAGGGTCAAAGGTAAGAGAGAATCATAGAAATGTAGGGTTGGAAGGGACCGCAAAAGGTCACCAAATTCAGCTGCCTGTGCAGAGGTGGGATCAAATAAAACTAGACCATCCCTGATAGGGATTTGTCTAACCTGTTCTTTAAAATCTCCAGTGGTGGAGATTCCACAAACTCCCCTGGAAGCCTGTTCTTCCTTCTTTACCAAGTTAGCAAGTTTTTCCTAATACCTAACCTAAATCTCCCTTGCTGCAGATTAATCACATTACTTCTTGTCCTACCTTTAGTGCACATGGAGAACAACTGATCACAGTTCTCTTCATAACAGCCCTTAACATATATTACTCCTGGGGGAACTCTGCATCACTGCACGTGTGCAGAATTCATGGCCCCTGCAGATTTCTTTGCTTACCCACAGAAAAATGACTTCTGATAGAGAAGCAAAGGGAAGCCTCAAGAGCTGTCATGTGCCCACTCCCTGGCAGTGCAGACTGCTCAGTTTGGGCACCAAGAACAGCTGGTAGAGATGTAAATCACTGCCTGGGGGGAGGAATTGGTAGTTGTGTGTGAGAGAGACACTCTGTCCCTCTCGTTCATTATTGCAGCACGCTCGACGTGTAGAGGAAGGGCTTTGGGGTATTTCTGAAAACATAGGCATGGGGCAGGCTCTGTTCCCTCAGGCTGAGGGGAATGTAGCAGCCTGTCTGCTTAGTGAATTGTTCCCATTGTTCTTAGTGAATTGCCCCAGGAGTATAAAACAGGTGTAAAAATTTTAAGGCTCCTTTACATTGCCAGAGTGGTGTAAAGGAGCTTTATTGTAAAGGACAGTATGGCCTTAGAAATGATTATGATACTTTAGTGATTAGAACTGGTCTTAATTTTTGGACAGAAAAAATTTCCTATCAAAATGTGCTCCATTTGATTGAGACTGACCATTTTGGAAATGGTCAATAGCCAGTATAAATTGTGAGTTTGAGTCCCCAGCCCTCACTTGCTCTTCAGTTGCCTGTGATGATTATTTTGACCCCCAAAAAAATGCAGGATTTTAAAATGTGCGCAGAATTTTAAAAATTTTTGCACAGAATTCCCCAGGAGTAATATATGAAGACTCTTATCAGGTCCACCCTCAGTCTTCTTTTCTCAAGACTAAACAAGTTTTAAACCTTTCCTCATAGGTCAAGTTTTCTAAACCTTTTATCTATTTTGTTGCTCTCCTCTGGACTCCCTCCAAATTGTTCACATCTTTCTTAAAATGTGGTGCCCATAACTGGACATAGTACTCTAGCTGAGGCCCCATCAGTGCTGAGTAGATTGAGACCAAAACCCCATGTCTTACATAATGCATCCTGTTAATACACCCCAGAATGACATTAGCCTTTTTCACAAGAGTATCACACCCTAACTGACATACTTTGCACTTATTTTTATTGAATTTCACCATGTTGATTTCAGACCAATTCTCCAATTTGGCAAGGTTGTTTTGAATTCTAATCCTGTTCTCCACAGTGCTTGCCAACCCCTCCCAGTTTGGTGTCATCTGCAAATTTTATACACATACTCTCCATTTCATTATCCAAGTCATTACTGAAAATATTGACTAGTACTGGATCCAGGATTGACCCCTGTGGGATCCTACTAAATACAGTCTCACCGTTTGACATGAACCATTGATAACTACTCTTTGAGTACAGCCTTTAAACCAGTTTTGCACCCACCTTATAGTACTTTTGTCAAAACCATATTTCCCTAGTTTGCTTGGTTTCCCTAGTTTGCTCACTGAAGATTGTGAGGTGCTCATACACATCAGTGAGTATGGGGACCACAGGATAGAACTTGCTAATGTGTATGAAAACTAAAAAATTGCCTTGTCTTACCAAGGGTTTTTACCACACATTAGCTAAAATATGGTTAGAACACACCTTCTTCCTAGTGAAGGTGCACCCTTAAATAGATGTGTGGGGCTGCATCATAGGAGTACCTCAGGTGTTAGACACCCCTCAGAGGTAGTTAAATACTATCATTTCCATGGAGAAAGTGAGGCAGTGAAGTTAAACAAAACAGAGCATTTCAATGTCCTGTCAAAACTAGAGGTGATTTAAAGAATGATGAAAATGGCGATAATTCCATTTTCTTCATGAAAAATATAGTCAAAATTTTGAAAATTTGAAAAATATTGACTAGCTCTGGGAAGGACAATGGGGAAAAGAATCGCCTGGAATTATAGAAATAATCCTTACCCTTCAGTGATTTCTTCATTGTTCAGATGACTTGATGTTTCTGCTATCACATCCTAAATGATGTGTTTTTAGCACCCTCCACTCTACAGAGCAGGGCAGCCCCCAGGAGTCATGTGTCATTCAGCAGCAGCACCACCCTCTGCTGTGCTCCAGAGCTATCTGGCTGGCCCCCAATTACTGAGTGACTGCAATTGAGGGGATGAGGAAAAGCAGAAGATCTTCTCAAGACAGGCACTGCACAGTACTTAATTTGTCCCAGGCCTCTAGTTTGGCAGTTCATAGCCCTGGCACTTCTGGCTTGCTGCATCAGTTATGAAAGTAAAACAATTGCTTGAGGCCCAGCACCTCTTTCATTACAAATTAAGCACTGGCACTGCCTATTCTTCATGTGATCTTTAGTGAGACAATACAGAACTTTACTCTTGCTGTTGTGCAGAGTTAATGTTTGGGTCACTTCAAAGGCTGAGTCAGATAATGAGATAATGTGACATCCTCTGCAGTGAAAGAACTTCAGCAAATGCTACTTTAGAGATGGAAGCGGAGGGTAGTTCTCATCACTGAATAATGTCCCCTAGGTCTGTATGACCTTGTGGTCTATTATGCATATCAAACAGTGAATGCACCCTATGAAACAGTCCTTCCTTCTTTCATTAAAAGACAATGGGAAGCTTAACTTTTATAAATGAGATCATTTTCTTCTAAACATTACAGTCGTTTCATATCTAAAGGGAGTTTAATCCTCTGTAATTTAGATTAATTTCATCGTGCTTTACCAGGTTAGGGTTAAAACTCCAAGATTTGCAATTGATTACAAAAAAAAGCGCAGCCCCTTATTAAGTCCTAACTGAGTAATTTGCAGCTTATTTCACCCTAGTTAATTAAAATGTAATCAGTATTGTTTGGCAATGTGCATTCTGTCAGCAGTTTTACTTCGGAAAAGAAATCATGCCAAGAAAAAACAAAAAAAGCCTTTCACTAGGAATTGGCTTGATCTAAACTGGCGCCTTAGCCACTGAAACTCTAAAACAAATAAGTTACAACCAACTGACAGTGCAATAAAAAATACTAAGGCCACTCCAAGATAGAGAACTGTTTTTCATGTTTTTCCTGCTTTCGAGACATTTTCTGAGACGAAGACATTTTCATAGCAAGCACTTTGCTGTTTCAAAATCCAGGACACCTTCAGGTAAAACCTTGGGATTGCACGTGCTCTTTGCCACACAAGCAAATATACAGGTTTAAATACTTTCCCCTTGCCCTTTCTTTCTCATATGGATGGTCATTATAGTACCCCAAGCTCTCCACCCCCATTTTAAGAGGGGCTATTTTGCATTCCCAGGCTTTTTATTCTTAAATTCAGCTACAGGTACTACTAGGAAGCTCCTGTTGCAATCGAAACATTTGGGTTTTATTTTCCAATTGAATTTAAAATATGTATCGGTGATCCGGTTTTTAAAAAGCCCAACATTTCATGTGAACTCCTTTGCTCTGGATAAACAAAGCGGTTTTAGGCAACTATTTCCCTAGCAGTTTTTGTTTGTTTCAATGCACTCTAAAAGCACAGAGCAGAGAAACACAATCACTTCCCTCTCACCTTTTCCCCATCCCTGTTTTGGGACATATCTCTACAATGCTAATGAGTCCCTCTGTTCAAATAGATGGGAGGCCAGTTTATTAAGGGGAGATAGGGCTGTTGTTATGTGCAATTTAAAGTGTTTTCACCATTTCCTTCTGGTCGATGCAGTTCAGTCTTTTCATCACCACGGAACAGGTGGGGAGGTCGGAACGGGAGAGGTAGTCTAGAGGGAAGGTGTGGACATAACGAGTTGGATACACGATTTCCTAAGATCTCGTCCGCGATGTTCTATATGCTTTTTGACCCACCAATTTAGGTGTGGTTCATTTTGCTCCAGACAGGTCTCGACCTCATGCACCTCGACCTATATCCCAATGTCGTGTCCCATTCCTCCCCCATCATCATCATCATCTTCTTCATCACCACATAGACATTTGTCCCTCATAGCCTGTCGCATCGTTTGTAGTTCTGTTATAACCACCAACTCCCCAACCTCTTTTATTCTGGAAGATCGGAACAGACGCTACAAACTCTTGGCCATCACCCTTTAGAAAACATCCTCTTATGTTCAAGTAGAACATAAGAGAAATCCAGCTACAATGCTACAATGAACCGTAATAAACACTTGCTTCTTAACAGCAGAACAACCAAAACTCAGATCATCTGCCCCTCAGACTTTCTTCAGTATTTAATCCCCACACACACACCCGCAAGGCACCAGTGTCTTGTCCTATTTAGTTTTCACACCGCTCTTAAATCTCCTAAAAACCAGAGACGTGTGCGCTCAGCGAACCATGCCAGGATATCGCCTGCCGCCCGGGCATGAATTCAGGAGCCCTCGGAGGCTCTCGGCTGCAAGTCCTGTGTTGTTAAAGTATCTATCAGGGACAGAAGTGCAAAGCAAACTGGGCACCTATGAGCGGGAAGAGAGCTGCCCTGTCTGCATAAGTCACCTTCCCTTGGCACAAACTGCCCGCTTCAGTGAACTAACCCTGCCAACAATGCCTGCACAAACAACCCCGGTTCCAGCAAGGCGAGGACATTTACAAATGCAATTAATGGTCAATGGGAGCATTTAGCTAAACACGCAGCAAGCACAGCGATCTGCCCCGTCAAGACCCGGTGCCAGGATAAAAGTCTTGTTTGCACAGCGTGAGGACGGGTCCGGAATACCACTCACTCTAGTTCTGGTCTCCCTGGGCGTTCCTTGTGTTGGCGTTAAGGGTTTCCACCTGCCCGACCTCTGGGGCGAGCGCAGAGACGTGGTGGGGAAAATGTACATCCTGTGACATAAGCAGCCCCTTTTGGAAACTCCTGCCCGAGAAGTTTGCAAAGACGAGGCGATGAAGTCCAAGCCGTCCCATATACACTCACTAGCACCCCATCCCGCCCCCCACAGCACCCCACCCTGAACGTGCACTCTCCAGACCTGGGCAACTCTGCCCAGCAGCGTCACCGTGCCGAGGGCTTGCACGCGTGGAGAGCGCGTGGCGAGGGGGCAAGGTGCGGGTGCGGGGTCTCTCTTTCCCTATTGCGCTGTTACCGTACCTGGAAATGCTTGAAGAAGGCAGATATGCGAGTGATCTGCAGGCTCAGGCACCTGGAGGTGCATCTGGCTCTGTAGACACTGACAGCGGAGAAAGACTCGTCCTGCTTGCGAGCAGCAGCAACCCCGGCAGCTGCAGCCAGGCAGCCCCAGGAAGCCGTAATCCAAAGGAAAAGGGTCAGAGCCACGGCGGGATCCTTTAGCACCATCGCTGTGCGGTGGGTGGGTGCTGAGGAGAGGAAGGGGTGCCGCAGAGAGCAAGAGACGCCCGGATAAGCTCCCGTGCACCGATCTGGTGCTGGACTGGACTGGGGGGGAAACCTCCGCGCTGCAGAAACTAAACAAGAAAGTTCAATCATTCAACTCTCTTCACCCCCCTTCCTCCCCTCCGACCTCCCCTCTCTAGCACACACCCCTCCCCTTACTCCCAGGAGGGGGTGGGGTGAGGGTGACAGCAGGCTGTGCCATTGGCTGCAAGAAACGGGAGTGACAGCAGAGCCGGGCTGCCTGACCGCAGGCAGGGGACAGAGAATGCGGGGGAGCTGGTGAACTTCTCCGAGGTCCCCTGGACATATACTGTATACACCCTGGGCTGCTGTAACACACTGGCACACAGACCCTGCACAGTAACCTCCACTTCCCTTTACATGACTAGCACTCAGCCCTGCCTACACGGACCCTCAGCTGTTCCTACATAGACACCCCAAACACAGACACCCCTAGCGCACATACAGACTCAGGCATTCCTAAACACACACACACACACACACACACACACAGACGGCTTGACGATGCCAGGTGCTGAGCCCTGTTAGCTCCCACGGACATCACAGGGAATTGAAGACACGTAGCAACGTGCCGGATCTGGCCCTTAAACAGGTACACCTACGTGTCCTCGGATACAAACATGCCCTAATGCACCTAGGCAAACACAAACACAGACATCCAGAGCCCGACTAAGGTATATAGACCTAAATAGACACACCCAGTATGCACACAGACACTCACATCTTGCATACCCTGGGGTCTGTTGATTTTTCACAGTCAAAACTCATATTTACTTTGTTCTGTTGTTAATAGTATTGCTGTGTCCATATGCCTTAGTTTTACTTACCAACTCAGATATTTTCATTCATAAATGTAAATAAATTTGAGAAATTCAGCTAATGGACAATTCCTCTAAGTCTTCTCTTTGTTAAGGTCTAAAAAAGTGTAGTGAAATTGAAGCTTGGGGTTTACTGAAGACTGGGAGTTTTCCCATAGTAAAATCCCAAGTCAGTGCTAAACATTTGTTCCAGGCTGGAGCTTGCATAAAATCTCAGCCTATAAAATCTCATCCTAGTGTGTTATTTAAAACTTATTTTTATAAGTCATTAGTCCAGTACCTATAGGTAATAACTAAAAAATTAAAATGATTAACATCTTGCACTTTTTAAAATAAAATAGCTAACATACACATACAACAACTACTCGCTCTTTTTTTTGTTTAGTTTGTGCATTTACAGTGCATGCACATACTACAAAGTACATACATTACATTATGCATTAATTTTAAAATACTGTATGTAAACGCCTATTGCTGCAATAAATCATATGAATAGAAGGAGCAAATGTATTCTTTCCTAACTGTAGTCTGTGGATTAAATCTCCCAAACTAGGTGATCCCAAGCTTGTATCACTTGACAGAGCTGAGATTTGGGGCCATTACAGGAGGTGTAAATATGTCTGCTGTCAAAATAATTTATAGATTATTATGTCAATGATCTACAGGCTGTTGGAGTTTCTTTTGCTGAATATATTTTAAAATGCAGCTAAATACACACTGGAAAAATCTCCTTCAATCAAATCAATATATAACAAGGGCTGTGAATGATCTCACTTATACATTATACTCGTTTTACACCAGTGTAACACTGCTCTCCTCACCCCTAGATTGACACCAGGGTAATGTAAGCAAGAAACCCAGGGAGGTTATTCTCCCCTGAACACATGTGGGCAACTTCCATTGTCCACAGCAGGCAATACACAAGTATATCAAGGGAGAATCAAACCCTAAATACTGTTGTTAAGCCTATGAACCAAGGACATTGTTAAGCCTAAAGCAAGGACATTCATATCTAATGTTATAACTTCGTGCTGAGCATGATGTAAGAAATTGAATAAAAGAAAATAGAGCTTGGACTAGGTGTTACAATCCACAGGAATTTGGTAACATTGACACGAGTTTCAGTCAGTCACTTGCAATAGGTAGCTATAATAGTGATGGAGAAAAGTCTTCACTTTTAATTTCTTTTACTGGCTTGAAGTACTTCTGGATCAAATTCTGCCCTTGGGTCACTGGCAGAAATCTGGGGTGACTCGATAGAAGTCCATGGGCCAGATTCACCCTGTGGGTGGCTGAGGAATAGCAATTACAAATTTCATCTTCCTGTGCCTGAGGGAGCTGCTGTGGCAGAGGGGGACTGGTCTGATGGCAGTGCTACCACAACCTACTGAAAGGGGTTCTGCAAGGGAGGGCAAGTTTAAAAACAAATCAGTGCAGTGTGCCATTGGGGTATATCTACACGGCAATAAAAAACCTGGGGCACCAAGTCTCAGCGCTAGGGTCAATTCTAGTAGACTTCCTATCACTGGAGGCTAAAAGCCTGGAATCTACTAGCAACAGTTGGTGGAATCCACTGAATCAACATGCATGATGGTATCTGGCCCAATCTGGCACCCCAACAGTAGTAAAAAAATCACCCTCATTATAGAAATCATGGTGTAGCCCTAGCAAGGCTGCTAAAGTCTGGAGCTACAGACTTACTAGTCAGAGGTGGCCTATCCAATTCAGGAAATGTCTCTTTCTGACCCATTTAGTCTGTTTTAGGCTTGGCTAAGAATTCTGCAATTCCTCCGTGACACCCCAAGTCTAGAAGAGAACAGACAATTGACAAAACCCATTACTCTTCACTGATTAATTATGTTTACAAGCATACCAAATGCTTTCAAATTTTGCCATAATTTTATTAAATAATAATGCCTGTCTGAAAAAATCTGCAGCCATCTTTAATAATTTTATTTGGTGCTCAAATACGACAGGTATGGAGGTCAGACAGATTTATTTCCAGTGTTAGCGGTATTATATTAAAACTAAAATAACTACATTAAAGTCCTGCTGGTTTTTTGGTTTTATGAAGATTGGTAGCAAAAGGCACAGAGTCCTTAATCGTTAAAAAGTTTGTGAATACAGTTTATTCAGTTGCTTGTGTTGGAAAGGTCACAGTTACAGAGATCATCAGGGTAGTCTCTGGATTCCTTTTAAGTGAGGCTGAGCTGGTTAGCACACAAAAGAATGGCTGTTCAATGCCACTAAAACCAAATTCGCACAGGACATGTTTCCCTTACAAGGAGATCAAGAAACTAAAGAAACTCAGACACTGTAATTCAAACACTTGGTAAACAAGGTTGGCAGTCAAAAACCTGTACGGACTAAATATATAGCTGATTGTTAGAGAGAGATTACATACACATATAAATGTAAATATATGAATGTGTGTGTCTGTGTGTTATAGGGAGAAAGTTTACTAAGTTTCTTCATGGAACACAAGATTTGGAAACTTCTGAAGTAAACAAGAGATTGTTTTAATTTATTAAACACACACAGCTTTCAGACATCCCATGGAATAAAATTAGTAATTTGTTAAAACAAACAAGATTTTCCTTTTGGGTGAATTTTTCTGCTGACTACTGCTAACCACTGTTAAATTTTTACTTTTAAAAATCCTTTTTCTTGTGAATTGTGTAACTTTGATGCAGTACACCTCTTTTCCTTTTCCACAATTCTAAAATATATTGATCTGTTTTTGTTTACTTGGTTTTTTTTGGTTTTGGTTTGCTTCTTTTGATTATTTTATTCTCAGAATTGTTGGGTTTCTTACCCCCCAATAAACTAAAAAAAGTCATCACGCCACATTAAAAACTCAAGCAAAAAATAATCCTTAAAAGCATAAAGCATTGACCTCATGCTACTATAAAAACACAATTAGTCCTTCTTCAGTGTTGTTCTGTGACATTTACAGCTGTCAATGTAAACACTAGCTCTCCAGAAGACCAGCTTCATGAAAGTCAGGGCTGTTTTTTAACAGGAGACAGCGCCACATACTGGTTATGTGAAGTGAGATCTGCAAGTGACTGATAAAACATATTGTACAGAATAAATCTGATTTTATGAGTCGCTTTTCATCAATTTTAAATAAATCTGAATGCCTCTTAAGTAATTATGTCTTACTATCTAGTAATACAGACATTAAATACCATGCCCAGTTGGGCAAATAAAGACGATATTGTTTACTTTAACAGTATTTGCTGTTTAAATATGGAGTACCAGAATTCACTGATTTGGTTTATTATTAAAGGCCCTGTTCCTGCAGTCTTTACTCAAGCAAAATTCCCATCAGCTTCAATGATGTCACAAATAGAATATTATGATTTAAAGTCAGATAAACAAAACACACTATAGAAGTTCTTAAAACAGCCCATTTACAACCATATTTCCCATATAATAAAAACATAGAGAAAGCAAAATAGAAAATATAATATATATAGTCAGTATCATCTCTAAACCAAATGTTTTCCATAGTTTTCCCTATAGTTGTCAAAAGATCTTTCTCAGATAAAAACAATTATTTATTTAATGTAATAATAAAACTGTCTATTTAATCTCCTTTTCAAAAGTGGCAAGCTGCTTATAATTGTTCTTAAGGAACTGATAATGAGTCAGCCCTTTTTTTCCTTTCCCTTTACCCCTTTTACCTCCAATAGTTGTTTGGAGTCCGTCTGTTTGAATCCTGTCTAACCTGACCCGCATATTTCCTTTACTGGGATGTCAGCATATTCATGTGGCATTCATGGTACATTAAAAACACAAGTCCAATAATTTAAAGTCAATGGTAAACTAGGCAGTTTTGTGTTTTGAAGAGTTAGGAAGAGAAAATGATACTGCCAAGAATGACTTGAGCAGATCACTGCAGACTATGTGGCTCTGGGAAGAAGGATTAAGGAGTTTGAGGCGCAAATAGTGTTCTCCCTGTGGAAGGAAAAGGCTGGGGTAGAGACCGCCAAATCGTGGAAGTCAACGAATGGCTATGCAGGTGGTGTCGGAGGGAAGGCTTTGGATTCTTTGACCACGGGATGGTGTTCCAAGAAGGAGAAGTGCTAGGCAGAGACGAGTTCCACCTAACGAAGAGAGGGAAGAGCATCTTCGCACGCAGGTTAGCTAACCTAGTGAGGAGGGCTTTAAACTAGGTTCACCGGGGGAAGGAGACCAAAGCCCTGAGGTAAGTGAGAAATTGGATACCAGGAGAAACCACGAGCATGAGCAGGGGAGGACTCTTGTCTCATACTGAGAAAGTGGGACAATCAGCGAGTTGTCTTATGTGCCTATACACAAATGCAAGAAGCCTGGGAAACAATCAGGGAGAACTGGAAGTCCTGGCACAGTCAAGGAACTATGATGTGATTGGAATAAGAGAGACTTGGTGGGATAACTCACATGACTGGAGTACTGTCATGGATGGATATAAACTGTTCAGGAAGGACAGGCAGGGCAGAAAAGTTGGGGGAGTTTCATAGTATGTAAGAGAGCAGAATGATTGCTCAGAGCTCTGGTATGAAACTGCAGAAAAACCTGAGAATCTCTGGATTAAGTTTAGAAGTGTGAGCAACAAGAGTGATGTCGTGGTGGGAGTCTGCTATAGTCCACCAGACCAGGGGGATGAGGTGGACGAGGTTTTCTTCTGGCAACTAACAGAAGTTACTAGATCACAGGCCCTGGTTCTCATGGGAGACTTCAATCACCCTGATATCTGCTGGGAGAGCAGTACAGCAGTGCACAGACAATCCAGGAAATTTTTGGAAAGTGTAGGGGACAATTTCCTGGTGTAAGTGCTGGAGGAACCAACTAGGGTCAGAGCTCTTCTTGACCTGCTGCTCACAAACAGGGAAGAATTAGTAGTGGAAGCAAAAGTTGATGGGAACCTGGGAGGCAGTGACCATGAGATGGTTGAGTTCAGGATCTTGACAAAAGGAAGAAAGGAGAGCAGCAGAATACGGACCCTGGACTTCAGAAAAACAGACTTTGACTCCCTCAGGGAACTGATGGGCAGGATCTCCTGGGAGAATAACATGATGGGGAAAGGAGTCCAGGAGAGCTGGCTGTATTTTAAAAAATCCTTATTGAGGTTGCAGGAACAAACCATCCCGATGTGTAGAAAGAATAGTAAATATAGCAGGTGACCAGCTCGGCTTAACAGTGAAATCCTTGTTGATCTTAAACACAAAAAAGAAGCTTACAAGAAGTGGAAGATTGGGCAAATGACCAGGGAGGAGTATAAAAATATTGCTCAGGCATGCAGGAGTGTAATCAGGAAGGCCAAATCACACTTGGAGTTGCACCTAGCAAGAGATGTTAAGAGTAACAAGAAGGATTTCTTCAGGTATGTTAGCAACAAGAATAAGGTCAAGGAAAGTGTGTGCCCCTTACTGAATGAGGGAGGCAACCCAGTGACAGAGGATGTGGAAAAAGCTCATGTACTCAATGCTTTTTTGCCTCTGTCTTCATGAACAAGGTCAGCTCCCAGACTACTGCACTGGGAAGCACAGCTTGGGGAGGAGGTGACCAGCCCTCTGTAGATAAAGAAGTGGTTCGGGACTATTAGGAAAAGCTGGATGAGCACAAGTCCATGGGGCCGGATACACTGCATCTGAGGGTGCTAAAGGAGTTGACGGATGTGATTGCAGAGTCATTAGCCATTATCTTTGAAAACTCATGGCAATCAGGGGAGGTTCTGGATGACTGGAAAAAGGCTAATGTAGTGCCCATCTTTAAAAAAGGGAAGAAGGCGGATCCGGGGAACTACAGGCCAGTCAGCCTCACCTCAGTCCCTGGAAAAATCATGGAACAGGTCCTCAAGGAATAAATTCTGAAGCACTTAGAGGAGAGGAAAGTGATCAGGAACAGTCAGCATGGATTCACCAAAGGCAAGTCATGCCTGACTAACCTAATTGCCTTCTATGATGAGATGACTGCTCTGTGGATAAGGGGAAAGCAGTGGATGTGTTATTCCTTGACTTTAGCAAAGCGTTTGTTACGATCTCCCCCAGTATTCTTGCCAGCAAGTTAAAGAAGTATGGGTTGGATGAATGGACTATAACGTGGATAGAAAGCTAGCTAGATCATCGGGCTCAACAGGTAGTGATCAATGGCTCCATGTCTAGTTGGTAGCCGGTATCAAGCAGAGTGCCCCAAGGGTCGGTCCTGGGGCCAGTTTTTTTCAATATCTTCATTAACGATCTGGAGGATGCCATGGACTGCACCCTTAGCAAGTTTGCAGATGACACTAAACTGGGAAGATTGGTAGAGATGTACTGCAGAGGAGGGATAGGATACAGAGGGACCTAGGCAAATTAGAGGATTGGGCCAAAAGAAATCTGATGAGGTTCAACAAGGACAAGTGCAGAGTCCTGCACTTAGGATGGAAGAATCCCATGCACTGCTACAGATTAGGGACCAAATGGCTAGGCAGCAGTTCTGCAGAAAAGGACCTAGGGGTTACAGCGGACGAGAAGCTGGATATGAGTCGACAGTGTGCCCTTGTTGCCAACAAGGCTGACGGCATTTTGGGCTGTACAAGTAGGGGCATTGCCAGCAGATCGAGGGATGTGATCATTCCCCTCTATTCAACATTGGATGAGGCCTCATCTGGAGTACTGTGTCCAGTTTTGGGTCCCCACACTACAAGAAGGATGTGGAAAAATTGGAAAGAGTCCAACGGAGGGCAACAAAAATGATTGGGGGCTGGAGCACATGACTTATGAGGAGAGGCTAAAGGAACTGGGATTGTTTAGTCTGCAGAAGAGAAGAATGAGGGAGGATTTGATAGCTACTTTCAACTACCTGAAAGGGGGTTCCAAAGAGGATGGATCTAGACTGTTCTCGGTGGTTCCATATGACAGAACAAGAAGTAATGGTCTCAAGTTGCAGTGGGGGAGGTTTAGATTGGATATTAGGAAAAACTTTTTCACTAGGAGGGTGGTGAAGCACTAGAATGGGTTACCTAGGAAGGTGGTAGAACCTCCTTCCTTAGAGGTTTTTAAGGTCAGGCTTGAGAAAGCCCTGGCTGGGATCATTTAGTTGGGAATTGGTCCTGCTTTGAGCAGGGGGTTGGACTAGATGACCTCCTGAGGTCCATTCCAACCCTGATATTCTATGATTCTAGGCCACCACAAAGGATAGAACTGTGTAAAAATACACTGAAGGACAAAGCAAGATGAAAATTTATTTGGGAAATATTTGTGGGTTTCGTAAGAGGCCTCACTTATCTGGGATATTGCCTTTATTCTGTTCCTGATTGTGATTTCCTACTAGTAGCAATGGTACTAAAGGCAAAAAAAGTAAACAAAAAAGCAATTGGTCCTTAAACAAGTTGGTCCTTAATTTACAATCTTTGTTCTGGGTAGAAAGTTGTGTCTATCTGGAGTTTCATTCCCCCAGGGAAGTTCAAAGCAGTTACCATGGAAAATGAAGTCACTTGGAAGGACAGGTCTATGAAATCACTTCTTTTTGCAATTCAAACTATGGGGTGTACAACTGAAGTTAAATTTCATAATGCAGAATCTTGACTGGACAAAATGGAAGGCATCATGAATTTATGACAAAAAATTATGCAAACTCTATGTCATACTGTCCCTGCCCTAGTACATGTGGCAGGGAGGATAGAGTCAGAAGCCATGCCTCTACGCTGCACATTCCACCCATGGACCAACCACAGTCATAGTTCCTATACTACGGGTATCACAGAAATTCCATTTGCTCCCAAGGCAGAAAACTGCTTCAAAGGTGTCCAAAAGCAGGGACTTGCATATGCGAGACTGGTGGAGGCAAAAATCCCTCCTGGAGTTCCTTTTGAAGTTGTGTGGCTCTGTATACTTCTAACTCAGGCCTGTGCTAATTGCCAAAAGCTAACCCTATGTCTAACAAATATGATACTGTCAGGGTTCCCTCCAGACTCTGAACTCTGAGGTACAGAACCCACATGAAAGACCCCCTAAGCTTATATTTCACCAGTTTAGGTTAAAAACTTCCCCAAGGCACAAATTCCTTGTCCTTGGACAGTATCACTGCCACCACGAAGTGAGTTAGAAAAAGGTTTAGAAAAAGGACCACTTGGAGTTCCTGTTTCCCCCAAATATCCCCCTAAGCCTCTTCACCCCCTTTCCTGAGGAGGCTTGAGAATAATATACCAACCAAATAGGTAAACAAAATGGGATTTTGAGCTTACTTGTTATTTTGTCTCTTAGGGCTATATTGTGACCTTAGTCACAGCCTTAAGAAAGGGATGATGCATGAACTGCACTCCCCCAGGATTTCTCCCAGGAGACATTGTGATTAACAGACACTCTTCTGAATCTAAATTTCCCTCCTGCTTCCCTCTTGTCTTGGAGAGGCTCATAGATGCATAGATTTTAAAGCCAAAAGGAATGATTATCATCATCTATTCCAGTGGCTCTCAAACTTTTTTAGTGGAGACCCCTTTCATATAGCAAGTCTCTGAGTGTGACCCCCCCCCTTATAAATTAAAAACACCTTTTTATACATTTAACACCATTATAAATGCTGGAGGCAAAGCGGAGTTTGGGGTGGAGGCTGACAGCTTGCGACCCCCAGTAATAACCTCGTGACCTCCTGAGGGGTCCCGACCCCCAGTTTGAGAACCACTGATTTATTCTGATTTCCTGCATAACACAGGCCATAGAACCTCACCAGGTAATTCCTGCATCAAGCCCATATCTTCTGGCTGATCTAGAGCATAAACTATAGAGCCCTATCACTGGGCTATCGAGTCAGTTTCACTCTCTCTCTAGCCCAGTAACTATTTAAGCACTTAATACAAAGTGGAACAGCGTTAACAGGAAAGACTGAGCACATAACCCCAAAATACACTCCTATAGCCCCATGGTGAGAGCATTCAGGTGGGAAACCTGGGTTCAAGGCCTTGCTCTGAATCAGGCAGAAGAGAGATTTAAACTGCTGCATCCCACATTCTCACTGAGTGCTCTAACCTCAGAGTTATTAGTTTTAAGGGGGTTTCCTCCACCACCTCCGCTGACTGTGTTTTGTATGAGGCCCAATCTGACAGTGGTCTAAGATCATGCCTACTGGACTGGATCCTGCAGCTGAAATAGGTGGGGAATGCTAGTTTGTTAATCCTATTGGGGCTTAGAAGTGAACTGGGTGCTGAGCTTCTTTGTGCTGTCAAGTCTCAGGAAGCTTTGTGCATACCCAAGTGCAGAAATTTAGGTGCCTAGGGGACTTTGCTAATGGAAACTCACCACATATAGAATTAGGCAGTAGCTAAACAGTGGTGGGCAAACTGCGGCCTGGGGGTCGCACGCAGCCCATCAGGGTAAACCGCTGGTGGGCTTCCAGATGGTTTGTGTACATTTGCACGGCTACCCGCAGCTCCCAGTGGCCACGGTTCACCATTCCCGGCCAATGGGAGCTGTAGGAAGCGGCACAGGCTGCAGGGACGTGCTGGCCGCCACTTCCTGCAGCTCCCATTGGCCGGGAATGGTGAACTGTGGCCACTGGGAACAGTGGGTGGCCGTGCAAATGTAAACAGACTGTCTGGGGGCCCGCAGGCTGCCCACCACTGCCTTAAATGGTGATTTTGTGAATGTCAGTGGCAGGGCCGGCTCCAGACTCCAGCGCGCCAAGCGCATGCTTGGGGCGGCGTGCCGCGGGAGGGCGGCGGGCGGCTCCGGTGGACCTCCCGCAGGCATGCCTGCGGACAGTCCGCTGATCCCGCGGCTTCGGTGGAGCATCCACAGGGACCAGCGGACCCTGCGCAGGCATGTCTGCAGGAGGTCCACCGGAGCCGCGGGACCGGCGACCGGCAGAGCGCCCCCCGCAGCATGCCGCCCTGCTTGGGGCAGCGCAATTCCTAGAGCCGCCCCTGGTCAGTGGTCCTAAATGTTGGACTTAGGTACCTAAAGTGCTGGTTAGGTTCCTAAATCCCCCTTGTGAATCTGTCCCCTCTTAACTTTCTCTTCAATGAATTAAATCGACTGAGCTGCCTGTGTTTTGCTGTCAGCATGTTTTCAAAACCTGAGATCATGCATGTAGCTTTCTTTTTCTGAATCCTTACAAATTTTTCACCATTTTTTGAAGTGCGGTCATCAGAATTGGACACAATTCTAGTAATGGTCTCACTAATGATGTAAACAGAGGTAATACCAACTCCCTACTCCTGCTCAATATCCTTTGCTTGGACCTTCAAGAATTGCATTAGCTCTCACAGGCTCACACTGGCAGTTTATGTTCCGTTGGTTACCCACAGACCCCAAAGGCTTTTACAGAGTCACTGCTTCCCAGGATACACTCTCCCAGATCTACTTTCTTTGTTCCTAGATGTATGATGTAGATTATGGCTGTATTAAAATGCATGCTGCTTAACTGAGCCCATATTATGAAGTGATTCAGATTTCTCTGCATAACTGACCTGTTCTTATAATTGTTTACCACTCTACCAATATTTGTGTCACCTGCAAGATTTATCAGCAATGATTTTCTTTCAGATCATTGATAAATAAATCATTGAATAGCATTGGGCCACAAACAGATTCCTGGGGGACTGTAATCGGTTGGTCGGGGCTCGACCCTCCAGCGGGCAGGAGGGGAGCCACACCGACTCGCTTTGGTTCTTCGGCTAGTCTCTAGGAGAGACAGGGAACGAGGTTAAACCGCCAGGCCCTCAGGGGCAGGCCGGGGCAACAACAGTTCAATGAGCCCTGGCCCTCCGGGGCAGGGCAGGGCAACAACAGTCCAATGAGCCCTGGCCCTCCGGGGCAGGGCAGGGCAACAGCAGTCCAATGAGCCCTGGCCCTCCGGAGCAGGGCAGGGCAACAGCAGTCCAATGAGCCCTGGCCCTCCGGAGCAGGGCGGGGCAACAGCAGTTCAATGAGCCCTGGCCCTCTGGAGCAGGGCAGGGCAACAGCAGTTCAATAAGCCCTGGCCCTCTGGAGCAGGGCGGGGCAACAACAGTTCAATAAGCCCTGGCCCTCTGGAGCAGGGCGGGGCAACAGCAAGAGGCAGAGCTCAGACCCTCAGGCAGGGCTGAGCAGCAGTTCAGTCTGTAGGCCCAAGCCCTAGCTCAGGGCGGGCAGTAACAAGAAGCAGAGCTCAGACCCTCAGGCAGGGCTGAGCAGCAGTTCAAGTCTATAAAGCCCAAGCCCTCAGTCAGGGCGGGGCAGCAAGACAGCAGTTCTAGCTCAGACCCTCAGGCAGGGGCTGAGCAGCAGTTCAAGTCTATAAAGCCCAAGCCCTCAGTCAGGGCGGGGCAGCAAAACAGCAGTTCTAGCTCAGACCCTCAGGCAGGGGCTGAGCAGCAGTTCAAGTCTATAAAGCCCAAGCCCTCGATCAGGGCGGGGCAGCAAACAATTGCTCAGGGGGCTCAGATCCTTGCAGCAGGAACTGAGCAGCAACAGGCAAGTGCAAGCTTCTATGCCGGAGCGCTGGTTTGAGGGGGAGACTGCCACCCGTGAGTGGGGTGGCAGGGGGGACACAGGCCCACCCACTCCACTGTGTCCCAGCCCGGGGCCCTAGCAGCAGCGTGGATCCACTGCAGTCAGTGGGGATCCTGGCCGCAACACACTGACATGGGCACATCAGTGCCCTCAGCCGGACAAGGGTCGGCTACCCCCGGGCTACACTCCATCTCCCCCTCAAGGCCTACCTCGTCCGTCGCACCCGGTTCAGGCCAGTTGGTCTGCATCGGCTCCGGTGGAGGGCTTGGCGGCAGGTCCGGCAGCTCCTCTGGGAAGTTGGGCCAGGACTGCTCGGGCGGCTCCTCTGGGTAACAGCAGGGCCGAGGGGGCTCCTCCTCGTAGCGGGCGCTCGGCAATCCTGGGGGCTCCTCCCAGTACGGGCTCCGGGTAGGCTCCGGGGACTCCTCTGGGTAGTGGGCGCGGGGAAGCTCCGGCCAGGCAGGGCAGTTACCTTGGGCCGAGGAGGGCTCCCAGCCGGGAGCTCCCGCAGGCACGTCTGCTCTCGGCGGTGGCTGGGTGCTGACTGAGCTTGGGCGCGCTCCCTTTCTACTTCCTGCCCCGCCCCTTGACTTCCGGGGGGCGGGGACTGGGGGCAGAAGCTCCGCCCACTGAGGTGCTGGCAGGGCAGCTCCCTCTGCCGGGCAGGAGGGGAGCCACACCGACTCGCTACAGGGACCATACGAGGAACTCTCCTGTGGATGATGATTCTACATTAATAATTATTTTTACATCTATCAGTTACCCAGTTTTTAATTCATTTAATATGTGCTTCTGTGATTTTGTTGAAAGTAATTTTTTTAATCAAAATGTTGTATGGCATTAAGTCAAATGTCCAACAGACACTTAAGTCTCTTATATCAAAATAGTTATCAACCTCAAACAAACTTGTAATCTCATCAAAAGATTAGATTGATCTTGTTAGACAAGACCTCTTTTCCATAAAACCACGTTGACTAGCATTAATTATGCTACCATCCTTTAATTCTTTACTGATTGTATCTTGTATCAGCCTTTCTATAATTTTGCCTGGGATCAAGTAGAACAGACTGTAGTGGTTGTTGTTGTTGTTAACAACAACAATAATACTCTTAGAGAATCCAAACGGGGGGGGAGTGGGTCCATTGTGCTAGGCACTGCACCAAGACATATTAAGAAACAGTCTAAATAGACAAGTCAGACAAAGGGAGAGAGAGGTGAAGTGACTAGTTCAAGATCACACAGCGGCTCAGCGGAAGGGGAGAAATAGAACCCAAGTCTACTGAATCCCTGTCCAGTGCAAAATTTGTTCTAATTTTCTTCACTTTTTTCAGACCAGTTCTCCCAATTATGTGAAGTACCCAGATCCTGATGAAAAGTACTGAGTGTCCTTAGTTCCTGCTGAAATCAATGGAAGTTGAGGGTAACTGACAACAATGAACATGCACTCAGTAGCTCATAGGCCTGGGCCATACACACTGGAAATAGGGGTGCGAGGGGTGCTGCTGCATGCCCAGGCTTGAAGTGGTAATAACCCATATACATGATGTACGCCTTCAGCACCCCCATTATAAAAATTGTTCTGGCACCACTGGCCTGGGCCCACAATACACAGAAGGTCTCACACCAAAGTTTATTGAGGAATAATATAACAGTGTTTCATAATTCACTTAAAAAAACCCAATAACTGAATCTTAAAATCCAGCAGAATGTTTCAAAATATACTAATATGCCAATGAGAGTCTAATATGTGTGGGTGGGTGGGTGTGCGTAGGCACCATAACAGTGTCATTCACCTCTGTTGAGAGGACCATCACAAAGTCCACACTTTAGCCCCCAATTATGCCCAATGTGAATTAAAAAAAATCAATCAATCAAACAAACAAACAAACAAACAAAAACGGTCTCAAGACCATCTCTTGAAGTATTTTGACACCATTTGTTACCACTGTGGGTTTGAATGTGGGCATCGGATGAGAGAAACTAGTGCCACATTTGTAATAATTCTGCTTTGTTAGTCTTAAATTAAGATCCTGCCTGCTACATGATAAAAGTAAATTACCCATGACCCAAATTAATGTGAAATTTTTAACAGTAAGTAAATTTTAAGACTTAGTAACAGCACATTTAGAAACGAGGATGACCAAAGTCCTATAATACCATGAAATGTCCATTATTAATATATCAGTATTATATCTATATGTTCATAATATTCCTATTAAATATCTCCATGCACATCATATTGATTAAAAAAAACAAGCCTATTTTATACTGCTTTCTGCCACTAAGGATGAAGGCATAGTGTATGAAACTATTGTGGGGCTTCCCTTGAATTAAGCTGAAATCTTTTGATACACCCTTGAGAGGTTGTTGTTTATACAGTGTGTCCTTCAACCTCAAATAAAACGGAACATGTTTGAATGAAAAATTATGACAATTAAGGAGAAGCAAAACCTGACATTTTATTTTTATGGATTTTTCTGCTGACATACTAAAATGTGTGTTGTAAATGTTAATGTTTAAAATAGAGACTCTTTCTATTCATAGTTCTTTCTTCCTGGTGAATTAATTATGAAAACTCAGTTACAGAATGATACGATGGCATTGTCCTTTGTATACGATCCACTATTAATTCTACTGAAAACGTATTTCATATATATGCATATATATAAACAGCTCATTTCAGTAACCTTGTTTTTCTTTTCCCCTACAATTGATTGGGCTAATAATTTTCAGTCTAGAACTGATTATCTGTGTCACTCAGAAGACCAGAGATCAGGCACAACTGTACCATTTCCAGCAATGCCCAGACCATAGACTCATGTACCTAATTCAATATTAATCTTCAGCCATAGTACCTGAATGAAGTTTAATGCAAATACAGATATCAATACTTCATTATCTAATCTAATAAATAGAATTATAATTTTAATAACTCAATTTTCCCTCTTTTTGGTAATTTCCTGGTCTCAATACCTTCCTACCAACACCTTTTCCCCATTGTCTTCAGTCATAATTAACTGTAAGGATAAGCAGGAACTTTTCTAGTTATCAGTGACCAGCAAATATTCTGATCTTTTTGTGCCTCACTAAGTCTAGTTTTCAAAACAACATGATGTTCTCCTACTTTTAGCGTCTGGTGATTTGTTGTTTGTACATTTGTACATTTGTACATTTTGTACAATTTGTACATTGCACATTTGTACATTTGTACATTTGTACATTTGTTGTTTGTACATTTCTTCAGCAATCTGAGATATTGCAGCCCCTCTATCCATTTTATTTCCATATTCAGATCATTTGTATTTACCTTAACACAGATTGGAATATTTGGGTCCCAGTTATTCCACATTACCTACACTTCTAGCAAATGGTATAGTTCACAAGCTATCTCGTTATACGAGGGCACAGTTTTTGAGATACGTGCCTCCATAACCAAATAGTTTGTTCAAATGTTCGTATTTGTAGGCATTATTGGCTTAGTATTATTCTATGTGCCTTCTTGTCTATGCCATTGTGTCATGGGACAGGCCAAAGCAGAATGTCCCCTCTTATCACAGCTTCCGTGCTGCTGCTTATTGAAGAAATAATGCTTTGATTAATAAAATAGAATAGATGCATAGATCTATGTGATTTGCTGATGTCATCACTCAGAGTTCCAAGTCAGTAAGATTCCTAAGTGAGTCACAAATTAAATGGACAAAGATAAATGAATCCATTGCCATGTGGACCACTTCCAGCCCCTATGGTTATATGCAATAAACTTTGTTTTTCTCCTGATTCCCTTCCATGCTTATGTTGAACTGAGGGTCTTGAACAACCATTGTCCTGGACTCCTGAGAAAAGCCTTTAACTGAGACCACGGGTTCAGATAATACATGACATTTTTCTTTTTAAGTTTGTAGTTCCTCAGAATTATACATTCAATTGTGTGCCTAAATTTGTGTGTACAATTGTCACCAGTTTGTATGCAAATCAGACAATGGTGCATCCAAGTTGGTAAGAACTAGATACCCAGCCCCATTAAGACTGTTTTGGGGCATATCTGGGGAAAAGAGTGAGTGGCTGGAGTGCCCATGGATTTTAGCAAATCCCAGCCTGAGAAATGGCCCTTGGAAGCTGTTCGCATTTGATACAATTTAGGGCAATCCCATGGCTGCTCTAAATTATTCTGGGGATCGAGCTGGCACTACAACACTGTCTAATATTGAATGATACTTTTGATCTCCCTCTTCCGAGCTGCCCCCAGTACTAACAAGGCACAGCTGAGACTTTGGTCCTAAGTACACACACACACACACACACGTTTCAGTGTTTGTTATTGTAAGGGCAAAAGTCTATATTCCCCATTATGGTCTTCACTGGGAGAACACACTTTCCTAAACTGCTTCAAATTACTTGTATAACTCTCTTGTCTATTAGCTGTTCAGCAATAATATGGGTTGCTAGAGAGTCATTGAAAGTAAAAGAGATACATTCATTTTTAAGTGTTTCCCCGGACCCCATGTCATGTCTTTGAACCATATGCATTGAACCCCTAATGAAATCCTAATGATTTCAGTGGCAGTAATGTGCAAAATCAATGGCAGGATGTGACTCTTTTAATTTAAGATAGTATTTTATGATGATGATACCTAAAAATAATGAGAAAATTTCTCTATTGCTCTCTGAGGTGTAATACACCAAAAACCTCTACAAATCTACAGTGAGATAAAGTTAATGGTTTTCTTTTCCATTTGCCAGTTCTTCAAACCTGATCAATGCAGCACCCATCTCAGGATACAGTGTTTTTCGGACTACACATCAAAACTAAAAGCAATCTTTATGCTTTAATACTTTGTACCACTGAGTATGTAAATCAGTGGTTGTATTCCGGTAGATAACTTAAGGCTAAACTTTCAAGATCTCCTCTAATCCTTAGTTAAAAGATACCTTACTCTTCGTCTTTAAAAGTCCCAGTGATTCTTTGACTGAAATGCTATTAATTTTTAAAAGGCTATCATTCTCAAAGGATTGTTTCTCTAATGGATTTCGTCACCTTGTTTCTTTGTTTTCCTTTTGATCACCACCAGCAAGCTAAGCTAACAGACTATTCAGCCTCTTAAAATAAAAGTTGGTGACTTTGATGAAGCAAGGTCATTTCTAATGAATGAATACATTGCGACAGTGTGCTACATGAAGTTTGAAATACTTCCTCACCAAACAACTAATAGCAGCCTAAAGACTCTTTTCTCATGGTTGAGATATTCAAAGTAGTGTAAGGGAGTGTTTCTTAATGAGCAGTCTGTGGACCAGTGCCAGCCCCTGTGATCTCCCTGACACAGTTTAGGAAGGCAGCAAGCCGGTCCCTGGTATCAAAAAGCTTGAGAAACAGTGGTCTACGGGATCTAGACATAAACCTCTCCAAGAGGACTACCCATGTAAGGTACCACTTAATTTCAAAATGCATGGCAGGATGAGGCTATCAAGGAAAAGACCCCTTTCCTTTCTTCCGCCTCTTCCCACATAGACAAAGGATAAGTCAACACTCCAGCTGGAAGTGTAATTTCCAGCTCAGATTGACATACTCCTGCTAGCTTGTACCAAACTAGCACACTAAAAATAACAGTGGAGCCACAATGATGCAGGTGGCAGGACAGACTAGTCACCCAAGCATATACCATGGGTCTCTGACAGGATTGTACTTATGGTAGATAGCCTGTCCCACTGCCCATGATGCTCCTGCTACACTGCTATTTTTAGTGTACTAGCTCGATGAAAGCCAGCGTGCATATGTCTCTCTGAGCTGGAAATTACAGTTCCAGCTCTAGGATAGATGTATTGAAAAGGTTTAGTTGAAAAGAATCAAATCTGGATTTTTTTATTCCTTAGCATGCTCAATCAGGACATTTTCTCACCTAACTTATCTATGCATCAGTTTTCCCATCTCTGAAATGTGCTTCGAAGTCTATGGATGAAAAGTTTTATACAAGTGCTAAGTAATGTTATTATTGTTGCTGCAAGAGAAGCATGTCAAGTCTCAAGTTCAGCCTCTCATTAGGTATTTAATTGTTAAGTAAAGAGGCGTGCAATGGAAATGCTCTGCCTAAGTTCAAACCTGGGATCTGTCATGTCTACACTACAAACTTTGGGTGATGCAAAATTACGTCGGCATAAAGCCACCACAGTTAGCATATTGCTTGTGCACATGCTTAATTGGGTCTTTGTGTTGGCGCTGCACGTACTCACCAGGACCGTTTGGGTCGATGCACAGTATGGTGCACCATAGGTAGGTATCCCAGTCCAGAATCTGTCACCATCCAGCGCACTGTCTTTTGGGAAGTTTGGCAATGAATGGTGGGACTGAAACAACTTGCACAGGGGTGACTGGATGTAAGGGGTCAACTTCCCAGTATTCAACTGTCTCCATCTCATAATGTCATCTATATCCCATAATGTTCGCACCTTTTTAAAAAATCCTACAAAGCAGAATGGACCTCCTCAGTATCCACCGTCTCTGACAGAAGCTCTGCCCTTTTGTCATAAGCATCGCAAGCACAGGACACACAATCCTTCAGCCACAAGAATAACTGAATCACCAGGGGACATGACAATTTCTTGGAGGACAGATTGCTGTGGTGCATAGAGTGAACCAATTCAAGGTGGTTGGTGGTGTTCATGGAGCAGCTATAGATAGTGGAGTGCAGCTTCTGGGCCGGAGAAATAAGCCCTGTCTGGTGTTATTGCATCATAATGCCATTTGGGATGATGAGCAGTAGCTGCAGAACTTTTGGATGCACAAGGACACATTCCTGGATCTCCATGCTAAGCTTAACCCAGACTTTCAACTTAGAGATGCCAGAATAAGAGCTACTTTGACAGTGGAGAAGTGAGAGGCAACCACACTGTGGAAACTTGCAATGTCAGATTGCTACCAGGCAGTGGGAAATCATTTTGGAGTTGGAAAATCCACTGTGGGAGCCATTGTCATGCAAGGCTGTAGAACAATTAATTCCCACCTGCTATGCAGGACTGTGACCTTCAGCAATGTGCAGGACAAACTGGATGGATTTGCAGTTCCTGAACTGTGGTGAAGCAATAGAATGCACGCATATCCCTATTTTGCACCAGACCACCTTGCCACAGAGTACATCAGCAGAAAGGGCTATTTTTTATGGTTATGCAAACACTGGTGCATCACCTGGGCCACTTCACTGACACCAAAGTTGGCTGGTCAGAAGGTGCATGATGCTCATGTCTTTAAGAACACAGGACTGTTCAGAAAGCTACAAGCTTTCTGACTGGTGGATTGCCATTGGCAATGTTCAAATGCAAATAATGATCCGGGGGGACCCAGACTACCCCTTGCTCCCCTGGCTCATGAAGCCATTCACCAGCAGCTGGAAAAGATTCAACTACCAGCTCAGCAGGTGCAGAATATGAGTTGAATCTGCTTTCGGTAGATTGAAGGGATGCTGGCATTATTTACTCCCAAGATTAGAGCTCAGTGAGAAAAATATCCCAATGATTATAGCTGCCTGCTGTGTCCTGCATAATATCTGTGAAGAAAAGGGATGGGGAGCTGTTGGCAGGGGTGGAGCATGGTGTGGCTGTCTGCTGAGTTTAAACAGCTAGACACAAGGGCTATTAGAAGAGCTCAACAAAGAGCTATATGACTCAGGAAGCACTTTAACAGTGAGCCACAGCAATATGTTGTGATGTACTGTGCTGTACCTGGCCCTGCTGTTTTGGAGCCTGTTAGGAATTGTGTGGTGTTTGGTGTACATGTATGAATGTGTCTATTCATTTTGTAGTGCTTGCTGTATATTTGATTATTACACTGTGTTTGTCACTGATCCTATGAGTTGTGTCACACCGTACAGTAACAAGTAAGTGGGTGCTTTCAGAATTGCTAGGCACTCTGCAACCTATGTTGTGAACTAATGAAGATGAATTATGTTCCAAATATAGAATTTTATTCAGTAACAAAAGCAGTTAAAAGAAAAATCCATGCAATATAAAAGCAAATACATTTAAAAGATACTAAGTTAATAGAACAGCACTTATGCAGGGGAAAGAACATGCATGTCCATTTTAGCTAAACATACAGCTACTGTGACTTTCACAGGTCAATGCATCTGAAGCCGTCTTTAATGTCCTCCCCCAGGGCTGAGTGGTAGAAGCAGAGATGCAGCCCCTGATGCAACATGGAACGTTGGGGGGTGGGGTGTAGGGAGGTGCTGCAATGGAGTTCTCTATGAACTGCAAAGGGAGAAGAGCCCAGGATTGTTTCACCTGTAGGTCCACAAGAGTCTGCAGCATCTATGTTTGCTGTAAGGGAAACCTCATTATGTCCTGGTGCATCTCCCCCTCCTTTTCCTGCTGGGACTCTTGGGCCTTTCTTCTGTCCACTCTTTCCTTCTCCAGGCTGTCTGCAATGTTCACCCTTTAGGCCCTGTGCTCACCATCCAATGCAGCACTGGCTTGCAGGATCTCATTGAACATTTCATCCTGAGTCCTCTTCTTTTTCCTCCTTATCTGCTTCAGGCATCTCATGGGGGTGGAGGGAGAACCCCTCAAGGCCACAGTGACAACAGCTGCAGATAAAACACACAGAGATACCATTGTCAGTATAGTCACAACAGAAAGCAAACACGTAAGATTCAGATCTCCATTCTGCTGCTCCCCTAAAGTTTTAAACAAAGACATGCTCATTGACACTTCTGCTTCAGACTGCTTGTGCACTCAGCATGGTGAGTGTGGCCTGCCAAGGGTGAGGGAAATGAAGCAGGAATTGCTCGGTTGCATGAAACTATGTGTATAGAGCAATGGCACTAAATACTGGCACCATTTTCCATATGCAGCGGTGATTTTAGCTGGTATCTCACTCTTGGGGCTAACACAGACAGAGAAAGCGCAGCTGCTGCTAGTGTCCAAAAGCCATCTTTGGCCCCTATGTACTGCAGTGATGCCTGCCAAAGTTATTACTGACTGGAGTGGGAAAGTGTCCTACCACAGAGGAAGAAATAAGGCTGCTATCTCTAGAAACATTTGGGAGCAGATTGTAGAGTACCTCCATGGAAGTTTCATCAGGATGTCTCAAGAGGATTCAAGGGACCTTCCTGCAGGGCCGGCGCTTCCATTAGGGCGCCAGGATTCGGGGGGCAGCATTTTGTGCGTTCCCCACGGGGCGCACGGGAGCTTCCGGTTCCGCTCCCATCAAACTGCCGAAGAAGGACCTTCTGCCGACGTGCCGTGGAAAACAGTGGCAGGCAATTGAGCACCTCAATGACTGCCGCTGTCGCCTGCGGCATTTCGGCAGAGGGTCCTTCTTCGGCGGCGCGTTAGGAGCGGAACCAGAAGCTCCCGCGTACCCCGTGGGGAGCGCATAAAATGCTGCCCCCCAAATTCTGCCTAGGGCGCCAGAAGCTATGGCACCGCTCCTGCCTTCCTGGATACAATGCAAAGCAGATAATGTTACCTCTCTTTGTTGTACCACTGTCTCTTCTAGAAGGAGTAAACTAATGCAAGGTTGATAGCTGTGTCCTGTTAGGTTGGGGGTGTCATCACTGTAATGGGAAATACATTTGCACACTTACCCGAGCATCCTTCCCTTGCATCAGGCTTGTCTGTGCTCAACTGCTGGGACTGATTGGACTGTGGTGGAGTCTCAAACTGGTCATGACTAGTAGCATGACTGGACCCCATCCTGCTCCTCTTCCTCCTCCTCCTCATCCTTGCTGTTCAGGCCAGGGGTCTGTGGCTTGGGATCTTCAGCTGTATCCATGGTGATTTGTGAGGTGGGGGTGATGTCTTCCCAAAGCATGGCACACAGCTCTTTGTACAAGCAGCAGGTCTGTGGGACCGGATTGACTATTGGCCTCCCTGGCCTTCTGGTATGTCTGCTGCACCTCCTTGGCTTTCAAGTGGCTCTGCTGCTGGTCCCTGGTCATATCCCTTCTCCTGCATCCCCCATGCTATCTGCTCATAGATGTTGGCATTTCTACAGCTGGTCCATAGCTATGCTTGCACAGTCTCTTCTCCCCACACAACCAGGAGATACAACATCTCCAATCTTGTCCCAGCCAAGTTGTATCTGGAACATGTAGCTGGAGAGTTGCTAATTGTGTTCCCCTAGCTCAACAATCAGGAAAAGGCATTTCAAAAATTTACAGGGCTTTAAAGGGCAGGGAGGGGCTTCTGGTCTACA
Source organism: Mauremys mutica (assembly GCF_020497125.1). Taxonomy (NCBI): domain Eukaryota; kingdom Metazoa; phylum Chordata; order Testudines; family Geoemydidae; genus Mauremys; species Mauremys mutica. The sequence goes on along the minus strand of NC_059072.1, from coordinate 233,680,523 downwards.
TGACCCCTGGGCAGTAAAGTTCACAACTGAGACCAGAGCAGTCAGTGTTTTGGTCATTGTGGAACAGCTGCTGGAGGACTGTTAGGATCAACCTAAGTGATGTAGTGTTTACACTCACATTACTTCGAGCTCAGTACATTGACTATGGCTCAGTGCTGCTTAGGGAGGTGGTGTTACTATGTCGGCAGAATGGGGTACTTACATCGGTGGGTGACAAATTTAAATGAAGACACATGAACTACTAGGTCAACACAAGGCAACTGAGGTTGACCTAACTTTGTACTGTAGACCAGGCCTTACAGTCTCCATCAAAAGTAGCTACCACTGGTATGTATGGAGCAAGAGGCAGTCTCTCAGATAGCTGAGTCTGGGTTTGGACAGACAATCAGTGTTAGCATGCAAAATATTGGAATAAGTTTTGCATGTCTTTCTGCCCCACCAAGCATTAGGTGTTCAACCAGTTGTCATTTCCATGTCATCTTCAGGGTAAGCCCAAGATAGCTTTGCAATAACCAAGTCTTGATGTGACAAAGGCATGTATTGCTGTGGTTAGGTCTGCGTTTGAGAGGCAGGACAGAAGTCTCCTGGAATAAAGCATTTCTGCCAATGTTCTGCTATTTGGATATCTTTGAGCAGTGGTGAGCCCAAAAGGATCCTGCGCCACCTTGACCACTGAGGGAAGGAACTCTCCAGTGAATGAGGCAGGGATCCTGTGGAAACGCACACAAGGGGGCAGGATTAAAGTTTCCTGGGCAACTTTAATTCTGACATTTCCTAACTTTAGAGTACTTGAATATATCTTTTAAAGCAGGGTTTTTGGATGTAATATGCATACACAAAAATAACCACGGCCAACAGTTGTCTTGTACCTTTCATAACCACATTTTGATTAATGTTATGAAGCACAGATGTTGCATGAAGTACACGGCAATAAATGGGACAGCTGTGGATTTGTTTACTAACATAATAATTTCTCCAGGAAAAGTCTTGCTTTAGTATTATGAGGAAATCAATTCTCTGTCCATGACTTATATGTGGGCTTTTTTTCTCTGAAAGGACAATAATTCCATGAGTCCCAGCTGGATAGTTAGAACATTTGGAGTATTCTATCACAGTAATGACCTGGATACACACGTTTTTCCCAAAAACATTCTAAAAATAAATGTTCAGAAATGAGCACTAAGGTCTTTTATAAATCATTTTGATATGGTTATACTGAGCTCACACCGGACAATTAAATATAATGTTACATATTCACACCTGTGCAGTACTGAGCAGTGCATACTAAACAAATTCAGGAGATCTGAGTACAGTAAAAGTTCAGCTGTTCTGAAAGACAGATGGAAGCTTTTGAGGAATTTATTTGAAAACTCAGTGCTCCGTGCAGTTTAAGCTTCATTTATTTTTAATAATATTGATTAGGTTAATACATTGTGCAATAATATATTTTAGCAACCAGATTCCCATTTGTAAAATATTTAATGGCAACTATTTTTTGCTTTATTAAGATTTATTATATGATTAATAAATGCAGCTAAACACTTTGGCATATTATATTTTGCAGTAGTAGTTCTTGTACAAGTAATATGCTCTTTTACATTTACAGGGTAACCTATACATAGTAGTAAATCAATGTGCCAGTTTAGCACATGATTCTCAATTTTTGTTAACACTGTGTTTATAAGTTGAATGTTGTTCTATAGTTGAAAAAAAAATACCAGTACCATATATTAGAAATTCAGTGGAAATATTCCTTCCAGGATGTAATCATTCTCACGTGTACATAAATTATAAACAGCATATTTAGGCCCTGGTCCTGCAACCATTTAGACATTTGTTTCTGCACAGTGAGTAATGCCATTTCCATCAGTGAGGCTACTCGTGTGTCTAGCTCAACATCCACTTAAGCATTGCAGGATCGGAACCTTAGTAAAGGAGGGAAAAAACAAAGAGCCAACAAATGAGGGGAATTCTCAGTTGAACAAAAGTGTAATTTTTTTTTTAATCATCATAGCGCCTTGGCACTCCAGTCACAAACCCAGACCCCGTTGTGCTGGATGCTGTACAAATACAGAACAAAAAGACAGTTCCTGCCCTTAAGAGTTTATAATGAATTTTTTGCACCTCTTCAGCATCCAGGAAGGCTCAGCAGAAAGAATTAAACCCCACCTTTCCACAAATATCCATTGGCTTCTTGATCAGACCCTAACAGTCTAAAGGAGAGCACTGATCTTTCTCTTTGGAGATCACTACTTTTACCTATTACTTCTACTCATATGGCACCTTGCACCAGGGGCGGCTCCAGGCCCCAGCACGCCAAGCGCGTGCTTGGGGCGGCATGCCACGGGGGGCGCTCTGCCCATCGCCGGGAGGGCAGCAGGCGGCTCCTGTGGACCTCCCGCAGGCGTGCCTGTGGAGGGTCCGCTGGTCCCACGGCTTTGGAGGTCCACCGGAGCCGCGGGACCAGCGGACCCTCCGCAGGCACGTCTGCGGGAGGTCCACCGGAGCCGCGGGACTGGCGACAGGCACCGTGCTTGGGGCGGCGAAATGGCTAGAGCCACCCCTGCCTTGCACCTTCAAGGTGCTATATAAACAACTCCTTACAAGAGCAGTCCCACGGATGTCAGTGAGATCACTCATATGCATGGGCTATTTGTGTAAGAACTGTTTGCAGGTACTGGCTCCAATTAAATTCCAGAGCTGATATTAAAGCACATATGCCTTTGTCTTAAAAGTGCATGATAAACAATATTGCCATGAATCTACTGATTTTTAAATTATTACAAACCACCTGATCAAATAAACAAACAAATGAATAAAAAGAATAAAACAAACTAAATAACTAGGCCTTACACTATGACATGAAAGTCACCAAGTGAAGCTCCTGGTTGGAAGGCCAATGGGAGCAAGTTGATGTGACAAATACTTGATTGGGTTGGATCTGCGCTCCAGAGGATGTGAAATGATACCCAATCCAAATTCTCCAGTCACTTGCACCAGTGGTGCTGTGCTGCACCCACATTGTGTGGCGCACAGAGTGGGGTGCATACTTTGAAAAGTGTTGAATCAAAATTATGCTGACTTCAGTGGGAGCAGAGTGTAGTTAATGCTGAGTGCTTTTGAAAATCCCTCCCTAAATGCTCATGCTTGGTGCCAGGCAACAGAGAATCGGGTCCATTGTATGCAATGTAGCAGAGTCTACTCAAGGCAAATATGAAGTCTTTAATTCCAAGACATAAAACTGGGGCAAGTTTTATGAAGGAGTTTTAATGAGGAAAGTCTCTTTCCAGATGTGTAGCACAAAATATCTATAAAGATGAAATATTCAATGAGGTGACTTGAGCATGAATAGGGTTTTCCAATGTTTTATGAACCAGTTTTTACAGATTTTTCATTACATGCTTCTCTTTTTGCTGTTATTTCTTTTCACCTTCTTCCACCTCCCTATGATGACCGCATGTGTATAACAGACATTCTCCAAAATTCCTGTTAGCTGACCAAGCATGAAATCCTAGCCCCACTGAAGTCAATGGGAGTTTTGCCATTGGCTTCAGATTTCACCTCAAGTGTTCTTGGCAAACCCTCAGACACCTAATTCATAGGAATATTATCACTTTTCCTACCACCTAGCAGGAGATAGAGCAGGGGTCGGCAACCTTTCAGAAGTGCTGTGCCGAGTCTTCATTTATTCACTCTAATTTAAGGTTTCACGTGCCAGTAATACTTTTTAACGTTTTTAGAAGGTCTCTTTCTATAAGTCTATAATATATAACTAAACTATTGTTGTATGTAAAGTAAATAAGGTTTTTTAAATTTTTAAGAAACTTCATTTAAAATTAAATTAAAATGCAGAGCCCCCTGGACCGGTGGCTAGGACCTGGGCAGTGTGAGTGCCACTGAAAATCAGCTCGTGTGCCGCCTTCGGCACACGTGCCATAGGGTGTCTACCCCTGAGATAGAGCATGCTTTCTACCAGTGGGAACAAGATCTTTTATCATGTTGCAGTGGTGGGGGGACTCCTAATGACTGGATGTGGTATTGCAGTTTTTTTCTCACCCTTGGTGCCTCCTGCAGGCTGTCAGCTGACCTGGATGGGTCTTCCACTGCTTGGCCCTCCAGCCAAGTCACAAAGTCCAAATGAACTCCTTCCATGGTAATAAAGAGTCCAATAAATCAACAATCCCATTGCCCTTGCTAAGGTCTTCAGTCCCAGCTTCCGGCCCTTTAAATTCAACCTTTTGTTCAGGCTTGCAAATAAGTCCTATTCCTTTCTTGGGGTTTATGTCACTGTGGCCAGTGGGGGAACCCAGACCCACCCACTACTTTTGGTTCCAACGCAGGGACCATATAAACTTTACGCACTGCTCGATTTCAGTTTATTGCTGCTGCTTCCCTGGGCCTTTTCCTACCTGGCCCCTTTTAGCTCTTCCCTTCTATCAGGGTTAAGGGTGTTATGGCCTCACCCCGCCCCCACCACAACCACCCCCGCAAAACCTTCTTAAGTAAATGCAGCCAGACCCAAACTCTGCCTATCTCTTAAGCTACTTTGGCCAGAGAAGAGCTCCCTGCCTTGCCTCCCCTTGCTCCACGCCTCCTGTCCCAGACAGGAACTGACTTGTTAAGGCCCTACGGCTCCTTTTAGCTAAGCCTACTGGGCTCTGACTGGCTGCTTCTGTAAGGCCTCTTTAGGCAGGCATGGAGAATCCACCTTCTCTGCTCCTTTCCATCACTTCATTGCTTCCTGGGTGGGATATAGTACATAAGAACATAAGAACGGCCATACTGTGTCAGACCAAAGGTCCATCTAGCCCAGTATCTGTCTACCGACAGTGGCCAATGCCAGGTGCCCCAGAGGGAGTGAACCTAACAGGCAATGATCAAGTGATCTCTCTCCTGCCACCCATCTCCATCCTCTGACGAACAGAGGCTAGGGACACCATTCTTACCCATCCTAGCTAATAGCCATTTATGGACTTAGCCACCATAAATTTATCAAGTCCCCTTTTAAACATTGTTATAGTCCTAGCCTTCACAACCTCCTCAGGTAAGGAGTTCCACAAGTTGACTGTGCGCTGCGTGAAGAAGAACTTCCTTTTATTTGTTTTAAACCAGCTGCCTATTAATTTCATTTGGTGGCCCCTAGTTCTCGTATTATGGGAATAAGTAAATCACTTTTCCTTATCCACTTTCTCAACATCACTCATGATTTTATATACCTCTATCATATCCCACCTTAGTCTTCTCTTTTCCAAGCTGAAGAGTCCTAGACTCTTTAATCTTTCCTCGTATGGGACTCTCTCTAACCCCCTAATCATTTTAGTTGCCCTTTTCTGAACCTTTTCTAGTGCTAGAATATCTTTTTTGAGGTGAGGAGACCACATCTGTACACAGTATTCGAGATGTGGGCGTACCATGGATTTATATAAGGGCAATAATATATTCTCAGTCTTATTCTCTATCCCCTTTTTAATGATTCCTAACATCCTGTTTGCTTTTTTGACCGCCTCTGCACACTGCGTGGACATCTTCAGAGAACTATCCACGATGACTCCAAGATCTTTTTCCTGACTCGTAGCTAAATTAGCCCCCATCATATTGTATGTATAGTTGGGGTTATTTTTTCCAATGTGCATTACACTTTACATTTATCCACATTAAATTTCATTTGCCATTTTGTTGCCCAATCACTTAGTTTTGTGAGATCTTTTTGAAGTTCTTCACAATCTGCTTTGGTCTTAACTATCTTGAGTAGTTTAGTATCATCTGCAAACTTTGCCACCTCACTGTTTACCCCTTTCTCCAGATCATTTATGAATAAATTGAATAGGATTGGTCCTAGGACTGACCCTTGGGGAATACCACTAGTTACCCCTCTCCATTCTGAGAATTTACCATTAATTCCTACCCTTTGTTCCCTGTCCTTTAACCAGTTCTCAATCCATGAAAGGACCTTCCCTTTTATCCCATGACAGCTTAATTTACGTAAGAGCCTTTGGTGAGGGACCTTGTCAAAGGCTTTCTGGAAATCTAAGTACACTATGTCCACCGGATCCCCCTTGTCCACATGTTTGTTGACCCCTTCAAAGAACTCTAATAGATTAGTAAGACACGATTTCCCTTTACAGAAACCATGTTGACTATTGCTCAACAGTTTATGTTTTTCTATGTGTCTGAGAATTTTATTCTTAACTATTGTTTCGACTAATTTGCCCAGTACCGACGTTAGACTTACTTTATCGTCTTTAAGCGCTCCTTTTGTATTTTGATCGTCAAGGGGCCCCACTGGTTGTTTAGCAGGCTTCCTGCTTCTGATGTACTTAAAAAACATTTTGTTATTACCTTTGGAGTTTTTGGCTAGCCGTTCTTCAAACTCCTCTTTGGCTTTTCTTATTACACTCTTGCACTTAAGTTGGCATTGTTTGTGCTCCTTTCTATTTGCCTCACTAGGATTTGACTTCCACTTTTTAAAGGAAGTCTTTTTATCTCTCACTGCTTCTTTTACATGGTTGGTAAGCCACGGTGGCTCTTTTTTAGTTCTTTTACTGTTTTTCTTAATTTGGGGTATACATTGAAGTTGGGCCTCTATTATGGTGTCTTTAAAAAGTGCCCATGCAACTTGCAGGGATTTCACTTTAGTCACTGTACCTTTTAACTTTTGTCTAACTAACCCCCTCATTTTTGTATAGTTCCCCCTTTTGAAATTAAATGCCACAGTGTTGGGCAGTTGAGGTGTTCTTCCCACCACAGGGATGTTGAATGCTATTGTATTATGGTCACTATTTCCAAGCGGTTCTGCTATAATTACCTCTTGGACCAGCTCCTGCACTCCACTCAGGATTAAATCTAGAGTTGCCTCTCCCCTTGTGGGTTCCCGTACCAGCTGCTCCATGAAGCAGTCATTTAAGGTATTGAGAAATTTTATCTCTGCATTTCGTCCTGAAGTGAAATGTTCTCAGTCAATATGTTCTTAGTAGGGCCAGGGGGGCTCATGTAGGAATCCACAAAGGCCAGGTACACCCCTTTGCACGCCTCCTACAGAATGCCAAGTATTTGAAACATTTAACATTTCCAATCTTTATTACTGCTACCATACTGCTGTTGCATTGACTGAGCTATAGTCCCATCCGTGGATTAGCCTAATAAAGGCCCTCCCCTCCCCTCACACAGGGAAAGAAATGTGTTAATTCGGAAAGTCAGAAAACTTTCCTTTACAATATGGATGTTTTGCAAGATTGCCCTCATATTTACAGATATGCCTATGATAGTACTTGCACAAATCTGTAGTTCCTTTGTCGCCAGATAATTTTCAGTTACAGTATTCCTAAGAATGTTTTGCAACATTGTAATTAGCAAAATCTCTCCCTCCCACCGACACACACAAATTTTTCACTCTCTTTCATTTAATAAGCTGCCTGAGGAAATTAGAGCTTATTATAAGGACAAAGCCAAGATTGACAGGCACCTAATGGCATCTACCTCAGAAACATATATTTCTAAAAATTGCTTCAGAGGTACTGGCAGGGAAAGGAAGGACTTGAGTGCCCTGGGTTCGAGTCCTGGATCCACCACAGGCTTCCTGCGTGACCTTGGGCAAGTCACTTGGCCTCTCTTTGCCTCATTGCCCCATCTGTCAAATGGGGAGGATGGCACTTCCCTACTTCACAGGAATGCTGTGAGGATAAATACATTACAGACTGTGAGGTGGTCAGATGCTACAATAATACAGGCCATGTAAGTAGACAGAGAATTAACTTTCTCACAGCTATGCTAAAGATGAAGGGTGGGGCAATTAGGCAAGATGGACTCCTGAAGGTCAGTGAAGTGCCCGGGGTTAAAACAAATAGCTCTATAGAAGACAGCCTCCCTCAGGTTTGAGGGTGAGAAGCTGCTGAGGAGGAATTATAGAAAGGGGAAAGGGGTTGGTTTCTAGTCAATCTTTTTATTTATTCTTTTTATTTGTTATAACATGTGACTCTTTAAATCTGAGAACAAAGCTCTGGACTAAAAATTTTGCATGGTAAAGGCCTTCAATGCTGTTAGACCCGGTTGACCCCCTGTAGTAGCTTACACTTACTTTAATTTTGATCCTAATAAATCTATCAGCTCTCCAAGGTGAGGACTGCAGTGCTGATAAAACTCCATCTCTCTCCCGCGTGTCCCAACAATCATGCAGGCAGGGCCTAGGCTTATTTTGCTCAGAAGCCTTTGATTACCTAGTGCTCCCTTTGTTCTGTTCTGGTAACCATGCAAAGTGTGAAGGTTACAAAAAGCTTACTATCTATGGTACTTGTGAAGAAGGGTACTTATGTATTTCAATATCTTGCCCGTGTACAAGGAGAGAGGGTGAGGCGGGAAATGTAGCTTTGGGTGTACACCAGCCTGCAACCCAAAACAGAACTGTTAGGTCTAATTTTAAAGTAGCCTTGAGATTGCCCATTTAAACTGTGATTTTTGGTCAGAAGAAGAGTCTCTATAAACATGACACTATCAATAAGCTGATCAGCTCCCTGGTACACAGCTGCTTACTCTGAGCCAAATTCTGATAGCCTTACACATGTTTTGTTGAATAGCACCTTACTCCATAAATAGCCCCACTGAAGTCACTGGCAATAGTTGTGGAATAAAATGCTACCTGGCCTGAATAAAGGTAACTGAGTCTGGCCTTTTTCTTACAAAAAATAAGTTTCTATTACTTTTTACTGCTTTTACGACTTCAGTGTCAGTATAGCTATGGCAAAGTGAGTAGTAACCTACTTTGGCTAAAGCAGAAGTACTTGTATCGCCTCTAACTGGGGATGGCTTGTGGTTTTATGGTAACCATTTTAAGCCGTACTTCTGCTGAAGCCCCTGAGAGATGGGGCCCCCAGGGAACTGGAGTATCTGCAGGTGCCTAGGATCAGTTCTTCATATGCACAAGCTGCTGAAAGCGTGGAATTGACCATTTTCAGCTAGTTAGGTCTTGAGCTAATTACATTTAAATATATTATCAGCAGAGCAAGTAACAAAACATTCACCATCCTATCAAAGGATCAGAGTTTTGTCAGTTTTGAGGGTTTTTTTAAACATATATATTTATTTTAAATGAAACTGCAAAATGTTTAAAATATATATATATATATATATATATATATATACACACACACACCTGCTCCTCTCCTTTCTCCTACCCTCTCCCCTCAATAAGGCAATTCTGCATGTGAAAAAAAGATAGTTTCAGACAGTTCTAATCTTGGGACTAGATGTGGGTTTCAGCTGAGTAAAATAGCATAGGCCTAATTTTCAAAAGTGCTGAGAACCCGTAACTTAAATTGAAGTCAATGGGAATGGCAGAAGTTCAGTCGGAAAAATCAAGCCTTGTGTACAGATAAGTGGGTTGATACCTTGAAAACACTCTGATTATGTAATTGCCTCATACGTTTCAGGCATTACATGCACATTACAGTTTAATAGGTCCACTCTTCATGGCACTTTGTGTCCCCAAATATATTACTGAACCAATATGAACTCAGGAAATTATGTCTTTCTCAGTCCTGGTGTACAGAAGTGGGGGAAATGCAATTCAAAGTCACTACACTTTATTTTAAGATAAAGTACACAAATCTGTGAAGATAATGTGGGCTCCAAATCAGTTCAAGAGCAATAAACAGTAGTATTCAGTGCTTAGATTTTGTTTTACTAAATTCTGTTAATTGATATGTTGTGTATGCACATGTGTGTGTGCACCCATATGTGTATGCATACCTCCCACACACACACTAAAAACAACAGTGTTACAGGGAAGAAATATTTGGTAACCACATAGTGAAGGGTGTGTCCACTGCAGTGGTATGGAAAATACACTCCATGACATGGAATATATCTGGCATCCTCATTGTTACCCCAGAAGACATATCACATAACTATTATTTGGTGGGAGAAGCGGTAGATAGGTAGAATGTGCAGCACGTATTTACACGATATTTAAACAATTTGTTTAGTAATACTGAGTGGCAGAATGGCAAAATGCCATTCTAAAATGACCCAGATCTCCTCATCTTTAGGAGTTAATGGGCAGAGAAGTACACCTACCCAAGGGAAATTCTACACCACTCACTGTATCCCTGTACCTTCCCAGATACTAAACCCTGAGGACAAACTGCATACCATTCTCAGACACCCAAACAACTTCAACCCAAACTAAGTCCATGCATTTTGGCTACTATCACATTTATTCCATTCTGACTAGATTCACTTCTCCCATTCAGGTCCAGATCATGGCCACCACCACTCTGGCCCCTTTGGGTAAGTCTCTACTGCAATTCAACACCCACAGCTGGCCTGTGCCAGCTGACTTGGGCTTGCGTGGATCAGGCTGTGGGGCTGTAAAACCACAATGTAAGTGGCTGGGCTCAGGCTGCAGCCCAAGCACTGACGCTCCATGTAGGGGAAGGGTCCCAGAGCCTGACCTTCAGCCTGAGCCCAAATGTCTACACTGAAGTTCTATAGCTCCACAGCCTGAGCCCTACAACCCCGAATATGCTGACACAGGCCAGCTATGGCAGCTTAATTGCAGTGTAGACATAACTTCCTGTTAGGGTGACCAGATGTCCCAATTTTATAGGGACAGTCCCTGTTTTTGGATCTTTTTCTTATATAGGTTCCTATTATCCCCCCATCCTCTGTCCCGATTTTTCACACTTGCTGTCTGGTCACCCTACTTCGTGTGCACCTGTGGCACTAAGAGGCTGGCAAACTGGTTTAAATAGCCAACAAGGAGAAATCTGCACACAGCTGGCCATTAGAGCTGAACAAAAATTTTCAGCAATAAGTTAATCAAAATATGCATTTTGGGATAAGCACTAAAACTATTCAAGCAGCAAAGAATCCTGTGGCACCTTATAGACTAACAGATGTTTTGCAGCATGAGCTTTCGTAGAAACTGGTTCTGTAATTGGCAAGCCATTCACAGTATTTGTTTAGTCCTGAGCTGATGGTGTCAAATTTGCAGATGAACTGGAGCTCAGCAGTTTCTCTTTGAAGACTGGTCCTAAAGTTTTTTTGCTGCAGGATGGCCACCTTAAGATCTGCTATTGTTTGTATATTGCCATTCCTAATGTCTGATTTGTGTCCATTTATCCTTTTCCTTAGAGACTGTCCAGTTTGGCCAATGTACATAGCAGAGGGGCATTGCTGGATATGGCACACACCATAAAAATCTGAACACACCAATTTCCAACTTCCCCAACCACCACAAACCAAGCACTTTGAAAATGTTAAATCAAAATGACAACATTCAACTTTTTATTTTGAAAAACATCATTTTTGATTTGACATTTCATTGCAAGAAGAGTTATTTTGTATCAATTTTCAAAAGGTTTTGTTGTGACGTGAACAATTACCCCCCCCCCATTTTTTCATTTTGGCAAGAAACTGTGAAGAATCAGTATCAGTTCAAACTTAACCACATTATTTTCAGTTTGGCCAATAAACCTGAATATCAATTATTTGCTCAGTTCTACTGGCTGTAAACCACTTCTCTCCTAACTCACTGGTGCAAAACGGCACCTTCCAAACAGACCTGTGATCCAGCTGAAGATCTGAACCACTGATCCTGAATTTAGATGTGTAGATAGGTACATTGATATAAAAATGTTATTTACACATTTTATTGTACTTCCTTGCTACAGAAGGGGGTGGGGGCTGGGGCGGAAAGTAAGTTGGGTAAAGTATGGTAGGAGAACAGCTGGGATGACTGAGGACTGGATGAGAGAGGGAGCATACTCAGACTTTTAGTTCCCCAGTTTGAATGCTGCTTAAAATACAAATTTATCATAGGGTTCTTGAGCCTTATATTACTTGAAACATGTTAGCTTCCAGGTTCTGGGAAAAGACAATAGCCTGAGACTTATCCTCAATTTTTCCCCTGTTTAGTATTTCTCTCTTGGTTCTTTGTCCCAGTGTAACATCCATTAAAACACAAGCAAGCAATCCGGTAAGTTAAAACAGAAAGGTTATGTCTACACTTAAACTGCTACACCGCTGCAGCTGCTCTGTTCTAGCGCTTCAGTGTAGACACTGAGTACTGCGATGGGAGGGCTTCTCCCATCACTGTAGTTAACCCACCTCCCTGAGAGGCGATAGTCAGGACTTCTTCCATTGACCTAGCACTGTCTACACTGGGGATTAGGTCAGCTTAACTACATTGTTCAGGAATGTGGATTTTTCATACCCCCGAGTGACATATCTGGATTGATCTAACTTTTTAGTTTAGAGCTGGCCAAAGAAATACCCTCTTTCAACCCTAAGGATATGATCACGCTCACCCTGAAATTCTTTAATTTACTTCTTTGGGGGCGGGATTGTGCCTTTCATCATGGAAAGGATCAGCTGACTTATCTTGGTATTAGTTGATGACAGGCAATATAAAAAAGTACTAATCCTTCAATGTAAGGGATGCTGTAATTGCAGGAAGATGATGACACATCTGTCTCACAGAATTTTTAGTTTTATAAAACCTGAGGATGTAGAGAACCATAGAAGTATTAATCATTTATTTATTATTCATATTGTTAAATCTTCAGCAGGAAAGAGACACATTTGAAATCATTTGACTCACATAAGGTCTCAGCTAAGTTTGAACACCAGAACCTTTCAACATGATAAAGTTTCTGTAGCTCAAGAAGGAACCTTAGCTTGGTATGTGCCATATATGGGAGGTCTGACTAAATAAAAATGGCGCTTCCTAATTCTGGTAACTGATTCCCAATACTGAATAACCCTTTACATAAATGCACTTTGCTTAGGCTTTTCTATTGGTTTCAAGGATTTAAAATGAAGCATACTAACAAATACATTGCAATATCTGTCACACAAGTTCCTTCACAACCCTTACAAGTATTTTATAATCTCACAACCTGTTAACTGCAGAGCTAGAACGAGGGTGTCTTAAGTAGCTAAACTCACTGAGGTTCTTACCTAGAATATAAACACATGGTATGATATTATAACCCCCTCAAAATGTTCTAATCTGGACTGTCATCTGTACAAACCTACAAAATAATGCAACTTACTTTATCATACAAATGAACTTTAACTGAAAAAACTTTATTAAAAATAATCCAGCCCACACACCTTCTGGTTCTGTTTCCAGTGAATGATGATCATACGCAAGTGTCAGATAACGACTATGTTGTTTAGTCTCAGTAATTAGCTGAGAATGTGCAAAACAGCAGGAGTTTATAAAATGCTTTTCTACTGTTAAAGCCAAAAATTTATTTATTTACTTTGGTTGCTTATAATAGTAATGTAGTTAAGCAAATAGCAATCAGCCTTCATTCACATGTCATTCAATGTGACTACAGATTCTGAGATGATGGCTTAAGTACTAAGATTGTTTCAAGCATTTTCTCTAGGAAATACAGTGAGATCATATACCACAAATAGAGTATCAAGTCAACGGTCAGATTTCAAAAGTTGTATTCTTCATAGGAAATTACTGTCTTATTTATTATGGGCAAGATTCTGCCACAATCCATCACAATGAGCAGTGCCTCACTCCATGACTAGTCCCTTTGGTTTCCATGTGCGTACTTGCAAAGTAAAGTACTCATGGGTAAAGTCTTGGCCCATTGAAGTCAATGGCAAAACCCCCATTGACTTCAGTTTTGGATGATGAGTAAACATAGGGTTGCCAACCCTCCCGGATTAATTCCTGGAGACTCCAAGAATTAGAGATTACTCTATAATTAAAGATTGTCATATGATGAAATCTCCAGGAATTTGTCCAACCAAAGTTGGCAGTCTTAGTAAATGGGGTAGACTTGGGTCTCAAGAGAGAAAATGGAGCATTGTGTCTTTTTTATAAAGGTATTTATGGCATTCTGATTAGGGCTAGATTCTGTCCTTTGGAAGACCAGTGTGATTAAGCCAGGAAATATAGCAGATGAGGACAGCAGGATTTCTGCAAGACTAGGAGTTCCCACAGTACTAGGTGGAGATAAGGACCTGTGTGACACATACTTGGATACAAGTTGTTTAGATCCAGAATATCTTTCACATTTTAAGGGAATGAAATCAGTGAGGCCTGTTGAAATTACACCAAAATAAGGGGCTGGGTGGCCCAAGCATTCTCTGAAAATGATGAAGATTATAGAATCAGAGAAATATAGGACTGGAAAAGACCTTGATAGGTGATCTACACCAGTCCCTTGCACTGAGGCAGGACTAAGTATTACCATCTTTGACAGGTGTTTTTAAAGAACAGGTTAAACAACCTTCAATGATGAAGATTCCACAACCTACCTAGATAATTTGTTCCAGGGTTTAACTTCCATTACAGTTAAGAAGTTTTTCCTAATGTCTAACCTAAACTTTTCCTTGCTGCAATTTAAGCCTATTATTTATTGTCCTATCCTCAGTGGATAATAAGAACAATTTAACACCCTCCTCTTTATAAGAACTTTATATACTTGAAGATTTATGTCCCCCCTCAGTTTTCTCTTAAACAAACCAATTTTTTAATAATATTTTCCTCATAGGTCATGTTTTCTAGACCTTTAATCATTTTTGTGGTTCTCCTCTGGACTTTCTCCAATTTGTCCACATCTTTCCTGAAGTGTAGTGCCCAGAATTGGACACAGTATTCCAGCTGAGCCTTTATCAGTGCTGAGTGGGATGAAAGAATTACTTCTTGTGTCTTGCTTACAACACTCCTGCTAATACATCTCAGAATGATGTTCGTTTTTGTATATTTGGTTTTTTGCAACAGTATTACATTGATGACTCATATTTAGTTTGTATTCCAGCATAAGCTCCAGATCCTTTTATGCAGTACTCCTTCCTAGACAGTCATTTCCCATCTTGTATTTATACTATTGATTCCTTCCTAACAGTAGTACTTTGCATTTGTCCTTATTGAATGTCATCTTATTTATTTCATACCATTTCTCCAGTTTGTCAATATCATTTGGAATTCTAATCCTGTCCTCCAAAGCATTTTCAACCTCTACCAGCTTGGTATCATCCTCAAGCATAATAAGTGTACTCTCTATGCCATTATCCAAATCGGTTATGAAGATACTGAATAGAATCAGATCCAGGACAGATCCTTGTGGACCCCACTCAATATGCTCTTCTAGCTTGACTATGAGCCATTGATAACTGAGTAGTTTTCCCAACCAGTTGTGCACCCACCTTACAATAGATTTGTCTAGAATATATTTCCCTAATTTGCTATGAGAAGTTTATGGGAGACATTATCAAAAGCCTTACTAAAGTTGAGATATATCATATCTACTATTTTCCCCCAGCCACGAGGCTTGTTACACCGTCAAAAAAGGATATAAGGTTGGCTTGACATAATTTGTTTTTGACAAATCCATGTTGACTGTTACTTGTCACCTTATCTTCTACATGGTTTCAAATTGATTATTTACTCCATTTTCTTTTTGGGTGCCACCACTTGATAGACTCACCTTTTGATGGAAGTGAGTATGGCACTGCCTTGATGCAAGGATACGGCCTAGCAATCAATGTCTTCCCATCACACTGCAGGTGACAGCTAGTGATCTATGGGTACATAATTGGAAGGTTTTGTTTGAATTGAGCAGTGGGTGAAGATTTGAGCTCTTTTATTTTACTGCGATTATCCTGAATATACCCCTGCCAATTCAAGGGACATTAGAATGAAGGAAGACATCTCTAGTGTGCTAGAAGAGTGAATAACAAACATAATAAAATTGCCTATGAAAGTTAAGGGTTTTCCTGTAATGGAAGAGAACCTTTCACTTTTTGGAATAATCTCAGACAACCAATAAGTTCAGTGAGTACTCACTCTGCAGTGAATAGTATCCATATAAAAACAATACTATATAGCAAAAACACCTGTTAAAGCCACCTGAAGTGTATGTGTGTCATTATTATGGCCTTGTAGCAAAGTGAGACTCACCAGCACGGCGCCTCCTGCTGGTGATCCTGGGAATTAGCTCAATTCCAGTCCGGAGCACCCTCTTCTGGCAGGTGGCTCACCTACCGCTGGCCCCATGTCCCTCCCAGACCCCAGTGCCCTGTACCTCAGGATTCGCCCACCACAGTACCTCCACACTGCTCTGGGTCTTTCCTCCCAGGTGAGCCTCCAACCCTCTCACCCACCTTTCCTCAGTGGCTACTGCTAGTTGTCATCTAGCCCCTGCTCACTGGGGCAAACTGCAGTCTGCCGTGGCCACTCATCATTGACAAGGAGGTTGGACCAGCTGCCTCTGCCTATCTCTGGGCTGCACCTCCCAGCCCCAGTACCTGCACAGGCCTTGGAGCTCCACAGCTCCTCTGGCCTTTCCCCAGCCCTGCTCCACTCTAGGTACCCTTTTTTCCCCAGGCAGCCAGATCCTTTTCTTTCCACAGCTAGAAAGAGACTGACTCAGCTCCAGGCTCACAGCCTTTTTATAGGGCCAGCTGTGGCCTGATTGGGGTGTGCCCCCCTCCCTCCGCCCTGCTGTGGCTGCTTCCCCAATCAGCCTAGCCTTTCACAGGAGCGGGGTAACTGCCCTGCTACAGGCCTGTATTGTGATCTCACACCAGTTTTACACAGGGGGAACTCAGAGTCAGCTCAATTGCTAGGTAAATGTGGTGGTTGTCTGATAACTAGTATCCTGATCATCCCAATACAGTGCAGTTTAGTAGTGATTCTGCCACCAGTCATGTTTGTGTACTGCAGCTAGGGTACCAGGGTGGGAGTCTGGAGTCCTTTATTATGTTTCAAGCTCTCTGATTCACTGCAAGAGCTTAAATCATATGACCTCTCTCTATTTCAGTTCTCTATTTGTAAATGGAAGATGATACTTCACCCCCGCCCCCCCCATCCATAAAGGGCTTTGAGATCCCTGCATGAGAAGTACTAAACTCCCTTAGTCTCTTCCTTCCTTTTCTCCGGACTTCTCCCAGGGGGAGGTTCTCGAGGTTTCTTCTCCCATTCCAGGTCCTGGCCTGTCCCACCCTCTTTTCAAGGAAAATCCGCCTCCGCGTACCCCTCTCTCAGTTTAAGAGCAGCCTACACCATATTCGGCTGGTGCCGATGGACCCAGAATCATATGTTTTCTGGGACTCCCTGCACAAATTGTTCAAGGATCACCCTGTCCATAATCTCTCCCAGTGTTTGGGTGCCTGGCCTCAACCACCAAGTGGCCCAGTATGTGAGCTTCTGGGCAAAAGCTCAGAACTGCAAACAACAGGGCTGCCCAAAACTTTTGTTGGTACTTTTCCACCAACAGCCCCCTCCAGTCTAGGACAGCCGCCTTCACCACATCGTAATCCTTGTCCTGTTTGTCATTTAACGTCATATAGGCAGCCTGCACCTCACTGGTCAGATAGGGGGCCAGTCACAGGGCCCAGGTCACCTTGTCCCACCCAGTGCCCATGGCCACCCACTCAAAAGTACACAGGAAGGCGTTGGGGTCATCGGCAGGGCCCATTTTACATAAGCCCAAGCCTGGCGGGCAGCTGCCATCACTTCCCTGGGGACTCACCAACCTGTGCAGGAGCTGCTGCTGTACCTTAGCCTGCTCCCTGATGAAGTCCTGGAGGGTCTTCTGTTGCTCAGCCTGGCAGGTAAGTAAGGCCTGCCTCTCCAGCTGGTGGGATTGCTGGAAGGCCTGCAGTGCTTTCTGCATCTCCTCTTGTTGCTTGGCTAACCACTGCATGGTTCCCTCTATCTTTGGGTTGCCATGCCCTGGTGGTGGCCGGAGATCTTGGAGAAGCACCCACGTGTAACAGGGTACACACTGCACCCCTCTAGATTCATCCCCTTGACCCCTCTCCTCCATGAATCAGGGACACTTCAGTCTGGTGCAACACCTGTGTTCTTTATTCACAATCCATTTCCCACCACCAGTTTCCAACTAGATACAGGCTTTACAGCTGCTTGGCCTACCACAGGCCTGGCCAGCAACAGACTAGGAGGCTCCTACTCCCTCTGAGCCTGACCTCCCACTCTTAGGGTACGTCCAGACTACCCGCCGTATCGGCGGGTAGCGATCGATTTTTCGGGGATCGATATATTGCATCTCATCTAGACACTATATATCGATCCCCGAACATGCTCCCGTCAACTCTGGAACTCCACCAGAGTGAGCGGTGGTAGCGGAGTCGACAGGGGGAGCCGCGGCCGTCGATCCCGCTACGTGAGGACCTGAGGTAAATCGATCTAAGATACTTTGACTTTGGCTACGCTATTCACGTAGCTGAAGTTGCGTATCTTAGATCAATACCCACCCCCCCAGTGTAGACCAGCCCTGAGTCTCTCCCTTACCCTCTTCCACTCACTTTCTTCCTTCCAGCCTTATAGCTCCTACTCATGAGGCTGGCAGGTGTGGTCAGTTACCAGGCAAACATAGGGTGGTTCACCGAGCCCCAATCAGGGATAATGGATTGGGGCTGGAGTGTCAAGAGCTGATTAAGGGCTTCTCCAGCAGCACCCTGCCACAGTGCCACCAAAAAAATAAATGACACACTTCAGAGGAGTACAGACTGGGGAAACAGGTGGGGCTTCAAGATCTCCATTAACAAAACTAAGGGAAAGAGCTTCATAACATGGAAGATTTAAAAAGACATAAAATTATGTATTTATGACCAGCGGATAAGTACAGTAAAAGTACAAATTATATGATATTTAATAACAAGCTCACCTGAGTACTGTACTGAAAATGTTATAGATGAGTGCAAAGGAAAAATAAACTTACATAAAAGTACCTCTGGAGCCTTCTGGGGAGCAGATAAAAAAGCTGTGATAATGCTATACAAGCACAATCAAGTATGGCTGCCAGGCCATTAGGCCAGCATCAAAAACAAATCTGAAAAAAAAAACAGGACTGTATTGAAGCACGAACACTGCTTATAGCATGTGATCCCTTCATTACTACACCTTTGTGTGTAATTTCTCAACCAGCAAAGGAGAAGAGAAGCAGCTACCTGAAGAAGCAGTAGCAACCAAATCTTCTAGAAGACAGTAACCACATAAGCAGCAGACAGCACTCTGAGGCAGTGGTTGGAGGCAGCAGCTGAAGTGAGGTAGCTTGGTCAATCATTGCTCTTTTGTGTCCAGACAGAGCAGAAGGACCAAAAGACAATTCAGAGGAAGTGTGAAGGAGTATAAGTCTGATTTTTCGGTCTAATTTAAAAGATTGTCTGGGTGCACTTGTAAATAAAGCTGGGTGTTTGCATCTGAGTGCTATTCACTCCACCCCATCCTATGACTGTTTGATCACCACTCACAGAATGGTAATGTTAAATTGTAACAAGCTTATAATGCTTTCGGGGGGGGGGGGCATCTGCTACATGATAAGTATAGTATTTGCATCAGCATTTTAGTAGGGCTTGTATACATATGTATGCGGGTCTTTGTGTATCACATTGTAACTGTTATATGATCTGTGTGTTCTATATATTTTGTGTCGTCTGTGTCTTTACTTTATTGCACCACTTTAATGTATAATTTCTAAACAAGAGTCAGTGTTTTACTATATTTTGTTCATTATAATGTTCTCCCTCTTGCTTTATTGAATGCATTGTAACTGCTTATTTCCGTTAAATAAATTATACTTTGTTTTCAAATAATTACTGCTTGGATGTCAATCTTTTGAGTGGAGGGCTGGATCCGTGTCCTCCCACAGATTAGTAGGATTAAACTGCTCTGGGGAGTCCTCTGCAAGTTGAAGACAAACTCCCTGGTAAAACCCTGGCAATTCCTCTAGGGTGGTTTCCCACCTTATTACCCATTTGGGAAGAATAAATTGATGATCAATTTATGATTATAGGCAAGCCAATATTGGTATGCCTTGGGTCCAAATTTTGGGGTAACAGCCTCAGATGAGGATTCTTCCCACTTTGCCCAGGTTATTTTGTTCTGAGTGATGGGCACAAGATTTGTTCCTAAGAGCTGGTATATAGTAGTTCCAGCCAAAGGTCAGGATGAGTTATTAGGATAAATGCTGGATGTCCAAAGTATGAAGTTGTCTGTGCAAAAGGTCTGTGACTCTACCCCCATACATTTTCTATTAGAATTTGTTCTCAGAACCAAATTAAGTACTGTTAAAGTTATTACTCTACCCATTTAAAAAGATTCCACAGTAATGGAGAAAAAGTTGATGCAGCATCTGGTCTGCAGCCTGAAGGTCATATCACTGTGCAGTGAATTAAGGTTTATTCTAGTGCCTCTTGCAATGCATGAAGATACTTTTACAGCAGTTTTGAAAATACAGCCAAGGCTGCTAGTGACAGGAAATTCTGACCTTTTGATGGATATTCAGTGGCCTATGAAGTAAAATGATGATGATTTTCATCAGTGGACAAATGTCTATAATCAAAAAACTGCCATTGCTGAGCAGCCTTGGGCCAAATAAACAAACATAGCTGTATGGACTTCAGGAGAGTTATGCCAACACATCCCAGCTGAAGATCTGGGGTGAAGTCCTGGTCCCACTGAAGTCAATGACAAAATTCATATTGGTTTCAAAGAGACAGGATTTCACCCCTTGGATTTAACTGACATGGAGTCAAATTCTTCTTATTGTACCAGGTTTTTGTATGTTACATAGGGACACAAGGCCCACACACCACTAGGACACCTCCTCCTCCTGGCCACTCTGGGATTAGCTCTTTTCAGGTCTAACACCCTCTTCTGCCACCTGTGAAAGTAGAATGAATTATATTGTAAAAATAAGAATGGATTAAAGAAATGTTGTATGTACCTTTAAGCAGAAATAAGAAATGTTGAAATACAGGTGCCAGGAAAAGAAACATTAGGCATAAACAATGGTGCTAATGGTGAAACATTAACAGAAGATGGGTAATAGTAAGGAAATAAGATATGCATGCCTAGCCCAGGTAAACTTATCTGATTCTGCTTCCTTTGTTACCTTGTTAAGTTCTCACCCTTTTATCTGTATAAATAAGATAGTTTGTGTCTTGCATGGTACTCACATTATCTGAATGTTATTGGCGGAGCGCTGCGCTAATAAAAACAGAGTGGTCTGACAAATTGTGAGTCTTGATTCTAACTTTGACAATTTGGAGGTTCCACCGAGATGGCAACCGTCTTCACTGGGGCTGTGTGATTCCTGACTGTTTTTGTAGGACGACCGTGGCAGCCGGCACCTGGGCATTTGGCCCGAGCGGTCCTCCACCAGAACAGAAAGGTGCACGACCACAGTGAAGTCTACGCCATTGAACCTGTTGGTTCCCACTCTGTTCTGGTAGGGATCCCGGGATCTGACATCAGGAATCTGGTCAGGTAATTATTTCTGTGTTTTGTCCGGACTGAGGACTGTTCTGTCTCTGTGTCTATCCGTCTTCCTGTGGTGTGTTTGAGTCTGGGTGCCATCTCCGTCCGGGGATCGGCCAACCAAGGGGTTCCTGTCCCTGCGGTCTGAGTGAGTGGAATCTGCACAATTGCAGCCGCACCACACTTTGGGTAAATCCCTGGGTGTGAAAGCAAGGGCAATTGAGGCAGTAGCCTGTGGGCTCCTTTTGTATGTTGCACTGGGCATTGCTCTCACGAACCCGAATTTCCTTCTTGTGCGATTGGTGTGTGAAGTCCTCCTGTATGGGTAACCAGACGTCTAAGTCGGGACAGTTCCCTAAACGAACGCCGGCTCATTTTATGTATTTAGGATGGGTCCAGACTCCTGTAAGAAGGGTCCGGACTCCTGTAAATTTCTGGAAAAATGGTCTAGGCTAACTCAGGGGGATCCCAAAACTCAGTGGCCACTGTTAAAATCTTGGAACAAGACCGAGTGGACGTCTTAAAGGACAAACTCGGCCAACCTAAAACTAAATTGGCTAAAGAAGAGGTTAATTGTTTCATTCAGTGGTGGGAAGAGGCAAATCGTAGCTGGACAAAATCAAAAACTCGCCTCTCTCAAATATTCAAATAATAAGTTGAAAGCTTTATTAAAAGCCTCCTCTCCCACCACCAGACCGAGCGCTCCCCTTTACCCCGTTCTCAAAAACCCACCCTGGATCGATCCAACCCCCTTAATACTCCCATCTCATTGTAAAAAAAAGGACAAAAAGCCCCTTGTTCTGTTCCCCTTTGTTGTCTGCCTCAAAAAAAAAAAAAATGATTCTTTAGTGTTCCACTACCAATTCAGCAAAGAAGGTGAGTTCCTCAACTAGCCCCCACCCTTCCTGGTCCCTTTCCTTGAACATTTATTTCAAAATTGTGAAGTGACCACAATATCACTCACAAACAGTTCATTGGAAAAAAAGCAGGATCGGGCCCAGAAAAGCAGGCAAGCAACAGATAAAGAAACTGAAAAACAGGTTGGAAGCCCTAAGGGCATAATGTTGGCAGTAAGAAAAGCAGTAAGTGCAGGCATGAACCCCTGGAACAATACTTAAAATGGTGAAATCTGAGGTGATAAAGGTGTTATTTTGGGAGATAAACGAGTGATTTAAGGAAAGAGTGAAAAGTTAACTCTACAAAGGCTGGAGAGAATTAAGCAGTTAAACTTTGTGAAAATGTTAAAAAGGACCATGTTAAGGAGAGAGAATTCTTGGTTTCTTTGCAGCCATTCTGAAGGGAAAATGGGCCCTTTTCCAAAAGAATGCCTGTAAATAATCCAAATATATATAGAGCTATGTAAAAACAAAGCAGTGTAAAGGAATAGAAAATGTGTATGTATCTATTTGTCTGTGAAAATATGTAAAGTTCTAAGAATCTAAACCAGCACATCTGGTTTGTAAAACTCCTGTTTTGTAGGTGTAAGATAAATTGGTTTTGTTTTTGTTTTTAATGCCACTAAAAATTCATTTGACTCTTAATTCAAAGTTGCAAAAATGACAGACCTTTTTGCAAGACACAGGTAATTAGTGTTGTTTGGCTTTGGGATTTAGCATTTAACCCTTAAGGGGTAACTTGATTCTTTATAAAATTTAAAATGTTTTTTTTTTTTAATAAAAACCAAGTTATGGCTGCAATAGGGCAGTCAAAATCAGGAGAATAGGGAGAGATTCTGGAGTCTTGTTGGTTGTTGTTGGGTTTTTTTTGTGTAACAATAGCAGATAAGAGCTGTAGTGAACAGTGCCCCTCTGAAGCAACAGCAGAGGTGAGGTGCATAAAACAAAAAGAAGCAATGTTAAAAATACTGAGCCTTAAAATGGCTCTGTGTAATCAGACTGTCACTTTTGATAAGGGTACATGAAAACTCTGTAAGAAAAAAGAAACAGTTACATTGTATGTAAAAATTGATATGGCTAATGTTTAAAAAAAAATAGTTGTAGTATAGAAGGAATGTGCTTTTTCCCTAGGACATGTGCAGTGTATATTGTAAAAAGGGGTAAAAGAAATACAAATGAAATATGCTACTGAATTAAAATCCTATTAGGGCTCCAAAAAGAGCCGCAATAGACTGTTTTCTTTTTCAGATCTGTGTGTGTTTTGTAAGCAGGAGTTGAAAGTGGAAAGAAATCAAAACTCTGGTGGAAGTTGATTGTGTTGAAGCAAATTACCTAACTGATAAAGGAAGGTGAAAACTGCCAGCACAAAAGAAATTGCCTACATAAAAGACATGGTATAACAAGATCCCTTTAAGAGATTTGATGCTAAATGTTATTGTTAATATTAAACATTGAAATAAATTTAATGTTAGTAAGTACCCCGGTAACAACGTATAGTGTGTATGATTTTTGGAAAAATCCTTTAAGGTAATATGGTAATGATGCTTCTCAGCTATTACCTGTGAATAAACTTAAAGCTTAACACAGCAGGAAAAACATTACAAACTTGGTCTGCTATATAAGAAGAAAAACTTGAGGTACACCACCTCATGAATTTAATAACTAAACAGTGAAATAATTTCCCCATAACCCTTAAAAAGTAAAAGCCATTAAAACCTGGCCTGCCTATATTAAAAACAAAACAAAACAAAACAAAACAAAAACAGGAAAATATGGGGGTAATTCCTCTGTTTTGCCTGCAATCAGCAAGGGTATTTGTAAAAGAAAGGAATATTTTAAGCAACAATCAATGCCACCCTGAAAGGGGTAGAA
The DNA here is from genome assembly GCF_020497125.1 of Mauremys mutica. Classification (NCBI taxonomy): domain Eukaryota; kingdom Metazoa; phylum Chordata; order Testudines; family Geoemydidae; genus Mauremys; species Mauremys mutica. The sequence continues at coordinate 233,656,505 of NC_059072.1, read as the reverse complement.
AAATGTTATTTTTGTCTTTCAGAAAATCAGAAAAAGCTAATACCAGCTACAGAACAACCTATTACAGAAACAAATAAGTTAAAAAAAAAACACAACATACTGCAATAGCTATGGAATGTACTAAAATGCAGATATTTAGAACATAAGATGTAATATCAGAAAATATTAAGGTTTTATTACATCTGTTAAAGCAAAGAAAAAAAATAATGTCTCCAGTACGGTAAGACAAAATTTGTTAAGTGAAGAAATTGTTAAAATTGCACACCAACAGGCTCTGGAAGCAAAGAGATGGAAAGTTAGCCCACTCCACAGATTGCACCTGGGATCCTTCTGGCTACCTCAAACCTCAAGCCAGTGGGCTGGGGAGGAAGGGAAACTATTGGACACTAAAGGTTGTACCAAGTGAACTCCTCAAAAGTGGGTATGCTTATCCATGCCTGTTGCTCCAAAGCCCTGTAGTAAAGACATCTCACTAGGATCCTGTATGTGGAATAAAATTAATAATTAGACCAAAGTATTGTATAAAACCGGCAATGTGTGTGTTAATTCTTGGAAAGAAGTGTTTTAAAAGAATAAAAGTGTTAGCAACCCACCAGAGGACAAATGTACATGTAATGTAAGTACTGTGTTTACCAATAATCACAATTACTATTTGCCACAACCAAAAAGTCTCAGCTTACTGTAAGCACTGATTTAGCTGAGTTCTCTATCAGTCTTGGCATTAAATGGCAAACAGTTACCAATTATCTGTTTAAAAAGGTTAAAAGGTAACATAGTTCCTAAAAACAAACAAACAAAACAATGTGGGAAACAGAACCATTCATATTATCTGGATGGACTCCCACAACTACTGGCATACTAATGTTACTACCCCTAATTGTTTTTGGTTTTAAATTGTATGTGTTTAACTGAAATGTTTAAAATATGCTGGTGAATAAAACAAATGTATGCAAAGCTAGAGCCTCAGGCCCAAATCACCTCCCAGTATTTTTACTACATAAGAAGTGACACTGGCGACTGATAATCTTAGTGTCAAAAGGGGGATATGTAGGAGCTGGACTTTATAATGTATAATTTGATTTCATCCTGCTAGCCATCCTTTTTGAATAGCAGAAAGAAATGACCCTCTGGGACTATAAGATTCTGTTTTCCCATATGCATTACAAATTGGGCCCTCTCTAACTCTTTGTTTTAAGATTTAGGTAGTAAGAGACAGGATTCTCTATTGTGTCTATGTGAAGTAAATTAGAGAAACATTGAAGGCCTGGGTCTCAATGTAAATTGTCTTGGTTATTAATTGTAAAACTTAGCAAGGTTTGATTTGCAATGCCTTTTTGCTCAATATAAAATACTACTGTTTGTATTCTCAATCTGTTTGTGTGAATGAGGAATGAATGCATCAGGAAAAGATAAGGTGCAAAGGCCATTGTTATAGCCAGAGTAAAGGAAAGAAGCAAAAAGACTTAGAGTATCAAAGAATCATCAGGCACTGCTTACTACCCAGACAGCTGTTAAACTGTCTGGCATCCGCAGCATGAATACATGCTTTGCCGTGTAAGAATGCACCACCCCCAGCGAACCAATCATCACCTCAGGACCACGCAGAGTCAATTTTGACTCCAGAAGATGATGTAGAGGAACAGCCTGCAATACCTTACAATCTACGTTCTCATAAGGGTTGCCAGAAGCAGACGACTACCTAAAGCAAGGCCCAAGAAAAAGCAGTAGTGAGCCTAGCGCCTGCTGCCTGGTGGACATAAAACTGTGACTACAGTTCCCTCAGTTGAGGTTGTCAGAACCAGAAGGGCCCTGCCTCCAACATGCACCTCTGGTGGTGCCTGTTCCTCGGCTGTTGGTGTCTGAAGGTCTGGGGAGTCCACAATGACAATTCTTTTATCCAGCAGCAAGTGTGGATAGCTCAGACCCTTAATATTTCTAAATGCTGGGTCTGCAGCCACATCCCAGCCCACTCTCAAACTGATGTTCCTGTCCTGGCTATCCCACTCAATTCCCCAGACCTCACTGGAGGACCTCGTCCGTTTAATACAATATGGAACAGTAATGACACCTGGGAAGAGACTATTGGCAGTTCCTTTAACCCACTTGGGGGAGTAATACACCAGGCAAAAAGGCTCCTGAGGTTAAAAGAAAGTAGTTAAAATAATGGCAAATAAAACTGAAGAAAGTTTAAGAGCCCTGGCCAAAGAAACAGGGGCGGTCCGACAGGTGGTCCTCCAAAACCGTCAGGCATTGTACATAGTGCTGGCGGCCAAAGGAGGGACCTGTGCTCTCATTGGAAAACAATGTTGTGTGTTTATACCTGACGATACCAATGAGGTAATAGATCACGCTAGCCACTTAGAACAAATCGCATATCTTCCCCATGAAGAGCCAAGTTCTTTATGGAAGTGGCTAAGTATTCTCTGGCATAGGAAACTGGGTTGTTTCAGGGAGCCCTGACTATCCTGTTTGGAATCCTAATAATTTTTGTATGTTTTCAGTTAGTCTCCTGTTGTACCCAAAATTGTGTAAGGCATGCCACTCAGGTGACTGCCCCAGAACAGAGTGCTAATATGATGATTTTGAATATTGCTGATGAACAAAGAGATAAAGCGGTTAATATGTGGAACCCCGTAAAATTTTGGTCATGGCGTGAGCTTGACCAAAAGGAGGGATTGTGAAAGTAGAATGAATTATATTGTAAAAATAAGAATGGATTAAAGAAATGTTGTATGTACCTTTAAGCAGAAATAAGAAATGTTGAAATACAGGTGCCAGGAAAAGAAACATTAGGCATAAACAATGGTGCTAATGGTGAAACATTAACAGAAGATGGGTAATAGTAAGGAAATAAGATATGCATGCCTAGCCCAGGTAAACTTATCTGATTCTGCTTCCTTTGTTACCTTGTTAAGTTCTCACCCTTTTATCTGTATAAATAAGATAGTTTGTGTCTTGCATGGTACTCACATTATCTGAATGTTATTGGCGGAGCGCTGCGCTAATAAAAACAGAGTGGTCTGACAAATTGTGAGTCTTGATTCTAACTTTGACACACCCCTCTCTTTCTCTGTGACTCAGGGTGCTCTCTTTGTGGCCAGGTTACTGTAGTTCTCCTTTTCCAGGGGATTGAAGTCCCTTGCTACACACTGTCTCTGGCAGTCTTCCCATCCACTGCCCAAACTGTGCCACTTCCCCGGGGCTGGTAAGGAAACCAAGGCCCATTCTCTATGACAGGTTCCAGCTCAGGGACCCTCTAATCAACAGCTAAGTCTCTACCCTCCTTAACCTTACTGCTGTTTTCCTGAGCCTTTTCCTACACCTTCTCCCTTAGATTTCCCTCCCTAATGTCAAGAGGTGGGCTACAGGCTCCCCCTGCTACAGCCTCTTCCTGGTGCCAGGTTCCTGGCTTTATACTAGCCTCCTCTGTTCCTTCTCAGCTGGCTCCATCATCATCCAGAAGTTTCTTTGGCCACCTAATTCCGATCCAGTTAATTGGCCTCTACTCAGCCTCATTAAGCCCTTCTAGGCTAGCGTGGAGCGAACACCCCATCACACATAGTAATAGATGTGTTATACTACATTATCTGTTTATAGCTGAAGCCCTCCTTTCAGTCAGTAATACAGATGTTACTGAGTTCTATTCCCTTGGCTATGTATGTGTGGTATTCACCTGTTGACTGTGCTGAATTGGTTTGTGGCTGGGTGATTTCTTACAGGTTGGCATTTTATGTTAGATTTGAACTTCTGTGAACCCTTGATGTTTTGAGTAACTGTTAATTTCCAGATGAGTAAGAAATTATTCTTTGTTTAGAGATCCTATTTGGAATGAACTGAGGAAGTCCTGCTAGACTGAGGGCAAATGGAAATGGTACTTTGCAGTGGAAATTCTACCAGTATTCAGCTATTAGTTTTGCACTGAGGAATTTAAAAAGACTTCTCTTTTCATAGAATATTGGGGTTGGAAGGACCTTAGAAGATCATCTAGTCCCACTCTCTGTTCAAAGCAGGACCAATCCCCTGACAGATTTTTACCCCAGTTCCCTAAAGGGTCTTCTCAAGCATTGAACTCAGAACCCTGGGTTTAGCAGGCCAGTGTGCAAACCACTGAGCTATCCCTACTCCAATTAAGCTACTTATTGCCCCATATTGATGGTTAAAAATTTAACAGCCCAAATCTCAGAAAACATCATTCTCTCTAAGTTAAATATATTAATAAGTTAAGTCTATACTATACCATACTTCTTTGTAAATTATACACCTTCTGTTAATCTACTGTATATGAACTTCCCCTCTTTTATGACTATGTTGTGAACTTGTCTAGAAATAGAAATACTTTCAGGTACAAAAAACATTGGGGGTTAGGGGATATGCCTATTCATTTTTTCACAGTACCTAAAAGCTACTTGGTTTTTCATTTAAATGTTATCCTGTCATTTGTTTCCAGTAATGACCTTCGTTAGTTTGACATTCTAAGGGAACCAAAATTCATTTACAATTAGAATAACTTTAAAAAAAATCTTTGCAAAGATTCAGCTGTGATACATTTAAAATATAACTGTTTTGATTTAGATGGCCTCATAACATAAATATTCCTGTAGGTCATATCAGATCATGTATGGTCTGGATTCACATAGCTGTTTATTTTAGTTAATCTATTTACATTAAATAGACTGTCCAGAGATCTCATCTTCTAATAAGTTCCCTCTCTGACATGTTTGAGGAGTCTCAGCCCAGCTAAGTAGACAAATATGCAGCTTGCTTAAAGGGTTGTCCCCATCTATATGTAGCAGAGAGAGAAAAACTTCCAAGAAGAATTGCTGCAGAAAATAATGTCAGCAATGTTTACATTACTATGAACATTAATATCAGGGGTACTAAAGGAACAATGTCTACTGAAAAGTGAACCTCACTGGCTTTCTGGCTGGTGTAATTCAAGAATATCTTAAGTGAAGAAAAAAGTGATATTGTCTTCTCACAGCTATAATTTGTACAACAATGGAGCCTCACCAAAATGCTGGTCCCTAGTCAGAGCACTGCTTTTCCCAGCATGCACATTTGTTTACCTATAAATTATATAAAACACCTGGACAAATATGCAGTGACACTTACACACTTACAAGCCCATGCAGATGCACCAAATTTTATCACTGTAAATATGCAGGGAATTATGTTAATTATTATTGATGATTAACCAGATATTCTATTTATTCCAAGACAAAAAAGCCATTAAGTTGTATTAAAGATTGAAAATATGTATCAAAATCAAAAGAGAACTGAGCAGTTCTTCTGAGTCCTACATTAGAGCAGGTTCTATGAAGGTGCCATAGTCACAATGGTTCTGCTAAGGAATTTAAGTTGTAAACATGCATTGCCATCTCAGTCTCTAGAGCTGTGCTTTGCAGGAGTCCTACAAGCACTTTCTTCTCTTTTGATCATTCAGCTCTGTTCTGAGTTTGGGATTCCACACATCAAGGCCCCATTATGCAAACGCTTAAGCACATGCTTAACTTTACTACTGGCTATAGCTCCCGTTAAAATCAATGATGTCATGCTGACAGTAGTAAAGTTAAGAGTATGTTTAAGTGTTTGCAGAATTGAGGCCTAAAAACTTCAAAGTGGAATTGAGTAAGAAATAACTGAGTTTCACATATTTTTGTTTCCAAAACATATAAAATCACAATTTTTCCATGTCTGCTGCAAAACCATACATTAGCTAGTTTTATATGCAACTTCACTCAAAGCTAGGTCCAGCTCATTCAAAACTATGCTTGGGTTACTTGAACCTTAGCCAGTCATTTGACAACCCTTGTCAGAACTTCCAGTTTTCAGCTAAACTCTAAACCAGGAAAGTTTCATGTGATCTGGGGTTTTATCACAAAAATTGCACACAGCGCCTCCTGTTGGATAATAGAACTGAAAGAAAAATGGAAAAATAATTACATAACACATTTTCAACATGGTTTCCATTTTGAAGGATTGAAACAGAGAACCTAAAAATTGTTCCAAATTTTTCTTGATTTTTTCAAACTTTCAAAACCTTGAATTATAATTTCTCTCTTTTTTTTTCCTTTTTGTCACTCAGTGCAATAAAATGAATAATGTCCAGTGGAGTTTCTTTCAGTTTTTCTTTTCTCTTTTTTTTCCTTTGCCATTTTACATTTTCCAAACTGAGGAAGTTTTAAAAAGTTAGAGTGGAAAAAGGAAAGGAGAGAGGAAGAAAAGGGTGGGGAACTAGACATTATTCATTCTCTGGCATTCTGTGATGAAAAAGAAAAAAGGTGAAGGGGCAGGAGAGAGAAATAAAACATTAGATTTTTTGTTTGTTTGTTTTCAAAATGAAAATGTTTCATTTTGATGTAATTGAAATTTTCATTTCATTTTTGTTTTATTTGTTCAGAAGTTTCCTCTCAAAATTTTGAAAACCTTAGTCAAAAGTGACATTTTCCTGTTGTTAATATCATTTTTCTTTGAAACCCCATTTTTAGCAGAAAAAAAATTCAATAAAAAATGCTGACCTGCTTTATCAGATAAGAGTTCACAAAAGGAGTGATGGGAATATGCTCTTTTTTAGTAAAAGACTGACAAATAAATTAGATTCCTAATTATCTATTGTCTTGAGAATTTTAAAGTAATTTTCTTGAGATCATTTCACTAAATTGCAAGCCTACTATATAAATATACTTGAAGTTTGTGGAACTGATTGCATGCTTAAAATGAAACATGTGTGCAAAGTGTTTTATTGGATCAGGGCCAATCTGTGGGGTCAGTTTGCCAGAAGTTTTTATTTTTATTTTATTTTATTTTTGAAATAAAAATTGTAAAATTGACAGTGTAATGGTTTTGCATTTGAAATGCAGTGGTTTCATTTGTGCAATATCTACCAGCCATCAACAGTTTCGACTTTAGTACATTTGAATGCCTTTTCTGTATGTCAGAACTTTAACTCAACTCTAAACAAGATATTTGTGGTTTAATATGCAACTCAGGCATTTTTTCTTATAAATAATAAGATCTACAGATGCTTGTGATGATCAAATTGCTGTTAAGGTCTGAACTGTCTTCCAATATGTAATTTATTCCACACATATAGAGCAGCCAGGCTTGTGGCATGTGACCAAAAGATATGATTTAGAAAGCTAGAATAGCATGTGCTTGAAATAAGTAACTGTCAGATAAAGGGAAAATGGCAACTTTATGTTTTAATGGCAACATGTGAAATGTGTAGATGGTACCACTCCACCAATAATTCATCTTCTCCTCCCCCACCCACAAGCTTGGTTTATCTAATAGGATATGAGTGTTTTCTTATTACAATTTATTGATTCGTGTATCACGGACTCCTCTTTAGTGTCTAAATAAAACATGCTCTTTTGTCTTCACTTACTTCAATTTCATCTTCACATTAAAGCTAATAATGGATTTTAGACATACATGTGAACTATTAAATCATCTGCATTTGCTGTTTGGGTAATGATCTGTAACATGGCATGTATTAATGGATCATTGATGCAAGCCCAGTGTGAGCTGAGAGGCATCAGGCCAAAGGCTGAGTAACTTTAGCCTCTCAAGAGGTACGTATGCTTTTGGCCTTTAATGCATAATGATGACCTTTAGAGTCAGATCTGCTATTAGGCTTCAATCATCAAGCTTTTATTTGAGCCTGCACAACATTGAGTGCCCAAATCACCTGTGTGCAACTTGTGGCCATTATCATATGTGTTCATCCATAATTTTGCCTGAAACAGCATCTTGTATTTAGGGGTAGGAAGGATAAATATCTTTTGTGGTTTGGGGGGCATCTTCCTCTCAGTTGACTTTCTGTCAGAGTTTTAACCTGTCTGTTCACCTCAAGGTTGCAAAAGGCATATTTTAGAAATTGCAAGTTGAATAATATTGATAATTTTGTTTGTAGTTTTGTATCTCATGAAAAAAATAATTTATATTTCTGATTTGAAAGACATGAAATGGTAAATATCACCTATGCGGTAAGTATCAATTAGTTTTTGTACATTAAGACCTTCTCTTCATGGCAAGACTACAGGACAGATGTAAGCTAAACTTTTCTTCACTCTTGTTGTTTGCTTTCTATTATTTTTAAAACACAAACAAAAATGGCTGCTTGGATCACACACATGCACTCTCTAGCCCTCCTGAAATTGTCTAGTTTGGCAAATGTCTGGAAGTGCTGACCTGCAACATTAATTTGTGCCTGATCAAAATCAATAACTGGGAAATCAGAGGGTAATTAAAAGTTTGAGCCACACTCGCCTAACAAGACCCCCAGGTCAGATTCAGCAGCACAGCAAGCAGCTCACTCTCAGGAAATCTCAGTACTTAAAGATTTCCTGTCAGGTAAATTGGACAAAATCTCAGAAGACATATAAACCTTATCCAAGGATATGTGTGCTGTAAAAACTAGATTAGAAACACTTGAAAATGTAATACAAATGATAGCAATGAAAAATAATGATAAGTTTGAAACTGCTTTACTGAAACAGAAAATAGAAAATGTTGGGGGGGAAACTGATGACCAAGCTAACTGTTCACGGGGAAATACACAGCATGATTAGACACTCAAGGTAATTAAGGTAAGGAAGTACATGATATGGAATGTATCTAAATTTATTTTAATTGGGCCTGAATCTCTCCAAGTTGGACATACATTCTTGACAGTTGGATTCAGAGAAGATGAGTCCATTTATCATCAGGCTTTTTAGATTTACTAATGCATTCCTGAGTTGAGTAATATGGATGTTTCCAGGATGTTGAGCAAAATGTCCTATTGACTTCAGTGGAACAAATCGGGTTGTCCATGCTAGAGGATTTCAATCTTCCCTAATTTATCAGCAGAGTTAAGCAACCTTTCAATGCTACCTCTGTTCTCTAAAAACTAAAAATGAAAAAGTGTTAATAATAAAGCCTATAATTCTCCAAACAATGCCCTGCAAGTGTCTTAGCTGCTAAGACCAGTTATTACAAAGAATGATGGAGGGATATGAGCTGAGTACTAAAATATCTTACCATCTATTCTTTTATCTTTTCCCCTATCTGGATTAACTGATCATCCTTTCTGTGACAAGAATTTACTCTTTTCTAGCAGCTGTCATCCAGAAAGAAAAGAGAATAGAGGAGAATGCATGCACTGAGAACATTCTCAGCACACAAAAGGATATTGATACCATTTCCTCTTCAGTCATTACCTTTCCAGTCTAGTTTCATTCCTTTTGATGTGTTTTGTCCTTTTAATTATTTCTATCTTCTCCAAATGCCTAAATCTATTCCATCATGTCTTTTCCTTCTCTAAAATTAATTGCATCAATACTAATCAATGAAATTGAGGAGGAACTAGCACCAACAACACTCTTAATGGCTCTCAAGAAATGTTAGTAATGGTTACATGAGAAAATGGTGCCTCTTTGGGCTAAATCCTGGAACATAGAGCACAGTCCCTTGCATAAACCCAGTACAGTGCTACCCAGGGCCGGTGCAACCATTTAGGCGACCTAGGTGGTCACCTAGGGCACTAGGATTTGGGAGGCGGCATTTTCTTTGGCAGTGACTGCGGTGGCCGGATCTTTGACTGCCCCGGTCGCCGCCGGCATTTAGGAGGAGGGAGCTGGGGCAGGGGAGCGTGGGGAGGGCCGCCTGCAGCAAGTAAGGAGGGGGGCGGCACGCAGGGGAACTCCCCACCCCAGCTCACCCCTGCCCTGCCTCCTCCCCGAACACGCCGTGGCTGCTTCACTTCTCCCACCTCCCAGGCTTGCGGCGCCTAAGCTGATTGGCGTGCTCGCGGTGGAGGCAGAGCAAGAGTGAGCTGGGGCCAGGGGGGTGCCTCAGGGCAGAGGGTGGGGGGTGGGGAGCTGCCGCAGAGGGAGCACCTCAGGGCGGAGAGGGGGAGCTGCCGGGGGGGTGCCTCAGGGTGGGGGCTTGGGGACAGGGGAGGGCGCAAGGTGGAAGTTTCGCCTAGGGCACGAAACATCTTTGCACCGGCCCTGTTGCTACCAAGTAGAAGGGGAAGCCCAAGATGCCAACGCTTCTCTATAGAAGCAGGACTGAGGCTATTATGGCAGGTTAGTGGTGAAGCAATGAATTCAACCCACTTCTCCTTGGTATAGGGGAACCTGGACAGAGAACACTTTTAATAGAGTCAAGTGGCTTTATCGGATGCCAATCTTATGAAAACTTAGCTTTGGTCCAATATTTCTGTATTACATTCTCATTCTGTCATCTCTCCTGAGGTTTCATTTGTGAACAATGGCCCATCTCTAATTCATGTACTCTTTCAGCTTTCCCAATCACTGGTTCAATGTTGTCACGTATATATTGCTTACTATCTATAAGCACGTCACAATTAAATTTGATTAGGCGTTGAAATCTGATTTACCAGCAGTCTGGATCTGCAATGGCTTCAGCTTACTAAAAGAATTAATACCAGATTTATTCTAAGAAGTGCATACATTTTGTGATTTGTCGCTTCTGCCACAATTCAATTAAAATGTTGTGGGGAGCGGGGGTTGAGTAGAGGCTAACTATTAAAAGAGTTGCAAATTTTAAGTATGTCATGGTATGTTTGGATCCTTCCCTGACCTACTCTGATAAGCATGTTGTGATGACCCAACTCTCACTGAAGTCAATGGGGGAAAATTCTGTTGCTTTTTTTAAGGGGTAGTGGGGGGAGTTGGATCAAGCCAATAGAGTGTACAGTTATTACAAAGCTTAATGCTGCCTTTTGACTTAAGCATTGTGTATAGGCAAACAATATCCAGTAGTTCCCTCTCCCTGTTATTGATTTCAGAGAAGTAATATGCAATGTAACAACTGATTTCTGCTGGCTGCATATACTCTCTTATATGTAGGCATCAATGCCCCTGTTGTATCTGTTGAAACAAATAATTATTTTATTTTTTACCTTTATCCCATTTTAAATGTGAGCCCTTAGTTGCTGCAGTTCTGTCGTATTCTTCTGTTTTACTTTAAGTTACTTACTTGCTTGTGAAAAGTTCTGGACTGACAGCCATGATTTTCTGCATTGTATCACAGAAAAGGTGCAGTACAGGCAGTTGTTCCACCAATGCGTCTGTACCACGCCCTCAGTAAGAGTGTAGTCTCTATTGTCCATGTAGTCCTTGGTCTCCCTGCTGAGTTTGTTTTCAAAAGAAACATTTGTGATAGTGACTTTTGTTACATGGACACTTATTCACTGAAAACTGAAATGAAGCCATCAACTTACCCACATAGACCTCAGACCCAGGGCTGTCCTTAGCCATAGGCAGAATAGGCAGCCGCCTAGGGCACCACTAGGTCTGGGGGCACCGCTCTGCCAGACAGACGGGAAGCAGTGGAGCATGTAAGAGCAGGACTGCTGGGTCCTAGAGAGAGCTGAATGCAGCACAGTCTGAGGGAGGGGATTGGCTGCTGGGGTCTCTGGGAAGGGGTGGGGGAAGGAACTCACCTGTGAGTGTGACTCTTTCCCCCGGTGTGAGGTGAGGCAGGCTCGGCGGCTCTGGCAGTATCCTTTGTTGTCCCCCATAACATCCATTCTTCTCCCCCCTGCCCCACGGAGCACCCCTCTTTCCCCCCTCCCCTCCCTGGCTGCCTGCTGAAGAATGAAAGTAAAAGTAACTCACTTCCTTGGCAGGCAGCCAGAATTGGAATGGTCGCACAGGACTGGGCTGGGGATAGTCAGATAGCATGTGTGAAAAATCAGGACAGGGGGTTGGGGTAGGGTGAGCAGATGTCCCACTTTTATAGGGACAGTCCCAATTTTGGGGTCTTTTTCCATGGGTGCCCTGTCCCTGAGATCAGATGCTGTGCTAACTTCACCATGGTGCGTTGGGCTGGCGGAGGTGCCTATTGGCGTGTGATCGGACCTGAGGGTTTGCTGCTGCTGTTGCCACTCTGCACCCCAAGAGGCAGATTTGGGGGTCCTGCAGTTTTCCACCTATCTCCTCCTCTACTTCAGCTGTTGGACCAGCAGGCTGGGGGGTGAGCCAAGCATGAAAGCTGCACTCGGTTGCCATTTAGATTGTCATTTAACAAATTCGTTTGCCAAAAATGCTTGCTAACAATCTTGAATTCAATTTCAATTTAAAAAAAAATCAATATCTTAGCCAAAATCAGAAAATTAAGTTGTTGACAATTATTTGTGACAAGTTTGGTATGGGGAAGGGAGTGGGCCAGTTTTCATCAGAGAAACAAAAAATGTTGACTGACTTTCCTATAGCCCTGTCACTGCTAAATAGAGCCCTCCAACAACTGTAATATGCTCATCTCCTTACTAGTGTATAGAGCAGGGGTTCCCAAACTTTAACAGCCTGCAAACCCCTTCCACTAAATTGTGAAATGTCATGAACCTCCTCCTAAAAATGAATATTTTCAGGGATTTAAGTTTAAATTTCCTCAGTGTGATGGATGCCCCAACTGCCTGCACCGCTCTTCCTGGGGCTCAGGCTGGGGTTCGGGCTGCCGGCTCCCCCACTGACAGGGGCAGGCCTCAGGCTGCCAGCCCCAACTGCCCAGCCCGACTCTTCCTGTTACTCGGGCTGCCAGCCCCGCACAGAGCACTGGAGTTCAGGCTGCTGGCTCCCTTGCTGACCACCAGGTCTCGGGCTGCCAGCCCAAACTGCCCGGCCCCACTCTCCCTGGGGCTCGGGGTGTCTGCCCTGCAACTGGGTCCCACCTGCTGTCTCCAATGCCCGGGGTCCTCTGGCCGCCATTAGTAAAATTTTTCTGGCGAATCCCCTGTAACGTTCTGCAAACCCCCAGGGGTTCGCGAACCCCAGTTTGGGAACCACTGATATAGAGCAGGGGTCGACAACCTATGGCACATGTGCCAAAGGTGGCATGCCAGCTGATTTTTGATGCTCTGGGGTTCCAGCTGCTGCCCCATTGCCAGCTGGGGTCCTGGCCACCAGCCCCACTCAGCACCCGCTGCTGGCCTGGGGACCCCCAAGGAACCCCAGGCTGGCAGCGGGCTAAGCAGGCCGGCAGCTGAGACCCCGGCTGAGCCACTCAACCCACTGTCGGCCTGGGGTTCCATTCACTCAGCTGGCAGGAGGCTGAGCAGGACTAAATTCAACAAAATAGGAAAACAAGAGCAACTAATGACAAAGTGCAAGAACCTAGAGAGCCTCCTGAAGCATGGTGATAGTTTTGATTTAAATGGACTTGAACTGTACGAAGAATTGAGTACACTGTCATCAATGTTGCCACATGCAAAATCAGTGATGGACATTGTACAGTTTATTCATACCAGCAAACTTTTTGATATATATATATATCCTAATGTGTACATTGCCACTCGTATTCTACTGACAATTCCTGTAACAGTAGCATCAGGAGAACAGAGTTTCTCAAAACTAAAGCTCATTAAAAACTATCTCCGCTCTACAATGAGTCAGGAATGCTTGACTGGTCTTGCTATTCTTGCAATCGAACAAGACATCACTTTGTCATATGATGACATTACTGATTTTGTAGCCAAAAAAGCCAGAAAGATTGCTTTTAATTAAAAACAAATCCTTGTTTCAATACCTCTTCATATAAATTTCCAATAAAATGTTGACAAATTTAAAAAAATATATTATTTGCATCATTCTGTCAAATCAGAATTTTTTCTATAGTGCTACTTCTTTAGTGCTAGTCCATCAGCATTACAGTGTGCTTAATTAAGTTAAACTGGTTTTAATAACATGCATGTGGCAAGTTTTCCAATACTGTAAGCTTATGTTTGTGTTGCCCAGATCAAGTCAGGCACAGGGGCATAGTTTAATAATCCTGCCTAGGGCACCATAAATCCTAAGGACGGGTCTGAGTCAGACCATCTATCAAATGGCAACAATATTCAGTCATGGCTGATCTGAACTGAATGTGAACCAGTTAATTACAGATTGAAAGCCTTTTTTAATTTCTCAGCCAATGCCTATTAGAGATTTCCTGGATCATCCAGTACCTTACGGGTATCTTATAGATAGGATCAAACACTAACTGTTTTGAAAAGGTTCCTGCTACTCTGGGGCTTTTCCCAGTTACATCAACACTGTTTTGTTTTATTTTGTTTTGTGGTGGTTTTTTTTTCATGTGAAATTTAAAATGGGGGACTAAAGGGAGAAAATAAGTATAACTGAAGTGATGCATTTTTATAGAGGATTACATCATACAATATAGTTTTTCTTCTGCTTCTATCACATGGCAGATTAAAACAGGAGACGTGAATTTCATTCCTCAGAATTAGATAATTGTGACATGATGGATGAATGAATAGGAAATAGAAACCTTAATGGAAGCATAATCCCAAAGTTGAAATCTATTTGTTTATGAAACTTTTTTGGCTGAAACCTTAAACTCCAAGACATATTGACTCAAAAGCCCCCAAGCCTCAATTCATAAAGATTTTCAAGTTTTGGAGGGAGAGGTTAGAGAATTCATATGGAAAACATCTTCAAATGACTGTTTCTTGTTTTATGCTGTGTTGTAGCCATGTTGGTTCCAGGATATTAGAGAGACAAGGTAGGTGATATCTTTTGTTGCACCAACTTCTGTTGGGAAAAAGACAAACTTTTGACCTTACACAGAGCTTTCCCTCAGGTCTGGGAAAGGTACTCTTCATCTTGAATGGTGTTTTACAATATGTGTTAACTACCTATGCTAAACAATCTGCTCCACCTTGTATTTAGCTGTGACGCTATGCGTATATTTCCCAAACCTGAAGAAGAGTTCTAGGAGAGCTTCAAAGCTTGTCTCTTGCACCAACAGAAGTTGGTCCTACAAAATATATTACCTCACCCACATTGTATTGCTTGTTTTATTAAGACCAGAAGCCATGGTATTCTGTGGTGATAGTATCAGCTTCTGCAGCAAAGGGAAGAGTGTTTTCAGGTGTAGTTTAATATTTTCTGTAACAGTAATAAATTTGTGCTAGCAGAATTCATTGCAGTTTTCTGGATTCAGAGGAAGCTAAAACTTACCTCATCTGTTGTTGTTTATATCCTAAAACTAATAGAATTCTGCAAACCCCACACAAAGTGAAAGTAAAACCCTCTCATTTCATGGATCTGGTGTTCTAAGAAAGTCTTCTTTCACTACCTAACGACTCCTAGGAAATATAACTTTTAAAAATTGGGTTAAATAGTAAAAATAAAGACAATGAGTTACAATAGCATTTACCTATCAATTTTATCCTGTATTTTTTTCATTTAAAAATACATTTTTTCCATATTCAAAATAAGAATCCTGGTGTGAAACCAATTCAGAAGTTTAACACATGGTTGTCTGTGTTGTACGTTCACCATCTGTAGTTCACAAGAAAAACATCGTTTCATGACATGCATCTTAAACATGTGTAGTTATGCTTTGCTTTATCATTCAATATCTTTCATTTAATGGTCTCCAAGCACTGCACAAACATTAATTAAAACAAGTTAGGAAGGTTTTTGTACACCCTTTTTTATAAGGAAATCAAACTAGGGTACAGTGAGTTAGCACCCTCACCCAAGTCCCAAAGGAGTTCAATGGCAGGACTGGCCACAGAACTAGGAATCTAGATTCCCATTAGCCTGCTCTAAGGATCTTGGATTTTGAAAATTAAATTTGGTTTTTGAAAAGACTGAGAAGGAATATGCAAAATAACAAACAAGCAACCCGACACTTTATATCTTATCTCTGATTAGGTCCTTGTCCTGTCCCTTTCCTTTTATTATACCCTGGCAATTGAAACCCAGTTGGCAAGTCTGAGGTCTGGTCTACACTCGCGGGAGGGATCGATCTAAGTTACACAACTTCAGCTACGTGAATAACATAGCTGAAGTTGACGTACTTAGATCTACTTACCGTGGTGTCTTCACCGCAGTGAGTCGACTACTGCTGCTCCCCCATCGACTCCGCCTGCGCCGCTCATGGCAGTGGAGTACAGGAGTTGATGGGAGAGCGCTCGGGGATCGATTTGTCACGTCTAGACTAGATGTGATAAATCGACCCCCACTGGATCGATCACTGCAGGACGATCTAGCAGGTAGCATAGACATACCCTGAGCTGCTGGTTCTTCAGGTCTTATATATTTTTGTCTAGGTACTGCAGGCAGGACATTTTCATTGGAAGGCTCTCAGCTTACTCCCCCTTTGATATGATACAGCCTTAATCTCTTGATTTTAAAATATGCTGCACAACTTGCCTGTCCTGCACAGCTTTTACTGAGGGACTGGGTTGAAAGAGGATGAGATGGTAAAGAAGGCAGTTAAGAGTCCTTTAAAGGTTCACTCTAGGTCCATGTGGATTTTTTAAATATATTTTAAAATACTAATATACATAGTGTAAAATAAAAAGTAAAAGAAATACACTTAAAAATAACACTGTCTGCCCAGACATGGAAATAGAGGCTTCCCCACAGTGAGCATTGCTGAGTTTCCAAGAGGTCCTCATATGGTCATGAGCCTTTGTGGGTCATGCTGTCAGAAGAAGCATAGTGAATCTCAAAGGATGGGGCCCAACGTAGAAGCTATCTAAGGCAGCTGTGCAGTTTATAGGCCAGATTCTCCACTCTCTTACTCCAGTTTATACTGTTGTAACTCCAATTCAAAGGAATTACACAGGTGTAATGCAATGGGGAACCAGGCCCTGTGTATAAATAATAAAATAATTGCTGAGAAGTGGGTGGTAAAAATATTTTATTAAAGGGAAAAAAGTTTAGGATATTTTTGTATTTTACATTATGAGATGTTTGCTCCCCTTTCTCCCAGAAAAGAACATTCCTGGTATCTCTTCCAGGATTGGCCTTATGTTGAGAGAACCATTTCTGGGTGGTAGTGCTGGTGGTGTTTTGTTTGTTTGTTTGTTTGGGGGAGAATAACAAAACACACACAAAAAAGTCATAGAGAAAAGCAAGGTACTGGACTCAGACTTTAGCCTTATACGTACATTTTAGGTGAGTGTTTTTTATGTATTAAATGGCGAGTACTCAGGGGGGTGCCAATCTACATATTATTTTCAACACGTTTATCAGAAGAGTTCCAAATTTTGTTAAATAGTTTCCTACTTTTTTCCCACTGCCTGAAAGTTTCTCCAAGTTGCCAACTGAACCAACTGTTCTGCTAAGCTATACTTTTCCACTTTCTTAATATAACCCTGTTAGCCACAGTTAGTGTAGCAGAGACCTACTTCAAAGCAAATGAGGAGAAAGGACAAAAATGCTACTCTGAGAGAAGAGGAGATTCTTTTGCAGATGCTGATCCAAAAAAATTTAACTTTAGGAGACCAGACAAGATAATATTATGTGAGACAGATTATCAGGTTGTTTTTTCAAGTGACATGCCCTGAAACTGGCATTCAGATCAAATGTGCTTTATAGATTCTCTCAGGTGTCCTTAAAACTTATTAAGAATCTTCTTTTGAAATATCTGAGGAGTAGGCACCCCTGGTTTTGATGTAAAATGATCTCAGTGCTACACTTTGGCAGTGATGCATTATTGCCTCAGGGATTTCCTTGTCAGCAATGTCAAGTCTTCTGCAAAAACTTTAACTGATTAACTCACCGGAATTCCCAATGGGATAAATTCAGTTTCTCAGATTGTGTCAAGTGGAATGCACCTGACTTGCATCCTACTTGTAAATGTAGAAAGTAAGGTATCTGACTAGCAAAAATATAGAGATTTATATAGATATGGCTTGTATTTTTCTCAATTCATTTTCCATATAATACTTCCTACTATGTATCTATGCAAGCATGTGAACAACTCACGCACACAAACACAAAGGGTTTGCACATTAATAACTAGTATTAGTGAAGTAAATGGGGCACTCTAGTTGTAATCAGGAGTTTAGAGATGTATACCTGACTGAATGACCTAGGGTAAGTCATTCAACTTCCTTGCATTTCAATTGTTCAATTAATACAGTTTGATAATGATACTTACCCTCCTATGGAAAGTGATTTGAGCTCTATGTGCAATGGCAAGTATATGACTATATCTCTAGATTTTGTGGGAAATAGATCTTGTCAAATCAACCTGATTTCATTTTTTGATGAGATTACAAGTGTGATCTATCAAGGTCACTGTATAGATGTAATACAGTTAAACTTTTGTAGGGCATTTGACTTACTACCACAATTCGGATTAAAGAATTAGCAGCATGCAATATCAGTAAAGTACACTTGGAATGGATTAAGAACTGGCTAACTAATAGATCTCAAAAGGTAATCAACAATGGGGAGTCATCATTGAACTGGGCTATTTTTAGTGGGATTCCACAGGGATTAGTATCAGGCCTAACACTACTCAATATTTTCATCAGTGAAATTTGTGGATGACACAAAGATTGGCAGAGTAGCAAATAAAGATGAGAACAAGGCAATCATACAAAGTCATCTGGTTTGCTTGGTATGTTGACTTCAATCCAGTGATGAGCTGCCAAAATCTTAGGAACCGGTTCCCTACTGGGTCTTCGGCGGCACGGCTCCAGCGGCTGAAGGACCCACCACCGAAGACCCAGTAGGGAACCGCCCAGTGAGTACACCCCCCACCCACGTCCTGCCCTCCCTCAGAAACCACAACCCATAAACCCCCCTGCCCTGCTCCTTGTCCCCTGAGCACTCCTTCCCAAGACCCCCAACCCTAACTCCCCCCCAGGACCCCACCCCCTGCCAAACTTGCCCCGCTCCCTGTCCCCTGACTGCCCCGACTCCATCCACCACCATCCCAACAGACCCCAGGAACTCCCACGCGGCGCCTACCCAACCCCCCCTTCCCCATCCCCTGTCTGCCCCCCCAGAACCTTTGCCCGATCCGGGGTCGGAGCCAGGGTCGGAGCCGCAGCAGTGGGGCCCGACTCCCCGGGCCGGGCTGACACCGGGACTGGCGCCGGAGCCGCAGCCGCGGGGCCCGACTCCCCGGCCCGGGCTGGCACCGGGACCGGAGCCGGAGCCGCAGCGGCGGGGCCCGACTCCCCGGCCCGGGCCGGCACCGGGACCGGAGCTGGAGCCACAGCCGCGGGGCCCAACTCCCCGGCCCGGGCCGGCACCGGGACCGGAGCTGGAGCCACAGCCGCGGGGCCCAACTCCCCGGCCCGGGCCGGCACCGGGACCGGAGCTGGAGCCACAGCCGCGGGGCCCAACTCCCCGGCCCGGGCCGGCACCGGGACCGGAGTCGGAGCCGCAGCCGCAGGGCCCGACTCCCCTGGCCGGGCCAACACCGGGGCCGGCGCTGGAGCCGCAGCCGCGGGGCCCAAGCTGGGCCGGGTCCCAGCCGCACAGGCAGGACCAGCCCGAGCCGGGGGTGCTTGGCTGGGACTGGGCTGGGGCGCTCAGCCAGGGCCAGGAGGAGCCGTCCGGCCCCCTCCCCCACACGCCTGGCTTACCTGCCTGCTCCTTTTTTCAGGCTTCCCGCGAACATTTGATTTGCGGGAAGCAGGGGAAGGGGAGGAGAAGGAGGGTGGAGCGTTCAGGGGAGAGGGGGAGGTGAGCTGGGGCCGGGGCTGGGCAGACAGCTGCCCGAGCCTTTGTTAAATTTAAAAGCTTTTTAGAATCAGTTGTCCTGGAACAACCGGTTCTAAAAAGGCTTCCAAATTTAACAACTGGTTCGCGCGAACCGCTGCGAACCGGCTGGAGCTCACCACTGCTTCAATCAAACACAATGTGTTTTAATACATCCAAATGCAAATGTATACATCTAGGAACAAGGAATGCAGGCCATATCTACACAATAGGGGCAGTATCCTGGACATCAATTACTCTGAAAAGTATCTAAGCAGCTTAGATCATGTCTACATGGGGACTCAACAAAGCTGCAAAGTCAATGTGTATAAGTTAAAGTGTGTTAAACCCCATGTGGATGCTCTCACTAAAGAATAAAGTTGTCTTAATTTGCTGGAGCTTTTTCTTCCTGGTGGAAACCACCATTATAAGTATAAGGTAATTATTGGCATGGGGCTTAATGGATACCCAGAGTAATAACTGCAGCAAAGTTGAAGTTGAGTTGGTTGTTTAAATTGGATGGGGTGATCTTGCCTGATAAATTCTATACCATTGGGGAACTGATTTGCTCTTTTAACAGTTTATTTCTACACTTTTTTACAGGGAGGGTGATGGTGTCAGGTATCAAGGCCTGCAGTGGAGACAGTCTCCTGGCAACCCAACAAGCACAGCTGGTTTGCATCAGCAGTATTGACTGCACCACCTGATTGGTCAGAAAGGGAAGCTGGCTGGGTTTTAGCCCAGCAACAGCAGCAGCAGCTCTCTGGTTGCTGTGTGTGTTCACACCTGCAGCAATGATTCTCCCTGTGCTTGTTGCTCCTTGCCTTGCACCTAGTTCTGTTCATGCCTTGTTCCCCAACCTTGCTCCTGCTTAGTCCTTGCTAATTCATCTTGCTCCTGGCTCTGGCTTCCTTGCCCTGACCCTGGTTCTTGACTCCAGTTCTGATCCTTCGTGTGGCTATTAGAGCTTGGTTCTGGCTCTGACTCCTGGCATGACTACTGGTTCTTTTTCAAATGATTGCACACATCCATTCCACTCTGTGTGTGTGTGTGTCTCGTACATAGCTGTGTACACACCTCGTACATAGAGATTTTTCCCTCAGTAGTACCTGTCAGGATGACACAAGTGCCTCATGCCACAGAGCACAAGTATAAAGGGCAGAGCCCCACTTAGTTCCTTCCTACTTACCCATGACAGTTGTTCGAATTACTATCCTTGCATTTGCAAGCCCTGTACTCTTTAATGTACATAATACCTGTTCTATGAGTTTTAGGCTAGTTTAGAGCTTTTGTACATAGTTTTAGATATAAGATTAAGTTCAGGATAATAGTTAGTAACTTTGCTTCACCGGTTCCCATTTGGGTACCTGTACCTGACTCATGCTCCATTTTCCTGGCTTCAAGTCCTGTCATTCATGTAACCAGTCTTTTGGCAGTGAGTGACACACACCACAGCTGCCTGAAGTGTCTGGGGGAAGAGCATGTGAGTGACAAATGTCACCTTTGTCACGGGTTCAAACCCTGCACAAAGAAAGACAAGACAGTCAGACTCAAGTGTACCTTATGCCTTATTAGCTGCCTCCCCAGGTGATGAGGCAGATGAAAGGGACCCTCTTCAGTTCAGTTGGGAGAGTGAGTGCCTGCCTGCAGGGAGTACAAAGGCTTACCTACAGTAAAGGTAAGTGGGTAGCAGAAAGTGCTTGGAGGCTACCTGCACTGGGATCAAGGGTGAAACCTAGGCACAGAGACTCCAGGAAGGGCTGTGGGAAAGGACTACAGACAAGCTGTGGTAGGAAGTGTTCAGGAATGTGAAGCAAGGATTCTAAGGAGATAGACATTTTCTGTTTACTAGTGGGTCCCTGGCCTGGAACCCAAAGTAGAGAGAGGGCCTGTGTTCCCCTACAAGGCTTCTGGGAAGGCAATGAGGAAACCTCTTGAAATGAGGAACAGGAGTTGAGCCTGGAGTTGGACTGAAGACCCAGCATAAGGTTGCTGTATGTCTGTTTTGTTGTCTTTGACTCTTGTTTGTTAATTCTGGAAAGGGTGGGCTCAGTTGGAAATCTAAGTCATATCAGGGATCCAACAGTGTTAGGAGCTAGGGAACCACCTGGGGAGACTGAGTTGACCAATGTGGGGAAATCAAGGCAGACATATTGTTAGAAGCAAAGATAGGTAAGATGATCTTGGCACAATGCCAATGTCATACCTGTTCATATATGGGTGTATATAGATAGATAGGTATGCAAGTCCAACATATAAAATGTGCTGCATATACAGTATAGCATTCACAAATACTGTTCTTCCATGATGAAAATCTGGATTCCATTTTATGAGAATGGAGATGAGTATAGGAATGTGAAATGTGCAAAGAATATTATCATCCCTGTCTGATAATAAGAGTTTGTGTTTCTGATTCTACGTCTAGTGAATGGATTAGTAATTTGACTTGAAGTACAACGTCAAATTGAGGTCAAGGTTGCTGACTCTAGAGTCAAGGATTGAGATGGTGAGGTGAGTACTTTGTGGCTGTTTTGTGACAATGTTTTATATACAACAGTGCTGTTATAGGCTGCAAAGTTGCCTCTTCATGTTATACTGTAAGTGAAAGGAAAAGTAGAAATAATATTGCAACAAAGCAGATGAATGAATGAAAATAAAGGAGAGAAAACAAAATGTAAATACAAAGTGAAAACAAGTTTAAGAACTTTAAAAAGGTTTATTGTGATAGGAAAACAGAAGAAAATAGTCTTGCATAAAGGTAATTTAGCTTTAATCGTAAATCACGAAAAAAAGTTGGATGGAGGTGAAGGAGAACGGTGTTCATACCATTTTCAAACAGACTACACCAAAGAGCAGACTAATGGAGCATAAATTTTACACATTCTAACTACAAAATAGAACTTGAAATACAGTACACTTCTACTGGATAGTGACACCCAGGGAAAAATCAAAACCTGATGTAATTCCATCAACTTTAATGGAGTTGCATCAGGTCTGTATATGGCTCCCAGGGGCTAGCACACTGCAGAACCTTGAAATAGTGAGATGAAGGAAACTATTCCTTTCTGTTCAGGGTAGCTATGATATAGCTGATGAGGCACAGCACTGTGTGCCAGGAGACCTTGCTTTGATTCTTGATACTGTAGCTAACTTGCTTTGTTACTTTGGGCAAGTCACTTGGAACCTTTCTCATAGTCTATGTGGAGTCTTTCTGTTGACTTCAGTGGGGGTTGGGTTAGCTCCTTTTCCTCTCTGCTTCCTCTCCCCCCATCTGTAAAATAGAAATGATAATGCTTATCAATATTTTTGGAAAGTGCTTTGAGATTTTCCATAAAAACTGCCATATATGTGCAAAGTATTATACATCATCTTCTCTCTCCTTTCTCACAGGCTCATGACAGTAGTTTGCCAGCAATAAGGTACTGTAGTTGGTCGCTTGCCCTTTGGGGTATTGGCTTCATTTAATAGGAAAATCTACGGCATAGTAGTTCTCAGTGTGTGAGCAAAGGTGACTTTACATAAACTTGTAAATGTAAAATTCTGGCATGAATAAAGGTGCCTCCGTGGGAGAGTTTGAATCATTGCATGTGTTAGCTTCTGAGAACCAGGCTGAACCTGCCAGCACACAACATTTACATTAGAACAAAAACTACTCTTAAAAAGTAGCTCTTCTCCCACTCATTTTTCCAAATAAAGATAATGAAATATTGTGTCTCTTGTCTTCATGTTCTGTTTTTCTAAATACTGTACCTACTAAAGGAAACGAACACAATGAGGTCAGACATTTCAGTTTACTTAAAGAGAGTGAACCATTTGCTGATCTTAGTTAAACCAGTGTAAATACAGAATACTTCATTCATGTCACTGGAGTTACTCTGGAGTATTGACATCAGAATATAACCAAAGTCAGTTTTGAATGTGAAAATAGTTCTTTGTCATAGAAAGTTGCAGGACTGTGTCTAATTTAAGAATGTCGGGGAGGAGAGCTCAGGGTGGGCTATTCCTTCCTCTCAAAGACTTCTTGATATGCTTTGGATATATACTTCTGTAACCCACACACCTCCTGGGTGTGGTGTTCTGTCCCATCTAGTGGCACCAAGACCACTTAGAGAGAGAGATCAATGAGTCTGCTCTACAGCCTTAGCTAACACTCATATGGCTTTTAGCTCCAGAGGTCCCAAGTTTGTTCCAGCCCACCGACGATTGGGGTCTGTTGGCATTACAAGTGACATTTTGGAGGCACCACTGGGATCCCTCTAACACCTCCAGTTCTGCTGCAAGAAACCATTTAATCTATTTCTTTAATGCTATTGAAGTTCTATTTTCCTGAGCCCTACTGGATTTTAAAGAACTTTGTTTGTTTTAGTGAACTTTTTATCTGCTACATCATGGATCATCATAAATGAATGTCCTGGTGTAAAGAGCTAGGATGCCACTCAGCCAAGCGCTTATACTGGGTAAAGTGCCCATAGACACTGAAGATGCTACTATCTATCAGGCATTGGGAACTGTAAAAATCTTTGGGAAAACCACAATTTATGGTTGCCGTGGTGACCCTAACACCCAGACTGTGTCTGTACTGGTGAGAGTCGCTGCAGAATTGGACAGGGCCGCCCAAGGTGGGGGGCAAGAGGGCAATTTGCCCCAGGCCCCAGGTCCCGCAGGGGCCCCCACGAGTGTTTTTCGGGGCCCCTGGAGTGGGGTCCTTCACTCACTCCAGGGGGCCCGGAAAACTCTTCCACTCCCGGTCTTCGCCGGCGGGGGGTCCTTCCTCTCCGGGGCGGAAGGACCCCCCGCCGGTGAATTACCGCCGAAGCGGGACCCGCTGCCAAAGTGCAGCTCGGTCTTCGGCGGTAATTCGGCGGCGGGGGGCCCTTCCGTTCTGGAACCCACCGCCGAAGTGCCCCGAAGACCTGCGGCGGGGACCCCCCGCCACCGAATTACCACCGAAGAGGCAGCTGCACTTCGGCTTCGGGTCCCGCTTCGGTGGTAATTCGGCAGCGGGTCCCGGAAAGGAAGGGCCCCCCCGCTGCCGAAGACCCCAGGCCCCCAGAATCCTCTGGGCGGCCCTGGAATTGGACCCACAGTGTGTACCCCAGGAAGCTGGCATTGTGGGTGAAATTGGCCCCTGGCCTGTGTTTCTGCCTGGGAGTGCCCCAAAGGAGCAGGCGGTGGACTTCATTTTGGGAAAAGGAGTGAGATCGCTGCTGTGGCGCTCTGTCCATACCAGGAGCTTCTGCTAGGAAGCCAGAAGCTTCTGCTGAAAGCCTGCAGGGGGCTTTGATTGAGCAGGAAGCCTCAGAGCCTATTGGTGGCTTCCCGGGAGCCAGGGCAGAGACTGTTGCTGTGCCTAGAGATGACTGAGGTGGGCCTGCAGTGAAGGAACTGTGAGTAACCCCACTGTTGTTTGGGAAAGTACTTGGAAGGGAACGGGCACAGCAGAGAGACTGAGTTTGAATCTGAGGAGAGGCAGAGGGATCTTCCCACCAAACTGGGACCCAGAGCTGCTGACATTTGGTGGGACAAACTCCAATCTCCAATGGGGTTGTGTAGCTTGTTGTTTTGGCAGGAGTGATACGCAGAACCAACAGAGTGCTGTCTCTAGCTGCAGATCTTCAAGTGCGCCCTCGCAAGCGTCTAAGACTCTGAAAACCAGAGTAGTGTACACTCTGCGGTGGGGTAAACGGTGGCAGTGTAAATGCCAGTTAGATAAGTTTCTTTATTACTGTATACTATATTTGTTTATTGATTTTATTCAATTGCCCCCTGTGGATTTAAATTATTAGTGACATTTAATCTTAGTCTGTTATACCCTGTTTTTTTAAAGTTTTTAAGTAAAGGTGTGTTAACTCTAATTTAAGTGTATTGGATGTATATTATTTGTAATTGGTATTTTTGATTAGACTCTTCCTGTTGGTATGCATACTTCCACCTTTTCATGTTCTCTGTATGTATAAATATCTCCTGTCTGTGCGTTCCATTCTATGCATCTGAAGAAGTGAGCTGTAGCTCACGAAAGCTCATGCTGAAATAAATTTGTTAGTCTCTAAGGTGCCACAAGTACTCCTGTTCTTTTTTTGGTATTTTTGAGTTACACCATGCCACAGATTATATTATTATTTATTATTAGAATAGGTTTATTCCTGGAGGCTCCCAACGCACACCATTGAGTGTGTACAGGGGCCAGACAGTTGGAGGCACCGCCAATTTTATATTGCTTTAGGAGTAAAGAGACTGTAGCAGAGGTGTGGATAGAGGATTCCCACCTATCTAATATCACCACTGGGAACTCAGGATCTTCTTTAATGTCAACAACATCAGGTGCCCAGGCACACTGGTGAGTGTTGCCTGCTCCCGAGTAACCCAGGGATGAAAGGGGGGTTACACTTCAGTAAAACATAATTGAATGGTTCTGACATGTACTGTGAAAGGAATAATCAGCCTCCATCATTTACTTACCCACATCCATATAAAGAGACCAAATATCTTTATAAATGCAGCTACCTAGACCACTAAATTAAAATCTGAAAAAGCCAGTGCAGTCCTAAAATAACCAGTTTTGTCACCAGTCAAAAGAAAGCAATGGAAATAAGTATAAAGAATCAATTTCTGATGGAAACAAAATCTCTTCGAAATGAGAGGAAAAATCTCAACCCAGTCTGAAAAACCCAGGAAAATCTTGTGGCTCCCTGGACTGCATTTGAAGACATTGTACAGGTAGAAGCAATGTCTGCTGTTTAAATATCCTTGTCCCTGTTAAGGAGAAGAGGTTGAAACAAACCAGGAATTACTAATAAAAATATGTATCAAGTAAATCTAATGTCACTAACAATATAATTTACTTTGATCCAACCCACTAATGAGGTCAGATTAAGCTACTGTAACTGATTTCAAGAATAGTCATAATATGGAAATCTATTGGTATTTTCAAGATGTGAAATATTAACTTGCTGTCATGTGCCATTAGACAGGTCTACATAGTAACAGGAAATATATTTAAGATAAAAAGCTCACTTCTCTGATTCAATTGTAGTAGCATTAAACATACATGACTCACCACTACAAATCCCCACTAATAAAACTCATTTCAACAGATTTTGTTTCCTTACAGTTAAATATCAGCATGATAAATCCTGTAACATTTGCGTGAAATGATAAATGCCTTCACGTGAGACAAGAACGAAGCAATTTTTTTTCTAACTTTAGTAGCCAATTATGATAAAATTCCACTTTATCCAAAGATTTTGTTTATTGAGGCGTTTAAATAATTATTTAAAGTTGCTGTTTATTGAACTTATTTGTTAATGAACTTAGTTCTTGTAAAAGCATGGGACTGATAGCAGTGGCAGCACCAAGCATAGTCCAGCGGATTAGGTGCTAGTTTTCCCATGTTGCTTCATGACCTGCAGCATCCCTGCAGCTGTGGCCTTTGGCTTCTCTTAAGCACAGACCACCATTCCCGTTAAATTATTCTGTATTGTGCAATTGTATGAGCAAAATATTTATTACACCTTTTAATATAAGTTTACTACAGAAACCTTACATTTGGTTTCTCCCTCTCCAAATTATAGCTTTTGTAGAAGGATTTACAGGCCATACAGGAGAGCTAAACCAGCACTCTAATTATGTCTTATATACAGAAACTTGACTATTAAATGGCTAAAATATGCAAATGGATTAGATTATAAACTTTGTGACAGGGATTGTCTTCCATTATATAGGTATAGCACCTGGCACAAACTGTCATCAAATTACAAACATTTTAATGATAATAGTAAGAGTCCTTGACTATTTTAATAGCTCTCCATCTGACTTGTTCTTTTTTCTCACTTGGCTTTTTTGGAAAAAGACAAATGTACTGGGTCAGACTTGATATACAAGCATAGTCAAAAGGGCCTAGAGATGATCTAACTGATATTTGGATTCCTTCACTGATGTGAAATAAAAAATATGTCATATTGTTTCTTGTCTTTTCTTTCAGTGGTATTAAATTATTCACACACACCCACACACAAGTTGTATAGAGCTTGAGGTCTGAAGCCAGCACTATCACAAAGAGGACCCTGTTTCTCATTTTAGAAAAAGCATAAAAATGGAGTCTCAAGGCTTTAAATAAAATGGAGACAATTTAAAGTTCTTTATACTGCTTTCATTTTCAAACTCAGCCCATACTTACTTGTCTACATTTTCACAGCTGTTCTTTATTTATAGCCTAAGGGGAAATTTCACTTGTCAGGGATTCTATGACAAATAAATGTTCCAAATGTTCGTTTTATCCTGAACTGCAGCTTCTTATTAGCCAATAACATGTCAAGAAATATAGTTTCAGTCTATTTTACCTGCATATACATATAGGTTATGTTCTTTGTGGCAGCTCCAACCAATTGAGAAATGAGTTGCTGTGCTTCTGAATAAAGATAAAACCAACAGTGACCATTCATGGATTTCTTGTGGGACCCAGTAGCTGGCAACAATCTCTTACTACAGCCATCAAATGATGTTCCTTACATCAGGAACTTCGCGGGCGTGGCAAGATTCCCTGCTCCGTCTGTCTACGGCAGTGGAGAGGAGCCCAGCCAAGGCTCTTGCCCTCTCACATCGTGTCTTCCGCAACACGTGGTGTACCTCATCCAGCACACTAAATGCCCTAGTAATAACTATGTGGGTGTAATCTGACAATCACCTCACTCTCAAATGAACTCAGACAGGAAAATGATAAAAGACAAAAACACCCTGTCACCTGTGGGGGAACACTTTTCACAAAGTGATCACTCTCTATCTGACCTTTCAGTCCTCATTCTCAAAGGAAACCTGCAAAACACTTTCAAGAGATGAGCCTTGGGAACTTAAATTGATTATTATTCTAGACACTGAAAATCCTTGACTGAACAGAGACACTGGATTTATGGTTCATTACAAAAATCTGTAACCCACTAACTCCTCTTTTGTCTTATGACTCCAGAGGTGTTAACGGGCCACTCTGCACTGAATGGTCCCTTACAGTATGTGCTAACTACTTATGCTAAACAATCTGTTGCACCTTGCCTTTTGCTGTGATGCTGGGAGCACCTCTCCAAGACCTGAAGCACTCTGTGTGGCTCAAAAGTTTGTCTCTCTCACCAACTGAAGCTGGTCCAATAAAAGATATTATCTCACCCACCTTGTCTCTCTAAGGTCAGAAGGGTCCATTATGATCGTTTAGTCCAACCTCCTGTATAATACAGGCCATAGAATTTCCCCAAAATAATTGCTAGAACATAGCTTTTAGAAAAACATCCAATTTTAATTTCAAAATTGCCAGTGATGGAGAATCCCTCACATCCCTTGGTAAATTGTTCCAGTGGGTTGCTGCCCTTACTGTTAAAAATGTATGCCTTATTTCTTGTCTGCATTTGTTTAGTTTCAATATCCAGCGACTGGATCACATTATATCTTTCTCTGCTACATGAGTTTGAACATTTCTTATAACTACATGAGTTGAACATGTGCCTTTAACATTATATAGGAGGAATTTCATCACTTTGCACATTTCACTATGATACTATTGACCAGTGAGTTATTAGTTTTTCAATGACACCTCACAAAGCATATTTTGTACAAAGATTATCACAATAGTGTGTAAAGTGTGAATACTGGGGTGGATTTGGTCAAAGTAAGTACTTATAGTCTGAAATCAAGCCACACCTTAACCTTCTTTTTGTTAAGCTAAATAGATTGAGCTCCTTCAGTTTATCACTATAAGGCATATTCTTAATCCTTGAATCAGTCTCATGGTTCTTCTCTGAATGCTCTGAAATTTATGAGCTGTGGAATATCGGAACTGGATGCAGTATTCTAGTAGTAGTTGCATGAGTACCAACAAAGAGGTATCAAAACCAGTCTGCTCCTACTTGAGATTCCCTTGTTTATGCAAAGTCATACATTAGTAGGTTTTCCTGTGAGCCATTCATGATTTACTGACTGACCATCTGATTGAGGCCTTCCTATCACAGTTTTTTTAACTGAGCTGAAGGCAGTAAAAACCCAGTGCTGGTGTAAGAAAACTCTATCATGTTAATCTAACAAAGGACTTAAGTATATTGATTTCAATTGGACTACTCACTGCTACGTATACAGTAAAATGCTTAGCTGGGCTGGGGCCTCAGAGACAATTTAAATGCCTTTTATGTTCATATAGGCTGTTCTGAATCAAAAACCATTAGGTAGTTCTCAAGTCTTCAGTGACCCTGATGTATTGTAACACTTAAATACATTTATGTAAAGAACGCCTGTCCAAAATTGTCCTAAACTGACAAGCTGCATTGACTCTAATGGAATGGCACCAATTTATACCAAGGCTGAATTTGGTCCATTATATGCATCTATCTACTGGGATTGATTCTTTGCTCTGTTACACCAGATTTGTACTAGTGTAGCCTTATTGAAATCTAAAGCTAAAAGCAAAAACACCCGGTGGAGTCATATTGCTAAAAAACGTGGGTGTAAAGGAGAAGACAATCAGGAACACTGTGTCTATCTTCACTATCAATTTACCTGTCTTTCTAAGATTTTTTCATTCTCATGCCAGAGGTTACTGTGTCTGGGACTGCTAGATAAGTCTAGTAGTTAACATTCTCAGAGCTGAATCACAAGCAGCGTCACATATCACGATAAAGAAAAGATTTTTATACTTTTGTTTACTTTTTGCAAAGTTCCTTTTTGGGAAATTCTCACCATAAAACAAGTACATTAGGCTCAGATACACACAGACACAAACAAATACTGTCTGTGGGTTAAACAAGAAGGTCCTTTTCCTAAGTAGATCCATGAGTGCGGCTTAATTTCATGCAACTTCAGCTACACATCAACAGTCTATGTAAACAACTTTGCCACATCTGTTTTTCATCTATTTTCTTTCTGTGTGTCTCTACTATCTCAGTGAAGTGTGATTCTACAAACCCGCTGCTGTAGGCTACTTAGCATCCTAATTCAGCAAGGCACTTACGGATGAACTTAACTCCAAGCATGTTCATAGCCCCTTTGACCTCAGGGGGACAACTAACATATTTAAAATTAGGCACATGTTCAAGCGCCTGGCTGAATAGGGACCCTACTCAATAACATAGATTAGTCCTAATCTCAGACAAAAACATAGGCACAAGTTTAAAGAAACAAAAACTCAGACTGCTATCCATTGCTTTTTATGACAATGCAGGGCAGCAGCATTGTGAACATGAGTGACACAAGTTACTGAGCATCTGTCCTGTCAAAACAGAGTGTGCCACATGGTTGCATCCTGCATTGCAGTTACCCCATTTACAACCACAATTTTGAAGTTTAAGGCCTAAAGATTTTTAAATTATCTATATTCTAAATACATGAAAAATTTTGTAACACTGCAAGTTAAAAAATGTAAGAAAATTATTTGCATCTATTATAGGGGGCAGAAGATTGTACAACATAACTCTTCACCAGGGACTAGATTGAATAGCATTTAATGTCAGCTCAGACACAAGGTGGCAGTCTTTCCATTTTGCTTGCCGTTTTCTTTGCTGTACTAGCCCAAGAAAGCAGGTGCCTGGGATGAGAGCTAAAACACACGTTGGTCTCTGCAAATGGATAAAATTACTGAAATTAATGTTTGGATTTTTATTAAATTCTACCAGTATGTTTACAAGGAATAGGGTAGTATCCCTGTACACTACAAAACCAAATTCATTTTTTAAATATGCTGCATAATCCAGTAGCCTATTGGTGATGTTTTCAAGCACTAGTTTATCACTCTGTTGTTTTAAAGACTTGCTTGTCAACTACAAACATTTAGGAGCAGATTAGGGCTTTATGCTCCTCTCTCTCTTGTGAGGGAGGAGACAAGCCCTTACTTTTGTGACAGCTCTCATTGTGGCCACACTAGGAATCTCCAGAGTTAAAAGCATTGGTCTCTACAGCTTGAGCAAAAGAGCTAACTTTTCAAACTGAGAGCTGTAACTCTCACTTGATCGGATTTAGAGGAGACATATAACATACACTGACCAGCGGGTTATATGTACACACAATTCTTGTCCTCTGATCCTTCCAACAGCTCCCATTCTGCTTCCAGTGCCTATTCCAAGGTTTGATCCTGATCTTCAAAGTCATCATTGGGTCAGGAGCCAGCCACAAGAGGATCAGGTGTTGACCTGGCAACAGAGTCAGATTGAGATCCACCGTAGGGATTGGATGATTGTGGTAATGTGCATCTCAGTCTGCTCCGGTGAAGAATACAGATGCATTTCTTGGGGACAGCATAGCTCTCATGGTCCAGGCCAAAGTATAATAGCAGAAGAAAATGCAGTCATTTTAAGGTGTTAAACTGTGGAACAAAATTGCAGAGGAGGTCAGCTGCATCCAGAATATGAGTAACTTTAGAGAATGGCACAAATCCTCCTTTATGAAAGACATTTCCCACCATAACCAGAACAATCTGAAGGAAAGCAGAGTGTTGAAGAGGCAGACTGCATCCTAAACAATCTTTTATAAGTGGGAAAAGAGACAAGCAGAAAACTTGTGATGCATCACCATTCAAATCAAACTAACTTGGAAAGCACTTGTTTTTTACAATACACAGTATATGACTCTCTTTAAAAATTACCGTAATATTAATTAGTACCTACTAATCACCAAAGTCTGTTTGCCTCTGTGAAATTTAGGCTTTATTTTATTTTATTTGGATTCATTTGATGTTATCCTATGCCTTAATTAAAATTAAAAGTCTTTGCTAAGAAAAGTGTTGTATTACCTGAAGCTTGAGTGTTGTTTTTTTCTGCGATAATTTACTTGAATGTTTCTCATCAGTAAAGTCAATAGACTGATCTAATTTTCAGTGGAATCAGTCATAATTTCCATGAAAGACAATACTAAGTCTACAAGTCAATGCTGTATGATAATCTGGGGTACAAAGCCAGATTTAGTCTCACCCTCATGGGATCTTTTTTTCTTTTCCTATCAAAAGAAGATATCAGTCAACATCCTTAATTATACTGGTGACATTTCTACAATGCAAGCTGTCTACAAAAGTTACATCATTCAAATTACTTGTTCAGTATAGGCTTAAAAAATTCAGTCATAATTACTGTCTTTCAAAGCTTGATTTTCAAATATTTACATTTGTCATCCTTAAATCTCACTGTGACCCAAGCTAACAGGATAATTGCAAAGACCATTGTTTATCTTGCTCACATCTTTAAAGTTATTATTATAATAGGCCTAAATGCACATATGTACAAAGCTAATCTATATAAGATAACACTCCACTGAAAAGCCTTCATAATAGGGAAGGCAATTTCCCCCTAAAAATGATAATTTGGGTACATTTTTAAAAAGTTGCTCTAAATATTACTGTGTAATTTGTCTGTGGTTTTAAGCTTTAAAAAGCTTGTGTGTTCCTGGAATCAGGGGGGCAGCTCCAAATAGCTGTCACCCCTTGCGCACTCGTAATCCATAAAGGTGCCTCAGGCTAATTTGAAGCCATGACTTGGATAGACAGTGACCCCAGAACACTGGAGGACCACAAGCTGTTCCCCACCAGACCTCAGGCCCATCGGAGAGGTAAGAGACCTTTTGAAATCTCTATTTTGGGTTTCTGGTGGAGGACCGCCTGTAGGCTCTGGGTTTGGGTGAGTTGCGCGTTCTATCTGGACCTTTCTGCTGCCAGACAAGCCTGATGCCCTTCTGTTCTGTTCTATTCTGTTCTGTTCCCCGGGAATAGCCCTATGTATGGCTAAATACACCTCTGTACTGATTTGTGTGCCAGTGTGAATGTTTGAGTGAAAGAAAGAGTCACAGGAAGATGCCCAGAGCCCTCTGCGAAGCCTGGTGTCTCATGACCAGAGGTGTCCCTAAAGCAAGCCCTGTGACTCCATCTAGTGAGCATCGCGATGAGTGCCCTAACCTAGACAGTTTCCCCTCTGCATGGCATGACTGGCAAGGGGCCTGTCTGGGTCTAGGAGTGTGAGACCCTGTCCTCTACCATCTTTGGACGGTCTGGTTTCCTTACCCTCTTTCCTCTGGTTTCCCTCCTCTGCCGGTAAAAGTCAGTCTAAAGAGCCACTGACGGGTCCAAACGCCCCACCAGAAGCAACAGAGTAAGCGGCGCCGTTCTCTTTGAGACTAGCCAACGCTCTTTGCTGGAAAGGGGTGTAGACAGTCATGGATGCCCTACAATAAGTCTTCCCTGTGTGAAAGACCCGAGTGAAAGTGATTTGGAAAATGGGTGCCAGTGAGACAAAAGGGATCACCGTCCCACCAAAAGGGCACACCTGAGTATTGCATGTTTGTATGTATGCAAGTTGCAGTCCTTTCACTTGTAAGCTTTTAAGAGAATGGGATCCCCACAAAGCCAGTTTGATGCATATTCTAATTGGCATGAAGAAACAGAAAATGGTGCTGTGAATCTCAAATGAGGAGTCTCAAGGAATCCCAGGAGAAACTTACCACACAATTAAAAGAGTTAAAAGGGGAATTGGCAAAGAATTTAAATTAAACTAAGCCGGCAAGAAACAATATGCAACAAAAGCTCCTTATCTTTACCTCTCAGACAGTGTCTCCCCATACTGAGGAAACAATCCCCTTGTGCCAATTCCCGGGCATTGTGCTTTGGGTCAGGAGACCTTGGTGTCTGTGCATGCACCTTGGTCTCCCATGGAATTGTATAATTTACTTATTTTTTTTCCGATTGCAGGCAAAACTGAGAAATTACTTCCCATATTTTTCTGTATTTGTTTTATAGGCAGGTCAGGTTTCAATGGTTTTTATCTTTATCATTTAGGTGACCAGTCTCAGCCAGTTGGAGGGTGGAAATACTATGGAGGGTTTGGCTGGGCCCCTCCGGACAAGTGGGTCCTGAGGGACCAGCCCTGGCTGCACTGCTGGCTCCGCCTGCAGACACAGTCACCTCCCAGAGAGCCAGTGAATGCGGATGGAAAGCAGGGCATGAGGGAGTGGGTCTCTGGAGGGGCAGGGAAAATCTCTGTGTTGGGGCACTAGGGAGTGGGGATTCTATGTTGGGGTGCTGGGAAGTTGTGGTGGGGCTCTGAGCAGGGGGCGCTGGGCAGGGGTGGTGCTGTGCAGGGTGCTGTGAATTTGTGGCAGGATCTGGGGGAGGCACTGGGCATAGCAGGTCCGAGGGAGCTCTGGCCATTGGGAATCCGTGGGGTGTTCTGGTGTTGTGCGGTGGGGAGGGGCACTGGTATGGCATGGGCCCATCCCTGAGGGGAAAGGGCACACTGGCAGCACAGGGCCGGGCAGGCATCTGGCAACTGCCAGTTTGTAAATAGTGCCCTCCCACTGGGCGGAGCGGGGCTGCCCCTGCCATTCCCCGGCCTGCCCCTCGCTCTTTCCAGTCACCGATAGCAAGGGGGTTATTCAATGCCTATGTGGGCTATATTTCATCCCTGGGTTCACTTGTTTGAACATAGATTTGCCAATTCTGCAATCTTTTTCTTATATTATTATATTAAATTCATATCAGTTCATTATCAGTATAACATCTTGTTATTCGTAGTGCTCATTCAATTAAGCTGAAGTCAGAAGTTGTAAAGAAGAAAGTTTTGAGAACATTTAAGTGTGATTTTTTTAACCTGATTGAATAATGGCAAGTGGCATTCAATCTTCAGTAGCAAAGATTACCTCCAACCCTTAGTGACTTCTCAATTATTAGAATTCCTTCATTCAATCAATATGATATATTGCTCTTCCCTTTCAGAAGTAGACACTCTTACACTTTATCCAAAATCCTAGGCTTTAGAGTCCACTCTCTGCAAATGAGATCTCATAGCAGCGGTGAAGCAAATCTTGTATTGAACAAATAATAATATTACTCTTTCACCTTCCAAGATTAAGTTTCTGGGTTACAAAATGCTCTCTCTATTGCCTGGCCATTCATGGCAGGATTTGATAAAATTTTATTATTTTGAGAAACTCTTTAAACTTTTAAAAACTGTGGAACTTCACACAAAAATGCCCTGATAGATACACCATCAGAGTTCATCATTTCAAACAATCTATAATTTTACAACCATCTCTTCAGAGAATCTAGCTGCACAATCAAAGTAGAATTCAGTGTCAGGAGGTTTTTCAGCATAAATGTTCTCTTATTTTCATCACACTACTTGCTTTTACCAGCCTAGATAATTACTTTCTATTCTTGGGACCTGATTCTTCTTTCACTTAAGCAATAGTGTAACTTTATTGAAGTCAATATAATCACACAGGTGTGAAATGAATGAAAGATGTACCAAGTATCTGGTGCTCCTACACTTCAAATGCCTACAGGGATATATTTGTCTACTTAGTCATTGCTTAGCCAAGTTATTCACATTTGCCTCTCAATTTTTTTTAAATATATATATATATATTTTTTGCATAAGTCAAATTCTCCACCCTCTGATCACTTTCATTGCTCATCAAAAAACTCCTTCCAAATTTTGTAATATATTTCAGGGACTGAGGTACTCAGAATATTCCATGTGCTATCTCATGAGATAAATACAAACAGGGATTACAACAGGGGTCAGCAACCTCTGGCACGTGGCTCGCCAGGGTAAGCACCCTGGTGGGCCGGGCCAGTTTGTTTACCTGCCGCGTCGGCAGGTTCGGCTGACCTTGGCTCCCACTGGCCACAGTTCGCCGTCTCAGGCTAAAGGGGGCTGTGGGAAGCAGTGTGGGCTGAGGAATGTGCTGGCCGCGGCTTCCCACCACCCCACTACCCCCATTGGCCAGGGACGGCGAACCGCGGACAGTGGGAGCCGTGATCAACCAAACCTGCCGACGTGGCAGGTAAACAAACTGGCCCAGCCCGCCAGGGTGCTTACCCTGGCGAGCCATGTGCCAGAGGTTGCCGACCCCTGGATTACAACCTCCCTGCTCCATGATATACCACCATGTATTCTATCAACAGAGGGAAAAATTACATCCTTCAGTGTATCCTTCCTTGTGGAGTCGTTGCCATTTATTATCCATGATTTAGAGGGTCTGGAACTGGAACTGGAACTGGAACTGGAACACTGAAAGGTAAGGAAGGAAATAAGGCATCAGTAATATTGAAAAGACTTCATCATAAAAAGGAGTTGTCCACCATATGAAGAGAGAGAGAATGTGTTTCTTCTATATTGATATTTTAGGGTTGAAATCCTGGTCCCATTGACTTCAGTGGCAAAACTTCCATTTGATTTCTATGAGGCTGGTATTTAAATCTAGTGTTTCCAAAGTAATAATTATAAGCTTTGACAGCATATTGGCACTTCAATTTCATAGGTGTCACACCTATGCTATGCAGGTGATCCCAATTACACCTAACATATTCAGCACTGATTGCATGTCTATGTCAGACCTTTCCTTAGTCTTAGCAGAATTTTCAAGTTACACTATTAAATTATATTGTCATTGTCTGAAACTAGCAACTGGTAAATCATACAGCAGAAGTCATAGTGAATTTCATCTTGAAAAATACTACATTTTATATGTGGTAATTGTCTCTTTGGGGCATAATGAATAATTTAAACTGGTATATTTATTTGGTAGGGCTTCTCATCTGTGACGGAATCTCTTTTGTGTCTCATTTGTGTCTCCTGATTTCTGGAAACATACAATGTCATTTTCTACTATCTTTCTTTTTATCAGAGAGGGTGTTCTCATTCATTTGTAGATTAGAAGCATTTAAAAGGATTTCAATCTTTGTATTTTGTAAAGTGTGAATACCTTTCTCTCAATTTTGTATATGATCAGGCAGCTCAATGAAAGCACAGTCTGGCTCTGACACAGGTATATCAAGTGTCTTTGCCAAGGGGTTCAGCATAACATCTATGTTAGCCAACAAAAGAACGCTTTTGTAGAAGACGCTATATCAAACACTACTACAAGGCAGATATTCAAACATACTTAGCACCCACACTTGGGATTAGATATTCAAAAGACCCCAGCATCTAGTGACTCCCAGCAATGCTTCCAATGGGAGTCGTGGGGTGCTGAGCACTGCTAAAGACTTTGTGTTACAAGGTCTGAAATATTGACATGTTTGCACAAAAGACTGTCATCCCTCATAAATAGTCTTGGAATAATTTGAATTTTTAAAAATAATTTTGACAGCTAATGTCAATGTTGATTTTTACACATTTTTGACTTTTTTATCCATTTAAATCATTGCACAAAATTATTGGGTTTTTCCATGTTTATAGACTTAAATTTTCATAGTTGCAGGAAATTATGGAGGGTCATACAAGGGAGGAAGTCAGATGGCCGTAGATGTTGAGATACAAAAAGTTAAAGCTTTATAACTGATAAAACATATTGTCAGTGTCACATGTCACAATGTACAAAGTAAATATCCTTAAATCAACTCTATTAAGTTCTCAAGCAGCATTTTTCTTATTTTGCCTATATATAAACTTTAATTTATTGTAGATGGAAATATATTTTTCCTCAGTTTGTGAGTGTACAATGATATAGACGTTTACCAACATATACCAACCTCAGGGCATATTGTCCAGAAATAAGGCAGAGACCTGAAACTGCTGGTATGTTCCATAATTAGATTTCACCAACCCAGTAACAAATGTGAACTGAAGCATTATAACGTTCTTACTATGGAGTCCCAGGCAGTCCTCTTGGGCATTCCAGTCTACCTTGCCACCCAGCAAGTTGGCCTTAATGATAGTTGGTTGCTGTATACCAGTGGTTCCCAAACTTGTTCCGCCGCTTGTGTAGGGAAAGCCCCTGGCAGGCCAGGCCAGGTTGTTTACCTGCTGCAGCTGCAGGTTCGGCCAATCACAGCTCCCAGTGGCCGCAGTTCTCTGGGCCCTCAGCTCCCATTGGCCTGGAGTGGCGAACTGTGGCCAGTGGGAGCCGCGCCCAGCCTGCCAGGAGCTTTCCCTGAACAAGCGGCGGACCGGCTTTGATAACCACCGCTGTAATTAACTAAATATTTGTTAACTAGGGAAAAATTTAGAGCATTGTTACAAGGTTTAAAGCAGGCAGACATATATACACAAATGATTTACAGTCTAAGGTTTTAAAAGGTGACAGAGTTGTGGTAATCTGTCAGCTCTGAATGTCTTTTAGGGCTAACCCAGGCTGACCCTGGGGATCTCTGCTTCTGTTTCCCAAGCTCCAGCCCTGTCAGAGTCCAAACAGCAAAAGATAGATGGACAATTTTCTTATCTGCTGTTTTTATTTCCTTCTTCAAGAATTCAAGTATGGGACGAGCCCTTTTGCATTGTAGCCTCCTCATGGGTCTTAAGGGACAAGTAACAGTCTTTGTATTGTCCCACAATGGCCCATTTAGTTTTGATAGGCCTTCTTGATGGTTAGGAGATGATCACTCTTGACTGGCTTTTCACAGTTTCAGAACAAACATTTTTTACAGTCAAAACAAAAACTTAAATATTACCTTGCAGCATTTGAAAAAGATATTATAAGTGAAATCAATACATGCAGCAACTTACAAGCATTCCATAAAGTCTAAACACTAACTGCACTGTTATAAATTCAATACCCAACTTAACCATTGTAACACACAGTTGAAATGGACTGGTTTCCAAGCAATGAATTTATCAGTGCTCAGCAGAGGCCTAAAGCCTTGGCAAGAGCCGGAACCCTGGTCTGCCAGTGTCACAGTATCCACTTTATATTGCTGCCATTCCTCTATAAGACTAGCCCTGAGCCTCCGTCATGATGATATTGTGTTCATTCAGAATACTAAGTAGACAGAGCTCATCAAAAGTAGTATCTAATGCTCCAGAAACCTTGTCACAAGGTAGAGGTATTGCAGTTTATACCTGGGCTAACCTGTGAAGAGGCGTTCATTGCAGAGTGTAAAAAGAAGAGCAAGCTGGGTCCAAGAGGAAGTAAGAAGAAGAGTGCATCCTCTGCCCTAGTCTCTGCCTACAACAGGAAAAGCCTATGGGAATTATTGCCCAGTGTCCTTCAGTTGACTTACTTTTGTTCTGTGATTGTTTTGTGGCTAATAAACCAAGTCCTGAGGAAAGGGCTTTATAAAGACTAATGTTTGGAAATGTATTCCCCTTCCTCGCCTTGTGAAATGATGCACCCACTTACTCTGTTTTCAGCAAATGCACGATTCCCCTCTCTCAATCTTCAGTGTGAAGTATATACAACGGCATGCTCAACTGCTGAAAAATTATTCCAGTCCAAAATGATGATTATTTGTATCACAGTAAAAGCTTCATTACAGTTTCAGAAAAGTTTGCGTTATCACATTTAAAAAGGAAACAAGTACTTCCAGTTTGGATTATTTCTTTTTTATGTTTAACTAAGGAAAATAACAAAGAAGGGGAGAATGAATATAAAGCTCTTTGAATATGAATATGAGTTCAGGGAAAAACACAGGGTGTTGCTCACTCTATTACAGTGATCACCTAGCAGATGGGCTGGGCACCTCTTCACTTTTAAAGGGAGAGTGTACAGAAAACAGAATCATAGCACCCCCCCTCACACACACTGTTGTAGCTACATACACTCTAAGATCCCTTCCATATAGTGAAATCTCTTATGACATTTTAGACATGTTTTTCCTGACTAGTGAATATTAATTTAATTTACTGTGTTAAATATAGCCATTAATGCAACCTGACTAAGGCTAAGATAAACAAGAAACTTCCCTGTCTCTGAATGGAAGGTCATTGCAAGCCAAAATATATTCAAGTGCATCTTATCAGTGCTTTTTTCTTTTCATGATATCCTTAAGATTGCTGATTAATTTTGGTCTCCTTGGTCTTACATTATCTAAGACTTTTAGACTAACTATGATAACATGAACTTTTAGATCTCTTACAGTGCCAGCATGGGCAGTCCATAATGGAGGCTTGCAAAAGCTAAGGCTCCCCAAACCTTGTGCCACCGGGGGAGACAGTGGTGGATTTGGGGCCCTCGGAAAATTCTCCCCCCACCATGGCCCCGGGGACAGAATAGGGGCACAGATCTTTTCTGGTCTCAGGGCTGCAGCAGTGGGCGGTGGGGTGGAAGGAGCAAGCAGGGGGTAGGGCTTTGGGGGAAAGAGGCAGAATGGGGGCAAAACAGGCGTGAGGCCTCAGGGGAAGGGGAGGAATAGGGTGAAGCCATAGGCAGGGCCGCAGATGAAAGAGATGTAACGGGGGAGGGTTTCTAGGCTTGGATCTCCAGCCAAGGCAAAGCTCTCAGCCCACTAGTCGGGGCCATGGAGGGGACTGAGAGCAGTGAGTGGGTATGGCCTTGGCCAGAAGAGGTGGGTCCTTGGCTGGAATAGGCGGGACATGGGGCTAGCCTCCCCAAGGGGAAGCTTCACCCACCACCCATGAGTGTCACTAGAATCACTTGCATAATGACAGGTTTCAGAGTAGCAGCCGTGTTAGTCTGTATCCGCAAAAAGAACAGGAGTACTTGTGGCACCTTAAAGACTAACAAATTTATTGACAAATTTATTAACAAATAAATTTGTTAGTCTTTAAGGTGCCACAAGTACTCCTGTTCTTTTTACTAGAATCACTGACTTTCAGTAGCATGTATTTTGTACATCTATCTTGCAAGAGAAGCAGATAGCTGCCATTTAATTTTTCAGTAAACTAACCAGAGTCTCTTTATTACTTCACAGTTTAGCAAGTTAAGTAATTAATTTTTGCTACAGTCATCTAGAATCATTATTATTATCATCATTGTTTTTCAGCTGGAACATTAGTAACTTTCAGTAACTCTGTTCTGGCACAAATGATGCTGAATCCCACATTAAAATGCACAATGGCAGACCACATACCACAATATGACGTCATATTGTTGATATTGTTGTCAACACACCTACCAATACTGGTGGTTTCAGGCAAAGACAAAGCAGTCTCAGCAACCACACCAGCAACAAAATTAGTAGAAAAGGCCCCACAGATCAAGTTTTCAAGGTCATGGGGGTTTGTACATTTCAAAAATCTAGGTCTATATCTGTCGTAAGATATTTAGTATGTAGCAAATAGCAGTAGCCACACAAAACTCTACTAGTGTAGCTGATAACCACAATGCTGTTTGTTATGCTGCTGCTTAATGTTGTTTGTCTTCCAATTTCCCCCATTGCATAACCATTGTAGGTTTATTCAGATCTGACACAAGACAAACAGAATATTACTCATTGGTTGAATCTTCTAACTGACCTGGTTTAACTCTTCGCTGTAATGCAGACAAGCACGGTCATGGAGACATGCCTCTAAGATTTACAATTATTCTACACATTGCCTACTGTTGACACTAATGTCTGATTGTGACTTTAGTTTTCTGACAGATCTTTAATGTACAATAGCTTTGGGGCAGATATGTTGGGTTTGTAGAGCCAGTTCTGAAAACCACCATTCCTGAAAATATTGACTATGGAAATTCAGAAGTCTGGAGAAAACACAGCTCCTTCAGTAACACATAATGGGTGTGTCTGTGACCTTATCCTCAAAGTGCTGACTTCTGAGACTGTATTTCAAGGAATGACCATTAAATATTACAGCTGAGAATACAGAATTCATATAATTAGTGGACATGAGTGTCAGTCTGTCTGAAGTGGTTCAGAACCATGAGTGCCAACCTCTGGCCAGACTGTCAAAAAGCAGGGCAGACACACCAATTAGATTTCACCAACCCAGTAACAAATGTGAACTCCTGAAGCACTGTAACAGTCTTACCATGGAGTCACAGACTGTCAGTGATAGTTGGTTGCTGTACACCAAAGATCACAAAAATATTCAGGTTTCTTCCAGCCCCAAGAGACCAGTCACTTACCAGATCAGTTTGCAGGGCAGCCCAGAGTGGGGGGCAAGTGAGGCAATTTGACCCAGGCCCCGCAGGGGCCACACGAGAATATAGTATTCTCTAGTATTGCAACTTTTTTTTTATGGAAGGGGCCCCTGAAATTGCTTTGCCCCAGGCCCCCTGAATCCTCTGGGCGGCCCTGTCAGTTTGTACCTCAGATCTCACACCAAAGACAACACTTATAGGTAATCCTATAGAAAACTAACTAAGGATTTATTAACTAGGACAAAGAAATGAGAGTTATTTACAGGTTGAAGCAGGCAACAAATATACACAAATGAGTTACAGTCTAGGGTTCTACTTCAGAGTTGAAGAAATCTGTCAGCACTAAATGTCTTATATGGCTAATCCAGGTTGATCCTGGAGATCTCTTCTTTTGTCTCTGAGCTCCAGCCCTGTGAGAGTCCAAACAGCAAAGAGATGAAGAATTTTCATGTCAGCTATCTCTATTGCATCCTTCCGGAATTCAAGCTGATGGGACGTGCTTCCTTGCACATAGCATCTTCACAGGTGTGAGAGGGACATTAACCCAGTCTTTGTATCATGAAGTTTCCTAACGGCCCACTTAATTAGTCCTTCTTGATGAGTGAGTGAACCACTCCTCCTGCCTGGGTTCACAAGTTCAGAGCTGGCATTTTTGCAGTTATAAAGCAAAACTTACATATTACCTTTCAGCATGGGATACAGATATTACAAGTAAGATTAATGCACACAGCAGCTTACAAGCATTTTATAGAGGCTAAACACTAAACACATCTTTATAAGCCTAAAACCTATCTTGAACAGTACTAACACACAGGTGAGCAGGTTTGGTTTCCAGCTATAAATTTGTCTGTGCTCAGCTGATGCCTACAGCCTTGGCAAGAGCTGGCACCTGTACTACCAGCACAACAGTGAGGATCTTAGGTCACTGGGATTTTCAGAGAAACCTAAGGCACCCAAATCTCATTGGAATTCATGTTACTATGGATTTTTACCACTAGTCAAATATTTGAATTAGGTATGTGAAAAAGAATTGAAGTAACATGTTTTGTATATCAAGATAAAGAAAATTGTGTCAAAGCAGAGTAATACATTTTGAGGACACAGAGTTCTGTTTAATTTAGAAAAAAAATAAGTTAAATACCTGTAGAGGACATTGATTTTAAGGCACGAGCAATAAAATATAGGCAACATAATCTCATTTTGATTTTTTTGCATTTGATTACTAACATCTTTGAACAAGGAAGCTTTTATACAGCTATCAGCTCTGACTGTGAAGTATAAAAGACTCTTAACCAAGAAAGCAAAGGAAAATAGAAACCCCCCAAACTATATTATTAACATGCAATC
Source organism: Mauremys mutica (assembly GCF_020497125.1). Classification (NCBI taxonomy): domain Eukaryota; kingdom Metazoa; phylum Chordata; order Testudines; family Geoemydidae; genus Mauremys; species Mauremys mutica. Next base: position 233,612,919 of record NC_059072.1, on the reverse strand, counting down.
CATGCTCTTTGAAGGTTGAAATCCTGAGAGCCATGTGAGAGGTTTACTTTAACAAGGCCAACCTACTTTTTCATCAGTGGCTTCCACAATGGCAGAGAATTTACCATGGCTAAAAATAGTAAAATTATCACTATTACACCTTAATATACTGAAAATGGATTATGTGCTTTTATTACCAGCAAGACTTAATAGGCCCAATCCTTGGCTCTAAGCAATGAGGACTTGGTATAACCTAGAGGTTTTAAGGCATGGTTGATCCTTAGGCTGCTTTGTTCTGGGTGGGCTGGTGACATGGAGACACTGGTAACACCCTTTATGCTGACAGGAGGAAGCAGAAATACCTTATTAATCACTACATATCTACATTGGAGGATTTCCATAGTGAGGTAATATGCCTGTGTCTAATATGTTCAATGGAGCCTCAACTCAGTCTGTTTTTGTGCAGTTAAATCACTTGCATGAATCACACATTCTGCCATTTGCATGCCCAAGCTATAACAAGAGACATATATATATTTGGGCATGCAAATGGCAGAATGTGTGCAAAACATTTGCACATTACTGGGGGTTTGCATGTATAAGTATGCAATAGGGTGCAAAAACTGTACACATACAACCAAAAGCTATATTTGAAATTGTGGTCCCGATTTTGTTTGTCTTAATGAGACATATATAATTGCTGGCCAGTCAGATGCACCGCATTAAGCTAAATCAAGAGCAGCATGAGAAAAATGGGAGATTTCTGACAGGGCTGCATTAGCTAATAATAAGCAACTCTTATGGCCTGATGTTTGCTGTATAATGGAGAATACAAGTTACTTGTAGTTTAGGACTTACTAACTCCCTTGCCAGAACTTCTTACTTAACTGGGTTTTAAGAAAGGATTCAGCAAAGTCAGCCTGCCTTTGTTTCATGTTACAGAACTCAACTTTTGCACCATTCCTTTATCGGCAGTATATTGCCACACATACCATAAGCTACTTTCAATTTATGATCTCCCACTGTCCGGTTAGTGCCATATAAAGCTGTATAACTGAAGTGGCTATATTCTCTGACCACTGCGCTATGTAGTTTAACACCATGCTGTCCTTTAATATCTATGTTATAATGCTTGTATATAAAACAGCGGCTTAGATGATTTGAATGCAGAATTATTTGCACCAGTTGTGCAAAACTAGATTAGAAAGATAACTACAGAATTGCAATGTAATTTCAGCTGCACAAAAGGGCCAGAGCTGAATGTTAGCTAATTTGGAGTTAGAATTAGTTCTCATCAGGGGTCACAGATCTACAGCCAAATAGCTCTGGTACAGATAGTAAAATAAACCTGTTATCAACTGACTGGTGATCCTGCAGGCAGTTACCTAGTAACTGCTCTGAGCTGGATTTTATGAATGAACCTTTTCATGGGAATGACATAAATCATTATCTTACCCATTGTTCCATTTTACAGAGCAAGGGAAAATGATACAGTAAAAGAGAGAAAAGATGCGCAGCAGAAGAAAAGTGAAGTGTGAAAATCTGAAGTGGGAAGGAAAACAGAGTTTGAGAGAAAGAGAGATCAAGATAAGGAAAGTGATTGAGGGGGATGGGTAGGATGACATAAGGCAGGGAACTGTGTGAAGAAGAGATTCTGGGGAGCGGGGTGAGGAAGAGAATAGAGATCACAGGATAACAACTGGGAAACTTTGAACCATGGGACAGCGTGATGGGGTATATAAATGCCATGCTGGGCAGCACAGAGGTAGTGATCTGCTGTGGGCTGAGTCACCCCTATCCAGGCCTGTCAACAGTAATTCCAGGCCCCAGGGCAGAACAGTCAATGGCCCGCTGGTGCCCAGTGAGCAGGGCTGGTGCAACCATTTAGGTGACCTAGGCGGTCACCTAGGGCACTAGGATTTGGGGGGCGCCATTTTCTTCGGCAGCGACCGCGGCGGCCGGATCTTCGGCTGCCCCGGTCGCCGCCGGCATTTAGGAGGAGGGAGCTGGGTCAGGGGAGCGCAGGGAAGGCCGCCTGCAGCAAGTAAGTGGGGGGGAGGCGGCATGCAGGGGAACACCCCGTCCCAGCTCACCCCTGCCCCGCCTCCTCCCCAGGCACGCTGTGGCTGCTTCACTTCTCCCGCCTCCCAGGCTTGCAGCGCCAATCAGCTTAGGCCCCGCAAGCCTGGTAGGCGGGAGAAGTGAAGCAGTGATGGCGTGCTCGGGGTGGAGGCGGAGGAGGGGTGAGCTGGGCTGGGGGGGGTGCCTCAGGGCGGAGGGGGGGAGCTGCCGCGGGGGGGCGCCTCAGGGCGGGGGTGCGGGGGGGGTGCAAGGTGGAAGTTCCGCCTAGGGCGCGAAACATCCTTGCACCGGCCCTGCCAGTGAGCTGCCAGCTGCGCTGCTGGGCACACTCTTCTGGCATGGCCAGGGCTTCCATATGCCTACCCAGCTGCCTTTGCCGCTCCTGGCACCACCCCGCACACACCTAGGAGCATAGGCGCCAACTTCCAGATTTCCCAGGGGGAGCTCAACCCCCTGTTCCATCCCAGGCCCCGTCCCCCAAAGCCCCACCTCTTCCCACCCCTGTTCTGCCCCCTCCCATGAGGGCGCTCCATATACAACTGGTGCCTCCCCATAGTGGGGGGGCCTGATCTAAAGGGCAGGTCACATCCCCACTCCCTCCCCCGCCCAGGGCCACCACACTCTCCCTGCCCCATGTTACCTGTGGGGTGGGGGAATTTTGTCCTCCTCACGGTACTGTGCCTGCACCACCCAGCCCCCCTGCACATTCTGCCACTCTCCCTGGCAGGCAGGAGCCCAGGCGGGGAGCAAGAGAAAGCCACTTTTAATGCCTGCCACTCCTTGTTGCTGCTTTGCAGCCCTACCTGGCAGCTGCCTGAGAAAGCCTAGCTGGGAAGAAGGCAGCTTCCGCTCCCCACCCAGCTTGGCTGCCAAATGTCAGCAAAATGTCTCGCGGCCCACAATCAGATTACCCTGATGGGCCACACGCGGTCCGTGGGTTGCAGGTTGCTCACCGCTGCAATAGATGCTTCCAAAGATCAGACAATGTTATGATCCAAGGCATAGGTCCAATTCTAGCTTTAGAAGTCCTGGGAAACTGTATTACACATGATTTCCCACAGCATTTTCTATATATCTTATAAACATTCTGTGGCTTTCTTCAGTAACTCAGCATGCATGCAGAAAAGTTAACCCTGACTATGAATACAAATAATTAGTGTAAGAAACCACTGGTGAGTTTCCAGCTAGTAAACCTCCTTTTGCAATAGGTGCATCTTAATTGCTTAGCTTTAAAAAAAATAAATAAACAAGGATCAGGGGCGGCTCTAGGTATTTTGCTGCCCCAAGCACGGCAGGCAGGCTGCCTTAGGCGGCTTGCCTGAAGAAGTTCCCTGGTCCAGTGGATTCAGCGGCAGGCCTGTGGGAGGTCCCCCGAAGCCAGGGGACCAGCGGACTCTCTGCAGGCATGCTGCCCAAGGCAAACTGCCTGCCACCCTCGCAGTGACCGGCAGAGCACCCCCCATGGCTTGCTGCCCCAGGCATGTGCTTGGTGTGCTGGTGCCTGGAGCTGGCCCTGACAAGGATACACTTCACTGCCTTGGAAGGAGAACTGTGGAAAAAGATCTAGGGGTCATAGTGGATCACAAGCTAAATATGAGTCAACAGTGTAACACTGTTGCAAAAAAAGCAAACATCATTCTGCGATCTATTAGCAGAAGTGTTGTAAGCAAGACACAAGAAGTAATTCATCCACTCTACTCCATGCTGATATGGCCTCAACGGGAGTATTTTGTCCAGTTCTGGGTGCCACATTTCAGGAAACATGTGGACAAATTGGAGACAGTCCAGAGCAGAGCAACAAAAATGATTAAAGGTCCAGAAACCATGACCTACAAGGAAAGATTTTAAAAAATGGGTTTGTTTAGTCTGGAGAAGAGAAGACATGATAATAGTTTTCAAGTACATAAAAGGTTGTTACAAGGAGGAAGGAGAAAAATTATTCTTAACCTCTGAGGACAGGACAAGAAGCTATGGGCTTAAATTTCAGCAAGAGCAGTTTAGGTTGGACATTAGGAAAAACTGTCAGGGTGGTTAAGCACTGGAATAAATTGCCTAGGGAGGTTGTGGAATCTCCATCATTGGAGATTTTTAAGAGCAGGTTAGACAAGCACCTGTCAGGGATGATCTAGATAAGGGGTTCCGAAATTTGATTCATGGCTTGTTCAGGATAAGCCCCTGGCGGGCTGCGAGGCACTTTGTTTACCTGAGAGTCCTCAAGTACGGCCGCTCGCAGCTCCTAGTGGCCGTGATTTGCTGTTCCCAGCCAATGGGAGCTGCAGGAAGCGATGGGCCAGACCGTGCTGCTTTCTGAAGCTCCCATTGGCAGGAATGGTGAACTGTGGCCACTGGGAACTGTGAATGGCCGTACCTGCGGATGCTCGGGTAAACAAAGCGTCTCACGGCCTGCCAGGGGCTTACCCTGAACCAGCCGCAAACCAAGTTTGGGAACCTGTGATCTAGATAATACATAATCCTGAGTGCAGGGACTCAATTAGATGATCTCTTGAGGTCCCTTCCAGTCAGTGGTGAGCTGGAGCAGGTTCCCACAGGTTCCCAAGAACCGGTTGCTAAAATTAGACCTCCATGGAGAACAGGTTGTTAAAGGGCCAGGGGGTGGGCAATGAACTCCGGTCCGTGGGCCGGACCATCCTGTTGCTCCCAGGATTCCCAGCTGCAGCGTGGGCAGCTCAGCTGAGTTCTGGAGTTGCTTTGAGCTGCCAGCAAGGTAAGGGGGGAGGGAGCTGAAAGCTCTAGGGCTGCTGGGGGGGCAAGTGGGGCAATTTGCCCCGGGCCCTGCAGGGGCCTCCGGCCCCACAAGTATGTCTCCGCCTGCCCTGGCCCCTCCTCCGCTCCCCCCCCCTTAAATCAGAACTTTTTATAGGGAACCAGTTGTTAAAATTTTGGCAGCTCATCACTGCTTCCAGTCCTACGATTCTATGATTCATAACATTGGTACATTCATGGTAATTAAATGTAACAAAAAGTAAAACTATTGTAATTACATTGCAGTTAATGTATCTGTATTACAAGTGTATTTTAAAAAGTGGATTTGTGTAGTAGTTTCATTCTCTGACTCAAATACATGGAAAATATTTGCCCATTAGTGTAATTCATTTGACTTTGTTCCTTCTTTGAAGCTTTTTACAATTCAGTGGGCAATAAAATGTTATAATGAATTTTAAATATAGGCCCCAGTCTGAAACATGGGTGCAAGAGTCTGCCTGCACTCAGTCAGTTACAGGATCAGGATCTATGTTCATACAATATCAGTATTTGTTACAGCTTTTGTCACAAGCATGTATTCAGATTGATTCTTTTCCAGTTACTATCATGCTTGGCTCAGATGTAGTACTTCTGTATTAACATGTTAACACATCCTACATTGATAGTGTGACCGTTCTAGGATTAACTACCTAGTCCATTTTTACAGCAGAATACTAGAGATTGTGGCAGAATAACACATTGTGCTAATTTGAAGAATGAAACTTTTTCCTGTCTCTATTTTGTGACAAGAATTTAACATTGCTACCAACTCAACTTTCTAAATCTTGACAAATGGTTAACATGAACAGAAGATGCTAAACACTTAATCCAGTTTTGTTCTGAATTTTAAATTATCATTGGTGCGTCTAATTACTTTCACATTTTTTGCCAATTTATACATCTAATTGCTACTCTAGTTGTCTGTGTGATAATAACTAAGTCTATTTTTCCACCTTCTGTCTTTTTACTCCAGTAAAATTAAATATTCAATCTACAGCATGCATAATAAAGAAAAATCTCTGCCACCTATTAAAATTTAATGAAATCCACATTTTGATTAATAAAAAATTCAGCAATTTGATTTGTGTTCCATTTCTAAATTCTATATTTCATGTGTTTCTCATACAAAATTATTTTGTCTTAATTAACATGGCATTTAATATTCTAGATTTCCACACATGAAGACCCCACAGAATTTGGCCCCTAAGAGATTTAGAGCTGTAATTAAAAAAGTGTGTTGAGAAGGAATATTATACTTTGTTTTGGCTTTATGATTTGACTTAATTGTTTTGCAGTGCCAATAAAAGATTTATATATAAATATTTCTGATTTTGCATCCTTCTGTTACAATTCTGCTTATTAATAATATATGCACAGAAAACTCTTGAGTTAATGGTCCTTAGTAGGCTGTATAGCAGGATATTAAGAGTTATAATGTATCCAGAACCATCAAGCCAAAAAAAAAAAAAAAAGCTTTCAGGATTCAACAGACAGTCCAGCTTTGTGGCTTGAAGTCAACAGAGGCTAAAATCTAATAGTAAAGCAGGACTTTCAAAGTTAAAACTAGCTCCGGGGACAATTTTTCAAAAGTACCTAAGTCCCATTTTCAAAAGAGACTTAGGACCAGACACTCAAAGATATTGAGGCATCTACACATGCAGAAAGGTAACCTACTGGGAATTTCTTGTTGGCATATAAATGGAGACAAATTCATGAAAATAAACTGATTTTCTACACTATAATGAGGTGACAATTTAATTCAGAGTACTCTATTTCTTGACACTTGATATAATTTAATTATTGTATTTATTCTAATGAGCATATAATAGCTGAAAAGCCAACTTAATTAGTTTTCAATGGTAACAATTCATAAATATCCATATAATAAAAAAGCTCTCTCCATAAGCTACACTGGGTGAAATTCACTCTCCCGACAGCCTAGTCTGAGCAATCTGGCTATGTATGGTCAACTAAGCGGGAATTTTGGCTGGGTGGTTCGGGGGAGAGGAATGCTAAAATTAATCTTCCCTCCACATCAAGCAGTGCAAAATGCCCTTCCATGGCTGCTATTTACTGTATAGCCTATTTACTGTAATAGCATCTCATACACCTGTCTGAGTGTTTTTAGACCACCAAGTCTGCTTAAGCATGGATCCTATAACCCTTAACTCAGTCTTCACCTGCCCCTTACACAGGAAAGATCAGGAAACGTTTGGCTTGATCCATTCTGAAGTTCTGCCATTCTTAAATGAGCCCCCCCAAAACTCATCCCACTTTTGGCCAAGGCCAGTAGAAATTTCTAGTGCTTTCAGTGGGCTCAAATGAAAGTTTTAGAGCAAGATATCTCTAACATTTAAGTTCAGATGCAACCAGTAAAATAATGACACCTTCTTGCCCCTTCCTCAGCTGGGGTTTGATCCTGTAAAACACTCATTGACTTCAATGGTGCAGCAGCAAGCCCTTGATACTCAAAGAAGAATCTATCAGGAGTCACCTAGCTAAAATCTGTCTTACATGTCAGTTAAGTCGCTATAATCCATGCAAAATCAGAGTCCTCATCCAAGACCAAAGATAGTGGCTAATAATACTACCATCTTTGGTTTGATTTAAACAGAACCAGTCGAAGAACAGAGCATCTTCTCACTGATCATACTACAAGAATGGACCAAAAGTGAATGTTTCTATTGTACACTACGCTCAGCATAATCTTCTTTGTGATAAAGAAAACTTAATATATTGAAAAATATTATTGTTTAATGAACTCCCATTGTCATTCTCATTTAAAGTTGCTAATGAGACTCAGGTCACTATCCTTCATCTGTGCAGTAAAGTGAATTCCTCATTTTGACAGTTTAAGATTGCCAGGGGGTAGAGCTAGATTTGTGAAGAGAACTAAATGGTGTTTACTGTGGTGACTGATTATCTCCTGAAGAATCACACGTTTTTCTCCAGCAGTAGAGGAAATAATTTAATTAGACTGTTATTTTAAATGTTCTGATTTTTTAATACATTAACTTATGGCCTGTGGCTGATAGAAAAGAAATTAACATTGACTCCTTTGACTGAGAAATGAATTGCAGTTTGCAGAAGGAGAAAATTAATTATAAATGCTTGCTATTTAAATTCTTCAGATTTAGATGATAAATGAAGCAATTATTACATGTCAAGTATACAAACAGTAATTCATCAACATTTCATCTTATTAATTCTAACATTTGCCATTCTGTGTAACATATTTATCACATTTTATTGCTTGTTGATGAAAAATCCAACATAGTTCTCTCAATTATCTTTATGCAGTTGCATTAATGAAGCGACAAAGTAGGAACGTATATCACAGTCCTGAACACTATCTAAAAAAATGGTTCTTTTCAATGTGAGGGCAAATTTTTCTTGTTTGTCTTGACTTTAGTTCAACATAAGACACTCAGCTCTTTAAGTGGCCTACCTTCAGGCATTTATCCTCATTCATACTTCCCATCCTCACTTTCAAGGTGCTGCACAACTCTGCTTCTGCTTACAATTGAGCTCTGGTCTCTGCCTATTTCCCACCTCATATCCATGTTTTGCCCGCTCATCTTGCCTGCATACTCCTTTTTTCCTTCCCAGTCATGGTTATGTGCCTTTTCTTATGCTGTTCCCATACCTAGAGTGACTTATACACCAAACATTTTTCCTCCTCCATCTTCAAATTTCTCTCTAAACCCCACTTTTCCCACTAGCTTGGCTACTGAGCTGTGTGCCTATATGGTCTATGTATTTTCTTTTGCCATATTCTAGTTTCAGCTGCAATAATCTGATCCAAGATATTTTGATTCTCAAAGAAATAAAAGGAGAATCAGGCCCTATGTGACTCACACCCTTATTGTAATCCTCATATCTCCCTTCCTTAATAGTTTCCAATTTAGATAATATATTATGATATTGTAAACTCTTCCAGCCCAGGATCATGTCATTTTGGTAAAACCCATGCAAAAATATGTAATGGTGGTCTTGTGATTAGGACAGTATACTGATTCAGGAGATCTGGGTTTACTGACTGCGCTGCCACAGACTTCCTGTGCGACCTGTGATAAATCACTTAATCTCTCTGGGGAAATAGCGGCCGGAGGAGGAATTACATCACTTCCCGGCCAGATCCCATCAAAGCCGCAGCGCCCCCTCACAGGAAAGCGGGTTAACAACTAGTTCTAAAACTGCTTCAAAATTTAACCGGTTCACGCGAACCAGTGCTAACTGGCTCCAGCTCACCACTGATTAGATCCCTATCTCTAAAATGGGTATAACAGTATTTCCATAAGTTACACAGATGGTGTGACTATAAATAGCATTAATGTCTTTAAGGTGCTCAGATATATTTTGGGGGGATGCAGGGAGGCATACATATCTAAATAAAAATATACCATATGGTATAAACATTTTAATGATAATAACTTATATATAGTACAATAGTCATAGGGTAGTCCACAAATCTGCAAACTTTAAAGTATGTGTGCAATTTTACTTATATGCTTAGTGCTGCTGAGTTACACTGGTGTAAATCAGAGGAGAATTCTGTATTCTGTAGAGTTTAAATCTAACAATAAATCAGACATTTTCAATCCAAATCCTACAGAAATCTTTCCATTGGCTACAATGGATTGTGGGTTATGTTCATAACTGGGAATCATTTTTATCAGATCATTTTAAGGAGAGGGGATGTTTTAGTACAAGTATCATTAATGATTTATGTACTTTAAAAATAAAGAAAAATAGCTCAGAGTTTGTGAGTAGAGAAGACGACAGGCTAATTTTAAATAAAATGCTAATTTCAGTGGAAAATTAGACAATGATGCCTATTGTATTACAATAAAACTTGTTATAAATGTTAACTTTATGTATAACATAAACTCGTGTTAAACAGCATTGCTGAAAGTAGCACTTCATTTTGATCACAGTACCAAAACAATCTGGTTGAATTCAGCTATTAGTGTCAAAATTTTAACAGATTATTACAATCTTGGCAGAAATAAATGATAAGAAGCTAGGGATAACCCTCTGATGTCACTTTCATAGGGCTTTTTGAAAGATCACTGTGTCAGGATCAAAACCATTCATAAAAGAGCATGCTTCTAACTCCATTTAGATAGAGCAAAACCAGATAAATGTACGTGAAATAACTTCATGACTCCCATCCAGTTATTGAGTTGGCAACACAAAACAGATATGTAAGTATGATTAACATTTTATAGATTATACAGACAGTGAAAAAATACTTTTTTTAAATATTGCAGAAGGAGCCAATCTCTTCTTCAGTATAATTACTTGCAAATTTTTAACTCAGTTGAAAAACAATTAAGGTAACTTAAGGCTTCAGGGGAAGCATCCACACATACAATCCTCAAATCAAGGAACTATCTAGTTAAGGTTTATTCCTTTTAACATACGTAAAACAACATATCACATTGACCAGTTTCACTAACAAACTCCACTCCTCTATAAATAAGTCCTAATCACGCCCAACATGTACAGTAACCCCATACAGACATGCACAACACATTTCACTATGTTGTGCTGTAACACAAAACCCTTAACACCTAACAACAACATACATGTCTGTTAGGTACCCATGCACCAGTGAACTGTAACATGATGTTTTCCCTTTGGCAGGTATGAGGCCGGAGTACAGGTTTTTGTATTATAATGAGATGGTGACTAATGAGGTATATGTATGTTTTATTTTCTACCAGCGACAGGCAGAGATTGGGGAGTGTGATGGGGTGAGCTCCCCACTGGCCCTGAGAGAGTTGGAATAGGCCACCTGAACCCAACCTGCCATTAAGCTGCAAACCAGGAGGGGTGGGAGGGAAGTGTAGATGAGTAAAGGGTGCTAATTAGAAGGAAGCTCACCTATGAGGCATCAGGTAGGGCTTCTGTAAAGCTAGGAGGCTGGCAACAGTGGGGAGGAAGCCTACAGCCTCTCTCTCTGGGGTATGGGAGAAGGAAGGTGGGGCTAGGAACTACTGAGAAAGAGTTTACCTAGTGGGCCTAAGAGAGAGGGGTCTGATTAGGAAGGCTGGAGAATGAAAAGCACTGCAGGAAGTAGTCTGGGGGGAGAGCAGTACAGCTGGTGTAGCTGCAGAACTTAATTGCTTACTACAGTGGCATGGACTGGAACCCAGAGTAGAGGATAGGCCTGGATTCCCCCACCATCCACTGCAGAGTGGTATTGCTGAGGGCAATGTGAAGACTGCCTGCGTCACTGTGAAAGTGACATAGCTAGGGCCCTACCAAATTCACGACCATGAAAAATGCGCCAAGGACCATGAAATCTGGTCTCCTCCTGTGAAATCTGATCTTTTGTGTGCTTTTACCCTCTACTATACAGATTTCACGGGAGAGACCAGCGTTTCTCAAACTGGGGGTTCTGGCCAAAAAGGGAGTTGCAAAGGGGCTGAAAAGTTATTGTAGGGGGGTTGCAGTATTGCTACCCTTACTTCTGCGCTGCCTTCAGAGCTGGCTGGCTGGAGAGTGGCGGTTGTTGGCCAGGTGCCCAGCTCTGAAGACAGCGCCCCACCAGAAGCAGTGCAGGAGTAACAGTGGCAATACCATCCCATACCAGCTCTGAAGGTAGAGCCACTGCCAGCAGCAGCACAGAAGAAAGGCTGACTTCAGAGCTGGGCAGCCGGAGAGTGGCAGCTGCTGACTGAGGGCCCCGCTCTGCAAGCAGCAGCCCAGAAGTAAGGGAGGCAATACCATACCATGCCATCCTTTCTTCTGCGCTGCTGCTGGGATGGCTTTGCCTTCAGAGCTGGGCTCCCGGCCAGCAGCTGCTGCTCTCAGCAGCACAGAAGTAAGGGTAGCAGTACCGCAACCTCCCCTACAATAACTTTGCGACCCCCCCCCACAACTCCTTTTTGTGTCAGAACCCCTACAATTACACACAATCATGAAATGTACGATTTTTAAAATCCTATGTCCATGAAATTGACTACAGTGGATCATGAATTTGGTAGGGCCCTAGACATAGCCAGGGCAATGGGCATGAGGACTGCCTGACACTGCTGGTACAGAGGGACTCTGAAAGACTCCCTTGGAAGGGGAAATCACAGTGTGACCTGGCCAGGGGGCTGAGTCACGAAGTGGCCATACTGTGACTCTGTGGGTGGAAAAAGAGCTGCAACAGTGGAAGACCAGGAAAGGGCTGCTGAACTGGGCATAGCTAATTCCAAGAATCACCAGAAAGGGGTGCCATCCAGTGGTGAGTCACAGGGCCAGATTAAATTTTTGTAGGCCCAGCACCAAACATATTTGTGCCCCCCCGGGACACTACAGCAGAAGCACCGGAAGCTCCCATGCCCTGCCCTCACAACACTTCTAACCCCCAAGGTCCCGCCGCTCACTGCTCTCCCTCCTTGCCCTTCCCCATCACTCAATCCTTTCCACCTCCCCCACCCTCAGGGGTTTAAGCAAAATGAATGAAGTCCCTGTATGCTTTGCCTTTATATGTCCAAACAAGAAATCTTAATCATGTGCACCAACCATCCACTTTCAAGAAATCCAGGCATAAACAACATGCATGAAACTTTGCCTCATAAATGAGCCTAGTTTGATTCTTCATAACCCCATAGAATTTTTGACTACTCGGTGCCTGGCACTTTTTAAAGACAGACCTTAATTACATTACTAAATAATGTGATTAATTAATCTGATAAATAAGAGTAATGTTTAATTACTTTGGCATCCTAAAATCAAAGACTTATGGACATGGTAACAAACTCTACATAAAATTATAATATCTGCACAGAGGCTAAAATGCACAACTTCCAGTAACAACAATAGAAAAGTAATGTCTATTGCTCTTCTCACTGCATGACCTAGGGTGGTTTGGTTTGGGTTTTTTTTTCTTGCCTTCACCTATCACTATTCCTTAATTTCTGGGAGAGAGCCCAGGGCTGTGAAGCAGGGGCTGGGGGCAGGGGGCAAGCACAGGGGGGCAGGCAGGATCCCATTGGGGTAGCGCAGAGCCCATACCTACCTCTCTCCACTAGAGCCGAGTCCTTGGAAGCCAGTTCTCTTTCTCTTCAGCTGAGCTGCAGCTCCTCCAGGCAGCAGCAGCTGCTCTTCCCACCCTCCTGGCATGGAGGCTGATTACTCCTGTACCCAACATTTATGTCTGGTCAGCAGTTTCTCTGCCTCACTGGAGCCACCTACAAGCCCTGAATTTTTGGCTAACCACCAGTCAAGAAGAGTAATGCACCTTTTAAAATTGGACACTAATTTTCTAGTCTTAGTAGTAGAAAATCTATTAACAACCATGTGATCTGTTATTATTTTATAAGCCAGACAAATGACAGGTCTCTGCCCTTAAGAGCTTCCAATACAAATGAGACACAAAACATCAGAGGATGACAATAAAGAAAAGTGAGGTGATGAGGGATAGGATAAGTTATAACAATGCACTGCATTCTTAGTATAGCAAAAAAATGCTTTCTAGGAGCATAAACTGGAACAACTAGGTGACAAATTCAGGTTTGGCAACTGTTCCATACTTTTGTGCATGGCTATCGAGACAAAGAAATTTCCCCTCTTGTAATTGTTGTCTCCTCCTCTAGAGGTTGCTTACCCACCCAGCTGTCCATGCAACCAGAATCTTCTTCTACTTGGCTTCTCTCCCTGCTGGTGTTTCAAGAGCAGCCTGCAAAGGCAGATGATTCAACAGATGTATAATTCACCTACAGAACAAGATCCATTAATTAGTTTGTAAGCTGCTGAGGGCAGAAACTATCTCTTTGTCATGTTTGTATGTACATTGCCTAGCACAATTGGGCCCTGCTCTCTAGGGGTGACTACAATATAAATCATAATATTAAATAACAAAAGATATTGTTAAAGAATGTGATGTCACGCTGATCCATGTCAAGTGACTGGGCCTGGGAAATAAATTTCAGTCTCTTAACAATATAACTGTATCACACCTTTGTAAGTGTTGCTTTACTTGTGTAATACTTGTGAATAATCAAATAAAGACTCAATGTGGTTGCTTTTTGAACATAGCAGAGTACCCAACAGAGACTAAAAATCAAATACAATAGAAAAATGGGATCTTTTGTCCAATCTAAACTTCATAGAAGATGCTACAGAGCAATGAACTCCAGAACATTTCTAGTGTATTTAACGGCTACAGAGTCTGAGAAGAAGCCATAAACATTTGAGAATTCTTTATTCTTATGTGTACTTGAAGAAACAGCAATAGAAATATATATATTTTGTTGCAGAACAAAAAGCATCCATACACAAGCTCCAAGTGCCCTGCCAATGATTTAAAATTATAATACTAGTATGCTGTGCCGCTAGCTCACCCCTTCTTCTAAGCAGCAGCTTGAGATCAAATTCTAACACCCCCACACCTTGGCCTAGACTTCCATTCCGCCAGCTGCACTTTTTAAATTATTCGTTTTAGCTACTCAAGTAAAGCAACAGTAGCAACACTTGGTGGTGAAAAAAACTATCACACATTTACCTTTGAAAACGACATTGAAAGAAATGATCAAGATGTGGTTTTACAGAATTATGATGAATACTGTACCCCAAGAAGGAATGCAACATATTAAAGATAAACATCCATTTTTCCATTGTGCCCAGGGCTTCAGTTGGGGAGGGACACAACAGGTCAGGACTAAGTGCTTTTTTGAGGCTACCACATTGTTCTGAAGAATCAAAAGAAATGTCCAGCTGTTATGGTGCTCTAAAAAAAAATATACAATAATCACCAACTGAAAGGTTGATGCTTCCCGTATCTGTAGAGAGCCTGAAACAATAGTTCTGAGAGCTGTATACTTCTCCATCCCCATTTTTTTCCCCTGCTGTGTGGGTCTAACTAGAAGGTTAAATATTTTATACCAATATTTAACAGCTTCAAACTAAAAGTAAAACTTACGAGCTTTAGAAATCTAATAGAACCTTCAAGAAATAACAGGCTGCTTAAGAGATACAGACCTAACTTTAGCTAAACCAACAGAATTTCATAGCTGCAGAAGTTACTAAATCATAAGAAAAAACCCTACTGAAACAAAGAAGAAAATGAAGAATTTTAGAAATATGTTATTACAAAAAAACCCCCAAAAAACAAAAACCCCACAGCTGTTAAAAGGAGCAAGAATTTCATGAAAAACAGTATGGTGCCAAACTCTGAGAGGGGTGTTACCATATATTCCAAAAACAACTATCCATCTTAGGGGAAAGACTGCAGAAAGTATAACAGAATTATTATAAGAATTATAACAGTATAACTGCAATTATTTTGCAAGTTTTCACAGAAATGGATATGATATAAGTGTATTTAATGACTCCAGAGTCTGAGGAGAAGTTATAGAAGTCCTAAAGTAAGGGACATTCTCAAAAAGGAAAAATCAAATGTGCAGTTACAAAATGGTGACTAACTGGTTAGGTGGTAGTACTGCTGAAAAGGATCTGAGGGTTATAATGGCTCACAAATTGAATATGCATCCACATTGTGATGCAATTCATAGAATATCAGGGCTGGAAGGAACCTCAGGAGGTCATCTAGTCCAACCCCCTGCTCAAAGCAGGACCAATCCCCAGACAGACTTTTGCCCCAGATGGGCCAGATCCCTAAGTGGCCCCCTCAAGGACTGAATTTACAATCCTGGATTTAGCAGGCCAATGTTCAAACCACTGAGCTATCCCTCCCCCAAGAAAAGCTAATATTCTGGGGTGTAATAACAGGAGTGTTATTTGCAAGTTGCAAGGTAATTGCAGGGGCGCTGGAACAATTTGTATAGCAGGGTTGCTGAAAGCCATTGAACCAAACTGTAAACCCTGGATATGATGGAAACCACTTCAAGTGAGGGGGTATGGCAGCAGCCCCAGCAGCTATGGGTATTTGTTCTACTCTACTTGGTATGGGTGAGGCCTACCTGGAGTACTGTATCCAATTCAGGGCACCATACTTTAAGAAAGATGTGGCCAAATTGGAGAGAGTCCAGAGGAAAGCAACAAAAATAATAAAAGATTTAGAAAACCTGACCTATGAGGAAAGGTTAAAAAAACTGGGCCTGGTTAGTCTTCAGAAAAAAAGACTGAATGGGGACCTGATAAGCTTTCAAATACATTCAGGGCCATGATAAAGAGGACAGTGATCAATTGTTCTTCATGTCCACTGAAGGTAGGACAAGATGTAATGGGCTTAATCTGCAGCAAGGGAGATTTAGGTTAGATATTGGGTAAAATTTCTAACTAATTAGGATATTAAGTGTTGGAATAAGCTTCCAAAGGAGGCTGTGGAATCTCCAACACTGGAGGTTTTTAAGAACAGGTCAGACAAACACCTGTCATAGATGGACTAGGTTTATTTGGTCCTGCCTCAGTGCAGAGGATTGGACTTGATGACCTCTTGAGGTCCCTTCTACATCTACATTTCTATGATTCATTCACACTGAATAGTATAATGGTCTTAATGATGTCAATGGGACTGCTTGTGGACTGAGGTGGTATTAACTGGAGAAAGAGTATAAGAAACTGTTCCTAATAATTTATTCAAAGTGTCCTATCTCTACACTAAACAATATAAGAGAAGAAAGTAACTTTGGTACTGAATGGTGTACAGGTAACAGATATGGCTGATACAGGAGCATAGGCCAGTGCATTAGCTAAATCAGGATCTGCATGAAACCCTACTTCAGTGCGTTTAATTCACATGGCCTTCCAGCAATAATACCTCCAGAATAAATGTAAAAAATACAGTCTAGTCCCTGCTGATTGGAGGGACAAGTGTGAGAGATAAATATATCCTCATGGGTACATGTTGTAAGCTTATCGGTCAGTATAGCAAAATAGAGAGGGTATAGTAGAAAACTAGAAATAAAAACAAAATTGGCAACATATAGTGAAAACATATGATCGGTAACTGGACCATGGAATACAGGTCTGAAAACACTCTAATTGATTTTGGGCCAGATCATGGCCCATTCTGCTTACTGGCACAAGTGAGTAAAAAGGGGCCTAAGGCAGCCCCTTAATCTCTGGTCCTACCACTGCTTCCTACGCACAGGAGGAAGCAGGCTTCACGAAGCCACTATGTACCTCCCTCTTACAGGATGAGCAGGAAGGGGTGGGAAATGGGTGGAGCCTTGACTCTGCCTCCCCAGTAAGCCTGCTGCTGCAGTTACCTAGGCACATGGAGCAGCATACACGACCAGGGCCGGCTCCAGCTTTTTTGCCGCCCCAAGCGGCAAAGGAAAAAAAAAAGAAAAACCCGATTGAGCTGCCACCGAAGTGCCGCCGAAGAGGAAGAGAGGGAGTGAAGACCTGGACGTGCCGCCCCAATAATGAACAGAGTGCCGCCTCTTTCTATTGGCCACCCCAGGCACCTGCTTCCTTCGCTGGTGCCTGGTGCCGGCCCTGTACACGGCTCATGGCACAGTTTATTCCCTCCCTAGAGCATCAGAGAAACCAGAAGGGACTCACTATCTCTGTACCTCCTGGCATGCTACAGGGACACTGAAATAATGTGCTTCCCCTTACTAAGGGCTGGATCACACACTGATGATCAGCCCTTAGTGATTTCTGGACAGCTGGGCATAGCAAGCAATTTATCCAACAAATTTAGTCCTTTTTTCTTTTCGTGAATTATCTGCAAACACAATGATCTGTAAAAATATCTGAATTATTAAACAAATGTTTGACGAATATTTTAGGCACATCTGGACAGCTACTACTTCTCTCCAAGAGAACTGACGTGCAGAAGCCCAAAAGGACTGAGCCTAGCCGACCTCCATCTAGCCCCTACATCAGCCACTAGAGGAGACCAGGTGATGCTATAGGCTCAAGAGCCATCACTGTGAACTAGATGTTTGTTCCCTGTTGGCACCAGAGCACCATGTGCCCTAGTTATCTGAAGGAAAAAGGTATAAGAATGAAAAACAGCTGGATGAAACTTCAGTAAGATTGAAATGAATGGGACCTAAATTCTATGATAATGTGTTCTCTACTCTAGAAACATGGAGTCAATGTGTAAACTGGTTTGAAAATGAGTGGTGGGGAGTCTCAGAGAAAATGTTGACATTTAGTTGAACAAAACTGAAAATGTATGGTTCTTATTTTTTAGACAAAAAAGTCACACTTTTCTACGTTTTACAAAAAAACTTTCACTTCAGTGTAAGCCAATTTTTTCTATCCAGCCCTAGAAACAAAACCATATCAATTTTGACATTGATGAAAACACAGACATAAGAGAGTAAAATAAGTTTCTTGTAAATATAAACAATAGAAGCGTCATAAACAAAATTTAATCAATAAATATCATATATCAATTTCACAAGAAAATTCTAAACCAGTCCCTGGATTAGATAAGGGTTAAAAACCACATAAACTAAATCTTTTAATATTAAAAATAAAACTAATCATACCTTTCTATTATCACTTTAAATCCTAAGAATCATCTTTTAATCCAGATAGCATTTCAGACAAAGGATCTTGTGTGATTGTTTTTTCCCCCTCCTCTAAAACCTTTCAAGTTGAAATGGATCTAAAAAACAAAAAGCCCTTGCTGTCATACTTAAGCTGACAGAAGCAAGGATAAAAATTTTTAGCTCTTCACAGAGCCACTTGTCTGGAATTTTTGATAGAAATCTCCTTCTTCAATTTGCAGGTGCTTGAGTAGCATTTGGAAATATTAACACCTTGTGCTCTCAAAATAAATCTTCATTTTTGTCATCTCTCAATTCTTAAGATTTGTTCTTATTCTGACAACTAAAATTGTTACAATAAAAGCATTTAAAAATAATTTAAGCTTGGTTAGCAACTGCAGTTTACCCTGAACAAACATCCCAAGAAGATCACGTTGAAGACCTGAAACATCTGTGGGATGATGGGATAAAGAAAGCTGTGTAGGCAGAATGGGAGTTTGCAATGAATTAAGAAATGGCTGGTGCTTTCTGACAGTGGGCTTAAAATACATCAACGGGTAAAACTCTTACCATTGAACTCTAGCAAAATAGTAGGGAAATTAACAAATTTCAATTTGGCATATTTATATTTTCTAACAGCTTCAAAATATCCCTAAATAAAGATTATAGGTGAGATTCTGGTTCCACTGAAGTCAATGGGTGTTTTGCCGTTGACTTCAGTGAAGCTTGGATTTCAACCGCTGGGCCAAATCCTGAAATACCTATGCTATATGGTGCCTCTAAGGCACCACTTGTTGGAAGGTTGGGGAGAGACTCCAGAACATGCCAGAAGGATCATCGGGATGCATTGTGGCTTAGGTAGGCACTGTGGTTCTCAGAATAAGTCAGTTGTACAGTAGGAAGAATAATTTGCTTCACTGTTTAAGGGGTGCAGCATCTTTCTCCACGTGTAATCAGCCAGTTGTGGTCACTGCCAGTGGGGAGGGAGGAAAGGACCAAGCATTGACATGTCCATTATTTGGAGGCTTGTTCTCAGGAGGATCAATTCAGTAGAAGCCAGGAGGCACCCCAAGCACAGGGATTGCTATCTAGGTTCCCTTATTTGGGCTGTGCAGAAGTGGAGTGAGATTTCTTATTCCCTCCCTACTCATACACTGTGTGATTGGGTTTAATTGGCCAATGGTGTTGCCCTAAGTTTCTTGACTTCAGTGAGGGTTTTGAATAAATGAACACTTAGAATCTATAGGGCTGTACTCAAAATGAAGTCATTTGGGGTCAGATTGTAACTGGTCTTTGTGTGGGGTCTCTGGGAGTGAAAGAAGCCTTCCCCACCTTGCACACTTTGCACAAGGATCAGTCACAATCACAGCCTCTGCACTAGGGGATGCACAGACTACTCCCTCCGTGTGTCCCCAGGGTCTGACATTACACTGAAAAATATAGGTCAAAAGCTGGGTCATCACTACACTGCATCTGCACCTGCTGCACTGTCCTAAAGGCTAGTTGATCATCCCTTCTGTGCACCTGAGAGATCAGGGAGTGATTAGTTCTTCCTGGGGCAGTGTGGCTCTTCCACTGCTCCTTACTCAGTGCTGTACCTGCCTGGAGGTTGGAGTGCATTCCTGGTCCTGAACAGTGACTTCAGGGTTGGACCATCTAAGATTGTAAAAAAAGTTATTCTAGTAAACGTCACATTCTCTCCCTCCCTGCCCCCACTGTTACCAGATTTGCCCGTTACTTTGGGGTATGCACATTTATTAGGGTTACTCTTCTGGGAGAGGGAGGGATTCTGTAATTCTATCAATGTACTGCTTGTGTCATGAGTGTTTTCATAGGGAGCTCTACTTCTCCCTTCTGCAAGTCCCTTCCAATGGAGCTATCCTACAGGACCTAGGTTCCCTAGGGCTGGGTTCCTCCAGCCACAGAACCGGATGAACACACATACATTAGCAGAGCAAGTCTGAGCAGACCAGGTCAATCAGCAAGTTCAAGCTGACGCCTTATATGTCCCTGGCTCATAGGCTGGGCCAAGCAGCACTTTCAAGCTGCCACCCTTATGTGCCCCTAGACTCAGTAGTCTGGGTTGAGCAGCACTTCCAAGTTGCCACCCTCGTATGTAATAGGTTCAGCACATCCCTATCCCCACTTTCACATCACAATTGTCCTGGTAGTAACCCACTTGATGAGCAAACCAACAGTATTTTTGGGAGCTACAGGGATCTTTAGCTTAGGTAAAAGAAGCGTTGTTGCAGAGTAAATGGGAAGCTAAAAACACGAGAGAGAGAGAGACAGAGAAGCAACCAGCTTAACCATAAAAGTTATTTATTGAATAATAGTGATAACCACACAAGGAGAGCCTAAACAACCATAACAGTTATGTTATTAAAGGTTAATACCTGAGGTAGAAAAGAAAACAGAGAGAGAGAAAGAAGGATCTCACTGCTCCCTGAAGCTTGAACTGGTCGGGGTTCCCAGGTGATGGTGGTAGATCAGGGTTCTGAGTGCTGGAGACTGGCAGAGCCCCCAGCATGATCAGTCTGGAGAAGATGAAATCCCAGTGGAACTGATGCAGAGTTTGGGAACATAGGTAGGGGGTTTTTTTTGTAGAGAAACAACAGTGGTTCAAGGGAGAACACTAGATTTCTTTTTATGGGTAAACTGATAACTCAAGTGGTTTTTTTAGGCTAAACAATAAGAGCTGATCACGCTTGGCTATGGGTGTGTTTGCTTCCAGGGAGCTTCAGTATTTTGGATATCAATTAAGGATTCATTACTAGAATTAGTCTGATAATTGCTGAGCTGGGTGTGTGCAGGTGTAGGTTCATTAACATCTAGAGCAGAGATTCCCCCATCATGCAGTGTTTTCCTGCTTTTCTGGTCCCAGAGTTCAGTGCGGTTCTCTATTCTCCATTCTGTATGCTAATGCTCCCTGTCCCATCTTTCATGCAGATCAGGCTAGGGAGTTGCCTCTGTTCTCCATTCTGTATGCTAATGGAGATGCCTTAATCTTGTCACCCTTGTCTAGGTGTGTATCCCAACGCCATTCACTGCTCTCTGCAAGTCTTTTCTCTGATTGGTTTTGGTTCAAGCAGAGACGGGGGCGGAGGGGTGTCTTTCATGAGTCAGACAGGCTAGAGACTGCAACCTGGTTCCCCAAGAACACAGAGCTGTCTGGTATCACCCTCCCCCCCACCCCGAAAAAAGTTATTTTTTCCCCAATTCTTTATTTTTTTTTCCTCTGCCACCAAAGCAGTAATACCAAAATGTCATTTGAGTCATCAGTGCTGACTGATGGCATTATGTAGCTTTGGTAAATCTACAATAATGTATTGGGAAGAACATAAATTGGATGATGTGAGCCCAGGGCTTGAAGTGCAAAGATAGGCTGATTTCTCCATCCCCCTACTTCTCACTGCTACTTACTGAAAATGTGGAGAAAAAGATAAGGGGGGGAAGAAAGAAAGTATATCCTTATTTTCGCCTTTGGCCTAGCTAAAGTCATAAGAACATAAGAACATAAGAACGGCTGTACCGGGTCAGACCAAAGGTCCATCTAGCCCAATATCTGTCTACCAACAGTGGCCAATGCCAGGTGCCCCAGAGGGAGTGAACCTAACAGGCAATGATCAAGTGATCTCTCTCCTGCCATCCATCTCCTTCCTCTGATGAACAGAGGCTAGGGACACCATTCTTACGCATCCTAGCTAATAGCCATTTATGAACTTAGCCACCATGAATTTATCCAGTCCCCTTTTAAACATTGTTATAGTCCTAGCCTTCACAACCTCCTCAGGTAAGGAGTTCCACAAGTTGACTTTGCGCTGCGTGAAGAAGAACTTCCTTTTATTTGTTTTAAACCTGCTGCCTATTAATTTCATTTGGTGACCTCTAGTTCTTGTTATGGGAATAAGTAAATAACTTTTCCTTATCCACTTTCTCAACATCACTCATGATTTTATATACCTCTATCATATCCCCCCTTAGTCTTCTCTTTTCTAAGCTGAAGAGTCCTAGCCTCTTTAATCTTTCCTTGTATGGGACCCTCTCTAACCCCCTAATCATTTTAGTTGCCCTTTTCTGAACCTTTTCTAGTGCTAGAGTATCTTTTTTGAGGTGAGGAGACCACATCTGTACACAGTATTCGAGATGTGGGCATACCATGGATTTATATAAGGGCAATAATATATTCTCAGTCTTATTCTCTATCCCCTTTTTAATGATTCCTAACATCCTGTTTGCTTTTTTGACCGCCTCTGCACACTGTGTGGACATCTTCAGAGAACTATCCACGATGACTCCAAGATCTTTTTCCTGACTCGTTGTAGCTAAATTAGCCCCCATCATGTTGTATGTACAGTTGGGGTTATTTTTTCCAATGTGCATTACTTTACATTTATCCACATTAAATTTCATTTGCCATTTTGTTGCCCAATCACTTAGTCATCTGCATCACCACAGCAGTACAAAGTGAATTTAAAACTGCCCAAGAGGGATAGCTGAGGATTCCCCTGCACGGCCCAACAACAATGGCTTTATGCCAAACCCTCTGGGAAACCCATGCAAAGGGCGTAGGGTTACCAATTTTGGTTGGCCGTATTCCCAAAGGTTTCATCCCACGACATAAATCTTTAATTAAAGATTAATCTTTAATTGCTGGAGACATCCTGGAGGGCTGGCAACCCTAAAGGGGTGTGAATATGATAGCTGGATGCAGGAAGAATGTACTTCAGGGAAACATGGGCAGTCCCTAAAGGACTGTTGTCGTTTGTATAAACTAGGTACCCCAGTGGCTTCTGTAACTTGCTCCAGGTGCCACTTTGGCCACCAGCTGGCCCCAGAATAAGGAGAGGTAGAAAAAAGAAAAGATTGCTTACAGCAAATGGTTTATACATAAATACTGTGACTGAGATATTGGGCAACTTTGTGTCACACCACCAGCACAAAGCATCCATAAAGCTGGTGGAGCTGGTCATGGAACACAGATCCTCCAGCACAGTCACCTCAACAGTGCCTACCCCCTCTTCCTGCAGCCTGCAGAGGGGTCCTGGCCAAGAAAAGGGGGACTTGCCAGGCCTTCCCTATGCCCCAGAAATTCCTTGTTCATAACATTCATTATTGAAAAAAGACCTATTTTTCATAGTCAATTCCCAAGCTGGAAAAAAGTTACAGGTTATTGTGACATGTTATGAACTTTCTCATACATTTTACAGGTGAATTTACAATTAAGGTACATTTTTAGGCCCTATAATCACAACATAATCCAAAATCATGCTTCATAGAAATAAAAAATGTAAAACCAAAAAAAATTATAAACCAAAATTAGCGTATCAAATACTAACCAAACAAAGTAATAAAAATTGGGCTATTACACCCATCGCTCCCTTTTTAAGTCTTTAAAATAAAAATCTTTTAAAAAATAAATAAATAAACAAACAAAAGCTACTAAAGCAAGCTTCTCCATTATGGCTGCCACTTCCCCCGTCCCTTTCCTAAAACCCTGGGCCTTCATCATTCTAATTCTAAAAAATGTCCTGCTTTGCCAAAAACAAAGGATCCAGATACCATCTCCACCTCTACTAGCTCCAGCTAAATCCCAAGCACCACCTACATTAAAATAAAATCAAACTTGAACAGCAACAACAATAGCTCCAGCCATCTCAATTAATTTATTTACACATTCCCCCCAAAACCATCTTTAATACCATCTGAAAAAACTGTCAAACAAGAGTTTTCCTTCTCAAAAATATCTCCAGCTTAAAAAAAGGTTAAAATAAAAGCCTTACTACTTTACATTTCAAACTGCTTTAATTGTTCTCCTTTCTTTATCTTTAATAAAAAGTAAAAAAAATAAATGTTTAATAATGCATTTGCCATAATACTAAGCAAACTAATGTCTGTGCATACCAAAGTCCAAACCTTGTTTAACACTGTTTAATGGTGAACAGTGACTAGGTTATGTTAACACCTTTAGCCCATATATTTCATCTAAATTAATACAACAGGACTGAATATTGCCGTCACTGACTTTACTCCAATATAAAATAAGGCTCATACCATCCATTTTCTTCTGGTCATCTTTACTGCCTTCTTTTCTTACACTAGATGGCACTACGATGCATATTATTAGCGAGACAAAAACAACTCTTGATACAAAATGAAAAAAAGAAACCCACAGAACTCTGAAGGAAACCTAATCTGACAGTAGCAAAAATGCTTGCAAATGTTCTGCTGTTCTTGGTGATACCTTGTAAAAAGCATGTCTCATTTTCAGTCCATGACTTTTACATCTACTCTATTTCAGTGTAATTTTAAGAAGACTGATTTATTTTTTTAAAAGGGCTGCAAATTCTATTTACATACCTGCCAGAATACCCACAAATAGAGAATTTCAAGATACCTTCAAATAATCGACAGACATAATTTAATTACACTGTGTGAATTTTGATAATTTATTTGCGAGCTCTCTTTGAAAGTAATGATGTTTTTTTTTAAATGTTTAAATGTTTTTTTTAAATGTTTGTTCTCTTTATAGTCCCTGGCCGACAGCACTTCAATTTCTGGAAGGCAAGTTTTTAAATATACCTCAGTCTATTAAAGATATCGATGAAGTTCAATTTGTTACGGTAATCCCAACTAGTCAAACAATTGAGTAAACTGTCTTGCAAAATGACTAAATGCTCTTCTCAATTCTTGTTTTTCCTCCTAACAACAAAAATGGTGCTCAACTAGCAATGTTACTAGTATATATACAGCTTCTTAAATGCTGTTGCAATGACAGATTTGGTTTGTTTTCCAGCACAGTTCCTTCAAGAGCTAAAACTCTGTCCCCTCCCTTTCTCAAATGCCTGCCCCGGCTCTGCCTCTTCCCCCGGTGCGCCACATTCCCCCTCCTCCCTGCCCTGCCAATCAGCTGTTTCACAGCGCAAGCTCTGGGAGGAAGGGGGGAGAAGCAGGATGTGGCGGCACGCTCACGGAGGAGGCGGAGCAGGAGGTAAGCTGGAGGGGGGGAGGAGCTGCCAGTGGGTGCTGAGCGCCCACCAATTTTTTTCCGTGGCTGCTCCAGCCTCACAGCGTCAGCGCCTATGCCTCTATGCATCAGTCTCTAGTAATTTTCAGCTCTCTGCAGGCAGGGCAGAAACACTATCCCATCTCAAGTGATTTCAGCTCTGATTGCACATTTAAAATTACAAAGAGGCTCCTAATGAAACCTATTTAGCTTTTTCTTTGAACCAGGTGGTGTGAGTGTGTGGAGAGAGGGAACAGGTTAAACCATCTGGGGAAAGACCACACTTCCTGACTGGGATATTTATCTCCACCCCTCTTGTTTTCACAGGGCTCTAGCATTTGAGCCCCTGGCTTAACGAGGTCCTTTCAGCTGAGGGTGACCCCCTAATTTGGGACAGGTTAAGCACAGTTCCGCTCCCCTTTATTCAGACAATAATGACAACATTGGTAAAAGCATTTCACTACCCCTGCATTCAGCACTAAAGTGATTTGTAACCCAACACCTGCCTAAGATGATCGCTTTGAGCAACACAGCGCTCTATCTGCTGGATACCTAAGCAGAGCAGGAGCAAACTGTATTTATATGAACACACCTAAAGTCTCTCTCCCTCCCAGCTAGCTGTCAGGGAAGAATTCATTCAGATCCTGCTTACATGTGTAATTGCATAATCTTTTGAGATATCCTGTGAAATATGTAGTATTTCGTGACAGATACAAGCTGTAAGTCATTAACCTTTTTGTATTTTTGTTCTTTGTGAAAAATAATTTTAAGAAACTAACCAGGGATGTTCACAAGAGAAACCATTCTTTTAATATTTACCCTGTTAAACATTTTCCAAAATTTGGGGGTTTTTTTCCCCTACCACTTTCAAGATCAATCATTCTGGTTGAGTCCCACTATGATATTGATGCCCAAGCTTCTTAACTGATATTAGTAATATAAAGGGCTTTCTAATGACCCCATCACAGGTGCAGAACTTCGTGATTACACCTATAGAGAGGTTTAAAATTAAGTGGCCCTGGAGGCTTAGCTTCTCTCTCACCCCTAGATTTGTTCCCCTCCTGTAAAAGTGTTTAGTCCCCAGCACAATAGAGTGAAAGAAGTTACAGGTTTATTTATTTAAAAAAAAATCAAATCTTCCAAAACATCACACTCCACTGCATGCGCTTCTCCCCCTGAGGGGAGGATGAGAGAACAAACCTGTCATATGTGTAGTAATGTTGCTTAATGCACTACTGAAAAAATTCAGATACTACAGTGATGAGCGCAGTAAAAGAACCTATATAGGATAGACTTATTTCAGAAATTTTCTTATGTCTTCCTAACTGGTGTTAAAACATTAATACTCTCCTTTCGACAATCTTCAATGGATGAAAAAGTTAATTGGGGTGGCACCAGCTCCAGTCCTTAGAGTTAAATTTGCATTGCATTATCACCAAAACCAAGTGTATAATACAAATGCTCACTGCCATAAGCCAGTCTTGTTTATGGGAAGGCACAGAATTTGATGAGGAGTGAGTGAGTTGGGAGGTGTAATAAAATCTAAGGTTTAGGGCAGAGTTTCCGACATTTTCTCCATGGCAATCTTAATTGGGCCAGCATAACACTTGAGATCTACCATGCAGCATTAATGAGCTGAGACAGTGTAATCAATTATGCATGTTATTGGCTACTTACCAAATATTAATGTTTGTTAGAACACTGCATATTGTCTGTTTTTCCCCTCACTATTTGTGTGCAGTTAGAAGCAACCAGCCTGATGCACTCAGCCAGGTGTATATTGGTCAGAGAAGTGCATGGTACTTTGATGGACTGATTTGTTTCATAGTCACAAAGTTTAAGGCCAGATGACCACCACATCATCTAGTCTGACCTCCTGTATATCATAGGCCAACACACTACACCCACCTGCACACTAAACCCAACAACCAAAATTAGACCAAAGTACTACCATATTTTTGTTTAAGATGGTGCTGATTAACAAAATTATAAAAGCAGAATAATTATTTTTCTATTTTTTTTTATTTAAAACATGGCATAGATTGTTTCTGTGGCTGGGTGGAGCTTGAGTGCTTTTATCATTTGACGCTTGCATCCGACGAAGTGGGCATTCACCCACGAAAGCTCATGCTGCAAAACGTCTGTTAGTCTATAAGGTGCCACAGGATTCTTTGCTGCTTTTACAGAACCAGACTAACACGGCTACCTCTCTGATACTTAATCATTTGAGTGATTGGCTGTGTGATTTCATTGCTGGTGTCACATGTGAGGCACGCATGTGCTTGTCTGTAACCACTTCAACCCTCAGGTTCCCATTCTTGAAGACAATGGTTTATTTTCTGTTTCTTTTTAAATATCCTGTTCGGTCTCCTGTGATTGGTTTTGCTTTGTCTAAACAACAAGTGAGGGAGTACTATGTTTTTACTGAAATTGATAGTTACAGGTAGGATTAGCCAGATCAGTAGCTGGCAAACTAGTTCGGAACAATTCAGTCTCATTGGCAAGGGGAGGAAGGCTTTCTATTCTAATATTATGTTTATTACAGTAGTGCCTGCAGACCAACCAAGAGCAGGGCCCTATTGCGGTAGGCACTGTATAAACACAGAGTGATAGATTGTCCCAACCAGAACAATTTACATTCTAAATAGACCTGAAAGGCAAAGAGTAGAGCTGAGGGATACAACATAAAAGCAGAGGAAACATTATGATGGCAGCAGACATCATTTTAGTTCCACAACTGGGGATGGGGTTAACTAAATAGGAAGACAAGGGAAGGGAGGGGGAAGAGGGACAGAACAGGTCACAGGAGGTGGGAGGGAGCAAAGGATGAGGGGCAGGTGTGGAGTGAGACTGAGCAGAAGAGAAAAGGGGAAAGGAGGTGGTTTGAGCAAACAGTCAATCAGCACAAGGCAGAGAAATCCAGTCAAAACTACAGTAAATATTATTGATGTTCATTGGTCCCTTCTTAAGTTGCTTCTGCAACAGATATGCTAACTTCAGTCTCTGGCTGGCTCTTTCCTGCAGGTTCTTGACCAAAGGCTATCTGGTGGGGGTACAGAGAACACCATGTGGGTCCTAGTCTCCATCTGGGTCTGTGTGGTTGTGGGGGTGGGAAGGGTGGCCCTAGTTGGTCCCTCTTTATTCCCATCCCAGTGAAACAGTAGCTGCTTAAGTAGCACCCACAGCTGCTGTGCCAACTTCAATCTTTTTGTTATCTGCTTCAATCACTTCTTCAAATCTCCATTTCAAAGATTCATCCAGTTTAGTGCTAATACATCTTGGAACCCAGATTTATTCCCAGACCTGACAAAGTTCATTGGTTTACTCCAGGAGTGGAAGATCTGCATAGAAATAAATAATTTCAGCTGGAGAAGAACATACTTGTCAGTTTTTCCTACACAGTATATCTTATTCTTCTGGACAGGATCCATACTCTGAATGCTAATATCTGAACACAGCCCAGGTGTAGAAATGCTTCCAGTTCCTAAGCTCACGTGACGGACATTGAAATTCATACTGTTGTTCACTTTATGTCCCATCCTTCTCAGGGCATTTAACTCTCTCAGACCATCAGTGCTCTCCCCCAGCACAGGCTCCCTGAAAACACAGAGCAATACAACCTTTGGATTCAAGCCTACTCCATATCCTTAAGACAGTATCATAGAGAGTAGTGCACTATACAGCACCTAATAGCAGGTGGGGGAAGCATTTCACAAGTTCTCGCATAAGACTGAGGCTCTGGAAAAGAAGAGAGCACAGGTCTGAGAATCCGGTGCCTGATCCGATCCTCAGAAAGCTTTTATTGATGAAATATGAAATATAAATATTGTAGAAATTGACTTTCCTGTGGGAACATTCCTTGACTTGCTGAAGTATCACACTGCCTTTCTTTACTTCCCAGGCCAGATAATTGAATTAAATACCCATAACTGACACCATTTCTACAGGTTCTTTGTGATATCTTTTCTTGCAACTCTCAAAGGGATACATTTTCCAATATCCATATGCAAAGTATGCTTAGATCCACTGTACACTGTAGCAAAGATGGAAAAACACAAGAGCTATCTACTTCACAATAATCAAAATATATCATTACCCTATCAGAGCTTAGAACATAGGTGCATACATGGAACTGGGTACATGGCTCGAAGGTTCTCACCGTATGCACAACATGCTTCACAGCCATGGAGTGTCTACTAGCAAATTCAAGACTTGAAGGAAATGTTTGATAGTGAAAAGACAAAATCTTACATAACAGATTGGCAGCTGCTATGATTTTAACAGTGGACATTGCACATCCAACCCCTCCCCCTATATGAATATGGCAATCTGCAGGACATACTTGAAAACAAAAATGGCACAAGTTCTCACTAGTTTGATCCATAGGTATTATATCTACTAGAATAAATGCTGCACTAGCTTCTGTAATGGGCTTCTATTTTCATCTTGTCTTTCAAGTGAAGGTGCAGCTGAGCATTTTAAAATCAGTAGAGCTGGTCAGGGGAAAAGGAAATGTTAAAAAGTGAAGACACAATATCTGTTCATATATGTAAGGTACAAATAACAAGGGTGAGCTACAAAATAGTTAGAAAGTAGTAAGTTACCTATAACTATGTACAGATTTCTTCATGACTCTAAAAGCAAGAACCATGGTTATTCAGGAACATAAGGTTTGTTATGATGGATCAGCCCATCACGTTTGGCATACTAACCAGTTCCTTTTTACACCAGAGGCAGTCATTCTTCACCCCTGTTTAGTTATTTATTTCAGCTGGTAACAAAAGCTTGACTTCAGTATCTAGCTCTTTGTGTAATGCTGTATTTAGAAGTGGCACTTCTTCGTGATCTCTGCAATAAGCAGGCAATGACTTGAAGATGTGACTAAGATTGATTGTGAGTACATATATTACAGTGCTCCGATGGTACTTTCTACCAGTTATGCCCATCTCCCCTGCAATATCCTCAAGTTTTCCAGCATCACCACTTCGAAACAGTCTCCCTCTTACTGATAACCAGTTACCAAGAGGTCACTCTATCCTTTTTCACCGCCTCTCATCAGAAAACAGGTTTCCATCTTTTCAAAGTTGTCAGAGAATTCCATATAATACATTTATTGCAGTAGTTACTTAGGGTTATCTATGCTAAACAGAGTGAGAGAAGAAGGATGAAAGTTCAGCTTAAGCACATGTCTGGGACTCTAGAGACCTGGTTTCAATTCCCTGCTCTGATACAGTTAGGTTGGCCTCATCAACTTGTAATAGAATTATTTTTTATTTTGTTCCTTTTTCTTTTGCAGCTCTTTTTTCCTGCTCAGGTTTGCTTCTTTTTCTGTATCTTTTTTGTTTCCTTTTTTTACCCTTCTTGCTCTCTTTCTTGGTTCTTCTCCTCTGGTAGCTCTTCCTCCACATTCTGCTACTGAAAAGAACGTGGGGTGAAATCCTCACTCCACTGAAGTCAGTGGTAAAACTCTCACTGACTTCACTGGTGTCAGGATTTCATACTCTGTGCTTTGGTGAGCAAAAGGCATCTGTTTATTCCTCTGCAGATCTGAGTCTCTTGCTCTCCCTAGCATCAGAAGAGGATATCAATAATAAAATAGCTTTTTCTAATACAGCCTATTACCAAATAGTTAATAGCTGATCCAGATCAAGGTGGTTAGTGTTTGAGGACTACGGCTCAGTGCCTCTCTTACATCTGGATGTTGCCTGCACTAATATTTTCTGTCCTCTGCTATAGGATAAGGCATATTAACAAGTTGAACCACCTAAATAAAATTATAAGCTCCAAATTAGAATTCATAAATTCAGGTAACAAAATGTTAATAAAAAGCTGTAAAATTGATCCTGAAGATTCCATATAGGTGTAAGTTATAGCTCTATTAAGACCATGGGGCAAATTTGGTGTTACATGGCTGCAAATCAATGCAGAATGAATTTAGCCCCAAGTCTTAAGATTTTGTATTAGTTGGCTTCAGAACTTTGTCTAAATAATAATGATGCTCTGCTGAACTAACTATGCCTCTTGCTGAACCAGCCAGCCATTGCCTAGTTCTGAATGTGATCTGGGTTCTGAAAAATTCATGTAAAACATCTGTGCATTTCCTGAATCTCTTTGGAGTAATTGAATCCAACAGGGCTAGTTCTGCAGCTTAAAATGGTGAATTCCACAGGGAATAAGAAGCAGGTGTCAGATCCATGTCTCCCTCCAGAGTCATGAAAAGGAATCTGTCCATGGAAATAAGATAATTTCTTAACAATGTCACTCATTCATTTTCCTCCATATAATAAGAAATGTTATTTGTCAAGCCCTGAAAGCTGAAAACCTGACACAGCTTTGACACTCCTTTTGGTTTTGCTGACTTGCTGTTATTATCTTCCAAATCCATATAAATTACTCACATACAGAAGTGTCAGTGTTCAAGATGTTCTTGACTTCTTAATAAAGGGCTTCTGTGGAAATTGTGAGTATTTGACAAACAAATCTCCAAAAAATGTTCTATTTTTTTGTTATTTTTTTATCATTTTTCTTTGGACCTGTAGTGATGCTCACGCTCACCACATTACTGTTAATTTGTCTGAGGGGAAACTGTATTTCACAAGGCTACTCTATTATAATGCCCCAGAAAAAAGTCCAGATTATAAGGTGGGACAGACTCTCAGCTGATGTAAAGTGGCCTGTCTCCATGGCAGTTAATGCAGCTTTATCAATTTACATCAGCTGAGGATCAAGCTTCAAGATAATTTAAGCTAAGAGAAAACTGAATAAAATAAAATTGGGTGTTTCCTTTCTAGAGATGAGGCCAAACTAAAACTTGGCTTTGAACAGCCTTAAACTTGGGGAGAATTTCGATTTAGATCAGAACTCTGTGGCTCATCTAAGACTTAAGCCTATGTCCTTACAAACATCTTAAGTGCTAACGTTTTTCATCAATATTTAGTTAAAAACTAATAGCTTAACTTTCAAGGCAACTGCAGCTTCTGTGTCTCTGATAGGAATTGTGGATCCACAACAGCTATGCAAATTAGGCCAAGATGACGTTGTCACATTTAGTCACTTTGGCTAGCTAACATTTGTAGTCATCTCCTCTAATATTGTTCAAGATGCTTCAGCTTCTTAGTGTGCAGTTGTCCAGACCTTACTTCCACTGAATCTAAATTATGCCTACAAGTTTTAGAAACTGAGGGGGATTCTCTTTCTGTGTCCATATCAGCTAATAAAATAATATAAATCTAGACCAGGGGTAGGCAACCTATAGCACACATGCCAAAGGAGGCACACAAGCTGATTTTCAGTGGCACTCACAATGCCCAGGTCCTGGCCACCAGTCCAGGGGCTCTGCATTTTAATTTAATTTTAAATGAAGCTTCTTAAACATTTTAAAAACATACATACAATAGTTTAGTTATATATGTCAGACTTAGAAAGAGACCTTCTAAAAACATTCAAATGTATTACTGGCACGCAAAACTTTAAATCAGAGTGAATAAATGAAGACTCGGCACATCACTTCTGAAAGATTGCCGACTCCTGACCTAGACAGTCATCCCAAGACTTAAAGTCTATCCTATAGAGTCTGAAAATAGAAGACTTTGATCCAAGATTTCATCCTTCTCAGGAAATGTCCACAAGAGAGGTCCTGGGAGAGCAGGAAATAAAACTCCAAGAGCCTTTTGCAGAGTTTTCACAGAATCATTTTTCAAGAGGAAAGAAAAAGAATAGATTTCACACACATACACACACACGTTAGTTGCGGTTCGCCATTCCAGGCCAATGGGCGCTGCGGGAAGCAGCGGCCAGCACATCCTTCAGCCCACGCCACTTCCCGCAGCCCCCATTGCCCTGGAATGGTGAACTGCGGCTAGTGAGAGCTGTGATCAGCTGAACCTGTGGACACTGCAGGTAAACAAACCGGCCCGGCCCACCAGTGGATTTCCCTGATGGGCCGCTTGCCAAAGGTTGCCGCTCCCTAGCATAGTGCAAGGTATATCCTGCTCTCTCTGGCTTTCCTGGGTTGTGGGGTGTGGTAAGGACTAGAGGTGGAGTTCACTTATTTTAAGAGAGAGATCAGCACTTTCATCCCCTTGGATCAGGGAATTGGCAACAAAACCTAATGAATCAATAAAAAATACAATGGAATGTTTTGGCAATGTGCTGTTTACTTTACAGTGGCATTTTAATCCTTTGACATGGTAATGTTTCTAATGTTTTGTTGTATTTAGAAGGATTACTCTGATTATATAAACTCCACACCGGTTTATTACCATCTATGCCTTCTAAATATACACCCTCTAAAATTGCTAATTAATGGCAGTTTTAGTAAACATATATAGTCCTTATTTCTGTCCATTTTTTTTAAAAATTAGTTACAGAAATAATTTCCCCTAAATAATTAGCAACCTAATCAGAGATGGTCTGAAATCAAAAGTACCAAACATTGGTGAGATCAGGTCTCAAACGTCAGAGCTGGTATATCTCTCACTAGTGGACCAAACCAAATCTATGGCTCTTCATAGCCCTGAGCTTTGGTCAAATTCTATCTGGATTCAGATCAGAATGTTGTGGCCTATCTCTAATGATCATGCAAACCCTTTCTTAATCGGAAATCTTACCCATTTTGCAAAGCGGAAGCCAAAGGAAAATAACCAAAAGTTTCTTACAAGTTAATGTCTTGGAATATGAAAGGCAAAGATGACACGTAGGAGGCATTTTCAGTGAAGCATCTGTCTGTGTTAAGCACTGGGTATTTCAGTAAGTAAAGCTGGATATATAAGCTGTCTTTCCATGACTGTCCTCCTAGCACTTCTTAAATTTCATCCAGCTGCTAGCTATATTTGTTGCCTTCTCCAGAAGACAATGATTTATTTGTGAAAATCTTATACCCAGAAAGAAAGCCCACAAAAATTCTTCAAGTTGCAGACTGAAGTAAAACGTGTGTTTTAGCTAATGACCATGTAAATCACAGTAAATATGCAGAAAGATGAGAGAAAAACATATTCTCTGTCTGGGAAAATGAACACTTTCAGGCAGGAAACAAGTATGGTAGTAGGGGGGAAGGTACATACTAGCGCTGATGAAGATTAATGGAGTCCAAATGGATTTGCTGAACTTTGTGTAAAATTCTGGGGCATTCAAACGAGGATGGCATTGTGCCCATCTGTGCTTCATATATTTGGCCATTAGGTGTCAGTAGTGTTCTGTATTAAAAACAGCAGGAAGCACATTTATCTGGAAGTAAATAAAGTGACTCAGAGCCAAGCCTGTAAACTTTGCCTCTCAGATTTAAAAATTTAAATTACATTTAAAAATTACAAAATGATAGCATAAATAAATGGACAGACAAGAAAAATGAAAACAGACATAACATTTTCTATGGGTAGGCCTCTTGTGCATCATAAAAATATTTGTGCAAATGTCAACACAGTTACTAGAATTCTCAGTTGACATGAACCTGTATTATGACAAGAGTTACTGGCTATTAGTAGTTCTTCTAATGCCATGGTTCTGGATTCAGTCCACATGTTGGCCAGCTTCTGTCTGCTTAGTACAGGCCTTAGGGTAGGTCTACACTGGGGTGGGGGTGGGGGATGACCTAAGATACACAACTTCAGCTACACAAATAGCGTAGCTGAAGTCGGCATATCTTAGGTCAATGGGGAGATCAGTGGGGATAAAACCAAAGCTATGCATATCTTAGGTCAATTTACCTGGCTGTGAGGACAGTGGCAAGTCGACCACTGCCGCTCCCCCATCAACTCCGCTTCCGCCTCTCGCCGCAGTGGAGTTCCAGAGTCAATAGCAGAGTACTATACACGATAAATCGATCCCCGATAGATCAATCACTACCCGCCGATCCGGTGGGTAGCGTAGACGCACCCTTAGTGTCAAGCTTTGTGACTGTGTGTGAGAGAGGATCTCGGTATGCTATGTTTTTTCAAATGTGGTGACTAAAGCTACTTGAAACTTCAATAATGGAATCCCCAGCCAGGCAAACCCCACATGGTTTATTATTTTTCAAACTTGACTTGGTGATAAATGTCCACTTAAATAGGATCATAGACTCTCAGGGTTGGAAGGGACCTCAGGAGATCATCTAGTCCAATCCCCTGCTCAAAGCAGGACCAATCCCCAGACAGTTTTTTTTTACACCCCAGTTCCCTAAATGGCCCCTCAAGGATTAAACTCACAGCCCTGGGTTTAGCAGGCCAATGCTCAAACTACTGAGCTATCCCTTCCCCAAAATCAAATCACATTTAGATTGCTTCCAGTCCCAAGAGACCAGTCACTTACTCTAGAACAATTGGTACTCTAGATCTTACACCAAAGAACACTGGCAGCCAATTCCAGAGTAAACTAACTAAAGACTTATTAGCTAAGAAAAGGAAACGAGTCATTGAGAGGTTAAAGCAAGTAAAATATATGCACCGGTGAGTTACAGTTTGTAATTCTAAATGGTGGCAGTGGTGTAATAAACTGTCAGTTTCTCAAAAGTCTTTCCAGGGTACCCAGATTGTCTCTGGGGATCTCTGCTTTGCATCTGGTACACTTCCCTGTAAAAGTCCAAACGATCCACTCCATTCTTATAGCTTCTGCTCACAGAAAACAAGCTGACACTGTCATTGCCCACGTGGGCTTTTCCTCTGAGGACAGAGAGTGAGGAATGCACTTGAATCTTAGATCTTCAATCATCACAGACAATGGCCATTGGCACTGAAATTAGCACTTTTCTGTTAAAGTTCTGCATTTGCATTTCACAAGGCTTCATACTTGTCTGATGGCTCATTTGATGGGTTATTTAGTTACAGGGGCATACACAGTGTAAATATTTGCTACTACATTATATTAGTTTTCATGAAGTTTAAATACCAAATACACTCTTATACATTTAACAATTAGTTTGATCTATACTAGTACACAAGTTAATT
Source organism: Mauremys mutica (assembly GCF_020497125.1). NCBI lineage: Eukaryota > Metazoa > Chordata > Testudines > Geoemydidae > Mauremys > Mauremys mutica. The sequence continues at coordinate 233,576,758 of NC_059072.1, read as the reverse complement.
GACTATTTAGTTCTACATTCCCAGAGGACCATTTTAACCTTTCTACAGCACAGATGCTGTACTCTGTGAAGTGTAAGCAGTGTCTAAAAATTAATCACCATTTTTTAAATTTAGATCATATCCCTATAGTTTAGGCATTAATCAGTAGATGTACAAGTAAAAGTAGGCTTAAATGAGGGAGGGGAAACATGTTTTTCTCACCTATCTTCCCTTGCACATCAGCCCATCAGTTTTGTTCCTTTCCTCATCAGAGCTACGCACTGGTGGCATAGGAATACAGAACTGATAACCATGGGAGCACAGATTGAAGGTGTCATATAAAAGTGCCAATATGTTAGGAAACGTCTGCTTTGTGACATCACTTAAGGATGCTGAAAAATGTTAAAAATACCTCCTATTTTATCAGCTGTGCAATGCCAAACCCAGAATCTTGTTGTGACCGTTCACACATTAACAGCCTGATGTTGCAAGATGCAGAAAACCATTGAAGTCTACAGCTTGTCATGTGTGCTCAACTCATTCAAGAATCAGAGTCTAATTTCAGACCTCTCTTTGTGATGTCTGCAACATTTTAATGTACACCTCTACCCCGATATAACACAAATTTGGATATAATGCAGTAAAACAGCGCTCGGGGTTGGGGTGGGGGAGCTGCATGCTCCGGCAGATCAAAGCAAGTTCACTATAACGCGGTTTCACCTGTAACACAGTAAGATTTTTTTACTCCGGAGGACAGCGTTATATTGGGGTAGAGGTGTATAAGCCTATCACTGCATCATGTGTCATTCCATTATCAATGTAATGCATTGAGGAAGTCTCTGAAAGACATGACCAGAAATGCTTATTTGAGACTTTGAAGATCCTAATTGAATGTTCTTTGTCATGACTTCCTTCAATTAAGGACAAAAATAGAGAATACTGCCAGAATATTGATGCACAACTTGAGCGTTGGTGAGAGCTTTTTTGAGTATTAAAGAACAGATCCCCACCAACATGTAAACTAAACTTAATCCAAAAATGGATTCAGCAAACAACAGGTTAGAAACATTAGAAGAAATTATGCTTGTAGTCAGACAGATAGATGATAAAGCACATAGGCTTGACAATATTTTATCAGAATAGCTAAATAGTGGAAGCCTGGAATTAGTTCACTGGCTTCATAGAGTTGTCTTAAAAGTTGAGGAAAGTGGTCACATTCCAGAAGATTGGAAAGGGATGCATCACCCCTTTTTTTTTTCAAAAAGGAAGCAATCAGCTTGTTCAAATTATAGGCGAATAACACTGATGTCAGTCCTAGGGAAGATGTTTATGATAAAACTATGAACCAGCTGAAATACTGTCTCAGCCCAAAAATGAGAGACAACCCATGTGGTTTCCACACAAGTCGATCTACAATCCATGCTATATATGCCTATGAAATCTTATTGAATAAAGACTAGAGCAACAAAATTGTACGGAGTGTAGTTGTAGCCCTGTTGATCGCAGGATATTAAAGAGATGTTATGCTAAACAAACTGTTCCACTTGCATTTAGCTGTGATGTTTGGAGTACCTTTCCCAGACCTGAAGTAGAGCTCAGCCTCTATATAAGTTTGAAAGCTTGCCTGTCTCACCAAGAGAAGTCAGTCCAATAAGAGATTCTTACCCCCCTTATCTCACTACAGCAACAAAAGAAAGTTAATACTGCATTTACAGACTTTGCAACGAGTCCAAAGTGGCTGCAATGATCAACACTGTGGGTAATGCTACACTAGTATGGGGTTCCTGAGGATTTAATGTCCCTAGTGGAGGAACTGTACCTCAATACGTTTAGCTGTGTGGGCTCAACAATTGTATTACAGAGTGGCTTTCAGTAGAATCAGGGGTACACCAGGGATGTGTTCTCTCATCTACGTTATTTAATGTTTGAATAGACTGATGACAAAGCTGATAGAGGCCAAAGCAGGAGGTGTGAAATTTTAAGATTCATCTTTAGAGGATCTCAAGGATCTGCGTTACTCAGACTACTGACAAACTGCAGCAAATGCTGGAAGAGTTGCAAAAAACCCTGCAGAATATATGGGATGTGAGATCAGTGGGGATAAAACCAAAGCTATGCATGCCTCCTATAGCACAGAAACAAATGATCTGCTGATGCAGAATGATGATGGCAATGACATTGAATGTGTGAATAGTTGTATCTAGCTGAGAAGTCAATTGACAGCAGAAAGTTCTATATCCAAAGAAGTTACCTATCAGATAGGTCTTGCATCAATGGCATTCAGTGTCTCCAAAGGCCTGAGTTTGGGCGGTGGGACCTCTGTGTGATAAGTAAGATACAAGAGTCTAGTGTGTTAGTGATGACAACTCTTTTTATATGGAACAGAAACTTGGCCATTAAAAACAGCAGAGGAGAGAAAAATAACAGTATTCAGTGTCAAAAGTTACAGTGTGTTCTTAACCTCCATGAGCTGATTTTGTCACAAATGAGGAGATACTTAGATGACCCTGGCATGTTACAGTTTTGCAGCAGTTGAGAACAAGATGGCTGCAATGGTGGGGTAATGTCCAACATGCAAAAGAAGATACACTATTACAGAAGGTTTAAAGAGCTGAGGTCAAAGGAGGTAGAGCATAAGGTTGACCATGAATAAGGTTGGAAGATGTAATTTTGAGTGATTTAAGAAACCTAAATCCTCCCATACTGACTCTTGCTGAAGAAAGAAGACTTGCTCCAAGCCAATGGGAGCTGCTGGGAGTGGCGCGGGCTGAGGGACTTACTGGCTGCAGCTTCCAGCAGCTCCCATTGACCTGGAGCAGGAAACTGTGGCCAGTGGGAGCCGCGATCAGCCGGACCTGCGGACGGGGCAGGTAAACAAACTGGCCCAGCCCGCAGGGGATTTCCCTACACAAGCAGTGTCCCCAGTTTGAGAAACACTGTGCTAGATTGAAGAGCTCATTATTAAATATTTGTTCCCCATGTAGGAATTTATAGACTGTAATCAAGACATCCCTTAACCTTCTCTTTAAGCTAAATAGATTAAACTTTTTGAGAATTCCACTATAAAGCAGATTTTTAAATCCTTTAATCATTTTTGTGTCTCTTCTCTGAACCTTCTTCTCTTCATCATAGATTATGTTCAGCTGATTATTCATCCCCAAACCTTTTTTCAGAGTCATTTCTTCTTGGGATAGAGTTCACCATCCTTAGGGTGACCATATGTCCCATTTTAGCCAGGACAGTACCCTTTTTAAGCCCTGTCCCAGATGTCCCAACTTTTTTGGCAAAACTGGATGCTTGTCCCATTTGCTCTTGCCAACTGATACTCAGCTGGCAAAACCAAATGCGACAAATGCCCATTTTTGCCAAAAGAACGGGGCATCCCCCCAGCAGTGTGCAGAGGAACGTTTGGAGGGAGCAAGTGGCAACACCAGCCCCATACAGGCCAGCCCAGTGCAGGAGGAGTGTGGGGGGGGGGAGGTGGTGGCTCGACAACACCAAGCAGTGATGACGCCAGCCCCGTGTGAGGGGTGGGACTCAGCTGAGACTCGTATGTGTGTGTGTGTGTATGTGTGTTTGGGGGTGGGGGGACTTAAGCAAGTAGTGACACCAGCCCCACAAGGGAGGCAGGGCTCGGGTGAACTGTACGCAGTCCCCCATTTTCACTTTGAGAAATATGGTCATCCTAATCAGCCTGTAAGTATGGCCTACACTTTTTCTTCCTAGATGTATACAACTATATTTAGCCATATTGAAATGTGTATTGCTTGTTTGCACCCAGTTTATCAAGTGATTCAGATTGCTATGAATCGGAGACGAGGCCTCTTATTTACCACACCCCCAATTTTTCATGTTGTCCACAAACTTTATCACTGATTTTATGTTTTCTTCCAGGTCATTGATAAAAACATTAAACAGCATACTGCCAAAATCTGTTAGATGCCACTGGAAACACACCTGCTCTTTAATTCTCAATTTACAATTACATTTTGAGACCAATCAGTTAGCCAGTTTTTATTTTATTAATGTGTGCCATGTTCATTTTTATATCATTCTAGTTTTTCAATCAAATTGCATGCAATACCAAAACAAATTCCTCCAAGAATTCAGGTGAGGAGCCTGGAATTTCATCAACCAACACTGCTTTTTATCACTTCTGTACCTCTCATTGTAAATAGACCCAATGCAGGACCTACACTTATCACCCCTAAAGGTGACAGCATTATCTCCTGTCATAGTTGCATAATCTCGGAGGAATAAGGGATCTGTTATTTATAGTGTGGAAAATATTTTTCTTTAAGATATGTGAGTGTTGCCGAGAAGAGGAAAGAGGTTATAGTCTTGCCTTCATTATTCTGTTTACTGTTACAAGTTTTTCACGTTTCTCTTTACACTGTCTGCTTACAAGATTTTTTTTTTCAAATCCTGCCTTTCCCTGCAACAATTAATATCAAGTTCTACTTCTATTTAGTGAATAACTGATATTATTTTGTTTGCTGGCAGTTCCAGGAAAAATAAATTGGTTCGACCCAAACCAAAAATGACATGTTTCAGAATGTTTGGCAAATTGAAAACATTGACAAAAATTGTTTCAGATCAAATGAAATATTTAGTTTGACCGAAAATGAAACGTTTAATTTCTGGAAATTTTAACCTTTTTAAAAAATAAAAGCAAAGGAAATGAAGGGTTAGAGTCACAACAGGAGAGGGGGTATTGGTCTCCTTATACCAATAATTCAGCAGTTATTATACTCAATTAAGAGGGAGAAGACGTTTACATCGCACTCCCCATAAGTGCCCAGCCCAGCCAGGGAAGCTAATGATCCAACCAGTGGACCAAATTTGATGATGAATCCTAGTCACATACTGCCGGAGGCACGTTGTGCATATGCTAAGAAAGGGGGAGACCAGGCTTCAAATCCCTGCTCCAGAGAGCAGATTCTGACCTTTAGCTCTCACATCCCAAGTAAGTACTCCAATCACTGATCTGTTGGGTCCTTGATTTTTTGAATGGTGCCTAAATCTCCTAGTCTGAAAAAAAATCCGAAGCTACTCAGATAATTCACAAATTCACAGTTTGTTGATCTGAATCTGCATTTTTTTGGTAAATAAACTGTTTGTCTAAAAATGTTTTGCTGAGCTCTAGTTTTTCCATGTTACACTTTCCACTTGATCTACAATATATTCATTAATCCCCCAGGGGTCTACTGAGCAGCATATGGCTTCCTGATCAGAAGCTTGCTTTAAATGGCATTTCTAATCCTTTGATTACAAAACTTTTTATTCTAAGGATAGTAAATGAAATTGCATAACTCCAGAGTCAAGTTCTTACTCTCTCTGCTGTTCTTTTGGGAGTGCTTTTTGGATGAATATAATGATTGTTGTCAAAATGACATAATAAAAGTGAAAGTACACTGAAGATGCAGAGCACACAGATATGGCATCCAAGGAAGATCTAAGGCTACAACTATTGCCTTAAAACCTCTTAGCAGAATTGATTTTGAGGATTATTTTCTGTTCTTGTTAGTCTTTGTTCTAAGAATTCACAGTAGGAGATACTGACTGCAAAGATAGCATAGTGGAGATGATAATACACAGTGCTGTGAGGCTTAATTCATTAATGTTTATAAAACACTTTCATGTTCTAGGATGGAAGGTGCTGTGGAAATACAAACTATTAATAATTTTTTAATTAGTACCCAGCACTCCAAAGATAAAGATAACACCCTGTCAATCTTGTTTGTTCGTGGAAAAAAGTTAACTATGTAATGAGTCTTGCACCATCCTTCTGAGGACTAAATGCTGGAAGAGAGTGGCTTAACTCTGCCCTGGCCTCTTTCATTACTCCTAAAGGCACTCTGTACCAAAAACTTAAAAATTCTCCACACAATATTTTAAAATTCTGCAAAATTCTGCAAATTTTATTTGTCAATTAAATATGGAGGCTCCAGCAGGGCATTGGGGAGAACAGACCACTGGCTGCACAGAGATGGGAGATCACTGTGCAGCCCCCCCGCTGGACACTGACTCAGCGGTGAGGTTGCACCCAACCCTGACACAGCGCAAGGACCGGGCCTGCCCCAGAAATATCCCAGCCCCTGCCTCTCTATGCCAGTTGCACCAGGTGAGGGCAGGCAGGCTCAGCAAGACAGGATCCAAGTGTGGAGGGGCTTAGTGTGGGGGGATCCAGGTGTGAGTTGAGAGGGTTCTGCAATCTGGGTGCGGACAGCTCAGTAGGGGATCTAGGTGCAGGGGGTATCTGGAGGCACAGGGGCTCGTTGGGGGATTCTGGGTGCAATGATAATGGGACTCGCAGGAGGTCCAGGTGAAGGTAGTTGGGGCTCAGGGGAGTGTGTGTGTGGAAGGGACAGAGCTCAGCAGGAGATCGTGATGTGGGGGATATAGTGGGGGGCTCCAGATGCTGGAGTAGTGGGGCTCAGTGGGATGGGGATCCAGATGCATCTGTTTGGGGCTCAATAGGGTGGGGATCCAGATGCGGGCAGCTCATCGGGGTGGTCCGGGTGCAGGGAGGGTCTGGGTGCAGGGGGGTGAGGTTCTGCAGGAGGGCCTGGGCATTATGGGGTCTGGATGCACTCGGGTTGGGTGGATGGGGGAGTGATCCCTCCCCCTGCAGCTAAGGAAGGATGGGTGCAGGAAGCACAGGTGGGGGTGGGAGGAGTTTGCCGAGCTTCCTACATGTGGGGGAGAAATTTGGGGGTGGGTCTGACATGGCCCCGGATGCCAGGGAAGGGAAGAGGAAGTCCCATCCTCCTCTGCCCAGCTTGGACTAGCAGCTGAGCCCGGCGCAGAGTAGGAGCCACCATCCAGGTCTTCCCCAGTCCTGCCCACCAGCTGGGTCTTCCCCCTTCTTGCCTCCTGCCCCACAGCAATTTACCTCTCTGTCAGCTGCCCTGTGCACCCAAAACATACTGCTGGAGAGGGTTACATGACTGCTCTTGTGGCTTCCCTTTGTTGTTTCCCCATCATAAAGTTGTTTTTCTGCAGGGAAGCAAAGAAATCTGCGGGACCATAAATTCTGTGCATACACAGTGGTGCAGAACTCCCCCAGAAGTATTTCATGTAGATAATGTTTACCCCTCAGATGTGGGACCACTAAATTTAGTTTGGACAAAGTTTTCGGGACTGAGAACTGATTGTAAGACTTGCTGGTGAGGTTTGTTAGCGAAGCACAAGGCTAGCTGCATCTGCAGGGCTGCCCAGAGGATTCAGGGAGCCTGGGGTCTTTGGCGGCAGGGAACCCCCGCTTCGGCAGTAATTCAGTGGCGGGGGGTCCTTCCGCTCTGGGACCTGATGCTGAAATGCCCCAAAGACTTCGGCGGCGGGTCCCGGAGCAGAAGGACCCCCCGCCGCCAAATGGCTGCCGAAGACCCGGAGCGGAAGAAGCTCCGGGGGCCCGGGCCCCGTGAGAGTTTTCCGGGGCCCCCAGAGCAAGTGAAGGACCCTGCTCCAGGGGCCCTGAAAAACTCTCGTGGAGGCCCCTGCGGGGCCTGGGGCAAATTGCCCCCCCTCCCCCCTCTGCAGGGGCGGCTCTAGAAAATAGGCTGCCCCAAGCAGCCGTGCGCAGCGCCGCCCCTTACCCGGTCCCGCGGCGGGTCCCCTCTTCCCGCGGCTCCGGTTGAGCTCCCGCAGGCATGCCTGCGGCAGGTCAACCGGAGCCCGGGACCAGCGGACCTGCCGCAGGCATGCCTGCGGGAGCTCAACCGGAGCCGCGAGAAGAGGGGACCCGCCGCAGTCATGCCTGCGGCAGGTCCGCTCCTCCCGGGCTCCGGTTGACCTGCCGCAGGCATGCCTGCGGGAGCTCAGCCGGAGCCAAATGCCGCCCCCCAGGGAAAGGGCCGCCCCACGCGCCTGCTTGGCGCGCTGGGGTCTAGAGCCGGCCCTGCCCCTCTGGGCAGCCCTGTGCATCTGTGGTCATATGTCCTGGCAGCAGGTGTTAAATTCCCCTTGGTGAGGTTGAGCTTTTGTGAGGGCACCAGAGGAGTGAATGCCCTTTTCCTACAAGGTAGGGATCAACTCAGCTGGCACACCAAAGTGGGGCATATATGCAAGGAGTCCTTGATCTTTCTTCAAGTTCTGTATTTCCTCTTACAGGAGATTGCCTGGAGCAACAAGCCTTGACATTTTATAAGCAGGTTTATTAGTCTTTGGACAGGGTGAGATGCCTCTGGGTTTGAGTGTCATAATGGAGGCAGGCTGGTGAGAGAGAGTGGCTATTATTTTCCCCTTCTTCACTGCAGCCTGTCCACATGTTTGAAGTTATTTTCTTGGTGGTGGTTTTTGAGCTGTAAATAAATATGGCAGCCCAAATTAAATTCTCTGATCCATCCTCATTACCCACTACCATTCATAAACGGGTACAATGAGAGTTGTGTGAACAAGGTGGGTGAATGTGGTTTTTGTTTTTGTTTTTTGTTTGTTTGCTGGCTGGTCCAAAAAAAAAACCCCAAACCCTTTGGCAAATCAACATTTGGAAAAAAAATCCCTTTCAACCAGAAATAAAACTCTGTTTTAAACACACAGGAACTGAAGGGCTAGATTCACAAAATGGAAAAGGCAGTACTCCCTTATATTGAGAGCACTCCCATGGGAAATGGAGTGTCAAAATCCCAATCTGGAGCAGGGACTCAAACCCACAGCTTTTGTCTCTGAGGTGAGTGCCTGAACCACCAGGTTATAATCAGAGTCTCACTTTCTGTCTGGCCAGTGAATATTTAATTATTTACATGAAGCAGAACAGTTGATGGGGGTTAGGGTTAGATATTTAACCTAGAGGGTGGAAACTCTGCTTTCAAATCAACATATATTTATGAAATGTTTTGATTGACCCAAAACCCAAAAATGTTTCTTATGAAAGGAATTCACCCAGTCTTAGATCTCATAACCTTGTCATGATTAAATGTGTTGGGCTACATTCCATTCAGATTTTATTAGAGCTATCTGTAGCATGTGATGCTGTGGATCATAAACTGATCTTCTCTTGGCTAGTGATCTTTTCTTTCCAGACTCATGACTTAACGAAGCAAGGCAAGAGTTATAATTCACTGTTTTAAAATATTAGTTAAAAAAAATCATCTCCCTTCCAAAAGATTTGTTTATGATATTTGGTATCTACACTGTACTGTTTTTGTTTGGGCTCATCTCCTTTAAAAATGGACAAGTTGGGAACCAGTTGTGTCTAAAAGTTGAGATGATGATCCAAATTTGTAATGAGCTGGACATGTTTAAAAAAACAGCCTTTCTTGAAAAATGTCCACTACTTCCTAGTTTTGGCTTGGCCAGAAAAAATACAAGAACAGTCTGCCTTGTGGGATTTCTGACCGTCTAATCACAGCGTGGCACACCACAGGAATTGCGGAGGCACGCACCAGATTGCATTGTCATTGTTTTTGTTTTTAAAGCTAACCATGCTTTTTTCAAAAAGACGCTCAGATCTGCTTTGTGATTGGGGAGAAGGTTCAAGTCAGTTCTTGCCGCACCTGAATCAGTTCAACTATTTTTATCCACAATCTATGATCCTTAGTCACTGCTGCAGGGAAGTGGGAATCTAGGGCCAGGGACAAATGGAAAAAGAAAGCTCTTTCCCCTCAAATAACTGAGACTTTTCAACCACACAGTAACCATATTAAAATACTGCATTTTTTTCTTATGCAAGTATTAAGACTAATTAAATGCTTCTCTTTAATGGCAATAGTTTATCATAAACTATTGTCCTTTCACCCATGGAATCACAATTCTGGTCCAGATGGTGCTTCAAAAGCACCTCAGTCCCTGTTGAACAGTAAAACTGTGAAATATAATTAGAATGGCTGGTAGCCTGTGCTCAAGAGAGGCATAACCATTTTGCTTTTGAAAAGTTTGTCCAATGAGCTTATCTTCTATTAAAGTCATGAGTGGCTTGGATCTTCTAACACGCATTGTCAAATTGTGGCATATAATTCTCTGGCCTGAGAAGGAGACACTACAGACCGGTCCTAAGGAAGGATTGTGCCTCACTCCAAGCAACTGGGTGCATAGGGATACTTCTTTGGTTGCACTAGGGTGACCAGATAGCAAGTGTGAGAAATCGGGACAGGCGCTGGGGGTTAATAGGCACCTATATAAGAAAAAGCCCCAAATGTACACAATGCTCCTGTGTAAAGGCCTATCACAAACAGCTCCAAAGTGTTAATATGTACTGTGCATTTGTACATAGAGGAGTCAGGTCCATATTTGTATAATTGCATACAGGGATTCTGGAACAATTTATATAATGGGGATGCTGAGAGCCATTGAACCAAACTGTAAACCCTGTATATGATGAAAACTACTTCGAGCCAGGGGGTGGGGCAGCACCCCTAGTTCCAGCACCTCTGGTTACATGGAGTTCTGCCAAATTAGAGAGTGCTTGGATCAAGGATATTGGGTTTTCAGTGTACTGAGATGGCCCCTGTCACTGGAGAATACAGGCAGTTTAAACATGAATACACTTCACCACACAAGGCCCCTGTGAAGCGCAGCAGTGTTATTATCCCTGCTTTGTGATGGAGAACTGAAACAGATTTAGCCTAGGTCAAGTCTGTGGCAGGATTCGGAACTGAACCCAACTATGCTGAACCTCAGACCAGTGCCTTTTGCTATTGATTTTGGCTCAGCACAGCAAGGGGGACACTCCGCAAAAATTCATATGTGAGTCTGGGTTCAGATTCTGACTTCGAAGATAAATTCTATGGTGGTTCAGATCTGTGGTGTTTGAACTGGCCCGTGTCTAGTTACCAAGGGCTGTCTTTTAACTTTTTTGCTATAATTTGCTGCAGTTTGTGTGTATTATACCAGTGGTTCTCAATCAGGGGTCTGGAGCCCCCTGGGGGCCATGAGCAGGTTTCAGGGGGTCTGTCAAGGGGCGGCATTAGACTTGCTGGGCCCCAGGGCAGAAAGCTGAAGCCCCTCATCCCCCTCCCCCCCATAGGGCTGAAGCCCAGGGCCCTGACCTTGCCTCCTGGGGCTGAAGCCTGAGCAACTTAGCTGCATGGGGCCCCTTGTGGTGTGGGGCCCCAGGCAATTGCCCTGATTGCTACCCCCTAACGCGGGCTCTGTCTTTTATATGCAGACACACAGTTGTTGTGGCACAAATGGGCCATGGAGTTTTTATAGGAGGGGGGGTTCTTAGAAAGAAAAAGGTTGAGAATCACTGTATTACACAATGTGCATTGCACAGATTTCTGCCCCTTCCTTTAAAAATGGGCATCAGTTTCTAGCAGTTAGCAGGGATTATGATGATTTTTGTCTACAGCATTTCAACTCTGTATACAGGAATGATGATGTTACGTCACTAGGGAAACACTGCATTCAGAAACTACCTGAAAAGAGGAGTCCTGGGAAGTTATTCACTCAACATTAAATGCTGATTTTGAAAAACACAAGTGGGACTTGTTTCCCTCCCCCAACTGCCCAAAAATAATTTACTATGTAATTTTCTATATGTTTGCACAATAATTCTCTAACTTTGTTAGATTTTATAGGTTTTTATGTATTTCATGCATTTAAAACTATGCAGGTTTTCTTTTGCGCCGCATATACCTTTTTTGTCTGGATTTCACACTTTTCCATATACATAGATTTTAACTGATTACTGAGGAATAAATGGTGCGGAAGTGGGAGTTGTTAACTGTGGTTTTGCTCTGAAAAGTCTCTGTAAAAATGGAACCCTATGATTCCATGGCTACCAGCTCGCAGTGATACAGCTCAAAAATACTCAGCTAACAAGTAAAAATGGGGAGAGGTGGGGGAGGTTTCCTGCTATCCCTGAAAAAATCAACCTACTAGGCTGGATTCTTTCCTTCTCCAGCATCATCACTTGTAGTAATGTTTTGCAGGCCCAATAGGTTCTCAGTAACTCCTATGAGCACCCCACTCTCTTCAAATTTTGCCCTCAGTAATGCCTTTTATGGGTAACTGGCTGGAATTTAGTAATCAGTTCTGTGGGTGATGCACAAGAAAGAATAGCAGTGATGGACCATCAGGGCCAACAGAATTAAGAGCAATAAGTATTTAACTGCCACCAAAATGAGCAAACATGACTTTGAACACACACAGAACATCAGTCTCTTCAGCAAGAAGCTTCCTTTTTTCCATAGTGATTTTTTTAAGAGTAAAACAGCTAATGAAAGATGCCTGTCTGTTAACCTTGGAGGTTATCATTCTCTACATATCCACAGAATGGGGTGACACAGGCTTCCCCACACTGTCCCATTGGTATGTTTCAATGAAGTTTTACACAGCTGAATCAAACAGTGGTTCAGAATTCTAATGGATGGTCACAAACTCTTTTGCACTATTCAACTGCTTCTCTACGCTGCACGTGGCACTAGATCTGGAAAATCCATTTGGCTCAAACAAACATCTGTTTTATAACTGTAGGCAGGGGCGGCTCCAGGCCCCAGCACGCCAAGCGCATGCTTGGGGCGGCATGCCGCGGGGGGCGCTCTCCCGGTCGCCGGGAGGGTGGCAGGTGGCTCCGGTGGACCTCCTGCAGGCGTGCCTGCGGAGGGTCCTCTGGTCCCGCGGCCTTGGTGGAGCATCCGCAGGCAAGCGACCAGCAGAGCGCCTCCCGCTGCGTGCCGCCGTGCTTGGGGTGGCGAAATCGCTAGAGCCACCCCTGACTGTAGGCAATTAGCAATTGTTTTCCTCCTGAGTACTGCATGATTACCCTGCTTATAAATATTTGTCCTCCCTCTCTAAACTCCCAGGGTGCTGTCATCTCCTCTTGTTGTTTGTATCTTAAATTAGGGGCAAATTGCCCTCATTTGCATTTGTGACTTCCACTCCAGTCACTGAGAGTTACATAGGTGCATGTAAAGGCAGAACTGAGTCCTTTAAATTGTAAGATCTGCAGGGCAAGGGCTTCATCTTTATTTTTGTAATGTACCACTCACCTCTATGGTGCCATGAAATTAATGATAATAATAATAATAATAATAATAATAATAAGTAATACAATTAATACATTAATAATATGTGCACAGGAAATAAAATAAACCTAATTTTTTTTTCATTTCCCATTATCATGAGTGTAATTTAGCATCTAGGTTTCCTTGGAAAACAGCATCTCATCAAGGGCAAATAATGGTATTAATCAAAGTAGCCATTTATGTCATTTGAATAAATGGCTTTCACTCTGCAAGGACAAAATGGATGATCTGCACATATCGGTGGTTTATCACAGTGATGTATTTTTGTTATCATAATGCCATTACTTAGCCACTGATTCAGAGAATGCAAACTGTGTATGATTTCAAGACTTATTTTGATGACAGAATAAGAGAAGAGAGGCTTATGAAAATTCAAAGGCTTCCCCCATGGCACTAACTCAGTTCTATTTATAGATGTGATTTATAGAGCTTCTGAAGGCAGCTAGAATTAAGTTCAGCATTAAGATTCTTTTTATGCATGACATGACAGTTTATAGTTCACAACATTTCTGTAATCACAATTACCAGTAACTATAACTTACATATTTTGAAAAGCCATTAGTTTAAAATAACTACTGCCAAAATCCTGTAAGCTTAGTTTCCTGTCTGAGACAGATCAAAAGAAGGGAGAGAGAGTGTAGGAGGAATTTAGTCACCAAATCTTATCCTTGGGAAATGTACAGACGGTCACATGGAAAAAATAAAATTCCTCTGGGGTTTAAGCATCCAGACGCCTGGCATGAGGCTGCAGTGCACATGCATAGAGGCAGAAACACAGATGCATAGGGAACTGTTACTGCAGAAATTTAGGCACTGAGCAATGTAGGTGACAACAAGACTCAGGGGGCAGCTGCATGGGGTTTTTATGAATCCCAGTGGGGCTGATTCTGGGATTTAGGTGCAGAAAATTGCAGCTAGGCAGCTAAGCTCTTTTGTGAATCTAGCCCTTAGGGTAAAATTTTCAAAAACATCTTAATGACTCTGGAGCCTTAGTCCCATTGACCTCTTAATAATAGAAGGCTTTTGAAAATTTTATCCTTAGTCTCACTATGCCTCAATTCTCCATCTGAAAATGGAGATAATAATTCATAGATTCATAGTTCCAAAATCAGCAGGGACCATTGTGATCATCTAGTCTGACCTCCCATATAACACAGGCCACAAAACTTCCCCAAAATAATTCCTAGAACATAGCTTTTGGAAAAGAATCCTTTTTTTTAAATTACCAGTCATGGAGAATCCCCATGACCCTTGGTAAGTTGTTCCAATGGTTAATTACTCTCACTGTTAAAATTTACACCTTATTTCTTAACTGAATGTGTCTAACTTCAACTTCCGGCCATTGGATCATGTTATGCCTTTCTCTGCTCAATTGAAGACCTCATTATTAAATGTTTGTTCCCCATGGAAGTACTACTTCCTCTTGTGTCCTTCCACAATAATCATAGGTTTTTCCAGTGTTGGGCACATGATATGGCCCAGTCTGTAGCCTTGGTGAGATCTTCCATGCTGTGTAGTTCCTCCAGGGTTCAGCAGATCAACAAATGTTCCATGGTTTGTATTTCACCAGTTACATGTGTCTGTCTGGATCATTGGAATAACCCCACTTCCACATTTTGACTTTTGACCTTCCAGCTCTTATTTGGAGACAATTATAACACCTCCAGATCAACAAATCCTTCTCTGCACCTGCAGAAAGTTGTTTGATAATGTCTATGTGCATTTTAACATCATTGACTATTTCTATCTGTGCGCCACATTTCCAGTCCTATAGTCATTGGTGGGTTTTTTACAGCAATTATGTTAAACTTAGGATGCTCCTCCACGATTTCATGCAACAAAGAGAAGTGGTGTGGCCCCATAGCAGATGTCTGGTATCTCTGACCTGTTGAAATCATTCCATTTTGCTTATGACTTCTCTCCTGATATCTGGTGGAGTGATTCTGGCAAGCACATAAAAGCTGTTCACGTTTGTTCATTTTAGACATCCTGTGATGTAGCAGCAGCTATCATTCAGCACAGGGCCCAGCTTCTTTGTGTAAGCCGATCTTTCCCATGGCAGACATGAACATTCATCTATCAAAAGGCAAAATGCTAGTGCAGTGGCTCTTAGTGTTGCTGGGTTGGTTCTCCAACAATGGGCAAGTGATCTCCATTCCAGATAGCTGTCTATTGGCCTCAGAATTCCTAAAATGGAGAGATTCACTTTTGCATTGACTGGATTGGCACACAATTTGTTCTTGGTGTAATAGACTGAGAGCCCAGACAGTGCTAATGTTAGTGTAGCTTTAATCGAGGCAAGACCTTTGGCTTGGGCAGTGATGCATATGTCGTCGGCATAGGTAAAACTACTTGGGCTGAGGTAGATCAGCTGATCACTGGCATAGATGTTGAAAAGTATTGGTGAGAGTATACTCCCTTGTGGTAAACCATTTTTCTGTTGCCACTATTGGCTCTGCTTCATTCATAGTTCAAATGTGAAAATGTCAGTTCTCTAGTGGAGATTGTATCAATCATACAAAGTCGTGAACTTTTGTCATTTTGTATATTTAAGTGGGAATCCTTCAGTTATTTACTGAGTTGCATGCTGCTGATAGGTCAACAAACATGGCCCCTGTTACCATACCCTTTTTAAAGCCATCTTTGATGTATTAAGTAATATTCTGCACTTGACCGGTGCATGACTTGCCTGGGCAGAATCCAGCTTGCTCTGGAACTAGGTGCTTTTTCAATGAGTGGTGAAAGCAATTTAGGATGAGACTCTCATACAGTATGTAGAGATGACATAGTAGTGATATCGGCCTGAAGTTCTTTGGCTCCGTTGCATCCTTTCCTGGCCTCAGGAGTGCCACAACACGTGCTTATCACCAGATCTTGGCTACTTGTACATGGCTGGGCATGTGTTCAACAACCTGAGTAACCAGTTCTTTATTGTTGGTCCAAAATGTTTAATTTGTTCTGTACAAATGTCTAAATAGGAGGCTTTGCCATTCTGGAGGGTGTTAATTCCAAAGGTTAATTCAGTTGTTGTGCCCCAAAATTATAAGTCTCCTAGTCTTGTCACGTAAGCCATATCTTGAGTTGTTTATTCAGTACCCTGCAATTTTCTAAGAGTTGGTGTGCAACCTGGTATACAGTAATATTGTAGGATCACTCTGTGTTCCCTGTGTTAAGCTTTCAGATGCTTATCCATGCTTTTTTACTCTGTGGGTCATACCCACACTCTCAGTGAGATTCTGCCATGACTTACATTTTTCTTCCTTTAGTGAACAGACCAGTTCTTCACCAGCTGCCATGTTATCCTCAACAAATGGATTTGCTTTGAACTTCTGCTTGTATTGTGCATACCAATCTGACAACTCAAATGTTAGTCAGGGCACATAATTTGTTCTGCAACTCCGTGGAATATGCTTCTTCAAGACAGTGTAAACTTCATTGACAAACTGGTCATAATGATCTGGTATTGGCTTGATCTTTCTTACAACATCAGTAAGGTAATTGGAGAAGCCCTTTGTGATGGTACAAATAAGGCTTTATGGGAATAAGGCTTTATGGAAATATGCTAAGAATGTGTTTTATGCTATATATGCCATGTAACATATTTCAGTGAAGTTTATGATCTACTGAATGTATTAATTCTATTTGTATGCATGTATCATTTTTGTATTCAAAGTTATGAATGTTATGAATGTTGGCTGTGTACTGGCTTGATTTCTAAATAACCTTAGTAGAGCATTTGGTCAGTTCCTGGAGAAAGGAATGTTGAAACTAAGTACCTAATCAAGAAACACTTAAAGGAAAATGGATCTTGGAATGCTCCAATCCACATAAGAAGTCTACTTGAGAATGTTCAAGGTAGCATGTAAACAATGGCTGCTACCTGTAAAAACTGTGAGTCATGCATGGACATGTGACTTGCCCAGGTGACTCCTAAACTCCATCTTGGAGCTGGACATTGCATAAAAGTGAGGAGGGGGTCTCCACCCACAAGAGAAAGTCTATTTAAACCCAGAGAGACCTCTCCATTTTGTCTTCAACTGGCTAAAGAGAGATCCTCTCCACCCCCTAGGATACTTGAAAGAAACTGGAACAAAGGACAGTGTGCAAGGGGTGTGAGTGATTGCTGGACCCAGGCTAAAAGGAGATTAGACTGTAAAAGGAAGTATTCTGGAACTAGTGAAGATCTTATCTGTATTCAGTTTGATTAGACATAGATTTGCGCATTTTATTTTATTTTGCTTGGTGACTTACTTTGTTCCGTCTGTTACTACTTGGAACCACTTAAATCCTACTTTCTGTATTTAATAAAATCACTTTTTACTTATTAATTGACCCAGAGTATGTATTAATACCTGGGGGAGCAAACAGCCGTGCATATCTCTCTATCAGTATTATAGAGGGGGGACAATTTATGAGTTTGCCCTGTATAAGCTTTATACAAGGTAAAAAGGATTTATTTGGGTTTAAACCCCATTGGGAGTCGGGCATCTGAGTTACAGACAGGAACACTTCTGTAAGCTACTTTCACGTAAACCTGCGGCTTTGGGGCAAGTAATTCATACCCTGGGTCTTTGTTGGAGCAGACAGGCATGTCTGGCTCAGCAAGACAGGGTGCTGGGGTCCCAAGCTAGCAGGGAAAGCAGGGGTAGAAGTAGTCTTGACACATCAGGTGGCAGCTCCCAAGAGGGTTCTGTGATCTAACCCATCACACCTTTCCATTCTCCTTGTTTTAAATTAAAGCAGTGCTGGAATGGTACTGAGTTATGGCTGCATTGATCTGGATGGCGATGGGCCGGTGCTACGAATGTGGAATTGGACCCAAACTAAGCTTGTTATGCTAGCCAGCTATGTTGTTGCTGACAAATACCAAATCAGGCTTGTAGCCCTGTTTTCTGTTGGCTGCTGTTGAAGGAAATGGGGAGCTTTGGGTTGTGAATAAAGCTTACGGGATGTGCATCTGCCCATGATTGAATTAGTTCACCATTTCCATCAGTTATGCTATGCCACATTTGATACTGTGACAGTTAAAGTCACCAGTGATCATCTGTATTTTGTCATGTTTGAGGTTGTGTGGATTAGTGAACTTGAATTATTTGCATGATGGTTTGTAGACAAATGTGATGGAAATGCCACCAGTATCTACAGTCAGGACTTCAATGCCATTATTATCGGTCCTGGGTCGGGGTGGCAAGAGCATGCATCTCAGAGCACCTGTCTTCTTCTCTGAATCTTAGAAGCCTGCCAGACATCTACCACTACACTATAATGAAAGAATGTGTCTATGCCTGCAGATTGACACAGTTCTCAACATAACTGACTGACTGTATCTGAAGGTTGATGCAGTTGCCAATGCCTTTTAAAAGGCTCCTCATCAGGGCTGGTGCTGACAATAATGTCAGCAAATTTCGTAGAGCTCTTGGGTGCCAAACAAGACCTCATAGTCAAAATATGCACTAATTACAACTGCCAGGTGTTAAGCCTCCAGGGGAGACACACAGGGATCAAAAACCACTACCCCCGGATACTCAGGATGAACTTGGCTATCAAAAGACCACACAAGCAATACAGCAGCACTATTTTCACCAGTGTTGATCTTGTCATCAACATAACATCAATATAAAGCATGTTTTCTAATCCTTTTATCATTCTTGGGGCTCCAGTCTGAACTCTCTCTAATTTATCAAAATCCTTCTTTAATTGTGAACACCAGAATTGGACACAGTATTCCAGCAGCGATCGCAAAACTCAGAAGGAAAATAAATTCTCTACTCTGACTTGAGAGTCCCCCGTTTATGACTCCAAGGATCACATTAACCCTTTTGGTCACAGCATTGCACTGGGAGTTCATGTTCAGCTGATTCTCCACCATCATCGCCATATCTTTTGAATCACTCCTGGGAGTCACTGCTTCCCAGGATAGAGTTCCCATCTTCTGTGTATGGCCTACTCTTTTTCCTAGACATGGACATGTACAATCAGCCATATTAAAACGCATTGTTTACTTGCACCCAGTTTACCAAGTGATTCAGATCTCTATGTAGCAGTGACCTGTACTCTTCATTATTTACCTCGTCCTAATTTTTTGTTATCTGAAAACTTTATCAGAGATGATCTTTTTTTCCAGGTCATTGATATAAATGTTAAATAACATAGGGCCAAGAACCGAACCGTGTAGGATCCAATTGGAAACACACCTACTCAATGATTCTCATTTACAATTACATTTTGAGACCTATCAGTTAGCCATCTTTTAATCCATTTAATATTCTAGTTTTGTAATCAAAACGATATTGTGTCGTACCAAGTCAAATGTTTTACAGACCTTTAAGTATATTACATCAACCAAACCAGTAATCTCATCAAAAGAAAGTTATCAAATTAATCTGACAGGATCTATTTTCCATAAACCCATGTTGATTGGCATTAATTATATTAGCATCTTTTAATTCTTAATCAAGTCCCATTTCAGCACTCCATTATATTTCCCAGGATCGATGTCACACTACAGGCTTATAATTACTCAGATAATCCCATTTACCCTTTTTAAATATTGGCACAATATTAGCTGTCTTCCATACTTCAAGGGACATAGTGATTGTAACAGGGTGGCTTCCCCCCATGGGTTGGAAAGCCTGGGGCTAAGCCATCAGTGATTACAGTATGAGCCCCCAGCTGAGTGGGATCAGGTAATTGCCTATAAAGGGCAGCAGGGGGCTGCAGTGAGGGGCATGGGGTACTAAGGAAACAGAATCCTGAGGAGATGTATCTGGTTTGGCTCCCACAGAGACACTGAACTGTGACCCAGCTCTAAGAAGAAAGAGTGGAAACCTTCCAGCTAAAGAGAGAGATACTGAACTAGGGTTGGGTCCTGAAGGGTCTGCATGTACTTGAGAGCTGAATAAATTGGACTCCAGGTGGGGAATATTTTTTAATTTCCTTTGATTGTTACAAGTTTGTTTGGTTTTTTTTTTTTTTGAAGGAGCCCTGAAGAAGGGGGAACATAGAGGGAAGCCACCACATGGTCACTTATGGCCATGAAGAGACGAATGGCAGTCGGCCAGCCCCATTACAGTGAGGGGAGTCATACTAGTAGATACCTAAAATAGAGCCAGTAACCAGGAAGTACTGTTCCTATTCCTACACAACATCTTGAGCCATGGACAAAGAAGAATTCAAAGAATTTAATCATTTGGGTTAGATTATTATGATTATTTACCATCTCAAGTGTATTCATCTCTGTACAAAACATAAAGGAAGACAAAGTTCCTGTCTCATGGAGTTTATAATCTAAATGGAAAGTAAGACAATGAGACATAGGTATAGATATACTCAAAGGGTTCTGCTAGAAGAAGTTGATGAAATCTAAACCACAGATTCCTGGTATCAGAAAATCAGCTGAAAGACATATCTGCTGCATAAACCACTTACCTACCTGCTCTGGGTGCCCAGAGCCAGCCAGTACATCCCCAAACTGGGCAAGCTTGGTGCATGGCGAGGGAATCCAGTGGTTCATTGTATCCATGAGGAGTCTATACCAATACTTTATTCCCAGGTACTTCAGGCCCATAGTAACAGAGCAAGTCCTGTGGACTCCAATCTAGCCCATCTCCACATACAGTCAGGACTGCCCAGAGGATTCAGGGGGCCTGGGGCAAAGCAGGGGAGCTGTGGCGCTTGTACTCACCTGGCGGTGGTCCAGGTCTTCATCAGCATTTTGGCGGCAGGGGGCCCTTCAGTTGCTCCATGTCTTCGGCAGCATTGAAGGCCCCCCCCCCTGCCGAAATGCCGCCAAAGACCCAGACTGCCGCCGGGCCAGGGCTCACGGGGCACCTGTGGGGCCCGGGGCCTGTGGCAAATTGCCCCACTTGTCCCCACCCTCTGGGTGGCCCTGCATACAGTACTATGAGATTTCAGTTATTGGATTAACACAGATATGTGCTTTGCAGTCTAGCAGTGTCAGGTCTCATTTTAAATGCTTCGAGTGATGAGATATCCACTTCCAGATTTTCACAGGCTCTTAGACTTCAGTGGTGATAGTTTTCCTTATTTAGCCTACATTTTTGTGTTCACTTTCTTTCCGACCTTGACCACATTAAACAATTATTCTGTTTCTTCAGTGTTTACACTCTTCAGATTCGTGCATGGTGTAGCCATTGGATATTGTTTCCAATTCAGCATTTTTAATCTTACATCCTCAACATTTAATTAAAAATGTGTGCATCTGCATTTACTTTCAAATGTACTACCTTTGCTATACTTTTTATTGTTAACTTAGCCATGTAGATTTTACTTTCCTCCTGCTGCTTTTGCCTGTTCTAAAATACAGTGAAAAATTCTACTCTTTAAAAAAAATTCTTATTTGCCTAAATTATTTGGAGACATTTGATCATTTGCTAATGCTATGAGCAATTAAGAAGAAAAATGCTTTGTATAGCAGCAGATTGCAGAACATACTTTCAAAGAGAGAAAATTAGCAACACATTAAAAAACCCATTGTTTGGAAGCTTCTCTGTTACTACTTCAAATCAAAGAAGCAAGAAGAATCTGGGGCATGAATAAGAGCCTTGGGGGAAAAAATACAGCAAGACTTGAACAAATTACAGTAACCAACTGTTCAGCGGCAAGAAGAAACTCCTTAATGGTGTTCCTATTATACATTATATCAAGTGGGGAATAATCTTCCTTGCATCAATCACTTTACTTGGCCATCTAGTGATTCACTTATAGTCATGGAAATAAATTCTGAAAGGAGGTGGGGGAAAGTAATAGAAAGCAAATGACTGAGGATTCTTTGAAAAACTCTGATTTAAAATGGAATTAGTCCTGAGTGATGTAATGCAAGGAAATCATGACATAAATGCCTAGTTAATAGATACATCTATCCCCCTGCTGACAAAGAGTAGGAAGGAGAATGTTGTTGTAGGCCATAATTTATTCTATATTTGTTCTGTTGTTATGGTCTCCCTCAAGATGAATGAGAGGATACAGGCATAGGCTGCCAGTCTTTCGACAGGTTTGTTCTTGAATCACTAAAGGCGTGAGGGATCAGAGAAGTCTGTTAGGTTGCTATTGTCCAAATGGAAGCTTCTTCCATTTAATGTTCAGATCTACTCCTTCACCGTACTTTCCTCTCTATAGTTCAGATATTACAGTCATGCTGTAGCTTTCTTCATCAGTAGAGAAATAGCAGAAAAAGCCAGTATAGCCTATGTCTTTCCTGGTCACATCTACTACTCTGGTTCAGTGTTTGTTTCCATTGCTTTTCTGAATAAGAATGAGGGAGCAGCTGGGGCTGTGGGTTTAACTTTCTTATTGACATCTCCTGTGAGTTTGAAGAGTGTTTATAAAAAACAAACAAACAAACAAACAAAAAACCTGTATTTGGCATTTATTAAGTAGCTCTATTACTCCCTTTTCACAAATTTACCCCCAAAATCCAGCCAGTAACTGTTAGTTGGGCAAAATATGAGTAAAAATGTGTTCTTGAAGTTTTCTTGTGTTTAAATTTGAAATCATTTTATGAAAATTCAAAATCTTTATCAACTTTTCTGCATTTTCTACATCTGATTACTTATGAGCCATTGAACTGTTACTTTTGCTTAGAAATTCACACTTTAAAATTTTGAAGAAGAATTTCAGGAGGAGTTGCTTCCAAAATGACTACAGGCTGCAGTGGGTGAAAGCGCTATTGCCAGTTTTTATTTTTTCATTTTTATTTTTTTTAACTGACTAATTTAAAAGGGGTCCAATTACTGATAGCGCACCTTGTCCTTAATATCCTTATAAATAAAGATTAATGAGGATTCTCATGATATTTATAAGTATTTTCAGCGAGGAAGAAATCGACTAAGGCCCTGACCCTACTGCAATCAGAGCCACATGGATACATCCGTATGCCAGCATGGATTCCTGTTAAAGTCAGTGGCGCTCTACAGAGATGTAAGGGTTTACCCATGTGGATTGTTACAGGATCAGGCATCAGACCTAATGGAGCCTACAGAGAGAACAGTGACACAGACTATTCACAGAGCACTACCCAATGCAGAAAGGACTTGGGTTTGAAGGTTTGAGGGTGCACAGAAGTTACACAGCTAAACCCAAATAAAGTAGAAAACTCCTTTGGTTACTTTCAGTTATATTAATTTGAGGAGTAACTTGTGTAACTGTGTGTTATGCAGGAGGTCAGACTAGATTATCATAATTGTCCCTGCTGGTCAGACAGAAATGTGATTTTTGTCCTGTCCCCCACCCTCACACCCCAAGTTGGAGTCCCTTGAAGCACAACGGTGGAGCCAAAAGATTCTGAATTCTAGTTAGAGCTGGGTGAAATTTTTCAGGCAAATAGTAAAATTGCCAAAAATGCAGTTTGGGGGCAACAAAGCAATTTGTGAATTCAGGTCAAATTTGATGAATAGTTTCAGCCAAATAAAAAAATGAGTTGTTTTTTTTTAACTCCAAATGGTTTGTTTTGACATTATTGAAATAAACTGTTTTGGAAATGTGGTTCTGAATCAGCACTTGGAACATTTCATTCTACCTGAATCAAATTTTTGGGGGGTTTTCGTTTAGTTGAGAAACCAAAAAAAAAAATTAATTTCAGTTCAAACTGAGCCTCACTGTTTTTCAGAACTTTTTGTTGAACACCACACTGAAATATCAATTATTTGCTTAGTTCTAGATCTAGTATCTCTGACCCTCACTGGTCTTCATACATTTGGACATTTATGTAAAACTCAGGACCTCCTGTCTCTCCACTTTTTCAGGCTCTGCTAGACCATGCGGTTTTTCAGAGGATCTCCACTGCCATCATCTAGTATAAATTCTCAAGCTAAAATGGATTTCTGAGCTTTTTCATGCTTCCCTGAACCTCTCTGACATCTTATGTAACTTAAACTTTCAGGGTGTGTAAAATCAAGAGGAATGAATTAGTGAGCAGTTCACAAGTTTCCATTAAAACATTTTTATTATTTTTTGCCAGCTTTGCTCTTGGAGCAGATCCAAACTTCCACATTCATAAGTATATGGATGTACAGCTAATAATATTTCATTTTAACAGAAACATTACTCTTCATCAGCAAATGAATAAAGAGACTGGCTGGAGCAATGAATTAGAAAATTAAACTGCATTGAGAGGTAAAAAATTCACATTGATCGATCAATGATTTCATGCTAATATAATCTCTAAAAATAGAAGCAATGCTACTGTATATTCCTTTTCATGGGCATACACAGCAGAAAAAACCTCCTGGTTGGTATTAACGGTTGACTGATCCTTTACAAGTAAATTAAAAATTAGTGGAAATGTTAAATGTTAGTTTAAAAAACGTCGAGACAAAGGTTGTCTAATTGTCTGTCTTTCTGAGTCTTTGTAGAGGTTGCTCTTTATTAGAATAGGTGACATTTTCAGTAAATAGTATATTTTCTTAAACAAAATGTCAATTTGAATTGACATATGAAACATTTTTGTTTCAACCCAACACTCTTTCTGTTTTTTATTTCATCAAAAAACAGAAAAAAAAATCAGTTTTGGTTTGAAAGTTAATGATTCCAGCATCCTCCCTCCACCCCACCCCCACCACACACACACACACACACACACACACACACACATTTTTTTGGTCCAGCCATCAAAACAAAACAAAAAAATCAATGATTTGCTTACCTCTACTTTTTCTATACAAATATTAGGTCAAATCCTTTCCTGGTGTAACTCCATTGACGTCATGGAGCATTTCAGCAGATAATTTTGCCCTCTAGTCGCATCTATAACTGATCAAATAATAAATAGCCAGTCGCTTTACCTGAGACACTGTTCACATTCATTATTTCTTACGGGGCTCAATCTGGTCCAGGAGGCACTTGCCTTGTTTGAGAGCGGTTTGTAGCCTTATCTGTGTACATGGAGTCGTGGAAGAACTGTGGGCTAGGGAGGCAAAATACCATCAGGAGCTTCTGGGTACACAGGATCCTTGCTATACATTTGAAGACTGTGCAGCTCAGGTCCTCTCTGCATATGCTCAGTTCTGCTGAGGAGCAGAGCCCTATTTTCTCCTTGCCTCTCTTTTTTGCCCCTTTTGCAATGGGTCATAGCCATAGGACTGCTACAAGGGAGCAGTCATCTAACCTAACCTCTGCTGAAGCAGAATTGAAATCAATGGGAATAATTATCCTAATGTAGCTAATAAAAGCAAAATCATTCTAAAAAGATGTGGTGTTCCAGATCTGCCAGTGTTATGATGGATACCTTTCCCATGAGGTCTTATGGTCTGCTAATATGAATAATGACTGGGAACTTACCAAGCACTTCCTGAAATTAGAGCTCTCTGAGAGAGGATAAGATATGTGGAGTAAGAAATGTTGCACTTTCTTGGCTTTCTCTTTGGGTTCATCTACATAGCAATTAAATGCATGCAGCTGGCCAGGGTCTGCTAACTCAGGGTCGCAGGACTCGGGCTTTGGGGCTGTAAAACTGCTGTGTAGATGTTCAGGCTCAGGCTGGGGGAATCTGAGCTCTGGGACCCACAGGAGCGGAGGGTCCTAACCAAGCCTGAATGTCCACACAGCAAATTTTAGCCCCGCAGCCTCAGCCCTGTGAGCCTGAGTCATCTAACTATGGCCAGCCATAGCCGTGCCGCAGGTCTTTTATTCCAGTGTAGACATACCTTTGCTGCTTAAACACTGAACAGGACATCTGAAATGAGTTTGTTCCTGCAGATATGTGAAATTACAAACTGAGAATATTCAAAAAGAGAGAAAACAACCCTGACAGTGTACCAGACTCCTGTCCCCAAGCAGATGGACATGAAGGGGGATGTGTTCAGCAAAGGAACATTCTTTAGATCTCAGTGTGAAAAGGGCAGAATTGCAATTGGGCTAGATAAAACAAAACAAAAGCAGCCACACTTAGCTATAATGGGCAAAGGCTGCTACTTGCTCCAACAGCTTCAGAATATGTCAACAGTAGACAGAGAGGTCCCATGTAAAACGCAAGAAGTGCCTAGAAAAGCATTTTCAACTCACAAAAAATGTCCTATATGAAGGGCATCCTTTCAGCAAGTGTAATAAAGAATTTGGAGAAACAATAGACCAGTATGTTGCCAAACTGCAAAATGAGCGATTCATGCAATTACCAGCTCTTAGAAAATGAACTAATTTATGATATATTAGTAATAGGCATGAAAGAGACGAGACTGAGAATGCTCAGAAAACCCAGGCTAACATGACCGAGTTCTATAGACAAGTACATAACTTGTGAACAAGGTCACATCCAAATGTGGAGAATAAATTGAGCAGACAGATAATTCACCAAGTAGCATGGAGAAGGCTTGAAAATACAAGGGAAAAAAATCACCCAAGCGAGGCAAGATCCACTTTTATTTTGCATGGTGTGATGATGCGATTTCAATATTAGCTAAAGGGGACAGTATAATCTACACAACATGCAATATCAGACAGACACCAAGAAACAGACTGTTGCCAAGAAGCTCACTCAACTTGTTTATAGGTGTGATTTTTTATTGCACAGGCTAAATCAAAGGTTATATACTCAGAGGTGGAATTGGCTTATATACTGGTCCATAAATATTCCTATGAAGTACTCTAGTAATCCAGAAACTTGTAACAGAAGATTACCTGCATCTGGAATGGATTCTGAGTCAGGGCCAGAAACTAAAAACCTTCCGTCAAAGACTTTGGCCTATTTGCTTAACAATAAATGTGGAAATATTGATGGCAACTTTGTGCCACCCATGGATTCTCCTACACCAGGGGGATTACTAGCTAGCTGTTTAAGCCAGCTGTATCACTTTTGCATTGCCAGAGCAGTGCATAGAGGACAGAGTGAGACTGAGGGTCTGGCCCAGTTTGTGATATATTGGAAGTCAGGTTTCCTTGGCAATCTGTTCCAAAATACAACAGGGGGCACCTTGGCTTCAATCCTATCTTGCATGATGTGCAGCAAGGTGCAAGACTCTGGACTTCAGCACAAGTGTGAGCAGAGGCAACATATGGGCACAAGCAGAAGCACCATACAAATTCTTCTGTACTGAGTGGAAGTCTCTAATGCACTGCCTGCCTGCTCCCTTATTCTTAAGAGCAAAAAGTTATTCAGTGTGAGAAAAGAATGAGTATCCAAGGAGACAATGTGTATCTAAGGAGAAGCGTGATCTTCAGCTACAAAAGAAGTGCCTAGTCACATGCTCCCTTGTTGAGCATAACTCCTCTATGCCCACAAAGCAGCATTGGTCATCACTCTTTTGCTTTGCATTCAGATTGCAAGCTTTTCAAGACAGGGACTGCCTGTTACTATAAAGGAAATGCTTATTTTATATACAGTGTTGTAGGCATTTTTCCCAGTGTTTCATTATTGTAGGAATTCACAAATACATGCAAGTGACTAAGGTAAAGAGTTTAGAAGGCTGAATACATACACAATTTAAAAAAATCTGGAACTACTGTTCTAAGCTGGTATTAAAAGTTACAAGCTATATGAACCCACATATCTCAAGGCATAAACTCTTTGTCTACTGTTTCAGAAATGAGTTTTATCTCCTTCTTCCAAAATGTAACATTGTACAATTGTCTAGGTGCATTATAAAGATTGTGTGTGTTAGGGCTGTGGAGAAGAAGGACTCCTTTCCCTAAATAATCATGGCCATTGCTGCAGTCAGACTACTGAACTACGTGTATTAATCATTTGATCTGTATGGAAACCCCTGTATTGCTGTGTTCATACCTTAAAAGTTGGTCTATTAAATGCTAGAAGCTACAAATAAACTATCTCCTGAAATGGATTAATAGCTACAATCTGTCCTTCCACCACAGAGTTTTAAAGATTGGGTTGCATTTTAAATCTCTTGACATTGTAATATAACTTACCATACTTGACAAAAGTGCAATAGAAGACAAAACGTACAATACAAAGTATTACCTAAAACAATCAGATTAATTTCTTTAGGAATTAAGAATACATGGCAATGACATGGAAGAGTTGCTTCCTTAGTTGAAAAAAAATATAAATACACATATATAATCTTAACCTCTTAAATCACAGTGCATGAGTCCTTCCCCTTAAAAGCTACAAAATACCAAGGGCTACACCCATGCTTGCTCTGTGTAAATTAGATGTGAGTGGTGCCCTTTTGTAAGGCATATATTATAGCTGTAGGGACTAGTTTTCATTTTGGGTCTGAAAAGGGTGTCAGACATTCATCTCTAACTTTTTAACTGCCTGACGTATAGATTTACAATTTGAAAGTGAAGATGAAGTTGGATCACTCCTGGATCTTAATGAAGAATGACATATCAATTCCAGGAAGCTCTGTAGTACTCTGAAGAATATCATACAATGAAGCACAATCCAGCATCAGACTGGAATCTCTCTGATTGCTTCTGGGCCTCTGAGAGGCCAACCCATTCATCAGTATTTATTTTGAGAGGAGCAGGACATGACAATATTGAACTTTTTAATACTGAATTATTTCTTAGAAATAAGGTTCTACCAACAGCCAAAACACTGAGATTTGATTTGGTTTAAAATATGCCTGGTTATCAAACCTTGCAAGAGTCCAAACTTTGCAAACAAAGGTAATTTTTAATAAATCTGATTGTGTTTCATAAAGACAGAAACTCAAAATTAAAATACACAGTAAACATTGTCTGCAATTCTTATACATAAATGGGAATCCTTAAGATCAGATAACTACTTTTACATACATTTTTTCTTATTTAATCATTTTAAGTGAATTCACTATTAGTGAAAAGCAACACTTTCTGATATTTAAGTCTTCTTCTTTCGTATGGCTCGGGTAGCTAACAACAGCTACAAATGTATATCTAAGTTTGATAGCCAGCACATTGCCACAGCAGTGAGCTGGTGAATGTCCTTCAGGCCCCCGGCAAAAGAACGAAGGGGACATTCAGATATGACGTGCTCCATCATTTGTGCCTGGTGACCACAGTCGCACATAGGTGTTTGCTTCATTTTCCATTTAAAGAGGGTTTGTCCACATCTCCCATGTGTTGTCCTGATGCAATTCAATCTGCACCAGTCTTTCTGACATAAATCAAAAGCCAGAGGTTCCTCAGCAGGGTCAATGATGAGCTGTTTGTTTTGAGTGGTCGAAACACTCCGTGTAACTCTCCATTGAGCCTCAGCATCAAAGTTGAGTGTAAGGGTTCCATAGAGGGTTGCGGGATTGAAGTAATTTTTCTGCAGTGAGCATCACCTTGGTCACCCTGAGTGTCTGAACTCTAGACCTTCAGAACTGAAACATGGGTTGCTATGGTTTGAGCAGATTCACGTCCTCTGTGGATTAGGCACAGAGGGATATATGAAATGTGGGTTACATATTCACCGAAGAGGTACGGATTAGGTAGCAGCAATGCAGATTTTCCCATATCACCACACCCAAATTTCTATAACCCTAATCTTAAAGTCTAAATTATTTTTGTTATAGTACTGAAAGGAATATGTGGTCTTACTTCAGTTTCATGCAACCTTGTTATCAGCACTGGTGACACAAGCGGTCTGTCCTTAGACAGCATAATCCTAAATCTTAAGAAATACTCTGTCTGGCATTTGCTTAAGCACTGCCAAAAAATGCTTGAGGCCTTGATAAGATACAGCAAAACATAAGACAAATCTATTATTTATTTAATCTGGCTGCATATGTTTCTTAATGCATATAAATATCATGATGGTTAGATTCAGTAAGCTGTCCTCACTAGAGAATTGTCTCTTTTAAAACTGTAAACAAATAGCTTTAACAGATGTCATCTGGGTGAGATTTTTGAATATTTAAATAGCCACATCTTCTATGGATAAACCATATTTCCAGGAAGGATTTAATTTAAGCTGCACACTAAATCAGAGTTTATGGTACTGTGCTACCATTCCCAGAAATGCCATCGTGCAGCGTGGTACTTCCAGGAATTATATTGCAAAACATGGCTACAGCCCAGCTGTTAGGTAAAGAGTCAGGTCTAGATTTAGCTACTACCCTGAATAAGGAAAAATGCACACCACAGTGGAACTTTGGGGAGGAATTGGGCCTCAGTAAGCACGATCCCACCCACAGCTTCCCAGGAAGACCGTGTAAACTGTTCCATCCTTTAGGATAGTATAGCCTGGCAACAATCTCTATGCTGCCCAAATCAGGGACTGCTGTTTCCTACATCCCTTATGTGTGGTGCCCAGGGGTGGCTCTAGGAATTTGGCCGCCCCAAGCACAGCGTCACGCCGCGGGGGGCGCGCTGGTGGTCGTCGGTCCCGCGGCTCCGGGGGACCTCTTGCAGGCGTGCCTGTGGAGGGTCCGCTGGTCCCGCGGCTCCGGTGGAGCATCCGCAGGCATGCCTGCGGGAGGTCCACCGGAGCCGCGGGAACAGCGGACCCTCCGCAGTCATGGCTGCGGACGGTCCGCCGGAGCCGCTTGCCGCTCTCTCGGCAATATGCCGCCCCAAGTGCGCGCTGGGCGCGCTGGGGTCTGGAGCTGGCCCTGGTGGTGCCCAAGAGGCAAGGGGAAGGCTCCACTGCTCTGCCACTGTAAGAGTGTTTGTGTAGCTGCATTATGCTGATGGAAGAGAGCTCTCCCGTTGACATAATAAAACCAGCTCAATGAGTCTCTTTCACACCCTTGAGCGACAAAAGTTTTACCGACATAAGTGCTAGTGTAGACACGGCCTAAGTGTAGGCTTCAGTTTTCTGCCTGTAGTAGAGGAAGGGAAGTGCAGCTTCTGGAAGGACCTTAACAGCACAAGCATTTACCTAATATTCAGAGATTAAGTTCTGTATTTCCACCTTGATGCATGTGGCTGTAACTATGTGAGCTGAGTGTTTAGTTAGCCAACAAATCTAACCTCTTTCTATTCACAACATATATGTGAGACAATTGCAGTTTCCTCTGATTTCTTTGCTGTTCAGAGTTGTTTGATAAACATTTTGCATTTTAAAAACAATATGGATTGCCAACAGCTGTCTGTGACAGGTTTCAGCGGTAACCGTGGTAGTCTGTATCAGAAAAAAAACCCGAGGAGTCCTTGTAGCACCTTAGAGACTAACAAATGTATTTGGGCATAAGCTTTCATGGGCTAGAACCCACTTCATCAGCTGCATGAAGTAAAAAATACAGGAGCAGGTATAAATACTGTCTGTGAGTTTTCAATATTCCATTTGAGCTGCAATGCCAAGTTGTGATTGGTCTGAGAAGTCACTTGGTTGTTTGTATTTTTCCTTCTTCCTCACTGGAAGATCAGGCAAATGCTTCTGGCACAAATGCCCATTTGTACAAATTCAAAAACTCTCCTGCAAATACTTTTGAACCACTTACTATTTAACATTGATATTGACATAATTTGTGGGAAATGAACACAAAAAGATGGCTGAAGTAATTATATTTAAATAGTGGAACAGGTAGTCACCAAAAAAAAAAAGAAAAAGAAAAAATTGCAATATTTTCCCCAATCCAAAGTGCTTCTAAATACACAAAGTCTCTGCTGCATGAATTAACTAATAGGATTGTATGTAGAGCTAATTTGGAAAAGACGCGATACCCCAATCACCGTTGAAATGTACTGGCCACAAAATAGTGTGCATTCTATGTAGGTCACGGGTGATGTGCTACCTAGGTCATTCCCTGGAAAGAATGTATTTGTTAATACTTAGCAGCTGTCCCCTGTCTTGAAGTCGGCTTCCTGAAATATATTGTAACAAAGCTGGCCTTTTTTCTCTCAGACATTGTTTGTGGAAATCAAAATGAACAGGTGTGCTTCCCATCATAGAGATCTGGCACTGTACTCTGATATAAGCATTTCATAGTCCAGCTGCACTGCTTGCTTCAGATATGATAGGGCACAACAAAACACACTGTCATTATCACTTATCCTACAGAGTGTGGGCGTAAATAATGTGCCCACATTTGTGAAACTCAGAGGGATCTCCATGGAAACACTTAATCGTTGACATTTAAGCTCCTGGTGCTGATAAGAGAAGCAGCTGACTGTGACCTATTGCTAACAGTTTATCAAGGTAAGAAGCAGGCTTTCTGCCTTGAACTAGCTAGCAATGATACTGACAGCCCATCCTATTGTATCTTTCCACTCTCCTCTCTTTTCAAAGATAATCTTGAGTTTTATAATCAGTTTTTCTTTGACCCTTTCTCATTTGGTGTTGTACCTCATTACAGACTGTGATTTGACTTGAAAGAAAACTCTCTGTAATATCAGATTTGGGAGTGAGAGTTCACCAGTCACCTACTGTTTTTATTCCAAAACAATTTACAGAGTTTGTTCTCTTCGTGGTAGCCACACATAATTCCCATTAGCACTAATAGAAATGATAACATGCAGAGAGGGTGCATGACTCACAGGATACAGAGCCTTCCATCTCTAACTCATACAAGTTAACATCTGATGACTATTTGAAATGAATAGAGTGTCTTGGTATCATTCCTAGTGAATAAGGACTAGATCCATAAAGGGATTTAGGTGGCTAGCTGCCACTTTAGTCTCCTAAATCCAAAATTTTGATCCTCTAAACCCCTGCTCAGTTGCTGTGTAACCCTGTAGATACCTAAATTCCTTAGGTCCTGTTTCCAGTGGTAAAGTCCCCGTGGTGCCAACAAATCTACCAGAGCTGCATACAAGTTCACCACATCCTGATGCCCAGGCACCTAGCCAGTGGTGGAATACCGCATGCCTGTGGACAAGGGCCCCGGCCAATTTGGGGTCCCATGGAAAAAAATCTCATGATGCTAGGGCAGGTTGATTTAGCTGCTATGCCCTCTGCTCTGCTGGCGGGGCTGGCCATGTTTGGGGCAAGGTGTCTTGGATGAGATGGTGAAGGGATCAGCCGGTGAACATGGCTGGAAGGAGCAGCTGCTGCCGACACCTCTTCCTCTCCTGTTTGTTGTTTTCGTTGCTGCTGCCCATGGCTTCTCGCCGCCGCTGGTGTCAGACTCCCCTGCATCCTTCCATGCCAGGCCAAGCAGCCAGGGCTAGGCAGTGAAAGAAGATGGGGAACACCAGCTCCTGCTGTATCTCCTCCAGCCCCAGGGTGTGCAGGAATGCCCACTCCCAGCTGGAATCCTATTGCCCCCAGCCGAGCCATGGGGGACACAGGCTGCAACCTGCAGCACATCAGCGACCAGGAGAAAATAGGGGGCACTGGGATGGGGAGCTCCCTGCAGGCAGGGGAGCTGGGGCAATCCCCACTACCTCAACCCACGGGGCAGCCCCTAGGGAAATACAACCTCCACAAGCTTGCAGAGAGCCAAGGGGTGCAGAACTCTCTGCTGTCCTGCTCAAGGGGGGAAACGTGGGAACCACCAACACTCCCCACACACATACCATGGGAGCCCCCATCGCCTCTTCCAGCCTCTCAGTGTTCAAACACTTCTCTCCCCCAGGTGTGACCTGTTCTCTCCCCTCCTCTAACACTTTTTTTCCTGTAACTTCTGGTGATTGCAAAATATATGGTGAGACAGAGGCTTTGTTTGGGATTTTTATGCCTCCATCCACAGTTTCAAGGCCTTTGGATGCCCCTATTCCTGCATCTCACAATGAAGCATTATTTAGCCCATCCTAATATGTCATGATGTAGCTTTATTTACCCCTCACCTACACCCCTGAGACATTTGTGGATCCCACCTCCCCATGCATGTGGTTCATCACCTTAGGATCTTAGTGTGGATTCTTGCCATGCATGTTGTGATATGGCATTATTTACCCACCTGCTCAGCTGATATGAGGCCTTCCATAGTATAGTTCTCCCACCTCAGCATTGGATGAAAGACTAAAGTGCTATTTAACCCAGACCGTACTTTTAGGATCTTTGTGTGTATATTCCCCCTCACCCATCATGGACTGATGTGGCACTGTTTACACTGGTCCAGACCCAACTCACTTAACAATGAATCTGACAAACGAATTGTGGCCCACCCAAATGTACTTAACAAAGGTGGTCAGTAGAATCAACTGTTATCATGGGCTAATGGTCATCTGTTGCTACGTGAATGCCAAAGGTTTGTTGGGGGATAAAGCATAAAGGACAAACAAACCCAGATAGTTATAGAAGAGGGAGAAATTTATCTTATGAGGACTTATCTTATTCATCTTATTCCAGTGACTTTTTTTCCTCCATTACACTGATGATGAGGCATTGGTATACTGGAGTGATGAATATTCTTTCTCTGCAGTATTATTAGAATAAACTATATTCTCATTGCTTAGCAATGACCGAACATCCTGTTGTGTACTCTGGCTAATCAGAACCTGGCCTATTCTTAAAAGTGTGATTTAATGTATAAGCTAGTTTCTGATTAGCTGAAATAGTTAGTCCTAACACTTAATTAGTAAAATGTCAACTTTCTCGTGGTTTGACGTGAGTTGTCTTTGGCAGAAAGCCAAAAGAGTCACTTTGGCACACATCAGATTCTTTCAACATTTTTTTCATAGCTTATACGATCAATTGCAAATTTTGTTTTAAACCAGTTCTCACCGTTGGCTGAAATGTAAAGTTCTTAATAATAGAATAATTTTACCTCAGGTTAGGATTATTTCTTTTAATTAAGTTACTTTCTGGAATTGTGACTTGTCTTTCAGACATCTTTGCTTCCACAGTAGAAAAACTGGATTGTAAACGCTAAGTCTAAGTCCTTTCTGTGGATCTACCGATAAGTGTCTAGTTCAGGTCACAAAATCCACCATTTTTGCTGGCACTCCATTTTTATGCAGTTCCAGTTTGACAGGCATGATGTGTTTTGTTTTGTTTTGTTTTCATACTTTCTCATTATTTGGAATAAAAGTTTTAGGGATGGGGTGGGGTTTAATGGATGACATCAGTGCAGTGCCAACAAAATGTACTTACAGGAACATGGTTTGGTGGACAGGGCACTGATCTAGGAATTGATACACTTGGGGGGTCTGTCCATGGCTCTGCCACTGACTCACTGTGCCACCTTGGGCAAAACCACTTTCCCACCGTGTGCCTCAATTTCTCCTTATGTAAAATAGGAATAATAGTAAGGTCTACAGATGAAAAGAACTATTATATATGAATGCTATATATTACTACATTAGTGGTCCCTGTTGAATAGGCTGAGGCATGCTGGCCAAGCAGCATGGGAAAACTTTTGTAAGCCATGCTAGGAGAGTGTGCATCTTTGTCCCACTCTATTATACAAACTCTATATAGTTCATATAATAGAACAGAAGCTGCCAACTGTAATTCATTTAACTCATGCAGCAGAAGTTTATGCTTTTAGCACTGGCAACCTAAATAAGATATTGCTATAAAAAGTGTTGTGCTAGGATGGGACTTGTACTTTGGGAGACTTCAGGTGCTTCCCCAGAGTGTGTATAACCTACACTAGGAGTAGTGTGGGTCTTTGCCTCTACTGGCTGGTGCACAATAAGATAAGAACCTACTATAGCTACCAACTATAGAAATTATGCCATTAGTTCAAGAAAAAGGAATATGTTTTAGCATTGAAAGTTGGGGATTCAAACCCTGCTTTCAGGCCAAGTAGAGTTAATCCTACTTGCACTCCCCTTTTGCACCTGTTGTGTGGCTAGATAAAGGACTTCATTTTCTAGGATTATTGAAAGTTGGCATCTTTCACAAGCTCTACATTTGTTATTTGTTTGTTTTGTTTTTAGCTATATGCCTGGCCTGGAAGGTTACTGTACCCTAATTTTACAGAGTTTTGGATTATCTTTCTTTTAGAGAATGTTTCTGGGTTTGGAGTTTTTGCTGTTTTCATTTGATCACTGCCTGTCTATTATTTCTCAGGGAGTTGAGAAGCCTGAGCCAATTTATTGAAAGATTTCACCCTGAACCAATGTTTCAGAAGTAACAAGTTACTTTGTCATTCAGCACCTTCCTCTCTGCATCAACAGTGCCACAGCCAGAATCTGAGAGGGCTGCTGGGATATGAAGAGAAATCTTGATAAATAAGGGATAAACTCAGCATCTTGCCACTTTCAATGCCGAACTGTGCATTAGAAATAGAAAGTCAGCTCTGTTCCTACTTCCAGCTGTTATTAATCCTGACACACTCAGAGTTGTTTTGGTTTGGGCTAGAGGGTTTTGGTACACTCTGTTCTAACCAGATTCATTTTAACTAAATTTAGCATCCCCAATCCCCCACAGTGACTGTAATGTATGACTCTGCTTTATCTCAGTAATCCTATCCTTTTCCCTCTGAGTACAAACTCTTCAGCACAGCATCATGGCCCTGGGGGGAAAAACACCCTTATCTGCCTGTCTGGAGTGTACCACTACTCATTACCATAGAACTAATGCTAGTTAATAACATCTGAATAATTATTAATGTTGTAAAATACAATTTGTTTTGTGGCTGCCTAATAAGACCAGCTGCAACTGATTCTGAGTACTATCACCCATGCATGCTTAATAATAGGCACTGGAAAAAAATAATAAAGGAATACTTATAATGAGACATTTATTTCTGACCTTCCTAGGTTTTCTGAGGATTTCTAAGCCTTCTCTTCTTTGAGCCGGGCAATTTTTTTCCTACCCATAATGTTCCTCACTGAGCTTAATTGCAATATTACTTTTGAAATCTGGCTAGGCAAGCAAGATATTAAATCTTTTGATATCATATTTCATTCTGGAAATATACAGATACTGGGTGCAGAGATATGTACAGTAAAAAAAAAAAGTATATATGTCACAGGGTAGCTGGTACCTGTGAGTACACCAGGCCCAGTGCCCCTGTGTTAGAGCAAGTGGGACCAGTTGAGCCAATCAAAGGGGGCAGGGCTACACCTGAGGCTATAAAGGCCTGTCAGAGGGGGAGGAAGAGGGAGCGGTAGTATGTGGGTGTGGGGGTGGAGGTGGGGAGGGGGAGGAGGAGGAGAAGAAGAAGAAGAAGAAGAAGAAGAAGAAGAACCACCACCACCACCACCACCACCACCGAAGAGTAGCGCTAACTCTGGTGGTAGGTCCTTGGAGCTAGGGCCTCAGGGAGGTAGCCCTGAGGCTGGTGTTTCAGAGGAGGAATGGGAGATGACTGTGAGAAGGGAATTGTTTGGGGCTGGGAAGCTTCGAGAAGCAGGATTACCAGAGACCCTTGGAGAGAGAGGCTGTGAAACCCTAGGACAAGAAGTCATCTGAGGAGCTGTTTCTGTCTATCTGCTTACATTTGGAGAAATAAACCTTGATCCCTTTAATTGGCTTCACTTAGAGGTGAGTGGGATGCTTGTTAAGGAAAGAAGTGAATGCTTGATAAACTGGGAGGAAGCCCTGCTGTGTCACAATACAACTTTGAGAAAAGACTTGAGAAAAGTCCAGGAGTTCTACTTACTGGGCTCTAAAGGGCATAAAATTATTAGCCTGGTCACATAACCTTACCTGTGTTAAAATCAATGGGACAATTAATGTGAATAGGATTTACTCACATGTTAGGGTTGCCAGAGCAGGCCCAATTCGCTGATACTGTGAGTGACACTCAGTGGGGGGGAGGGGTAAAGGATCTGCAACATAGCAACCTGAGTAAATGACATTTTAATAGGCTTTGGAAGAAGCAACATCACCATGTAGCAATTCTTCTGCCTGGTGATAATAGCTGGAAAAGATAAAAAGGAACAACTGAATGCCAAAAACAGAGAGAGAGACTGAAAGTCTCACATCTGAGATACAGCACCTTTTCCTTCCCTAAACATATGGCTATAGAAAAAAAGAGTGAGGAAAGGTCTATCCTACAGAATTACTATCACCTAGAAAACTTGAAGGACCTAATCCTGACAGAGTCTGCATGAGAAGGTAAGACATGGTGGGGGTTGTGGGTAATCAGTGTTTCTCCGGAACAAGCCATAAGTTCTCATTCTTAGTGTAGCCTTTAGGAATTCAGAGACTGATTCACCAGTCTCAGACTGATTTTTATGTCAGTATATCCATTGACTTAGTCTTATGGAATCATGAAACTGGTATAATACAGTAATGAATCAGGCCTTCAAAATTTTGACACTTACTAGGTGTGCATGGACAAGTGATTCATTCTTCTGAGGCAACCCGGTTCTTAAGACTTTCTACTGAGCTAATGACTTTTCTAATCTTTAGCTATGGTTTGTTACGGACTGTTACACTAGGTAGTACAGCAACAGAGTATTCTGATGGAAACAGGGGTCTCAGTGACTCTCTCCTGCTGAAACTGTTCCTCTTGGGCTAAATAATTAAAGAATTATACATTTGTGAATCCCACTGACTTCAATGGAAGTAGTCAATGTGCATTAAGTTAAGCCTATGTGTAAGTCTTTGAACAATCACAGTCTAGTAGACAAGCACACTTTAGAATAATGTATCTCTTACTATAACATAGTAAAAATCATGTGTAAAGCACACTAAATCAAATTGATTTTCCTTGTATAATTCCCAGGGATTAAATGAATAATTATATTTATGGTTTTTATTTTATTAATAGTAGCTGCATTGTATAAAAATGAAGAAAGAGCCATACTGACTAAATGTGGATTTTTTTAAAATCACTTTCTCTATTAGCTAAAAGGAGCTTTGGTAGTTATTTTAAGAACATTGCTAAATCCAATACTTACAAAACTGTGTTAGTTCATAT
This sequence comes from Mauremys mutica, assembly GCF_020497125.1. Lineage (NCBI taxonomy): Eukaryota > Metazoa > Chordata > Testudines > Geoemydidae > Mauremys > Mauremys mutica. Next base: position 233,538,222 of record NC_059072.1, on the reverse strand, counting down.
TATTATTACTAGAAGTAGAAAAAAAATCCATTTTTATTAAATAACTTTCTGGGAATTAAGATAATTCTCCCAAAACCCAGTACTTCATATTTTCAAATGTGCCAATAATAGTATATTTCCAAAGCAATTTAGAAAATAAATTAAAAACAAACCATGCAAGTAAGAAATAAATGGTATCAATAAAACTCAGATTTCTCCAGCTATACTAACAGTATGAGGAAAAAATATTAATAAGAATAACAATATGTAGCGGTCCTCTAAAAGAGCTTCCTTGTTTTGGACAATTGTAGATACGTACCAATACACAACATAATAGTGTTTTTTATGTCACTTATAATGCATGGCAGTATGCCAAAAATGTTTGCCAATTCCCAGCATTACATGCTTGCTCTATGTAAAATGTATGGGCTAAATTAAGCCTAGAATAATTTGGGAAAATTTTCTGGGCTAAAGTTAACAGTGAATAAATGGTAGCGTGAGTTATTTGTATTACCCTAGTGCATGGAACACCTAATTAAGATGAGGTGGTGGTTGTGCTTGGTACTGTACAAACATACTTGGGGACAATCCTGGCTCAGTGACTGCAGCACTCTCCTCAGGGGTGGGAGACCCCCGTTCAAATACTTTAGCCCCTGCGGCTGGGGGGAGGGTATTAAACCAGGGTCTACTACAGGGATCAGCAACCTTTGGCACACTGCTCACCAGGGTAATCCCCCTGGCGGGCTGTGCCGGTTTTGTTTATCTGCCGCATCTGCAGGTTCGGCCGATTGCAGCTCCCACTGGCCGTGGTTCACCGTCCCAGGCCAATGGGGCTGGCAGGAAGCGGCGGCCAGCACATCCCTTGGCCTGCGCTGTCCCCATTGGCCTGGGACGGTGAACCGTGGATAGGCTGAACCTGCGGACGTGGCGGGTAAATAAACCGGCCCAGCCCACCAGGGGGCTTACCCTGGCGAGCTGCATGCCAAAAGTTGCCGATCCCTGGTCTACTACATCCCAAGTAAGTGCTCTAATCACTGGGCTAAATGTTGTAAGGGAGAAAGCACCACTTCTTCCAGCAGCCAGATTTTGAATGGGACCCAATACAGTAGGCATGCTCAGAGCACACCTACTAGGGAATGGTGTGTGTTTGGAAGATAAGCACTAGGATGCCTGTGTTGCCCATGTCCATGGATCATGCTGGTGCTTAGGTAGGAGATGGCAGTCTACATGCCTAGAGTGAGGCAGAAACCTAGGCACCTAGGGAGCTCTTACAGTAAAATTTTAGGCATGGAGTGAGTTTAGGTGCCTACAAGGTAAGGCAGCAGCCAAGCACAGGTTTTGTGGATTGCAGTGATGCCTAAAACTGGGACTCAGGAGCCTAAATACCTTTTGTTCAGCTGAGACAAAGTCACTAGCCCAACTGAAAATAACACGCAGCTCACCTGACTTCCAACCCAGTGCCCCAGCTGCTAGAAATAATTTCTTTGTAAATCAGTGTGGCCCAGGGGCTAATGATCTGGTCTGGGAGTCTGGTGATGTGGGTTCTTTTCCCAGGTCTACCTGTGACTTTGTGCAAGTTGTCTTTCCTCCCTCTGTAACATGGATTTAATGATAACCAGAACTCACATCTTTGTCTGGACCAAGGCCTATATTCAATTATATTTTGCATAAATCTGGAGCATAAAATTCCATTGATTTCACTAGAGAGCAGATACCACAGTAAGAGAATAGCCTCATTTGGCTGCAATTATATTGTTTATGGCCCAGGTTTCTTTATCTCTTCTTAAACTCTTTTGATTTCCTTCAATCTCACCTATAGAAGATCTTATAATAAATCCTTTGCCATTTTTCTACACAGGGACATCATTCTCCACAGCCTTGCACCCTGTGTAGTCACTTACACTTGTGCAAAGTGGGTGATTGTTTGATATCCACTTTGCACTCAGATTGCACAGGTGTAAATGATTAGCCTAAGAGCAAGACAGCTGTAACACTGAAGTCTTAGATTTGCAGGAGAGACTTCTCCTTTCTATTGTGGACCAAGTAGCCAAAAGTTGGCCATGTATTACATTACTACACTTATGTAGACTCTTGGGCTTATCATAGTAACCATTTATCATGTTCCCAGATAAATGCCGGCATAGAGGATTAGGTCTCTTCATGGAAGTTGGAATCATTGCTTTCAAGGAACCACAGGATGGAGCTGATAAAGTTTGGAAGCTCTACTATGATATATTTTTGTATGGCATTATATGCTTGCATGGTGGTAATTTTTGTTCTTTTTTCTATTGGTATGGTAACTTTAGTCAGTGTCTGAATTTCACTGTACCATCTCAAGTTATTAGTGAGTTAAGAGATAAAAGCAGAATTAGGAATCAATGGCGTTCTCTCTTAGTTTCTCCACTAAAACAAGAATGGTAATTGTTGTTTAATTCTGGAAGTGAGTATTATGATCTTGTGCAGACGTGCTGTGTCCTGAATTTAGGAACCATTCCAAAGATATATGTATACCATATTACTTCAATGAGAGTTGCAAGTTCTCAATGCACTCGGAAACTCCATGTGTGATGAGTTTATGATGTCATAGGTAAACTCCTCATCACATGAAGTAATTCCTGCTTACTGAGCGTTCCTGTTGAAGTCAAATGTCCCTTGCTGGACCTTTAAATTATTATCAAAAATCTGTGTTACTGCTTCATGATGGATATTACAATTGTAACATGTGTGTGTATAAATTCTTATTATTGGCTTTACATTAAAATTTAGTAATTAATAAACATCCTAATGCAGATTTTATTGTCATGGAATCATAGGACTGGAAGGGACCTTGAGAAATCATCTAGTCCAGTCCCTGCACTCATGGCAGGCCTAAGTATTATATAGACTATCCCTGACAGTTGTTTGGAGACTTTTAAGAGCAGGTTAGATAATGATGGAGATTCCACAGTTTACTTAGGCAATTTGTTCCAGTGCTTAACCACCCTGATAGTTAGGAAGTTTTTTCCTAATGTCCAACCTAAACTGCCCTTGCTGCAATTTAAGACCATTACTTCTTGTCCTATCCTCACAAGTTAAGAAGAAGAAAAGAATTCTCTCTTCTCCTTGTAACAACCTTTTATGTATTTGAAAACTGTTATCGTGTCCCCTCGCAGTCTTCTCTTCTCCAGATTAAACATACCCAATTTTTTCAATCTTCCCTCACAGGTCATGTTTTCTAGACATTGAATCATTTTGGTTACCCTTCTCTGGATTTTCTCCAATTTGCCCACATCTTTCCTGAAATGTGGCGTCCAGAACAGGACACAATACTCCAGTTGAAGCCATATCAGCACAGAGTAGAGCGGAAGAAATACTTCTCGTATCTTGCTTACAACACTTCTGCTAATAGATTGTGGAATTATATTTGCTTTGTTTTGCAAATGCGTTACACTGTTGACTCATATTTAGCTTATGATCCCTTATGACCCCTAGATCCCTTTCTGCAGTACACCTTCCTGGGCAGTCATTTCCCCTTTTTTATGTGTGCAACTGATTGTTCCTTCCTAAGTGGAATACTTTGCATTTCTCCTTAATGAATTTCATCCTATTTACTTCAGACTATTTCTCCAGCTTGTCCAGATCATTTTGAATTTTAATCCTATCCTCCAAAGCACCTGCAACCCATCCCAGCTTGGTTTCATCCACAAACTTTATAAGTGTACTCTCTATGGCAGGGGTCGGCAACCTGCGGCTCCCGGCTCGCCAGGGTAAGCACCCTGGCGGGCTGGCCCGGTTTGTTTATCTGCCGCGTCGGCAACTTCGGCCGATCGCGGCTCCCACTGGCCGCGGTTCGCAGTCCCAGGCCAATGCGGGAGGCAGGAAGCCACGGCCAGAACATCCCTCGGCTCGCGCCGCTTCCTGCCTCCCGCATTGGCCTGGGACCGCGAACCGCGGCCAGTGGGAGCCGCGATCGGCCGAAGTTGCCGACGCGGCAGATAAACAAACCGGGCCGGCCCGCCAGGGTGCTTACCCTGGCGAGCCGGGAGCCGCAGGTTGCCGACCCCTGCTCTATGGCATTAACTAAATCATTGAGGAAGATATTGAACAGAATCAAACCTAGAACTGATCCCTGCGGGACCACACTTGATATGCCCTTCCAGCTTGACTGTGATTCACTGATAATTATTCTCTGGGAATGGTTTTATGCAGTTATGCATCCACTTTCTAGTAGCTCCATCTAGTTTGTATTGCCCTAGTTTGTTTATGAGAAGGTCGTGCCAAACAGTATCAAAAGCCTTACTAAAATTAAAATCTACCACAATGCCACTTCCCCCATCCACAATGTGTATTACCCTGTCAAAGAAAGCTATTGGGTTGGTTTTACATTATTTGTTCTTGACAAATCCATGTTCTTACTTATCACCTTATTTTCTTCTGGATGTTTGCAGATTGATTGCTTAATTATTTGCTCCATTATCTTTCTGGATACAGAAGTTGTCCTTATTTCCCTTTTTATAGATTGGCACTAAATTTGCCCTTTTCCAGTCCTCTGGAATCTCTCCCGTCTTCCATGACTTTTTGAAGATAATTTCTAATGACTCAGATATCTCTTCAGTCAGCTCCTTGAATATTCTAGGATGTATTTCATCAGGCCCTGGTGACTTGAAGACATCTAACTTGTCTACATAATTTTTAACTTCTTCTTTCCCTAATTTAGCATCTGATCTTACCTCATTTCACTGGCATTCACTATGTTACACATCCAATCACTACTAACCTTTTCAGTGAAAACGAAAATAAAAAAGTAATTTTGTCATTTCCACATTTTCTGTTATTGTTTTCCCCCTGTCATTGAGTAATGGGCCTACCTTGTCCTTGATCTTCCTCTTGCTGCTAATATATTTGTAGAATGTTTCCTTGTTACCCTGTATGTCTCTAGCTAGTTTAATCATAAATAGTAATGGAAATTTTTTGAACATTTGATGCTTTTTGAATCTGTCTACTCTGGTTTATCATTTTGGTCTCTGAATTGTATGAGAAAGTTAGATATACACAATAGTACAAAAGTAATGACTTACTATGACCCACTTTCCAAGAGACTTCTAGAACTTTGTCTAGCATAATATGTAAAGAAGGGGACACATTCAAGGTGAATTATTTAGTGTTGTTCGTCTGGGTTTTTGGTGTTTGGAACAAGATCAACACTTTAATAGAAGATTCTTATTGTGTGTTAAATTAGTATCAATTTAAGAAGCACATTCTGTTTATTTATGACATTTGCAAAATTTGTGTTCCTCTGTTAAATTTGTATTTGTGAGATTTATGTTGCTTTCTATCTCATTCCAGCTTTTTTAAATCTTCATAGATCGTAAACTCTTCCAGTCAGAGATGATTTGGTACATCGTTGCTACTACATTAATAATTATGACAAATATTAATACAGTTTGTCCCCAGGTTTCAAAATTTAAATATTGAAAGTAGAACATTATTATTGAACAGTACTACTGCCAACATACGAGTGTTACGTTGAATGTAACTATACTTGAGCCTTGATGGCTTAAAATAACATTGTAACGTTCACAGAGTATGAGTTTCCTCTTGGGTATAGCAATTGTGTTCTAAGTCATACTAGTGGATGATTGATGAGGCAGGAAGACATTCCTATGAATGTGACTTCTACTTTACTTTTAGGGTATGGCTACAGTAGCCGCCAGATCCGTGGGCAGTGATCGATCCAGCAGGGGTCAATTTATTGCGTCTAGTCTAGATGCGATAAATCAACTCCCGAGCACTCTCCCATTGACTCCTGTACTCCACTGCTGCGAGAGGCACAGGCAGAGTCGACGGGGGAGTGGCAGCAGTCAACTCACCGCAGTGAAGACACCATGGTGAGTAGGTCTAAGTATGTCGACTTCAGCTATGTTATTCAGGTAGCTGAAGTTGCGTAACTTAGATTGATTCCCCCGCACCCACAGTGTAGACCAGGCCTCAGTCTCCATGCCAACAAGTCTCAGCAGCAAAATGCACAGATGTATTCACCAAGGCAAGGGCAGGTAACTGCTCTCTGAAAATAAAGGTCCTGATTCTGATCCCATTATGACTTTACACTGATGTAACTTCAAATTCAAAGGAGTTACTCCTGATTTAGGGTCCAGTTCAGGATAGCACGTAAGCATATGCTTAAATCCCATTGAAGTCAATGGATGTGCTAAGTGTCTTGCCTAATCTGAATTGGGACCTTACACTGCTATAACTCAGAGAAGAATCAGTTCCACAATATCCAAAGTAATTCAGACCTTCACATTTCAGATCGTTACTTGTATTGTTGTTTTTTTTAGCTCTAAATGGAATAGTAGAGCTGTGTTTACATTTATTCTCCAGCGACAGTTTGCATTTTTCTATCATATTATACAGTGGGTGTCTGTTAAAACAATAACAGCTGTCATATTGTCATTCAAGACAATATTCTAAATCTCAGGGTTCTAATGACCTCTCTTTCCCAGGAGAATGTTAAATTCCAGTTGAATCTTGACAAACCCCTGATGATTTCTTTTTCAGAATAGCATGTGTCAGAGTGAGTCATATAATTTGAATGCAGACACTGTGAGATTTGAACACTGGCAAACGTCTCCCCAACCTGATGTACTCACTACCTTTTTATTCATTAGGGGCCAGATTTTTCATAAGATCTCAGCACCCACCATGTGGAGCAGTTTGAAAAAATATGACCATTTATTTTGGTACCAAAGTGGGAGTTAAGCATTCTAGAAAACTTGACTAAGAATGTGGGTGTTGATCTCTTTAAAAAATGTACACCTAAAAATATACCCTGAAAGATTCTAAATACCTGCAAGTCCATGGATTTCAGTGGGAGTTAACAGAGGCTCAGAATCTCTCAAGATCAGACCCTACACTTCCATTTGCAAGTCAGACATCAATGACACTGATCCATCAATCCCTTAGAAAATTTCTCAGTGAATTTTTGCAAAGACTGTACATTAATGCTCAGTGTAAGACTACTAAGATCCCATTTGTCACAGCTGTACTTGTACTTCTAATCTAGACACTGAGTGAACCAAAAAAAAATTCAGAGGGAAAAAATCAACTCTTCCTTTTGCTTACAACTCGAACCCAATCTGAACCACATTTTTTGTTTCAGGTTTAGAATTTCTCTATGCCCGCCCATGCCTGTAAATGTCCTGCTTCAAATAGGAACAGGATGCCTGCTAGACTGAAACACTACTCAAGCTGTGGTTCTCATGATTTCTGTCCATATTAGAATCAGGAAGACACAGAAATATCATGAATGCCTGTTCTCACAAAAGCCTGGTCTACACTACGCGTTTAAACCGGTTTTAGGAGCGTAAAACCGATTTAACGCCACACCCGTCCACACTAAGAGGCCCTTTATATCGGTATAAAGGGCTCTTTAAACCGGTTTCTGTACTCCTCCCTAACGAGAGGAGTAGCGCTAATATCGGTATTACCATATCGGATTGGGGTTAGTGTGGCCGCAGATCGACGGTATTGGCCTCCGGGCGGTATCCCACAGTGCACCACTGACCGCTCTGGACAGCAATCTGAACTCGGATGCAGTGGCCAGGTAGACAGGAAAAGCCCCGCGAACTTTTGAATATTTCCTGTTTGCCCAGCGTGGAGCTCCGATCAGCACGGGTGGTGATGCAGTTAAAAATCAAAAGAAAGAAAGAGCTCCCGCATGGACGATGCGGACGTGATCGCTGTAAGGGCAGGCAAATCTGTTCTATCAGCGCTCAAAATCATTTTTTAAATATCTCCAGACAGATGCCATAGCAGGGACTCAGTGCACTGCTGCGTGACAAGCATAACGGAAAGCCAAAGAATCAAATGGACGCTCATGGACTGGAGGACTCAAGCTATCCCATAGTTCCTGCAGTCTCTGAAAAGCATTTGCATTCTTGGCTGAGCTCCAAATGCTTCTAGGGTCAAAAACAGTGTCTGCGGTGGGTCAGGGCATAGCTAGGCAATTTACGCACCCCCCCCACCCACCCCCAGAAGTGAAAGGGAAAACAATCCTCTCTTGACTCTTTTACATGTCACCCTATCTTTACTGAATGCTGCAGATAGACGCGATGGTGCAGCACTCAACACCAACATCCTTGCTCCCCCCACGCTATGGATGGCTGATGGTACAAAACGACTGGTAGCCGTCCTCATCATCAGCCTATTGGCACATGGGGCAGTGCAAAAGGACTGGTAACCATGCTGACTAGCATCAGTAAGGTCAATCAAGGGCGCCTGGCCCTAATTTTTCCTGGTAGATGGTACAGTATGGCTGATAACCATCGTCATCATAGCAACAGGGGGCTGAGCTCCATCAGCCCCCACCCTTCATGTGTAAAGAAAAGAGTCAATTGCCCCTGAACTAGCAGAGGGATGCTGGGCTCCTCTCCTACACACTCCTTACTGTCCTGTCTGGACTATCATAGCAGCTGGAGGCTGCCTTCCACTCATATCTCACTAACAAGTCACTGTGTCTTATTCCTGCATTCTTTATTACTTCATCACACAAGTGGGGGGACAATGCTACGGTAGCCCAGGAAGGCTGAGGGAAGAACGGAATAATTTCTGCAGGATCTGACACAGAGCAGCTGTGCTCTCTGGTTCTCTGATACAGTGGTTCTCTAGTACACTTGCCCATATTCTAGGCAGGACTGATTCTATTTTTAGATACCAAAAAGGAGGGATTGACTCAGGGAGTCATTCCCAATTTTGGCTTTTGCGCCCCTGGCTAAGAGCAGCCAGGGGCACTTATGACAGCAGCAAATGGCACAGTGCAAAAGGACTGGTAGCCACGATCATCTTATTACCAATTTATGGTATGGTAGATGGTACAATATGGCTGATAACCATCTCTGCTATCATGCAAAAGCAAAAGCATGCTGCTGTGTAGCGCTGCTGAATCGCCTCTGTGAGCGGCATCTAGTACACATACGGTGACAGTCACAAAAGGCAAAACAGGCTCAATGATTGCCATGATATGGCATCTGCCAGGGCAATCCAAGGAAAAAAGCCGCGAAATGCTTGTCTGCCGTTGCTTTCCCAGCGGAAGGAGTGACTGACGACATTTACCCAGAACCACCCGCAACAATGATTTTTGCCCCATCAGGCACTGGGATCTCAACCCGGAAGTTCCAAGGGGCGGGGGAGGCTGCGGGAACTATGGGATAGCTACGGAATAGCTACCCACAGTGCAACGCTCCAGAAATCGACACTAGCCTTGAACCGTGGACGCACACCACCGATTTAATGTGTTTAGTGTGGCCGTGCGCACTCGATTTAATAAAATCTGTTTTACAAAACCAGTTTATGCAAATTCGGAATAGTCCCGTAGTGTAGACGTACCCAAAGTTTCTCAGTAGATGAAATCCTGGCTTTATTGTAGTCAATGGCAAAACTCCTACTGATTTCACTGGTATCAGGATTTTACCCAATTAAAAGGGTCTGATTTTTTTTTTCTCAGGGCTCATCCAAATTAAACCTTGGACTCTTTTGCATTGTTATCACTCTTGGACACTCATCTCACATACTGTACACTAGATAGGAAATATTGTAGAGTGAACCTCAGTTCATTGATTTTTTTAAAAAAGCTTTTTCTTCTTAAACAGCAGAAAAACAAAGAGGTTCCACTGACTTTATTTTTTAAGCTCTCCTTCAGCTATGAGCTCCCACAACTCAAAACTGAATTGAAACATGCTGCTGAGCTGAGCACAAGATATATCGCCCACAAAGGGTAATTACGTTCATAGCAAGAGTCTTTGTATATGTATCGTGCAACTTCTACAAGTGAGTCATGAGAACCTGTAATGAAACAGAATACAAATAATGATCATACTCCTTCTGGGGTAAGGCTATGTGTAGCACTTATAAGTACAGCTGGCCAGGAAAAAGAATTTCTGTCCCATGATAGGGTTGCCAGGTGTCTGGTTTTCGACTGGAATGCCCGGTCAAAAAGGGACCCTGTAGGCTCCGGTCAGCACCACTGAACAGGCCATTAAAAGTCCGGTCAGCAGCGGAGCAGGGCTAAGGCAGATTTCCTGCCTACCATGGCTCCGCGGCGCTCTCAGAAGCAGCAGCATGTCCCCCCTTGGGCTCCTATGCATAGGAGCAGCCAGGGGGCTCCACACACTGCCCCCACCCCAAGCACCGGCTCTGCAGCTCCCATTGGCTGTGAACCGTGGGCAGTGGGAGCTGCGGAGGCAGTGCCTGCAGACAGGGCAGCACAGAGCCATCTAGTCATGCCTTTGCATAGGAGCTGGAGGGGGACATGCCGCTGCTTCTGGAAGCTGCCTGAGGTAAGAGCCAACTGAACCTGCACCCTTGACCACCTCCTGCATCCCAACCCTCTGCCCCAGCCCTGATCCCCATCCCACTCTCAGAACCCCTTGGTCCCAGCCGGAGCATCCTCATACACCCCAAACCCCTCATCCCCAGCCCCACCACAGTCTGCACCCCCAGCTGGAGCCCTCACACCCCTCGCACCCTAACCCCCTGCCCCAGCCCAGACCCCCTTCCTGCACTCTGAACCCTTCAGCCCAAGCCTGGAGCCCCCTCCTGCACTCCAAATCCCTCATCCCAGGCCCCACCCTGGAATCTGCATCCTCAGCCCAGAGCCTATACCCCCTCCCATACCCCAACCCCCTGCCTCAGCCAAGAACCTCCTCCCATACTCCAAATCCCTTGGCTCCACCCCCTACCCCAGAGCCCCCTCCTGCACCCCAAACCCCTCATCCCTGGCCCCACCGCAGAGCCTGCACATCCAGCCAGAGCCCTCACCCCCTCCCACATCCCAACCCATTGCCTCAGCCCAGAGCCCCTCCTGCACCCTGAACACCTCATTTCTAGCCCCAGGTCAGAGCCTGCATCTCCAGCCGGAGCCCTCAACCCCCTCCCACACCTCAGCCCGGTGAGTGAGGGTGAGGAGAGCGAGCGACAGAGGGAGGGAGGGTGGAGTGAGCAGGGGCAGGGCCTTGGAGAAGGGCCGGGGTAGGGTGCAGGGCAAGGGTGTTCGGTTTTGTGCGAGTACAAAGTTGGCAACCCTATTCCATGATAACTTGAGTTATTGGGGAAAATGTTGATATACTCCAAAAGGACGCAGCAGCAATGGGACTTTTGCGATGTGGGTGAGGGGTTATGTATGAAGTTTAATAAAGCTCAATATTTAAAACCATCCCTGCTCTGGGGGTGTAACTTAGGCAAAGAACATTTTAAAACAGTCATATGTGTCCACAGCCATTGGAAGTTAGCTTTTGCACAAGGCTGATTGTCAACACTGTTCATATAAATGCAAGCTAAAAACAAGTTGGTCAGGTATTCCTGGGGAGTCCAAATAATAATAATAATTTTTTTTTAAATTGCTTTTGTGAAAAGTTTCAGGCAGCTCTAGTAAAATATGATGAGCAGAGAACCAGGGGAACTCGATGCTGCTTTAAGGAGAGCACTGCTGCACTACTCGTTGCACTACTGCTGCCTCGTAGTGGAAGTATGACCAGAGAGGAAAGCACGTAACTAAGTACCTCATTCAAATTACCCCCTTTCATTGGGGGGGAGGGGGGAGTCATAGCCAGAAAACTTGGAATGATCTCTTCATGGAGATCTGTTGATGGGTGTGGGGTTGCACCCCACAAAAACTTGGCATAAGACCTGGCCCAAACCTGACAGATCCCTGGAGATCTGTGGGAGGTCAAGGGATTGGGTATAGACCCTGTTACTCAGGTCTAGTTTGCCTACCTTACCCTCATGGCATACCTATCTCCTGTTCCCTGACCGTAGAAATCTGGTCCTGACCACAGCAGCCTCCAGATCTCTCATGGGGGCTCTATGAAAAAAAAAACACACACACACACAGCCTGTGTCTGCATGGATTCCCCCCTTCTTTCCCACAGAACCAGGAAAGATTGATGTTCTGTTCTGTGTAGGTTCTTATACTACAGTGATGACTGAATTATCTCAGCACTTTCCCTTAGTTCATTAACCAATGTGAGTGACAACTCTAATCTGATTAGTCCCTCATCCTCTCCTCAGGGAGAGAAGCATGTTCAGGAGAGGACTTTGTTTTGGTAGGATTCTTTTAATGTTGCTATGTATTTAGAGAAAGCAAGCTCAAAGAAATGCAGCTTGTACTTGAAGTACAAGGTGGTTACAGTTGTGATGGTTCTTAGTTAGAGCCGGTCAGAAATTTTTCTAAATTTCCAGAGGCAACCAATTTCCACTACATGCATCCAACAAAGTGGGTATTCACCAACGAAAGCTCATGCTCCAATACGTCTGTTAGTCTATGAGGTGCCACAGGACTCTTTGCTGCTTTTACAGATCCAGACTAACATGGCTACCCCTCTGATATCTAATGAAACAGTTTCACAAAACTGGTGGTCTCACAAAAGCAAGTCAGGGTCAACAACTTTCACCGAATCAGAGGATGCAAGGATGTCAGTTTAACACAGCAACTGCTGGTCCTATGGAGCAAATATAATAGAAAATACCATGTATCCGTGTTCCCAAAACTACATTTTTTTTCAGGATTTCCAGCTTGTGAGAATTTTCAAAATGCTGAAATTGCTTGTGAACCAAAAATCCTGTTTCAGACAACTGTAACCTTAGTTCCTGTTGGAGTTCATTCCAGTCTCAAGCTGGTTCCCAAGAAAGTTCTGTCTCCTGCACAGACAAGTTTTCTCCTTATTATAGAGTTCCTTTGTGCAAGAGGAGCAAAGTTCTCAACCATGGTCTTCACCCTGGAGCTTTAGATGTTTTTTGATACTCTGAGCCCAGGCCATTGAGCTCCTTAAAGATAAGGATAAAGACCTTTGAACTTGATTTGACATTCTATGGAAAGCCAGTGTAGAGTGCAGAGGACATGTGTGATGTGCTTGTGGTAGCCTGTGTTGCTGAGGAGATGTGCTCTAGAGTTCTGTATTAGTTGAAATGTCCTAAGTACAGAAGGCTTTGTGCCCAGGTGTACTGCATTGCTGTAGCCCAGCCAAGAGATGATGAAGGTGTGAATAATGGAGGCAATATCATCATCCACCAGGATGTGCATTGTGCCCAGTCTTCTCCACTCCCTCCCACAGCACAGACCATGCAGAGAACCCCTCTGCAGTGTTTAGCGATGGGGGTGGTTCCATGCAAGTGGCTGAGACCTTTTTGTGAGTGTGTATACAAGGAGCACAACAGTTCTGCGGAACTTCTTCAGGTTATTTTTATTTTCATCTTGGTCCCATGTTAATTACCAGATGACAAATAAGGAAAGTCATTTAAAATACATGTACTCTTATTAAACATTTGTAGGCTTTCACTCTTGCTATCCCCAAACAGGATCATCATTACACACGCTGGGGTCCAGAGTTTGAAAGCTTCTACTTTAGTGTGATTTATTTCCACTTTTAGAGATTAAATTACTGTAATACTCATATTACATTTACCCACAGTGAGTCTATAGATATGATGTAACTTAGCCTTGTGGGGTTCTCTGTGGCATGAGGCCCCAGGCAATGGCCCTGCTTGCTGCCCTCTAAAGCAGTGGTGGGCAGCCTGCAGCCCACGGGCCGCACGTGGCCCATCAGGGTAATCCGCTAGCAGGCTGCAAGATAGTGTTTACATTGACTGTCCGCAGGCACAGCGTCTGCAGCTCCCACTACCTGCGGCTCGCCGTTCCTGGCCAATGGGAGCTGCAAGAAGCAGTGTGCTGGCAGGCCGCATGCAGGCTGCAGGTTGCCCACCACTGCTCTAAAGTCAGCCCTGTCCCCAGATTGTCTATAGAAAAATTCATAAAATCCTACTAGTCTTAAATCAGGAGTCCAACACTTTGTTTTCATCGTAAAAAGAATTGAAATGTTGCTTGTGGTTGTTATGTGAATAACTGGAAGAATATTCAGTAGAATATTTGACTCTGCATATTTGAAACTTTCAGACTTCCTTCCTATAGAACATCCTTTCAAAGGAATGGGATGCCAGGATGTGACAGCTGTGTCCAGCCATACTGGAAGTATGCATTAGGAGCATGTTTCTCAATCTGTTTCTTTGCCCATTCAGAACTCTGAGTTTATGTATAAAATACCTAATGCAAAGCTGCATGTGCAGGGTCAACATCCAAAAATTAAAATCCCACCAAGGCACCCTCATAAAACTTACATTCTTATCCCTCATATAGTCAGATCAGTGTCCAGAAAGAATTGTCATACCCTGAACTTAAATGCCCATAGCGCATCTTCCCATACAGTCAATGATACTGACTGAAAAGCCTGCGAGAATCCATAAATCTTGCAGAATGCCAGATATTTGTCAAATCTGGGCTGTCATGAATCAGTGAAATAGCTTAAAATGTTGGCTATTTAAAGTGGCTACATGTTTCAAACTTAACATAGTAAGATGAATTAAAGATATTTACCTCTTCTATTGGTAGACGTTGGTGCAATTTGTCTAGACTCTAGCTTCAGACACATAAGGACAACAATATTTAGACACCTAAATAGAACTGACCTAATTTTCAGAGCGATTTACTGAATTAATGTTTGTAAAATGTTACAAGATCTCTTTTGTGGCACTTTTCACCCAAGCACAAAGAACTAATTTGAGATTACTTTTTCAATGTATAAAAGGGCCTGATTCTGCCACCCTTATGCTGAGTAGTACCTTATGCCTTAAGTAGCCCCATTGACTTTATCTGGATACATGCTGGGTAAGTTACCACTCAATGGGAAAGATTCATTCTTGTGCCAGGACAGGGACAAAGGAGAATCAGCATGTACCTTCCATCTTTGAGAGCTACTGCAGGACTAGTCTTGCCCTGATGCAATCTAAGTCAACCATGAGGGCTGGCCTAAGTTTCACCACTGCTTCAGTAGGTCCTATGGGGCCTTTCACATGTACAAAATCTCCAGAGTACAGGTCTACCTCAGCCACACCCTCCCCTACTTCTTCCCTCCCTTCAGCTCACCTTAATTCCAAAATGCTTCCAGCATCCAGGGCTGCTGCAAAGATGGATGAGCAATCTCTACCCTGGTGTAGGGGCCTCCTGTATCATGAGAATTCACCTGCCCTACTGGCCCTTTCTGTCAGCTCATGCGGTGCAAAAAAGCTCAAAGCAAAAGCTGCATCTGACCCCATATGAGAGAGGGTGGCAGAATCTGCACCAAAGTCAATGCATAATTTTTAATGTTCGCAAAATTAAAAACCCAGGACAAACCATTAAAATCACACTCAATTAATGTGCTTGTCATAGAGTGCTCACCAATTTTTCAGGCTCCCATGACCTCATTTTGAAAAAAGCCATGCTCTCTTCCTGTCTCCTAATTACCAAAAGCAGATATTACATCATTCAAAAAGAGAAGGTCAGAAGAACTTATCCCAGGATTTCTTTTTCAAAGGGGGAAATGAGGGCAAACAGAAAAATAATTTATCCATAAGGTGTTTTGCCAAAAAATCCTTGCTAAAAGTCATCTAACAAAAGTGCCTTGAGCGTTAAATGATGTGTAGTAGGTTAATGTTGAAGATGCATCTTCTGTCATCCTAGCACTGATGATGCAACTAGGGTAAAAGTAGGGAAGTTTAATAAAAAAATGTTAATTGAAACTGAGAACAGAAGTTTTACTTAGAGATTAAGGAATCTGTAAAATGACAAGATTAATAAGAGAAAATGCAGACGTGCTAGAGTTGCTTAGGAAGCAATTAATTACCATCCTGAAAGGCTGTGCGACAATCAGCCTTTAATGGGCTTAAAGGTAGTTTCTCACTTTCAGCATTTCTCCATAACTCAATATAGTCACAATACAAAATTATTGGAATATTTAACTGAGTATTACCTGCTGAGGCATAAATACTTCATTTCTGATGGGGTCCTGGAAGCATTTTTAATACAGTTGATTTCAAACAAATGCACTTGCTTGCATACAGAGCTCTGCATAGAATTTTCAAAAATAAATAACATTCATCCATGTATTACTTCAAAAGTAAAACCAAAGGAAAGGGGGGAGGGGCAATGGGTCAGGGGTAGGTATTTGCTCACTTCCCTTATGACATTTAAACCGTTTCAATGATCAGTAGAAAGGGGCCTAAACCAAAGCCCCTAGGCCACACCCATCACCTTCACCACCTTCAGAGCAGCTTAGAATCAGAACATTAATCTAAATCCAAATTCTGCAGTTTGTCCCCTGGCTTTGTAATGGATTAAAAATAAACCCAGATATGAATGTCTCCAAATGTCTTGGTCCTCATACACTTTAAGGCCAGAAGGGACTATCACGATCATCTAGTTGGACCTCCTTCACACTGCAGGGCACAACTTGCCCACCCACTCCTGTAGTAGACCTCTGAGTAACTGAAGTCCTCAAATCGTGATTTAAAGACTTCGAGTTACAGAGAGAATCCTGGTTTGAGTCGTCTCTACTAAATAGTAAAAGCTGCTAAAAAATGTGGTTTAGTGTTTGCAAGTACAATCTGGGGTAGCACCCAAGTGGGAAATGAGAATATAATATAATCCTCCTACACAACACATGCAGAAGGAAACCTAATAACAAAACCCTGTAGTCACAGACTATGGACAGAATGAGAAGAAGCTATTTCTCTCCTGCCACCAACACTCTAAGAGTGCACTTCTCTAGGCTGCTACTGTAATGCTGCAACACAAATGTTGCAACATTATTCCTGATTACTGTGACTCTGCCAAATTCAGACTGAGTTTGAACCAGCAGATTCTAATAGGGCTGTTGCTGGTGTACACAAATTTGTTTCCAAACCATTAGCCTACCTGTGGTAGGGATTTCCATATGCAACTCCAATGAGCTTTAAAATCATAGGACCATAGGGTAAGAAGGGACCAAAAGGATCATCTAGTCCAGTGGCTCTCAGACAGGGGTACATGTACCTCTGGGGGTACAGAGGTCTTCCAGGGGCATGGTACATCAACTCATCTAGATATTTGCCTAGTTTTACAACAGGCCACAGAAAAGTATTAGCAAAGTCAGTACAAACTAAAATGTCATACAGACAATTACTTGTTTATGCTGCTCTATATACTGTACACTGAAATGCAAGTACAATATCTATATTCCAGTTGATTTATTTTGTAATTGTATGGTAAAAATGAGAAAGCCAGCAATTTTCCAGTAATAGTATTTTGGGACACTTTGTATTCATGTCTGATTTTGTAAGCAAGTAGTTTTTTACGTGAGGTGAAACATGGGGATATGCAAGACAAAGCAAACTCCTGAAAAGGGTACTGTAGTCTGGAGAGGTTGAGAGCCACTGATCTAGTCTAACCCCCTACCAAGATGCAGGATTTGTTGTGTCTAAGCCATCCAAAATAGATGGGGTTATCCAGCCTCCTTTTGAAAACCACCAGCAAAGGAGCTTCCACAACCTCCTTAGGGAGTCTGTTCCATTGGCCTACTGTGCTCAAATATGTATACATTTTCCTCCTATCAAAGTGTGTTTGTGTGTGTTTGTGTGTGTGTGTGTGCTCCATTAGCAACTTTTAAGAGTTTGACCCATTGAATCATTTTATTTTGGTATATAAGTTCTTGCCTTATTTACTGCCCTGTCACCTTGCATAAGGCTTAAGACAAGCAAAAGGCAGGCTCAGTGACTGCAGTTTCCAAGAAATATGACAGCCTATTTGACCTCAAGATGAAATATGCCAGACTGGGGGCCTTGGTGACTGAATTCCTTTATAAACCCCACAAAACAGCTACAACACATGGGATGCAGAAAAGTTTGGTTTTGTCCTTTATTTGAATGGTCTAGATATCTAGTTATTTTAAAGTTCCCAATGTATCTTAACCCAAGCTTTTAAAGGGTTATTAGATTTCTGAAAAATCTCAAAAATCTGCATTATTCCAAGATGCAATATAACTCAGTTTGATTTCTGAGTTTGGATAACATTTAATCTTTTCAATTGCTAGCTTGTACTGATCCCTGCTCAAGCTAAGTGTTGTGAACTTACCTGGCATCTATTTAGTTATGCATACTCTCTCTGAATTTTGGTTTATAGATTACTTTTTGGTTTATAGAAGTAGCTATAACATTTTTCAGTCTGTTCTTGATTCTTACAGACGTTTAAATAATGAAATGTAACAGGAACTTTATAGTGTGCTTCGTGTGATATGATAATGCACAAGGATTAAGAAAGTGATAATAATCACCCACACAGTGGAACAAACCACAATATTCCAGGAACATTATGGGCTTTGTACATAAAATTGAGGAAAGTGGGTTCGTGCCCCTGTGTAGAATCACAGACAGAGTCATCACCGTTTGCAATAACCTATGATAAATTGGGTACTATATAAACCTGTCCTTTATTTGAAATGTGTGTTGCTATACTGAGCCAGAAATCAGCTACTTCTCCACTCTAGATGCTTCATTTTCTCCTTCAATTCCACTTGGAACCATGATTGTTGTGCCAGTCTTTAGCAGACGATTACAGTTTTTCAAGGTCATGTTCTCCTTTATTTTAAGAATTAAGAACTGAACATTGCTGCTCTTCCTACTGTTGTCAGCTACTTGCTTAGCTCTTTATTAGAAATTAAGTTGCATGCTCAAAGCTAAATACTGCTCTCATCGTGTTGGTGAAAATCTGGAGTTACTCTGTTTTTGTCATGGCCATGACTTCAGTGGAGTTACTCCAGATTCGCAGTAGTTTAACTGAGACCAGAATCTGGCCTGCTGTTGGTTAATGAGTTAAAGCAGATCTGATTTCGCTGCTCATACCAAATCACAAGGGGTGTCCTCTAAGGTGAAATGGAAGCCAGATTTAGCCTTCTTTCCCTGGAAAAAACATTACCCTCTCAGGAGAACTATCACTTACTTCTGCGTCTTTCTAAGGACACAACAAACTGTCCATTAAAAAATATGTATAGCTAACATCTGCATTTACATACAGCAGTACTTCAAAAGCTACAAAATGTATAAAATGCATCCAATTGTAATATCTCTTGTGATTTTTAGAGGCAAATGAAGTCCTCAGCAACCAGTCCAAGTTGCCAGACTAGGCATTGAATAGATTAATGTGCTATTTGAGAGAGATTTTCTTAATCATTATGGGAACTAAATTGTTAGTTTTATACACATTAAATATTTCTCTTTCATTGGAACAAAATATATCCTTATTACCCTTCATATTGGTGAGGTTATTCATTGAAGGTGCTGATGAGGGATGCTTATATGGGAATATAAAAGCACAGGGTGGGATTCACAAGAGGGACTTTGGTGTTTAAAGCGGCAGCTAGGCAACAAAGTCCAATATTTAGGCACTATTTGCATTCACAAAACTCTAGCTGCCTATGTCTCTGCCATTAAAGTCCCTAAGACACCTAAAATGTTGACAGCTAAGGATGTGCACAGACACCAAGTCCTGACAGCCCAGCAATTTGGCACCTCCCAGAGAGATTCATAAAGTAGTCATTTGCCCACCCATCTTACCTGTGGATCCCAATGCCTGAGTAGAAAGTGGTGTTGGTGCTGTTGTTACCCGTTCCTGCCTCTTTCTAACTTTTCTGTTAGAGCACTCACCTGGGATGAGAGACCTGGGTTTGAATCCCCACTCTGCCTGGTATTGAGCAGGGATTTGAAGTTTCAAATATTGAATATTCCAATTGGGCCAGAGAAAGTGTGACACTAAAGCCCAGTAGTTACAACACTCATGAGGAAGGTGGGAGACCCAAGTTCAAATCCCTGCTCTATATCAAGGAGGGGGAGTTGGACTGCAGTCTCCCAGATGCTGGGTGAGTGCTCTAACCCCTGGGCTAAAAGTTAGAGGGTGGTGCCACCACCTTCCCCTTCTGTTTTTCTTGATATTGGGCTGACCTGGCTTAGGCACCGCTGTCCAGGACAGGGTACTCAGCCATGAATCCCAAGTGGAGGAAGGTGCCTCACTCCCTTTCAGGGCAGGGTTTAGGCCACAGTTCTCTTTTTGGTATTTCCTATTGGATCTGCCTAAGTCAAATATTTTCAGCCTGCTGGCTTCTGTGGATCCCATTCTAAGGCACCTATCTCTTCCCATACATGGAATAGGAAGCATGGGCACCTGTGAATTCCAGCAAGAGGCAGGCCACTTAAAAGTTAGGTGTTGCAATGCTCATCACTGTAGCATTAAGTTCCCCTTGTGAATCCAACCCAAAGTGTTTGCTGAATGTGTTGTAGCAAATTTTAAATGACTGGGAAAACTCTCTTACTGTACCTGGTGTGTAGCCAGCCATTGGCGAGAATCCCTATGTTCAACCCAGATTTCAGTCAGCATGTAGATAATATAATAGTATTTGCATACTTGTTGTAAATGACATGGAAATTCCTATTTTTATGTATTTGGCCTCATTCTTATTTGAGCAATTTTTCCCCTCTGTGTGCTAGTCTAAATACCAAGTGTTATCTAAAGAGTTAAACTATAGGGGCAGATTAATGTTAGTTAATTGGCTTATCCTTTCCATAGTATAATGGATTATGTTAATAGTGTATAAGATTTTTCTAGCTACCATTTTTGCAATTACCATGAGTATTAACTCTCTTAGATCCTCTACTGTTCATCAGCAAGGTATTTATTCAGAAGCGCTGTCAGGTGTATTAATTACTATTAATCTACTGAAATGAGTGCAAGGTTTAGACTGGTTATTACTGACACTTCTGTCTTTACCAAAAGCCCTGTGAAGTCAATAGCAGTCTTTCCAATGACTTTGGTGGGCTTTGGATCAGACCCATATTGCCCAGAATTGATTCACCTACTTGTATGAAGCTGTTTCTGAACAAAGCCAATTACCATATTTTATTTCTTTTCCCCTGTGAGAACAACGTATTTGTCTCAGTCGGGTGACGTTATCACTTATTGTTCTTGTGCCCAAATTAAAACAAAAGTCCCTTAGACATACTAAAATATTCCTACAAAGCTCTAGCCACATAGAATCAGTTCCTGCTTGACCTGACATGAACACTTATTTTTCTGTACACGCCTTCAAAGAGAAAAAAGCCATATTATTGCTTTGGATTAATTACCAGCTGGATTAATGATGTGCACTAGTAATTGTTACTACTTGTACATATTTGATTATTATACTTTGTGATTGTAATTGTGTTTTAAAATACATCTGTGACATTATCTGATTAAAATATGACCATATAGAGCATTGTTGCAACCACTGTTCTGTTATATATTTGCAACAAATCTTGTACAAAGGTTGTCAAGTGAAGTGTCTATGAAAAGGTTATTGTTTGCTGGTTATGATTATGCTATCTGTATGCATGTATCATTTTTCTATTTGAAGTTGAGTATTGGCTCTGTACCTGTACTTCAAATATTTGCTCTTGGTGTAATGTCCACAAGGTAGTTAGCCAACACATCTTGAAGGGACTATTCAAATTAAGTGGCTAATCAAGAAACACTTAACTGACAGTGGATCATGGGAGACTCCCATCTACACTGAATGGACTGTCCTGCAAATGTTCCATCTGAAGTATACGTAATAGCTTCCTGCAGTGACTCCAACCACCATCTTGTTACTGTACTTTTCCACGATAAGAACAATGGGATTCCCTCCACATGGCAAAAGATATAAAAGGCCCTCTATCCTGCTCCAGCTTCAAGATTATGAACTTATATTCATGGAAGCATTCTAACCAAGGAATTGAGAACCTTCCGATGATTTGGAAGCAGCCAGAGACTTGACTTAAGCCAGCAGTTTATTCCATCACTGTTACAAGTCTGAACCAAGAACTTTGCAATTACTGGATGCATTTGATTCCTTTAACCAATTTTAACTGTCACCTTTTTTCTTTCTTTTTATAACTAAACCTCAGATTTTAGATACTAAATGATTGGCAACCACATGATTTTGGGGTAAGATCTGAGTTGTATATTGTCTGGGGTGTGTGGCTGGTCCTTTGGGATCAGAAGAACCTTTTATTTGAAGATATTGGTTTTAAAGAACCACTCATCTGTAAATCTAGTGGTTTTGGTGGTGATATAAGAAATGGAATGCTTAAGGAAATTGCTTTTATGACTTCTTGTTAGCCAGTGTGGTGAAACAGAAGTTTACATTTGTTGCTGGTTTGGTATATCTTATGGAAGAATAACCACCAGTTTTGGGTTGTGTTTGTCCTATTTCTCAGCAGTATGTCCTGAATTTGGCATCCTTAGTTGTGACCCACTGAGGCACGGTTATAGATGTGCACTAGTATTTGTTACTACTTTCACATATTTGATTATTATACTTTGTGATTGTAATTGTGTTTTAAAATACATCTTAGCTACTGATATTATTGTGTTTATGTTTGTAATTGGCTAATAGTTTCCATGAGAATTATCAGCTTTGCAGAGATCACTCTCTTGCCAGGTCCTATGTGTAAATGAATATCAGGAAGTTTTTCTATTCTGGTTAAATAAAGATATTTACTGCTATGTACATTTTGTATATATGTGTAGTGCTGCTAGGGATGATTGTCCAATAATTTAGTCGGTCATATCTGCATTTGTAAGATTCCTTCATTGGCTTATTACTCTTTGCAAAGTGTAGTCACCCTTTGTACAACATTTACTGAGCTCAAAATCTTGGTTTTTGTAGAGAATGAAGATTCCAGTAACATTCCTTTCCATGTTTCCACTGACAGCCTCTATCCCCAAACCCATTCACACATTTTCTTCAAATCTGGATGTCTAAATATATGTAGTCTAGGCCAAAGAAAGGAATGCGGCAGATGATTGTTCATTTCTTAAAATACATCAGCCTACTTTTGGGGTCAAGGAAAAACCTCCTTTAAAAAAAGATATACATTGTGGTTATATATTGAATCACTTCTCTTTCTCTCAATTTCCTACATACAAAAAAAGCTCTATTAAAATAGTGTTAAAGGTTTAAATTAAATTCCAAAAGCCAGGAAATGAAGAGCTGAGGATGCAGCTTCCATCCTAAATTCATGCCATTGTGCCTGGAGACTGCAGCATGGATTATGTAAAATGGAACACTATTCTCGGACTGTTCGTAGAATTCTTTTTAAAACTTAACAAAACAGTGGAAAAAGAACTAGTGTCTAGGGGTTTTTTAGACTTGTAAAAAATTTATGAGAAGCTCTCACAAAAGAGATTATTGAGGAACTTTGAGGGTGACAGATAATTCCTGTTATGTATTAAAAAGTAATATGAGATGAAGAGTATAAGTAAACAGCCAATTTTCAGTAGCTGGAAGAGGTTAATGCTTAGGAGCACTGTGGATCAGTAAGGGGACCAGTCTTGTTAAATATATTTATTAATCTGGAAACTTGGATGAATAATGAGAAAATAAAATAATATTGTCTTACAATAAATCTTCATGAACAGCTCAGTGAAGATGTTTGTTTTTTTTGGGGGGAGAGCATTGTACTGGTCAAAAGCTAATAGAATTGTAGGTTGCAATAAAACAAGAAAATAATATGGAAAATATTAAAATATCATTTAAAAAAAACAGGATGTTTTGTTTGGATTTGGTTACCAAATCTCAAAAAGGCACACTGCAGAAGAAATAGAAAGATCAAGAGCAGGCCAACAGAAATGGGAATATGATGAAATATTTATAATACTAGAATTATTTAGTTTAGAGTGGAGAAAAGTATAACAACATAAAATGTATGAATGATTCAGCTTAAGTAAGTCAATTAAAAAGTAATACATTTTAAAATGAATAAAAGGAAGTATTATTTTTACACAGTTGTGACAATGTCAGGCTTTAAAACCCTGCACAGAAAGGTAGATCTGTTTCCTTGATTCCCACTGCTGTCCAGAACAGCTCAGTCATATTAGCTTCAGGTCAGGAGAAGAAAATGGGTTGGAGGGTTTCTTTCTCTAAGGCAGAGGAAACAAGGGGCAGTGACAGGTCTTACAGGGAGCAGAAAACACAGAGCTCAACAACCAGTTATAGTTTTGTTTTTATTTAAGTTCACAATAAAGGGATCCCCAGGAAGACCGTAATTTTAGATCACATTCATTGTCTGTGTACTGTGTTAGGAGCAGAGTAGGAATGTGACCTGCTTACAGCAATGCATAATTCACCTATGGAATACTATGTTAAGCTTGGTAAGAATTTTTTAAAAATCATAAAAATAAATTGTATTAAAATTAAAAAGATTGTCACAGTCCTTATACTAAAAAAAAAAAAAAAGGTTGATGAGTTCTACCACATCGGATAGGGAAGAAGGCTCAGATGCACAAAGGGACTTAGTAAATCAGATTAGGCCCTGTAAACTGAGCAGGGGTTTTGTGAATCACAGTAGTGCCTCAGTCTGAGATCAAGGTGCCTAAGTACCATTGTTGATCTGGGCCAGATGTCCTACACACGTACAAACCATACACAGAATGGTCTCTTGTACTGTTTGAGTCAAATTCCCCATTGGGGTGTAAATAGTGTCGCCTCCATTAACTTTTGCTCATGTATATCTACAGAGAATTTGACCTTTGGTGTTCAACAGTGCTTCAAAAAAATAATGTCTTTAGGGCACGGGCCTTGTTCACCTTTTACCACTGACCTAATTCTTCATAATACCAAGTACATTTACAACCCTATATAGCCTCAATTCAGGGAAGCACGTAAGCTCATGCTGTAGTAATATCCTGAATAGGGATGTTTTTCTGAATAAAGACTTATGATTAATATTAATGGTTCCTAGGAATATGCTGATGGGAGCAATTAATCTTTGTAGAGTTCCCATATTTAAATCCATGTAACAAAGAGCAGAATTGATCCCATTTATCAGCGTATGAATGCTAAACTGCTGAATGGTAAAACCACATAACTGAATCATTTTTCTATCTCT
The DNA here is from genome assembly GCF_020497125.1 of Mauremys mutica. Taxonomy (NCBI): domain Eukaryota; kingdom Metazoa; phylum Chordata; order Testudines; family Geoemydidae; genus Mauremys; species Mauremys mutica. The sequence continues at coordinate 233,513,463 of NC_059072.1, read as the reverse complement.
GTTGCTGAACTTTTGATACAAATATAGGGCCACATCTGGGACATGGCGAAATTGCACAGAGTGTAAGTCTGTGTGTTTGTGTGAAAAGGTAGTTCAGAACTCATCTGATCATGGGGCTGTTGTGTGAAGGACAATCTTCCTGGGATGCTCCAATGTGGCCCAAGTGCTGCCTTGGTGCCTTAATGCTAAACCAAAACTGGATGCCTTTCTAGAAGATATGCTAGTTATTGAGCTCAATCCAGAGATAACTGGGTAAAATGTAATGACCTGTGATACATAGGAGACCAAAAGCTGGGAATGGGTGATGGGATAGTTCACTTGATGATTACCTGTTCTGATCATTCCCTCTGAAGCACCTGGCATTGGCCACTGTCAGAAGACAGGATACCGGGCTAGATGGACCATTGGTCTGACCCAGTATGGGCATTATGTTCTTCTCTAATGGTCCCTTCTGGCCTTAAACTCTATGAATCTTGCTGCTGTGGCCACAGTTGTCTGAAAATCCAGCTGAGGATCAGAATAGCTCGAGCAGACTTGGTTGAAAAATTTTCTGTCCAAGTTTTCACAGCTGTTTTCATGGAAGAAATGTCAGTTTGGAAATGTAGTTTGGCCCAGGGACTCTGATCGACAGATGAGACAGGCAACATGAAGCACCACAGCAGCATTTCAGAATTGAAATATTTTTCAGTTTTTTAAATAAATGAGTTTGTTTCCAGGTCACTTTAATTAGTGGTCTATTCCCAAGAGTAATAAGTGCCTTAAAAAGTTCTACATTATGGGGTTGGGGTGGGGGGAATTGGCTTAGTGTGGTGTTTATCTAATAAAACCATTTGAAATGAAAGGCTTTACAATAAATATTTGCTTACTGTGCAGTCAATGGATAAAAAGCCCTTACGGTCATTCCAATCTCTGTACTTTTGACCAGGTCATTGTTCTCCACATCAGTTTTCTAGCAGCTTGTGGTCTGAATCATGCAAACAGTAAAATAGTCCCTTAAATATGTCTTCAGTTCAGAGCATCATGGTTGGTTGGATTTAAATTACAAGGCAAAAAGGGCTGAAAATTGGAAACCCCTAAGTAAAATTAATGTATTAAAGGACTTAACCAGGCACAAGAAGTATCTAAAGTTTCATAGTAGGTTCTTAAAGCCATATTTAGGAACAAACAAATAAGCCTGACTTCTCCCCCTCCCCAATAAAGACCACCAGTGGGAACAGCAGTTGCTGAGTATTGCTGAAAATCATGCCACTTTTATTTAGTGTTTAAATATGGATTTAGGAGCCTATCTTTAGGCAACCATGTCTGAAAATGTTGGCCAGACATTTGAATGGTTCTGAATTAAGAGCTTGTAAGATAATTTATTCAAATTTCTTCTTTTTTATATTCAGCAATTATGCTGGTTGAAGCTAACATTTAGCATTTCTCCTGTTGTGTACAAAAGTCTTTCTTTATCACTGGAGTTTCTATAGAAATAGCTTCTGAGATAGCACTAACATAAAAAAAATTGACAGGAACAATCTGTTCCAGATCAAACACGAACCCAAATTTGAAGGCACAATCGGGATATGTTTGCATAGGATTTCTTGTTACTGAAGGGAGAATGGAACAGAGATGTTGATTACTGTAAGGAATGAAATAAGAACTCGCTACAGAACTAGAGAATGTTTCCTTTCTCCTTGTAGAATTATCCACTTAATAATCTTCCTTCATTGTGCATTAATTACACCAAATAATACTCCATTTCTGAAAAAGAGACTGGGAGTTAGAACGCTTAAGTGGACAGAATTGTATATTGATCCAAAGCAGCACTTCTCACATGATAGCATTTTGCTGCACATTTCTAGACTATCACCTACACGGCCTTTAGGCAGGGCTGGGATTAGGGGAACGCAAGCAGGGCAATTGTCCAGAGCCCCTTGCCACGGGGGGCCCTGCATGGCTGGGCTTGGGCTTCATGCAGAAATTCAATGTGAGAGCAGCTAAGGGCAGCGGGGTGAGAACCCACTACTTAGAGTCACTGGGGCCCAAGGCAGAAACTAACGCTGGCCCTGCCTTTAGGGATGGTTAATTTTAAAACAACTGGCAGATTACACACTTGCCTTCTCCAGTCCCCCTTATTCCAAGGTACTGTCCAAGTCAAACACCTGAATAATTCCAAAAGAACAGACTAGAGCCTTTACAATCAAGATTTCTCTTTTCTTTACTAGTAAGTGATTGTCATATATAGTTTCAAGTTGGAAATAACTATGCAAGTCCGCTCTTATAGAGTAGGTTCGTTGTAATTTTAAGCTAACAACTTTCCATTATGACTAGAATAATATAGGTGAAAAATGGGCCAATATTCTTTTAAAAAATAAGGTTTTATAATATCGATTATATAAATACTGCACATGGCCTTTAAATTATTGTAGCAGCTGAAAAATATTTTGGCTGGCATTGCTTTGCTTCCAATCTTAGAGTACATTGGCCTCCATTAAAAATGACTTTGTCAGCAAAATATTATCAAAATGAAATCTCTAACTTTTCCGTGCTATGGCCAGTTAAATTCTCCTGAAGTCACATGCCCTACACTATGAGCACATGATAGTGGTGGCCCAATATCCAAGATGGGAGCAAGTAATTATGCCTAGAAGATGACCTAAGGGATCATTTTCCCTATTTAAAGAGTAATCTGTAGAAGGGAGCATAACCAAAACATTATTGTGATTTAAAAATAATAATTCAAGGGCTATATAAGAAAATTGTTTCAAAAATAGGTTTGTAAATGAGTAAATAGATTAGTAACTTATTGACCTTTCTTTCCCTGCCCACTATCCAGCTACAAAATGGTCACGTGCTAAGTTTCAGACCTGGCTTATTTTGCAAAAAGAATGTACAAGGGTGACAAGATTGCTCACAGCTGTGTTTTGACCTCTAGTCTAATCAGATTGCCTGCACTGGATACCAAAAATCCCCATGGCTATATTCAGTTAAAAGTATGTAGCAAGATTTCATTATGCACAGTAGGATACTACTTGGGTGAGTAAAGGCTGCTTGTGTAATTAAGAGCATGCAGGAGTGGGACCCTTGTAAATTGCACACTGTAAACACAAACTTTCAGACTCCATGGACCTGATTCTCCTTTTTGCTGTTCCCTAAGGGCCCAGCTAGGAAAAGGGGGCAAAAGTAGCTTCAAGCTTTAACCTTTTTGCTGCCCATGTTCTAGGGCCAACGGGCTGCCTGCCTAGCTACTAGTATAGGCGAAGGATGCTCTAATTTACACATGGGCTACACCACCCCTTTGACTGCCAGATCAGAATGGCCAGAGCCTGGTGCACTCCAGCCACACCACTGTCTTCTCCTTGCCAAGGAGACATCACAGGCTCTCATTCCACTCAGCTTAGGTCCCTCTTATGCCACGAGAATCAGCAAAAAGGGGTCTGAGGTAGAGTGTGTGTGTGTGTGTGTGTGTGTGTGTGTGTGTGTGTGTAGGAACTGTGGTAAAATCTCTTCCCCCTCCCCCCCGGAAATGGAATGTTCATTGGCACTTTCAAACAAGCATGGAGATAATTTGATTTCTTCCCTCCTCCCCCCACCCAAAAAAAAAACCCCACCACATTGATTTGGCTTTAACAGTAAAACCTTACCCAGGTTTATTTTGTTTAACTTTGTAATTAACTTTTTTGAAATTGTATTTGTTATCATTTGTGTCTGCCCTCTCGCTGGAGTCAATCCTCTAACAGCAGAACAGCAGAGGAAAACAGATGGTGCATCAGCAGAAGTCAAGCTGAGGCACTCAGTGCTAAGAGAAGCTCTGGAAAGGAGTTGACATCAGTCCTTTTCAAGGTATCTTGTTTCCTGGTGCCCTTTCGTACATGCTGCCCAATGCATGGGAGAGAAAAGTGCTTCTTGCCCACAAAGATCCTGGGATGCCCCATCTTAAACCCAGGTCTTGCACTTCTGCTTCCTGGACTAACCAATCACACTTTCACCCCAAGTGTTTGGATTGGGGGAGCTAGCTAGAGGAGTTAGCTGCATTCCTTTTTTATTCCCTCCCCACAGAAGGAGGAGTTCAGTGGGAAACACAGAGAGCAAGTTGGGAATATTTTTGGCAAAAAATGGTGGTGGTGATGGTGTTGGAAAGTACCAACTTTACAGAAACATACATTGAAAATTTTGTCAGGAAAGTCCAGGATGGAATTTCTAGTCAAAATGAGAAAGCAGTGCATCTACACTGCCCACAGTGCAGACTATGCGAGAGTGTGAGCTGCAGAATGCACTGAAGTGTTGTGCTGCAACTGATCTGTGAACACTCTGCTAGCATGAACTAAAATGTACCTAGTTTTGAGTTAACGTAGTGTACTACGTTAACTCAATCTAGGAATTTTTTAGTTCATGCTAACAGGTCTACATGGAGCAGTTACAATGCAACACTTTAGTGAGCATTACAACTCCCCCCCCCCGCTGTAGTCCATACTGTGGGAGTGCATACTGTGGGGATGGGGGGGAGAGGAAAAAAGGGGCAGGGAGAAAGTTAGTCTCTCTCTCTCTCTCTCTCTCACATCCCAGAATAGCCAATAGCCTAGTAGTTAGAGCACTCACCAGCACTAAGGGAGGTCCTTGATTGTGAGAAGGGTCTTGTACTGAAGTCTCCTGCAGCTCTGAATGCCGTAACCAGCAGGCTATTATGGGGGTGGGGCGGTGTCTCATTTTTCATGAAGTATTCAAAGGCTCCTGGTTATGTTCCATATGGGAACAGAAACAACTGTTGAAACGTTGAAGCTTTTTCTGAAACAGAAATGTCGTTTTCTGACCAGCCCCCCAAAATGAATTCTTATTCTTGTTGTGCCCTGCCATATGTACAATGAGTGGCAGGACACAACAGTGAAGCTAGGAGGACAGCACTATTTGCCGTGTCAGTCCAACTCCTTCCCTAGTCAGCAGCAAACTGAGTATCAATTTGAAAATTCAGTTGTTTTTTTTAATTCTCTTTTTCCACGTTGTCTTCCTTTTGTGCCTGCTTGAGCGCCCGTTTTTGTTTTCCTGGTTTAATTGTATTCCGGCTGTCGTTACCCACCATTTCGTTCTAAAGTTTTTAAAGGGATTGTTTTAGGAGATAGTTCCCCTTTGTGTTTGCATCTAAAGCTGTTCTGCCCATGCTAAACCACACGAGACCTTCCTTTCATCTTTATACATTTCTCTGTGAATCTGCATCCTTGTCAAATGTTCACTTCTTGTACTGTGGAGAATTTGCTTTCTTCACTGTTTTGTAATCTCTTGATTTTTCAACCACTCTTGAATTCTGTTTCTCTTTTAAATAGCTCTAGGGTAGTCAAGCTGCTGAGGAATGTACAAATTGTGGGAAAGGGGGAATTCAGTATGCTACTGGATGCCTCAGTCTACTGTGTCCACAACCATTTCCCTTTGATCAAATTTAATTTCTACAAAAATAAAAAGCAGTGCATTATTCAGAATGACATCCTTGCTGTACATGTAATCAACAGCCATTGTGGGAGGCTTTTTGGTTTTGTTTTTTAGCTTTGATACACAGACCCGTTTTTCTCTATTGCCTTAATAGAAACGGCTCCCTTTTTATTTCAGACTTGGTATGTATGATATTTAATGTACATTCTGGCTGAACAGAAGCAAGCAGTGATTCAGCTTCTGCAAGCTCCATGAATACAAATGACGGTGAACAGCTTTAGGTTACAGTCCTTTGGTGCAGGCATAATCTTTTATGAATCACAGAAAAGGTTGTTTATTATGGGGCTTGCTCTACAGTTAAAGCAGTGATCAGATTTGCACTTAAAGCAAACTACAGTCCTTCTGAATTGCATATTAATGATGTAATTCAATCTCCTCCAAATTTAACATAATAGGGGTTTATATTAATGCTTCATGGGCCACCTGAATTTTCTATAAATTTCTTTTGTGAAGAGGCAGGGAGTCAAATAGTTACTAGTTTGACAAAGGAAATGTTTCAGAGAAATTTCCCCAAAATTATAACTTTTTCTCAGGGTCCCCTAGCTAAAGAACCACAGTCCCTACAACTGTGTCAAAAGCCATCTCCACAACAATTCAAACATAGGCCACTTTTTCAATGTTATCCTTAACCACAAATAGAGCTGTTCCCCTGATTTCTTCTAAATCTATTTTATGTCTGCAAGGAAAATCTGACTGAACAAAAAAAGTCTGTCTGCTATTTCAGCTACCTGTTGCTAGTTATCTTCAGTGGCCATGTCTAGACTAGCATTAGGAGTTGTGTTTTATTTACAGGCCCTGATGTAAGGCCTGTGTGGTCAGTGCTACCCCAAAAGGGGTGGGACTAAATCTGACTTAGTCAGGACATTTCCCAGACCTGAAGAAGATCTCTGTGTAAGCTCGAAAGCTTGTCACTCTCACCAACAGAAGTTGGTCCAGTAACACAGTGTTTCCCAAACTTCGGACACTGCTTGTTTAGGGAAAGCCCTTGGCGGGCCATGCCAGTTTGTTTACCTGCTGCATCCGCAGGTCCAGCAGATCGCAGCTCCCACTGGCTGTGGTTCGCTGCTCCAGGCCAATGGGAGCTGCTGGAAGCAGCGTGGGCCGAGGGACATACTGGCCACCGCTTCCAGCAGATCCCATTGCCAGTGGGAGCCGCAATTGGCCAGACCTGTGGGCGCGGCAGGTAAACAAACCGCCCTGGCCCACCAGGGGCTTTTCCTAAACAAGCGGTGGCCCTAGTTTGAGAACCATTGCAGTAACAGATATTACCTCACCCAACTTGTCTCTCACTAAGTCAGGAAGCCACTGGAGTCAGAGTGGAGTTGCAGAAGACCCAGGAGAAACTGAGGCAAAGCAGCTGCAGCATTCACTATGATCCATGATTTTAAATAGGACTTTGTACTTAGCGTACATGAAGTAAGTCATGTTAAAAAAGAATGTTAACTGAGTGTGGTCACCCCTCAGTTTCCTACCCAGGGTGAGTTTTAAAACACAACTTTTTATTTTATTTTATTTTATTTTAAAAGATTGCCACCTTTGCTCAGCACAAAGACCTTAATGGCCAAGAGAGACAGGGTGAGTAGCCGGCGCTATGAGAGGAAGGGCTGTGGTGATCAGATGAGGTTCAGAGAGGAGAGACTGTGGAGGGGGAAAAGAGGGGCAATATAGTGGTTGCCTGGGTAAGGGGAGCTGAGTAGGCATGTGACACATAAAGACCCTGTTTCATCTAGAGCCAGTGTCTCAGCTCTCCAGTGCACCAACTCACGTGTAGAGCCAAGACACCTGACTAGTCCTGGGGAGCAGTTGGGGAGGACCCACAACATGCGGGGGGAGGGATGGGAGGGTGTGGATTGGGGAGAATACGCAGGCCTATTGGGATCAGCAGAGCTTCAGGCAACACGATGAGTGAATATGGATGTGTGAAAGCCTGAGGCAGAAGAAAGTTGTATATAGAAAAGGCCTGGCTGAAAGGTAGCCCAGTGCCTCTGTGTCAAGCCATCAGCATTTGAAGTGGAATGGCATTGTTAATTTGGCTTCCCCGGAGCACTAAGCAGCAAGGCGGAGGGTCCCCTTTAGACGGTGATGCTGTGGCAGAGCAGTACTGGTGAAGCACTGTGTCTCTTTCTTATCTAATTATTATTCACAAATACATTTTCCCACTCCAAATTCAACCCACTCCAGTAAAATTACAGCTAAATGTTTATACTTGCATTCTGAATAGCATACTGAATTCATGCCATTGTATATTTGTATTCAAGTACATTGCTGCTATCGAGCTGGTGCCCTTAGATGCACATGACCAAAGTGTATTGGTTTCCCCTCTTGTTCATTCTCCCCTAAAGCAAAGTTTTAATGCCAGTCCAGCAATTCCTGACTTTCTGAACATGGAATATCTTCTTAAGAAAGCAATGAGCTTTCTAATGTTCAGTTGTAAGGAATGAAAATCTCCACCTTCCCTTTGCTCCAAATCACCCATTCTGATTTCTCTAGCTCACTCTGACTGGAATCCTCTTCTCTGCGCAAAATGGATTTCTTGGGGCTTTGTGCAGAGGACTTCCATGATGGAGACAACAAAAAGAACTGTCTACACCTGTTGCTTCTAGAGCCCCAGGAGTAGTTCTGCCTCTCTGTGTCCCTTTTCCCCGTGCAAGTCAATTTGACTAATGGAACCACATTTGCTTTTCCCCCAGCTTCCCTCCATCCTGCACCCAGCCCCTAAGCCCTCCTCCATTCCATCATGCCTGTGGCCCCAGCCAAGTACATCTCCAGAGAAAAGGAGAAGCTGAACCCCAATGCAGGCTCTCCACATCCTGCACTCTGCCCTGCACAGTGGAAGCACACCAATGTCAACACCTTTCCATCAGTATCCAGCCACAAGATTTGCATCTTTGTGTTTTACTTGCTAAGCATATTAATTTACCATTTAGCAGGTAACTTCTTTCTCTTTCCTATTCTCCTAAGAGAGGCAGGGTGACCAGAGGATAGGACATTTGGACTGGTCATTGGGAAACTGATGCTTTGCTCCAGGCTCAGCTCCCAGATTGGTGTGCAACCCTGGGAAAACCATGTCTTTGTGCCTCAGTTCCCTTGTCTAGGAAATGGAGAGTCACTCTCTCCATCAACCATTTTACAAAGTGCTCTGAGGTCGATGGATGAAAAATGTTATTTCAGAGCTCAGTTGTTATTATCAGGTTACCACCTGCACAGCCTTGAAAAATGCTTTCTGGCTTGCTGCTACTTTCCTGCTGTTTCCTCTCTCAGACAATGAATGTTTGTCTGTTTTACAGCACATTAAATATTCTGTGCTGTTTGTGAGCACATAAGAGATTCTGGACTATAAGGCTGTGCGCACTAATACTAGTCACCGAGTCCCTCTGTCATTTGACCTTTGCTTCTCCAAGGGCTCCAGTCCCTATTACCATCTTCTTTGCTAGCAATGTAATGGTTGAATTCCTTTTCATAAGACAACACATCATCGAAGAATTTCTTCGATTACTTCCCTAGTCCCCCATTGGTTAAGCTATGTTTGCAGTGCACGCAAATCGCTTTATTTGCCTCGTTTAAGAGTAGGGATTTTTTTAAAGTAGCTTTGTTCTGTAGGTACAGGGAGAAGCCATGTGTACAGCAGATGCTGCTCTGGAGTCTTTGTGAGAGAGAAGGATGATCTCCAGCATCACCCTTCAATTTGCAAGTCGGGCAGAGGCATATTCAACCACACCATGCAAAACAACTGACCGAACTGTAACTTGGTTTGCTACATAGGGAATTGGGTCCAAATCCAAGGACTTGTTCATAGCCTGAGTAAGTGGAAGGGGGAATTCTCATTGGTGGTGCTCCAAGAGGCCTGAGGTCAAGGGGAGTTAATCATGCCTTCATAAAACATAACCATGGGAGACTGCTCCATGGACTGCAGCTCTGGATTGCAGTTGGCTTCCTTCCTTCTTTGACCTAGTAGATCTATGTAGTCAAGCATTCATAGCTCCAACCTTTTCATGTTCTCTTTCCTCCCCTCGGCTCCCAATTCCTTGCATGCTGGCATACTAGGGCCCTCCAAGTGCTTTGTCCCATAGTACACAGAGAGTTCAGATCCCTTACATAGGTTCCAAAAACCTGCACCCTTACCATGCAATAGAATTACACTGATTCCACTATAGGTCAGGCCTTTCATGCCTATATAATGACTCCATACCATGGGTCATCATCACAAAGATTTGAAACAGGGTTCTTCTCACCAAACAACAGATCTGTACCACATGAAGTAAAGTAGTAACTCCATTTGCTGGCAGTAGTAGGAGGCTATTATCTTCTATGTGGACTAGCCTTTATAGTTTAGGAAATAAAATGGTTTGAAAATTGTTCATATATATAAACTGAACAATTTTCAAACCATTTTATTTCCTAAACAATATAAATTATTTCCTTTTTAAAAAAATACATACATGCCAGAACTACATTTTCCAAATGTTGTCATACTAGCACTGTTATGCATGTTTTGATATGCAACTCTGTGGGGTGAGAAAGTTGAAAACACATTACAGTTGAATAATAAACAAAAGAACAAACTCCACATTCCTTGACTAAACAGAAGAAATAACTCCCTTAGAATATCTTTAGAAGTAAAATAAAATACTGCCCATTAGTCATGCAATCCTCCAGTGTAAACTCCAAAATTAGAACACAGGATCCTTTTACTGTGTAAAGAGTCTGACACTGCTCTCACTTACACAGGTTTTACACCTCTGTACCTCCACTGACCTGCACAAGTGGGTTGGATGAGGGAGGAGAATGAGCTCTAGTGCGTGCTGAAGCCACTCTAGTTTCTGACAGCCTCCAGAATCTAACATCTGCAAAGGTAGTATAAAGTCACTTTTTGCCTTGACCTGAGCTGCAGTCCATAATTAGATCCTCTCATCTCTCAACCATTACTCAGAAACAGAAGCAGCTCTCTAACCCTGTGTCTACTTCCACTATTCTGGACCTCAAATCCGATAGGGCTATATATTACCATCAATGCACATGCCGTTCCCATTTTGCAGATGCATATGTATTCCCTCACTGGACAGCAGATTATCCCTCTTAAGCAAATGAAATGCATATTCTTGATCTAAGGAGAAGAAGGCATCAGTGGCTATGAAGGTATCGATGGACACTTCGTTTATTTTCAGTTCTTCTTGTTAGCTGGTTCCTGAAGCAGCATGACATGCAGTCATACATCCTACCCAACTACACGAGGCAAAACACATTTTGCAGTTCCTATAAAATTGGTCAACATTTCTGTCACACAAAATGCCTTATCCCAGACAAACTACAGAATAAAATGCGGACTCTCTCCCCCTTCCCTCAAACACCTGAAATAAAAGGTAAGTTATCTATAATAGTGATGGTTGAAGTCACTGTGAATGAGAATTCATTTACGCTGCGCTCTGATGCTCCATTTTTACTTTGATTACCAGTTACCTCCCCTGGGATAATTGGCTTTGCTGAACACCTGACTCGGAATGAGTTTTTAAATTCCTTTCATCTCTGTGACATTGGTGTTAGAGCTCTTTGGTTCCCTCCCCCACTTCAGTGCACTACATCTATATATTCCTGTGAGCATCCTGTTATAAATTATGTAAAACTCTGAACAGGATTTCCAAGAGTCTGCATTTTGATTGACATCTATGTATAGAGAATGAGGGAGGGGAGAAGAGAAGAAAAATGCCCAACAGCTGAGCCAGAAAAGTCCTCCACACTGTTCTGAAACAGCTGTTCACCAAAATGCCTATGGAGATAGTCTTTCAAAAATGAATGCACCTGACATGCCAGGTCCCATACCATTAACAAAAATAGTAGTTTTTATTTGAGTTTCATAGTAAAGGTCTTTACCAAATGGCCTGCAGTAATCCCATCACCTAACTAGGAAACTGAAAGTGTTATCAGACTCCTAATTGAAATTTATTTATTTTAGCAGTCATGTGGTTCCGACATTTTCACACTACTGTGAACAAGATCAGAATTTGGAACTACAATACCGTGTGTGGGAAATTTGCCCACTTGTGGTTGTGATAGCCTCACCTAATGCTCGATCATGCACATCTGCAGGGGCTGGGGGCTTCTCCACTCGGCCTGGCCTAGGACCTGTCAAAAAATTCCCCTCAGACATGTGTTGACAGATAATAGCTTTTTGTTGAAAGACACTTTCATGGGAAATCAACAAGGAGTCTGGTGGCACCTTAAAGACTAACAGATTTATTTGGGCATAAGCTTTTGTGGGTAAAAAACCCACTTCTTCAGATGCTGTCTGTTTTCAATAAATGTTTTGGGCATCTCACAGAACTATCAATTCATGGCAGCATCCTCTTTGGGTTTCTTCTTTAGCATTCATGTATGAAACTTTTAATAATGGTTCAAAACAAAAAATCCAAGATACCTGTTAAAATAGATGTAAGGTTTAGCGTTCATAAGGATAAAAGATTACATAATTGTTGCAGTTGACAACATGAGGGGGATAAATCAGTTTAATCTAATCTCTGACCACAAACACCAAATATTTTAATTATATTGTTAGTGCCTGGGTGTCTCTATGGGGCTGAGTTAAAGTTGTTTGGATGCCTTAACTGTATTTCTGTATCTTATGTTTGGATTGCTCTTAAGTGTAAGCTTAGCTCTGAATTTCCTGAGTTTGAGGGAATAATTACAATATCCCCTGTAATTTTTTTTACCCTTACGTTACTGATACACACTCTCATCCTTAACATCTATGGTTTTTTAGGGGGGGAGGTTAGCTAGGGATATATTATAGTGTGTTCATTGGTACTCTGCTGAGTCTTCCACTAAGGGAGATAACTGCAGCTGTAGTGGTGGTCTTTTGTCATGTGGCCACCTCCAGTTCGTTAGTAATTGGGTAGAGACTGCCAAGTTATTTCATGAAGGTCAGTGAACTCACAAGTGGCAGCAATGATTTTCAGTAACTATTTCTTTCTATAAGAGTTTGATGTGGCGGTTGCTGTGACATTTTCATAGCTGACTGACAGTTCTTGGTTTTAGCAGGGACACTTCTTTTGGAAAACCCATCCTTCAGCTGCCAACAGTAAGATTAAACCTTTGCAGTCTGAAGGTTATAGCATGTGTAGCATTAACCTGTATGGGATCTGATAAATACTAGTGATGTGTCTCAATTGATTTGAGAACTGTTTAGCCTGAACACATTTCTGACAGTGAAAAATGCCACAGGGGTCTGTTAAACAGACAGTTGAGACTGGACTCCCAGTGTCCTTTCTGAGCCGCACCTTGACACACTTACTGGTACAATACCTTTAGAGGGGATGCTGATCATTATCAGCCATATGTATGCAATTTGGCTTCCCATTGAATTTCATTGTGGCCACAGAGATGCAGGAACTTCTTGCCATATTTCAAAGCTTCATAATAGAATTAATACTGCATGAACAATACAGTACACACACTATTAAGGAAATTAAAGGGAAGAAGGAATCTAAGGAAATAAAATATTAAGGCAATAAGGACAACCGAGGGAATTACAGACCAGTCAGCTTAACTTCAGTACCCAGAAAAATAATGGAACAAATAATTAAGGAATCAATTTGCATACACCTAGAAGATAATAAGGCGATAAATAACAGTCATCATGGATTTATCAAGAACAAGTCATGTCAAACCAACCAAATAGCTTTCTTTGACAGGATAACAAGCCTAGTAGATGGGAGGAAGTGGTAGATGTGGTATATCTTGACTTTAATACGGCTTTTGATACTGTCTCGCATGACCTCATAAACAAACTAGGGAAATACAATGTATATGGAGCTACTATAAGTTGAGGGCATAACTGGTTGGAAAACTGTTGCCAGAGAGTAGTTATCAGTGGTTCACAGTCAAGCTGGAAGGGCATATCAAGTGAGGTCCTGCAAGGATCAGTTCTGGGTCTGATTCTGTTCAATATCTTCATCAATGATTTAGATAATGGCATAGAGAGTACACTTATAAAGTTTGCAGATGATACCAAGCCAGGAGGGGTTGCAAGTGCTTTGGAGGATAGGATTAAAATTCAAAATGATCTGGACAAACTGGAGAAATGGTCTGAAATAAATAGGATGAAATTCAAGAAGGACAAATGCAAAGTACTCCAATTAAGAAGGAGCAATCAGTTGCTCACATACAAAATGGGAAATGACTGCCTAGGAAGGAGAACTGTGGAAAGAGACCTAGGGGTCATAGTGGATCATAAGCTAAATATGAGTCAAAAAAAGCAAACATAATTCTGGGATCCATTAGCAGGAGTGTTGTAAGCGAGACACAAGAAATAATTATTTTGCTCTACTCCACACTAGTTAGGCCTCTACTGGAGTATTGTGTCCAGTTCTGGGCACCCCCTTTCAGGAAAGATGTGGACAAATTGGATAAAATCCAGAGAAGAGCAACAAAAATGATTAAAGGTCTAGAAAACATGACGTATGAGGGAAGATTGAAAAACTGGGTTTCTTTAGTCTAGAGAAGACTAACTATTTTCAAGTACATAAAAGGTTGTTACAAGGCAGAGAGAGAAAAATTGTTCTTCTTAACCTCTGGGCTTAAGCAATGGGCTTAAATTGCAGCAAAGGAGGTTTAGGTTGGATATTAGTAAAACTTCCTAACTGTCAGGGTGGTTAAGCACTAGAATAAATTGCCTAGGGAGGTTGTGGAATCTCCATCATTGGAGACTTTTAAGAGCAGGTTAGACAAACACCTGTCAGGGATGGTCTAGATAGTACTTAGTCCTGCCATGAGCACAGGGGATTGGATTAGATGACCTCTCGAGGTCCCTTCCAGTCCTATGATTCTACGATTTTATTATTATTATGACTCTGGCACTTTTCAAGGTATGACTTTCAGCTGTTTTCCATAGTATCATTTTATTGCACATAATTTTTGTTGTACCAGACTGTTCTTAATACAAGGATGTAACAATTTTACTGATAAAGTTAGAGAGTAAATATGTAGTGAGCTGTGGAATTATAAATTATGTAATATACATCGTTCTAAGGAGAACATCAAATGTTTGTCAGTTTCATCCTGAGAATAAAGCAGATACAAAGTTCTATATTTTATCAAACGTCTTCTGAAAATAGGGCTCCTTCTGTGTATTATGTAATTGTACAAACAGTGTCATTTAGTCAGCTCTAAAACATATGTTTGGTATCAGTCAGTGTATCTTTTATTCTAATTTCCCTAGAAGCTGTAGGGTTGTCTTAGTTACAATAGAACACAAACTCTTAGTGTTGCATTATAGGTTTTGTAATATAAGCATGTATCAAAAAGTATGCCTTCAGAATTACGACAGTGTAATGCATTAATTATTAAACCAAAGGGGTAGTGGCAACTAGTTAATATTCCACTTAGATAAAGCACTTGTAGTTGTAGATATATAGTATATATAGTATAACCATAGTGTAATTAGAGAATAGTTTCCGTGTAACTCCTCCCTGTAGTAAGAGATGTAATGGCTATTTTAAATGTGACACTTGTTGCTAGATATCTTATTTTTCCTCCCCTTCTTGTGCCTTCTTCCCTATCAATTACTACAGTGAGCACTTGGCTTGGCTTAGAACAGAGAGGACGAGCTTACTAGAGAATAAACAAAGCTAGCACTTACCAAGTTGGCAAGCAGCAACAACTGCCATGCACTAAATTGCATATTTTAATTTCAAATTTAAATAAGTCCTGTTCACAATGAGATCTGAATACAATGAATGCATTTAAAGTAGTATGCCTACAATTTAAATTGGTTTTGCAGCTGCTCCACTGTTCTCCCAGTTTCTCCATCCCTCCTGATATTTATACCACACTAATTACCATGGTATCTTAGTGCCTGCAATTTCAGGGGGGTGCAGGGAGGCAGATTTCAGTGTATAGATTAAAAACACCAGTTACAAGCTTCTTAAATGTTTGCAGTCAGACCCGGTAGTGGTGCATCCAGGTTACTCTCTTTGCAAACAGTCAGTTCCAGCTTCTGCAGTGCAGCTCAGCCCCTCAGAATACCTGCCACATGGAACAGCCCTTTTGTTTGCTGTGCTTCCAACCAGTGAGTCACACAAAAGAGACAGAAACCAATAGACTCATACACAGAATTCTGCTTCATAGCCTCATGGGATACATTTTTTTCAAGTGTACTCCCCTCCCCATGCCTCCCTCACACCTTTCCACCCACACACCCAGATGAAGGTCAAAAATTGGTACATTTTATTCTATTGGTTCATTTTATTTAGTAGCTAGAAGACTACCTCCTCCCACCCTGCCCCCACGTGCTGCATGTTATTGACTATTAACCTTGGTTTTAGTTGCGCTTATGACTTCTGCTGACAACCTGACATACACTCCTACAGTATTAAAATAAATGTCAAACTTCCACAGAATGTCTACTTCCCACAATACTGTAGTTATCCCACTTACTCAGTTGCCAATAAGTCTTTTTACTATATTGTCTTTCTGAAAGCATTACAGTCACATCCTCCAGCCCACACTCCATTTTGTCCTCCTGTTGCACCCTGTTTGGTGCTTATTAGCTCTGTAGGGCATGGACTGTCTCCTTTGTTCCATGTCTGTATGGTGCCCAATGCAAATACTCCTTGTTTGGGGTTCCTACGTGCTACCATAATCAAAACAACAATGTGTTGCATTCCTTTTGATGTAGCTCGTCACAGAAGAGCACAACTAAGTAAGTGAGAACAAACACTAATACTGCTACTTGTGAAAAATCCATCCAGCAAAAATACAAGGTGGAAAGTATATAAAAAAGCAATGCGAAGCAATAGAAACAATATTGTGTCATATCATTAGTCTGTCGTGTTCAGTGTCCTGCTCCTCAGAATGGTCAGTGCCTGACGTTACAGAAGAAAGGGGCAGAGGGGGAGGGAAACGTCCAAAATGCACTTGTCACTTTTGTAATGCTGCACACAAGGAAAAACTTTCTTCAGGACCGTTGGGCTCATTAGTTCATGTCCTAGAGTATAATATTTGTTTACACTTACCTTAGCAGGCATCACTACAGATAAATGTTCACCCGGGGTGATGTTATTTCACAAAATAGTTACCCTGTTTCTGAGTTCTTAGTCCTCATCCTCAAAGGAAACCTGCACAACATTTTCAAAAAAGCAAGCCTGGGAGCTTAAATTTATAACTTTGCTTGACACTAATATTCATGGAATGAGAAAAGACACTATATTATGGCTCATTACAATAGTCTGTAATCCACTAACCCTCCTTTGTCCTATGAGTGCAGAGATGCTAACTGCCCACTTCACCTTGAATGGTCTCTTCAACATGCGTTGGCTCCTTATGTTTAATAATCCATTCCACCTTGTATTTAGCTGTAACACTCTGAGTAACTTTTCCAGACCTGAAGACAAGCTCTATGTAAACTCAAAAGCTTCACCAACAGAACTTGGTCCAATAACAGATACGTTTGTAAGAGATAAGGTGGGTGAGGTAATAAGTATTGATCATAAAAATAGCCAGCTGTTTAAAAAATTCAGCTACAGTTTATGACTCTGATGTTCTGCAGCAGTTAATTCTACATACTGACAACTAGTCAAAGCCTAAAAAGCCTTTAATCGTTACCAGTAAAAGGTAAGTCCAGCAATTCTAGTCCTTTGAATGTCAACTCACTGTGTGAAGTATAAGAAATAAATGCTTTCAAAAATACTAATGTTGCTGTATTAGTTAGGTCCTGGAAACCAATTAAAGGATAATATGTATAGTATATGTATTAATGGTCTGGTTAAGAACAAATGGCTTGCATCATTAATGCAGCAACGTGCATGTAAGATATAATCATCAGCTACAACAATAATGAAAAGAATATAAAAGATGAAAAAAGAGTCCAAGCATAGGTAAGCCTTTACGTTTTATCCCTGTCACTCTTTTTTAAAAGCAATATAGATCACTTTAACTTCAGCCAGAAATTGATGGTATGAATTTGCAATGGACCTTTCAGAGATACAATCATAAACTACCTAAATATGCAGCAAGAACAAAGCCTATGATATTTATCAGCAGTGCTCAGCTTTATTTTAACCAACTACATTCAGAAAGGTTTGGATACAAGTTTCCAGTTTGGGCCTACATTTATTTTGAGAAGTAAGAAAGAGCAACAATTATTAAAGTGCTCCCTCTTCTGTCTTGGAATCATCTAAAGATAATATATCTTCATATATTGAACACGAGGAGTGAAGTATCTGCCATCCCTGGTACAGATTCTGATCCCCTTGTTTACATTGAATAGCCCCTTACTCAGTCTCATTGTCTGATATGTGATGTGGGTTGGAATAGCTATGTGTATGAGAGTATGTAAGATTGGTAGCTTTCTAGGAGGAGCACAAATCATGGAGCACCTTTTTGCAATGTTTAAGGATTATCAACATGTAAATAATGCTAGGTTAAAATCTTCCTTCGTGTTTTCAATTTAAACGGCAGTTATTAGTCTTGTCATTTGGCTCACATAAGAAATTTCTAACCAAACGCTCAGGTCTTTGGATACAAGAAGATGGCACAACATGGTGGTTTGATGTATTTGCTTTGGAGTAATGCTCCACCCTACAATCATTTGTCACCACAGATGCAATGTCTTAGAAATAGCAATGACTGGCTCTTATAGAATCATTTTCACCGAGCAGTACCTGTTGTAGACTAATCTTCAGCTTCAAAGATTAGATTTGATCTTCTCCAGACGTTGCTGCCCCCCCCACACACACATACTGACCAGTCCATTCAAATAGGTTATTTTTACTGTCAAGCTTTCTTTTTTTATATTTTCTAATGAAGTTAAAGTACCTTGTCATTCTTGGCATGTAGCTTATACAGGAAACTCTTCAAGTCTTTTGGACTTTGGGGGCAAAGAGATGGCACAGGATGTGGGTCCGATGTATATGTATGAAGGAAAGATGCTCAAGTCTTTTTAGAAAACAAGTTTCCATTGGGGCTGCTTTTAATATACTGGAAAGATAAAAATGTCTTGGACACAAGCAAAAGTAGCTGACATTAACACAGTAGACAATCTGATTATAACTGCTGATTAAGTTATTCATAATTCACTATTCAAGCTGCCACCTGTGGCAAATAACATAGTACTGTTTCTGTACTTTGATTGGATGGCCTACTATTTATAAGCAAGAGTAGCATCTGAACAACCTATCTGAGCTTTGATTCTCTCAGAGAGGGTAGGAATGGCACTTTGCAGAAAAAGAGAGAGAATGTTGGAGATAAGCAGGCCTAAGAAATTATAGAATAGTTCAATATTTTCCTTCTTTACATCAGAAAATTTTTTTTTATTAAAATACATAGATTCCTTCCTTACTGAGTCGCATAAAAAGACATAAGTCTAATGTTTTATAATTCATTTAACAGATTTTATGTTCAGGTCTGTGGATTTTTGGGGGGAGGTTTTGTTTGTTTGTTTGTTTGTTTTGTCACCATCACACAAAATAATTACATTGTAATTTAGGCACCACTAAGGTGGTTTAGAGAAATTTGCCAGGGAACTGGGCAGGGATGGAAGTTGGGGAACTGGTTTGTGATGTGTTCCATACCATACACAATAAGATTAAATATAGTTTCTAAATGCATTGATTAAATTCACTGATCTCCCAATTCCTGTCGCCATATTTACCATCAACAAACAAGAAAATGGTCATGTGTTCATTCTTTATCCCAGCTGTAAAAGGAGTGGCCAAACACCTGCCTTTAGCCTGGACACAGCTAGCTTGGTTGCTCCCCTCTAATGTGCTGGCTTTGGTGGATCCCGTTCTTGAGGTGCCTATCTCTCCCCATCTACTGGGGTGTGGTCACAGTCCTCTGCTTCTCTTCCCACAGAGGGTTGATAAAGTAGGCTCAATGATTCACATAGTCAGTAGAGGCTTTCCAGCTCCCTTCTCAGTGTCCAGTGATTCCCCCTTGCAGGGGGAGAATGAAGGAGAGGCCGTCTGCAGGGAGGAAGCCAGTTAGTACCTTCTGGAACAGAGGAATCCTCAGAGAGAAGGGGAGAGAAAAGGGAGTCAGGCCCCTGGCCAGGCTTCATCCACAGTCCAGGCCCTTCCCCTGGGGATAGCACAGGAGAGCAGGGGGATAATTTTGTGACCTAATCAGAATATAAAATCGAGTTGCAAGCGAGTGTTCAGTCCTCTACCCTTCTGCAGTGTCTGTTAAAATAAACTGCTCAGTTGAGTCGGTTAGCTGGAGTCCACTAACATCTCTTTAAGATTTAGTTACAGTGTCAGCAAAGTGGGCAGTAACACTGTTAACTGGCTATTCTCATGGTCTGGTCCAGTTTATACCCAAAAGGACAAAATTAATATACAATTTGATTGTGGAAAAATTACACCATATAGTAGTAATTGCAGTTTGTTAGTGTCTCAGCAATTTCCACGATGAATGTGCACTATTTAAAGGGATTTTATTTATTTATTTATTTTTGTAATTGAACCCTGGCTACTCAACCTCGGGATTTGAAATTCAAGTTGGATTCTTTCCTTCTCCTGTATCATAATCTGTATTTAAATTTCAAACTAAATCAAGTCTCAGTTATACCTATGCAACCTAATTGTCTTCAAATTACACCAATCAAACAGTTTAGCATTCAAATCAAATTCTGGCAATTTTAAGATTGTATAACTTTTCCCATGGTTATTTTTCTCTGGCAAAGAATACAGAGCACAGAAGGTGCAGATTAAAAAGTAAAGCATTGTGCAATGTGTGTGATTTGCTCTAATTTTTCACCTTACACCAAGAAGAGGTAAATCAGTACATTCTTTTTAATACTGTCTTTTTGTATACCACAGTTCTGCCTCTTTGTATAAACAAACATAGGGAATTCATGATGTTGCTATGACACTCTGCACCCCGTATAGTGGTATGATTATGTTATGATTATGTTATGATTATGACATAATTATGACACATCTTGTACAAAATATGTCATGTGAGGTGTCAATGGAAAAATTATGATTTTCTGGATATGATTATCCTATTGGTGTTCATGTATCATTTTTGTATCTGGAATTATAAATATTGACCATGCATCTGTATTTCAAATGTGCTTGCTCCTGGGAAACATCCACAAAGCTTTATATCCAGTCTAACCAGCACATTGTGAATGGCCTTTTCAAGTTGAATGGCCCATCAACAAAGACAATAGGCCATGGGAAACTCTTATCCTCACCTGTGGATGCTTCAGTCAGCATCTAGATAATGGCTACCATGACTCATTAAAGCATGCAAGGGCATGTGACTAGATCATGTGATCCTGGACTCCATTTTAATGCCTGTATTTTTCCGCAAACTGTGTTGGGGGGGCTTGGCATGAAACAAAGAAGTTCCCACCACATGGAAGAAATTATAAAAGGGGATGTGACATCACCATTGGGCCTCACTCCGCTACAACAGAGCACCTGAAAACATCTAAAGAACAAAGACTGGTCCTGGGCTAAAAAGGAGGATTCCTGCCTATGAATGCAAAAGCTAATCTGCTTGTACTATCTAACTGGGGGAGAGCTTGTTTGATTCAAATCCTAATTAGTGTATAAAACTTAGATTGCAATTTTGTTTAATTTCTTAGGTAATCCGCTTTGATCTGTACACTCATTACTTAAAATCACTTACAATCTATATTTCTGTAGTTACTAAATCTGTTTTATATTTTTACCTAAAATAGTGTGGTTTGCTTGAAGTGCAAGAGGAATCTGCTCAGGAACAGGGGCTGATGCATTGTCCTCTCTACATTGAGGGAGGGGCAGACGGGGTAATAATCTTTACTGGTCAGGCTTTTGACCATGGCAGGATGGTACAACTCTGAGGTCCTAGGCTGTGAAGCTCAGGGGGAGCTAACTGGAGTCTCTCTATTGATAGTTCATGAGTGGCTGAGGAGAAGCATTCATGTAACTGCAGCTGGGTGTGTCCCTGCCCGTGTAAAGGTCTGTGTGAGTGTGGGAGCATTCTTCAGTTTGTCACAGTAGCACAATGTGAGACGGAGTCCAGGCTGATAAGCCAGAGGGCTCAGTGGTACCCCAGTTCCAGGTTTCACCCCAGTGGGGAAAACCCATCACAGTTGTGGTGCAGTATAAAGGCTTTATCAGCATGAGTTTGGAATGGTCACATTGCTCACAAGGGTCAAAGGAAAGACTGAGTTGTACCCATCATCCCAAATGACTTCTGATACATTTTTTTACATCCCACATTGCACAAGTATGTGTCTTGTATATTTTATAGACTCATAGATTTTTAAGGCCAAAAGAGACCATTGTGATCATCTGGTCTGCCCTCCTGCCTTCCACAGAAAAGAGAATTTCATCCAGTGATTCTTGAATGTGTCCTAATAACCTGTCATTAACTCAGAGCAGAGATGTCATAGATCAGTGTTTCTCAAACTGGGGTCGCCGCTTATGTAGGGAAAGCCCCTGGCAAGCCGGGCTGGTTTGTTTACCTGCCCGTCCCTGTCTGCAGATCCAGCCAATCACTGCTCCCACTGGCTGCAGTTCGCTGCTCCAGGCCAATGGGAGCTGCTGGAAGCGGCATGGGCCGAGGGACTTACTGGCCATAGCTTCCAGCAGCTCCCATTGGCCTGGAGCAGCGAACCGCAGCCAGTGGGAGCTGTGATTGGCTGGACCTGTGGACAGGGCAGGTAAACTACACCGGCCCGGCCTGCCAGGGGCTTTCCCTACACAAGTGGCGACCCCAGTTTGAGAAACACTGTCATAGATTCATGGATACTAAGGCCAGAAGGGACCCTTATGATCATCTCCTCTGACCTCCTGTATAACACAGGCCATAGTACTTCCCCAAAATAATTCCTGGAACATATATTTTGGGGAAAAAATCTAATTTTGATTTAAAAAATTGTCAGTGATACGCCATGACCCTTGGTAAATTGTTTCAAAGGTTAATTAACCTCAACATTAAAAATTTACATCTTATTTCCAGTCTTAATTTGTCTTAACTTCAAATACCAACCATTGGATCATGCCTTCCTCTGCTAGACTGAGGAGCCCATGTCTAGTTTCAAATACCAGCCATTGGATCATACTTATCTGTGCTAGATTGAAAAGTCCATTATTAAATATTTGTACCTCATGTAGGTACTTATAGACTGTAATCAAGTTACTCCTTAACCTTCTCTTTGTTACGCTAATAGATTAAACGCCTTGAGTCTATCACTATAAGGCAAAATGTCTAATACTTTAATCATTCTTGTTGCTCTTCTCTGAACCATCTCCAAACTATCAGCTGAACTGCAGAAATGGATTCAGTATTGTCAGCAGTGGTCACACCCGTGCAAAGTATAATAAAATAGAAAGGTAAAATAACTTCTCTACTCCTACCTGAGATTCCCCTGTTTATGCATCTCAGGATCACATTAGATCTTTTGACCACAACATCACACTGAGAACTCATGTTCGTTTGATTATCCACCATGATCCCCAATTTTTTTTTCAGTCACTGCTTCTCAGGATAGAACCCCCATCCTCTAAGTATGGCCCACAGTCTTTGTTCCTAGATGTATATATTTACATTTAGCCATATTAAAATGCATATTGTTTGCTTGTACTCAGTTTATCAGATGATGCAGATCACTCTGAAACAGTGACCTGTCCTCTTCATTATTTCCCACTTGCCCAGGCCAAAGATATCCTAGCAAGGAATTTCCAAGTGGTTTCTACTCCCTGGGCCTGGCTGAACCTTTTACAAATTTCAGATATATTAGTTCACCCTAAACCATTAGACTGACTAACTATGCCCACATTTTTAAAAAATTGCAACTGTGAAGTGGTTAAAATAAAGTACAGGGATCAAATCCAAGTCACACACAAGATTTCCTCCATAATATAAAATTAGCCTGTATAAACTGAACCTTCGGTTCAGTAATCACAAACTTCCTGCATCCTTTCCCATCTACACTGTCATTCTCTGGATCATTTAATATCACTTTCATATAATCAGCAGAGCAGTTTTCAGTCAGGCAGTGAGAAAAGTCTGTGGCAAGTGGTTTTTCCCAATTCCTCTGGAGCACAGAATATATTCTTTGGGTCTGAACACATCAATTTAATCAGTGTTTCTCAAACTGGGGTCACCGCTTGTGTAGGGAAAGCCCCTGGCGGGCCAGGCCGGTTTGTTTACCTGCCCCATCCGCAGGTCCAGCTGATCACAGCTCCCACTGGCTGCGGTTCGCTGCTCTAGGCCAATGGGAGCTGCTGGAAGTGGTGAGGGCCGAGAGACTTACTAGCCGCGGCTTCCAGCAGCCCCCATTGGCCTGCAGAGGTGAACTGAGGTCAGTGGAAGCCATGATCAGCTGGACCTGCGGATGGGGCAGGTAAACAAACTGGCCCTGCCCGCCAGGGGATTTCCCTACACAAGCAGTGACCCCAGTTTGAGAAACACTGATCTAAAAAGCTGACTTTGACCACAGGAACTTTGGCACACAAGTCCCACATGATGCTCTATAGTATCAGTGCTGAGCATCTCAATAGTCAGATAGGTTTTTCTACCATAAAGATGATGAACACTGGGTTGCTATGAAATTATAAATCAGTAGAAACAAATGACCATGCGATGGTCATCACTGTGGCTTTAGCTTAAGAGTTGGCTGAGTTGGATATGAAGACCACTATGGACAGGTTCCTCACACTCTACAAAAGCAATTCACATGGGACATCTCTTAATGAACAAAATTAGCATTATCAGCTATAGCTATAAAAAGATGGGATGAACTCTATCAGGGTTGAAACATACAGTTCTACCAGTTGTTCTCCACATGAGCATTTTTATGAAGAAACAATCACCAACCATCTCTTGCTTCATGTAATCAGTGAATCAGACACAATGATTAGCTCCAGTAATTGTGTCAAGGAAAACAGGTTCCTTCTTTTTTGGTGTTGAAGGTACTTGCAGTTAAACAGACACCCCTATTTGGACACGGTACAGATTATTCAATGCTGGGCACAGACCATTTGACTCCTAGCTTCTCTCCCAACCCCACTATTAAAGTGTCCTTAAGCAACTCAGTAGATTAAGTATTTTAACTCCCACCCATCTCTAATCAAGGGATATTCACAACCACCTCACTTCTACTGAACTATTTAGCATATTTCCAATTTTGAATTCCTTTCTAGGCTTGTGATAGTGGCTGATTTAATTTTATGTATGATACAATGCTTAAATGATGTGTTGATAAGTATAGCTTGATAAATACAGGGCACTGATATTTAATGAATTCATCTCCACACTGCAAATCTAGAAACCACAATAAGTGATTAGAAAATAAGCCTAGTATGATTTTATTTATGGAACATAACTAATGAATTTGTTTTATCTGAATAATTGCAATAATTTAACTGAAATAATAGCAGAAGTGCACAGTAAATAGTTCAGACAATGTAAAATCTTGAATGCTTTTTCCCAGATGTCTTCCTAGCAATGTCCATCAGCAGGATCCTACGGCATTTTCGTGCTGGTTTCTAACCATGTATCTCTCTGCAGGAAAGCTATACCTAAAATACAAGGAAAGGCTGATTAAAAATGTCTGATGGCCAACTACCTTGTATTGCTAATAGAGACAATAACCACATTGCAGAGTTTTTTCTTTTTTATTGCCTAACAACATAGGGACTGGTACAAAAATAGAAAGTAACAGTTTATAAGATTCTTTATGAAGGTGGCTGACTCCTTTATCTACATCGCAAAACAAGTTGTGAAACAATGTATTTGGTTTAAATGATGTCATAAAATTCATTCACTTTCAATTTGCCCACAATGAGAATCTAGACATTATAAAATAACCTATTGTAGTTTCTGTAAATAGGCTTGGAAGAATTTGAGTTTTAAAAAATGGACAGATAATACTGCTGTTTATTTTTAAGCTTTTTTTAATTTGTAGAAATTTAAATATTCACAGTGCACATAATTATAATTTTTTTTCTATTTTTAATCAATTTACATTTTCACAGTTGTGAGAAATTATGGGGTGGGATCAGACACTTATTTAATGACAGTAGATATCGAGATTCAAAAAGTTAAAGCTCTATAACTGTTAAAACACAAATAGTCAACATCACGCATCAAAATATACAAAGTAGATATCCTTAAATCATACTCAAGCAGCATTCTTCTTACTTTGCCTATCTGGAAATTTTGATTGTTATTGATGGAAACATTTTTTCATCAGTTTACCAATATTTATTGGTAAAAATTATTCTTCTAGACCTAGCCATAAGCCACTGATGCTGTTTGGAGTAGTGCCTTGATATATAGAGAGGGACACATTCACGAACTGTTTACATAGCTTTTCTGTGGACATCAATTGCAAATAAAATAATAATAAATCAGGAAAAGTGGTTTCCTGAAGGGAGAACATCCAGAAATAACATTAGCCAGTATTGGTTGACTAAGGCACTTAAATTATTCCAAGGAACACTGCTTTTTTGAGCTGCAACTCTGGGATAAAAGAAAAGCCACCAATTACTCCAGGGCATAGCAATCCTGGGACCATTTGTATTTTTTTCTCTTTTATTCTATAAAAAAAAATAGAGAGACTCTTTATCATCAGTGCTTCATGGGTTTTGCTTGTTGATTTTAAAACAGAGATGGACTGATTGCTACCAAACTTTTTAGCAACACTTAGTGCGGAGTATTAGCTAAAGACATTCCAGAAAACCCAAAACCTACATCTGACTTTGAGGAGTTGGATGCAATCCAAATTTGAGACTGACTACTAGCTCTTTAATAGGGGAAACTAAAATGTTGAAGATGAACTCTTCAAAATCTGGGAGGGTGCATCCAGATCTTAGTTTTGTGAAGGATTGGATCTAAATGCAGTTCTTGATACAAGTTTTGATACAGATGGGCTCAAGTTTTCAAAAAAATAGGTAACTGAGTTTAGGTACCTCTTCTCTTCCCAGCTTTAAGCAATCAAGTTGACCACCCAGATACTGAGGCACCTAAAATGAATGGACACTCTTGGAAAACTATGGCAATATTGTCTCTCTGTGAGGCTGCAAATCCCTTGTAATATAGAAATTATTGTTTGTTTTTCAATCAAAGAGGCAATATGCAGGTTGCATGCTATTATGTCAAACCTGTATTAATCCCACAGAGTTACCATTTGTTTCAAGCCTTGCCATTGTGCCCATGTTTTCCTGCAGAGCCCAGGGGCTTGTGTACTGGTAAAATACAGTCTCACTTGGAACAGTGACTCCAGGATTAAAATTGCCCCAAAGCCTTCTGATTGGAGTACTGATTTTTGGCTCCAACTACCATCAAGGCAAATGCTTACCTCTTCAGAAAGTAGCCAATAAAGGCTAGGAAAGGTCATTAGGGCCCTCTTGAACAAAACAGAAGATAGGAAATTTCCCCAGGGAGAGGAGTAAAAAGCTGAGGAAAAAACTGCCCTGGTACTTTGACAAATCAGAGTACTTTGACATCAGTAACCCGTTTGGTGAAGCTGACCCTGAAATACCAAACTGAGCTTCTAGAGGACTCACCCCTGCAGTACAGCAATAATGGTGGCAGAGACTTGGGACTCTCAGATTGCCTAGACTCCAGGGCAGAGCTAGAACTGGCTAGGAACATTACTAGGACCAGTCATAAGCCAGAAATCAGAGACACAAAGAGTTTGGCTTGCTGAGTGGTTCTTCTACCGGTGCTGTTAGGTAGTGGCATGGAGGCAGTTGTCGCCCAGGGACTGTGTAAATGCAGTTTCTAGACCTGCTGCTCCTTCTAAGAGCAGCAAGGATGCTCTTACCATCATTGGTATGGGTATTTTGTAAGAATACCCTTGTTTGTTTATTTTAATATTGTGCTTTAAGATGGCCATTGAGTTCAGCAGCAGTACTCATCAAAGACAGAGGCTAAACTCACTATTTGCCGGGGCAGGTGCTGAGAGAAGCAGAGTGGTATGTTTTGGCTGTAAACGTTGGGATGGGTAGAGTTTGTGTTGTTAATTTTGTCTTTTATTATCCTAGTCCCTTTTCCCATCATCCCCCTGTCCTGAGTTCCCTGTGCCTAAGAAACCCCGGTTACTCGGGGAATTGTGATAGCTTTTTAATTTTTGTGGGCTCTGACACTCCTCTGCATATGATTGTGTGTTGAATATTTTCCACAAGGGACACATCTTGTGTGTTTCTTGCTCTAGGAAGGGTTCCCCTGGTAGGAGATACCAGGCATCTTTTTACATGTGAACCTAGGGCCTATACCTCTAAAAAGGGAGAAGGCTTCAGGCACACCTCCTGGATTACATTGACATCAGGGAGCAAAAAGCCTGTATACTGCCTGTTAGGCCTTGTGTGGAGGGGCTGGGGGAGGAAACAGGACAGACTCTAGAGACCAAGAGAGGAGGCATCCTCAGCAAGACAGAGGGACTGCCTGATCCTGTCTGACTCAGAAGTACCCAGGAGATTGGAAACTGTAAGTGAATTTGGGTAATGTCTGACAATAGTCTACAGTAGACTCAGTGAGGAAATCCTGTCTCTACTGAAGTCAATGGGAGTTTTGCCATTCACTCCAGTGGTGCCAGAATCTTACCTCTCCTGCAGACGTTCAGTGGAACCTGAGTGACTACCATGCTATCACTGCCTTGTGCACCCTCTCTTACCCTATTACTGGAGTGTCTCACCCATAGCAATGGGTCCCACTGTCTACATTTGTTCACTTAAGTATGAAGTTTTTCCATTTATTTAATAACAGTATTTAATAACTTTAGCTAACCCAGAATGAGCACTGGGAGTTAACCAAAAAATGACAAATCTGATTTTCCCTCACCCGGGTATTTTGTGGGGGAGGTGGGAAGTTGTATTTGTAGATTTTATATCATAGGACTATTTATAGAAAAAAGGCTAAACAAATCCTACACAAATGTCTACTTTCTATTTCTTCCCCTTGTCAAGGTGACTTCTGTGTTACTGTCCACATCTTGCATGTTACTCCTGCGGCACTGCGCAAGCACAGAATTAATATGTCCCCACAGATTATTTTTTCCTGTGTAGATTCTGACAGGGAGGTAAAGGGAAGCCATGAGAGGGGTAATGTTGCAATTGCACCTTTTGCTCAACAGGGCTAACATGGTGCTGGAAGACAGGGCAGCTGGCTCATGGGCCAGAGCAGCCAGCTGTGGAGAAGGAGGGGGCACAGGCTGCCTTCCTCATGGGCTTAGGTGAGGAGGCATGGGATACAGGGGTGGAGATGGAAAAAGTGGGGCACACAGGAGGGTGGAGGTGGTCACAGACTGGGGTTCAGAAGGACTAGGCAGGGGGACAGACTGGGGGCACAGGAGCTAATGGGGTGACAACATTGAGCCAGGGACTGAATGGGAGTAGAATAACAAGACCACAGGGGACAGAGGGGAGAGTGGTGCAGGGGCACATGGGGATGGGGAGAGTAAGGGTGGCTGAGTGGGGGTGCAGAGTCACATTGGGACAGGAGGAGCTATGCCGGGCTGAGTGAGGGTGTAGGGACACATGGGGACACGTGGAGCTATGCCTGTCTGAATGGGGAGTGGGGAGCAGAGACACACGGGGATGGGGCAGATGTGCCTGACTGACTGGGAGAGACTAGCAGTCAGCCAGGATCTGCATGTGGGAGGTTCCCCAATTCCCTAACAATCCCTCCCCACCCCCTCAAAAAAATTGTTCCATACTTCTCCCACCCACACCCAACAACCCTCCAGGTTCACTCCCAGGCTCCTTTCCAGCAATTACTTCCCTCTCTCTCAGCTCCTCAGTTACCCCTGACTCCCCCAAGCCTTTGCACTGCTTCTGAAGGGGGCAGGGAATACGTTCCTGTATTGTCATGTAAATGAATTATTATTCAAAGTTCTGTATTAATATGCCTAGTAAGGAATCTATTCGTCAAAAAACATTTCCTGAATCTTTTTTGTTGTCTGTATTGTTACACACATACTTGCTGGCAGGTATTTTGAAATAAATTACAAAATTAATTGAAACTGGTGGGATTATGTTTTGTTATTTTGACAAAGAAAATATGCAGAATTTTGCAGAATAATTTTTCTGGTTCCAGTTACCATCCAGTCATATAATTGAGAAGCTTAATTTCAGAGCTGCTCAAGATATTTTTGGAATGACAAAGTTTCTTCATTGAAAAATGACATTTTCTTCAAAATGAATTTTTGAAACTGTTGATTTTTCTGCAAGTGTTCATTTTTTGAGAATTTTTTTCATCAGAAAGGTTATTTACACTGTTCATTTACCAAAACATTTTTTGGAAGTGGAAACTTTTATTTGATTTTTAAAAATCAATACAAAAATTCAAAGTAACAAAATTTGGTGAAAAATGAAAAATCGGTTCATTTTGAACCTTACAAAATGGAACAACTTCAGCTTTTCTGGTCATTTAAAAAAATCATTTTTGACCAGCTCTATTTAACTTAATGTCCGAATTATTTATCACCACTGATCTAGTCTCATACATCATACATATATGTTTTAGAATCCTGGTACATTAACTACACAATACCCACCCTGTACTACTTATGAAGTTATACTATTTGGAGGATTTTGTAGAAAATTTATATATCAATCAGAAGTTTGACTGCATAATTTTTGTATTTTGAAGTAAACACTTATTCCTGTGTAATTCCTAACTAATCCATATATTTACAATTGTTGTTGGACACTCTATATTTTTTTTGATTTATTAAATACTTCTTATCACCTTCTCACTGTTTTTCATCTAATTACATTGAATTTTCAAGTAGATATTTTCATTTCATGGGTACTCATGTGGTCTGTAAGAATTCAAGCGTCAGTGCCTAAAAGCTGTCGCAGTCCATGTAGCTTCCTCAGAAATGAACCATATATTTAAGTGAACCCCTACTCCAGTCTAATATCTGACTCATTCATATACTTGCACCTGTAGTTGAATTTTATTAGTTCATATAATTCTGCTTGGGAATGAGATATTTTTTGTTGTCTGCACCCTGTGTTTTTATTTAGTTATACTCAACCAGCCATTTTGGTCCTAACCCTGCCTGAGCTCAGCTTGACCTGAAAATCACAGCTCTGATGCTCTCTTCTTTCTCTCTATCCAGTTGCCATTGATCCATTTTCTGAAGGCACACTTTCTTCAGACGGTTGAAATAGCAGTGTCCTTCAGTCCCCACTGTATAGTAATGAAAGAGAGAGATAATGGGACAATTCATTGATATATTTGAGCTCATGCTGATACTGGTTAGTAGTGATTGCTGAGATAACCCTTGCAATATTGCATTTCAAGATGAAATGGGTGCATCTAACGATAGCAGTCATTTGTCTTGCTTGTTCTTTGTATGACAGTAGGACCTAGTTCAGTCTTTGGGGTATTTCTGCTTCTTTTGTCATCAGTAAAAAAGATGATGAAAAAAATTGCATCAGATATGTCAACCTGGCACTAGACTACTGACTGCTTAATGTGGCACTCCACTAAGTTCTATCACTGCATTGTTTATAGATGAAAGTTTTGGTTTATCCTAATAAATCACATCCATGCTAATTAAAAGTGCTGTCTGAGTTATCACAGAGTTCAACTTCCAGCTGAAATATATTGTTGGCAGATGGAACTGTTACACATTGCCTTATAGGTTCTTTTTGTTAGCGTGCAAACAAGTTTTTAGGTTTGGAAGAAATGCTGTATTGTTGGGGGACGTGCGGTTCGGGTGAGTCAACTCTTGACATAGAGCTGGGACTGGGGCTCTGATGCTTGTGCTGAGATTCCTGGAAAAGAGGATTCCCTGAATACCATTTGTGACTGCCCAACTCTGAGGTATATGTTTAAATAAAACAAGTTATGCTAAGAGTATACATCACTGATTTCTCCTCCAATGGGAAGCTGATTTGCAAGGCCCTTACATATCTTATAGTTAAGCAGAGGGACAACAATCAACTGTGTCCATTGAAAATAATTTTTCCCTGGGTCATTATCTGGAACACGTATTTAGAAATAGCAATAACCACGAAGACCTGTGTGTATCTTCCTCCTACCAACACGCCATCTATGTATAATTAAGCAGAGTAAACTAAGTGCCTGTGCAAGGAGATAGATGCTATGTAACCTACATAGTGAATTAGGGTTTCATTTTACTGCACTGGTTTAATAGCCAACTACAGCAATCCAGCTGGTGTTCCAGGAATAGATCACTTTGCTGTGATGCATAGAATGATTTTTTTTTCTTCTCACATTTATGAGACATTCTGGCCAGCTGGCAATCCTTGCATACCTAACTCCATACCACACGAGTACCACTGAGTGCAAAGCACCAAGAAAACCTTGATGTCGGAAACTAGGCAGGCTCCAAGAGAACATCTGTGAAAACAGTCCAGACTGATGCAGAAGCCTGCAAAAGGTGTGTCTGTTACTCTTCCATGTGGCAGGACATTATGTAATGAAGCAGAATAATGCAAATGCACTTGGAGGATCGGAGAAAATAAATGGAAAGCATATCATTAAACAGGTTTTAGATAACAGGTTTTCCATGTGCAGGGCATCATAGTGCAGCCTGCCTTACAGTCAGACTACAATGTGAAGCTGCAGAACTGGAATTAATTTGCAAACTAGATATCATCAGATTAGGCCTGAATAAAGACTGGGAGTGCTGGGTCATTACAAAACTTAAACTTCATTTCCCCAATACTAATTTCTCCCTACTGTTACTCACGCCTTCTTGTCAACTGTCTGTAATGGGCCACTCTCTTACCGCTTCAAAAGTTCTTTTTCCTCCCTTGGTATCCTGCTGTTAATTGATTTATCTCGTTAGACTGACCTCACACTTGGTAAAGCAGTGTTTCTCAAACCGGGGTCACCGCTTGTGTAGGGAAAGCCCCTGGCAGGCCAGGCCGGTTTGTTTACTTGCCCCGTCCGCAGGTCCGGCCGATCGCGGCTCCCACTGGCCACGGTTCACCGCTGCAGGCCAATGGGGGCTGTGGGAAGCGCCGCGGGCCGAGGGATGTACTGGCCTGGGTAAACAAACTGTCCCGGCCTGCCAGGGTGCTTACCCTGGCAAGCCGCATGCCAGAGATTGCCGACCCCTGATCTAGTTGTTGCTCAGTCTAACAGGGTTAAGAGTGTAGACTGCATGCTTACATTTTATTTTCTTTTGGTAAACTAATTCTGACTTTTTGTCTATCACTCATAACCACATTAAAAACTATCTTTTGTAGTCAGTAGCTTTGTTTAACTGTTTATCTTTACCAGTGAGTTTGCCTCAAGTGTTTGGTAATGGTGTTTGCTCAGGTTTGCAAAGGCTGGTGTATATCCACTTTCCATTGATGAAGTGGTGAACCAATTAATGAATTGGCACTGCTCATCTTGAGCAGTGCAGGACGGTATATTCCTGAGGTACAAAGCTGGGAGCTGGGGGGATTTGGCTGGTGCCTTTCTCTGTATGATTCATGAGTGGCTCTGGGAACATTCATGCAATATAACTGGGTGTGGGGCTCCACATGTGTTTGTGCTGAGTGATAACAGAACCTGGAGGGGCTTGCTGCTTACCACTAGCAAATCATTGTGAGAGTCAGCTCAGGAGAGTTAAGGGTCACAGCAGTCCCACAGTCCCGGCTGCACCCCAAGGATTCCGTCACAGCAGGGTAATAGGTGTCAACTCCATGGGTGATCTGGGCCTGGAGCACCCATGGGAAAAAATGGTCAGTGCTCAGCACCCACCAGCAGTCCCTGTATTAATGTCTTTCCCTCCCCCCAGCGCCTCCTTCCCTCCAGCAGGCCCTGCCGATCAGCGCCTCCCTCTCCCTCCCAGCACCTACCGCCTGCTGCAGATCAGCTGTTTCACGGGATGAGGAGGCACTGGGGGAGGGGGATGAGCAAGGATGCAGCACACTCAGGGGTGGGGCGGAACTAGGCAGGGAAGAGGCAGCGCGGGGGCGGGAAGAGGCAGGGTAGGGGTGGGGCATTGGGGGAAGGGGTGGAGTGGGGGTAGGGGCTGGGCAGAACCAGGGGGAGCACCCCCTGGCAGATTAGAAACTCAGCACCTATGAGGAGGATCCTCTCTGATGACCAAAGTTGCTTCAGATGTTGGGGGGGAGTGGAAAGATATTAGGCAAAATCTCATATTTCCACCTTCCCAGGACCACCATTACGCGTATAAACAAACAATGTTTTGCTCTCCTAAGTGATAGACGCCTCTGCCTATGTGATATAAGCTTACCCTTGGGGCAAGATGACCAGAAGTTCCAATACTATCAGGACCATCCTGATATTAGGGGTTTTGTCTTATTTGAACAATTCTACTCACCCAGCCATTCCGAAAAAAACAAGTCCTGATTTTTCACACTTGCTGTCTACCTTTGGGTGATGGTAGAAGATGACCCTGCATGCAAAACACAATCATGCTGCAATGCAACGACACCACAACATTCAAATCTTCCAAATGAAACCTATGACATTACTATTTAGTATGGCAAACATGAACAGGATTGGTTCAAGAGGGTTCACTCAGCTCTGTCAGGAATTCTTGTCCTCTATTTCATAGGAATCTGCTTGACATTCTCACAAAGCAGTCTTCACTGTAGAGCTAGACTATGTGATAGCTTTTGGACCATTGCACCCACACAGTTGGAAGACAAAAGACATAACAATGGATTCTCTCACACAGCGTGCATATCACTTCATAGCAACCACAATTACACACTAATGGGTGGTCTATTTTAATAAAGGTGACATGATCCATATGACATGGGTTTATGATAATCAAGATATAAATGCAAATATAAAGAAATTAGACTGCTAAAATGTCCATTGAAATTAAGGAGAAAATTGTTTTCTCTTTTTGGCCCGAGTAATTAGTCAATATTCAGGGCCTTGAATAATGGTTGTTTCCATTTGTGGATATTGATTATGCCAGTGGTTCCTAACCAGAGGTCTGGGTCCCCCTTCTGCGAGCACGTTTCAGCGGGTCCACCAAGCAGGGCCAGCATTAGACTTGCTGGGGTTCAGGGCAGAAAGCCAAAGCCCCATCACATGGAGCTGAAGCCCAGGGCACTGAGCCCTGCCATCTGGGGCTGAAGCTGGAGCCTGAGCAATGTAGCTTTGTGGTGGGGCCCTGTGGCTTTTATATGCAGAAAACGAGTTATTGTGGCACAGATGGGCCATGGAATTTTTATAGCATGTTAAAGGGGGGGACCCTCAGACAGAAAACAGTTGAGAATCCCTGGATTAGACAAACTAAGTATTTCTTTGGTACAATCCTGTTTACTTATAAAAATGTACATAAAGTCCTGTTTCCCTGAACACAATAGGAACAAACAACAGCAGGCAGTTTCCTTGCTCACAGCTTCAAGCCTGCCTTTCCAGTGAGTCCTGTGCCAAAAAAAAACCCTTCTGTGACTCTGCTCCCTCCCTAGGCCATAATCACCACTGCTCCCCTCCGTTTCTGCCTCTCACACACATATCAGCAACTAATCAATCCTCCCACCCCTGCATCTGAAATTAGTCACAGGGAAACCCCTCAGACCATACAGTTTAAATCTGCTTAGTTTACCCATGCAGCTCAGTGCATTGGGTGGCAGCCTTCTATTGTCTCAGCTATCACTACCCAAAGGGGCATTTAATTGTGTCTTCCATTTAGCCTGGAAGAAGAGAGCTTAGCACACCCGTCAGCTTTACCCAGGTCTACAGCTCAAAGACACACTTGACTGCTGCCATTTTCATCTTCCAGGATAACAATATGTTGAGTTTTACTGGTGGGGGTGGGGGGAGGGACAGAGAGAGAGAGAGAGAGAGAGAGAATGAAGTAGTTTTTGTTCCCAATTAGATCTATTGCATAAATTGGCTGTAGAAAGAGAATAATACAAATGATCCTGTTTTTTGATGTATAGTATAGTATAAACTCCTCTGCCTTCAGAAGCATGAGCACTGAAGATGATTCAAGAGATGAGTGTATCTCACTGGGTTATATCAGATCTCTTGTAGGCTTTTCCACTGTTTGATGCCATGTAATGGACATGTTCTGTTTTATACATCAAAAATAAATATTAACATTACTTATACTTCACTTTCCAGCCTTGGAAAAGCATATAGGGCACAGTATGAGAGAATAAAAATAAATGCAGTAATAAAAATCCTACCCTTTTGAAATGCAAACACACACAAACAAGCGGCTGGACCCAGCTGTAACATGAAGTTAAAAGGAAAAGTAAAAAACGTAGGAGTAACTTTGGTAGTTATAGAAATATCTTTAAAAAATAAAAGATTACCGGTACTACTTTGCTTTCAATAGGGAAGGACAAAATTATTTAGAGGTATAATGGAGGAATGAATTTCACATGATAGAGCCACCCCAGGAAACATGGGATTATTTGTTCTTTTGGTTTTTATTTTGTAGGGGGAGGAAAATGTTTAGGAAAATATTTTACTAATGCACGGCTTTGTGGTAAGTTTTTTTGATTTCTCAGGTATTCCATGCCAATAAAGTATCAGAAAGAGAACAAATTCCTTAACAAATTCTAGTGACATTATTGCAAACTCATGTGTTTCACCCAACATGCACGTATACTACGTAAATCTCACCAATGATCCCTGCAGAACTAGGACTAAAGCATTGCTATTCCAGCTACAAAACCACACGAGCTAAATTCCAAAACTGTAGCCAGTGGATTACTGATGGTCCACTAAAAGCTGGCTTGCCACATAATGCTGGCTCCTCCTCCTCCTCCTCATTTCCTGCTATGAGATTTCATTTCAAACAACTTAAAAATAATGGCATATTATTTATCCATGTAGGAAATGGCTGTTGTTGCCACAGAGCTGTAATATGCTCTGAACAGAAGAAGTGGTCTCCATAATGGGGGGAAGATGCTCCACAAGATAATGGGCCAAATCCTTAGCTGGTGGAGATCAGGATCGCTCCATTGAAGTTGAACTATGTTGAACTATGACCTATCCAGAGGAGGATCTGAATCAATAACTTCATTAAAATATAGTTCACACTATGACAAAGTTTGAGGATATAGCCCCTAAAAAGATGACGGCAGTAGTATTTCTCCTGGGCTAACCATAAGAATCTCTCTCTCTCAGTGCTTTACAGTATATTGCTTTCAGTTTTTCTATTTTTATAATTTTGGAAAATTAAACCTTTTGGCTTTTTAAAAATGACTCCTTGGGAAATAGTATTACTCCACAATAATCAAATAAAAGTCTAGCTTTGCTAAAAATTGTTAATTCTTTTTCAAGCTGCTACTAACCAGCAATATTCTGGCATCTTTTAGTTTCTCATTGAGAGATGCAAATTAGATTTATCAAGTATTGCCAGTTCTCACTAGGAACTAAGTTGGCATGATTCAGCTGTGAGGGACGAGAAGTTGAAGGGCTTTGATTTAAAATGCCATGAGACAGAGGAGAGAATTGAAAACACAGATTTAGTGCTGACAAGTTTAGCTTGAGAATAACAGAAGTGTGAAGTATGAAAGATCAAACTAGTTACATCAAAAGAATACATACAATTGACCAAGCAGAGCCACCTATTCTCCAACATTCAGCAAAATCTTCTTACAGTATTGACTTTAGATACTATATAAAATTCAATGTTATATGCTGAAAACCAGAGATGAACCAGATCCCAAAGAACACATTCAGATCTTCATTTATAATTGCTCAAAGATGAAGGGTTTTGGATTTGTCCAGTTGAGTTTAATCAGGTGCAGAGCTATAAAGTTTGTATCCAGCTACTCGCAAATTCTGAGGGTGTTCCGATGCACGTGTTTAGTTCAGGACTATCTCTATCTAAAATCTTTTGTTCTTTAGATTTTTGGTGGGGATTCTTTGTTTTGTTTTATGAGAACAGAATATTTGGTGTCTCAGTTCATTCATTGTTTATGGCATTTGTTGTATCAATACTAATAAAAGGATCATTTTTTTTCAAAAGTTTAGATTAAAAGTTTGCTGGGTTGTTTTTTGTTTTGTTTGTTTGTTTGTTTTTGAAGGTCTGTGTAAATCAAGAGAAGAGGAGATACTCTTTTGCACTGTTTTAAAAAAACTGTTGCTGATAAATATTTTTGGAATCCTTCAAAAATGCTGATCAGAAGATTGTAAAGTATGTACCTTTTGGTGTGAAATTATGAAGGCAAACTTTGAAAATAGGATATAAATCCAGTATTTGAGTTTAAATACTTGATCTTATCTAGATTAAATGTCTGATGGCCTGGTTTATAACTCTTACAGCAAAACTGAAATTTAGAGGTCTAGATAACACATTTCTTTTTATTGACAATCCAAGTATTTATAGTACAGAAGCTGGACTTCAGTCTATCCCCTCCTTCATCCCCACATGCTTGGTTGCCATGATGTTTATTTCCATTCTGGAGATGAAGCAAGCATCAAGATGTATCCAGAGGATTCAGATCCATAGAAATCTTCAACATTCTTAATGTGAACTTTGATTTTTCATTCTTTGCACTCTTTGTCTAGAATCATAATCAAGTTTGTAATTATAAGTGATATTAAAAAGCAGGGATGGAGAGCTTCAGAATGTTCTGATCTGTATTATAAAGCACTTGGGATATGAAGAGGTTCTGGTTAAAAATGTTCCCTTTATAAAATTGTGAATCACACATGCAGATAAATACAGCAAATAAGCAAACTTCTCTCCTTTCCTCCAAACTAGTGCCCCGGCCACCTACTTTTTTTCCCCCTCTTCAGTTACAAAGGTAGACACATGGGAGTTAATTTTCAAAGGATTATACCACGGTTTTAGATGCATGTCTTCCATTGACTTTTTAATAGGAGTTATCTGAATAAAACCCCAAAGAACACTACAAAAATGTATGCCTTGATAATTTTTGCTGTGAATAATGAGTGCTATGATTACAGGGGTGGGATGTAAGAGACGGAAAATAAGAAATTTCAACTCAAGGTGTCTTTATGACAAATGAAAGATGATTGGAAATGCCTTAGTGCAGGGATTAGTTTTCACTGCTGTTAAAGTGATTGATGAGTCTTGGAACTAGATGATTGCTGCTGGGTATGTAACCAAAGGGGAGTTTTAGAGTGGGAGTATGTATCTGGGGAAGAGAGAGAGAGAGAGAGAGTATGGGGGGTCTCTCTCTCTCTCTCTCTCTCTCTCGCATGGCTAAAAAACTATCATTTTGCTGAAGCATAAATTCTTTGTTCTCTGTACCATGATATTAGATCATACTGCATTGTGAATCCGAGCTCAAGATTCAGCCATTCTATAATCGTTTTGAGATTTGAATTAACTATTCTAGTGAATTTGGAGATAGGTCTTGTTCTGGTTTATAAGAAATAACTCAGTAGTGTTGTGGGCTTGAATAGTGACATTTTGATCTCTTTCCTACTAGTGAGTTCCCCCTTTCAAACACTTTCTAATGATGGAGCCCACCACAGCAGAGCTCTGGGAAATATTTTCAAACCCACAGGAGCCCCAGCAGAAGCCCTGAGCCCCAAGCCCTGGCATGCCCACAGGGCTAAAGACCCAAGCCCCAGTGCTCCCCACAGTGCTGAAGCCCCAAACTCCAGTGTCTCCCCCACCCCGTGGGGGCTGAAGCTCTGAGACATCCCACCCCACAGATGAAGCCTGGAGCCCTCAATGGGGAGGTATGGAGGGGGCTCCAGAAAATAATCCCTGAGAATTTAAGCTCTGGTGACACCTCATATTCAGTTTCCAGATCTAATCTGTCTATCAGTCAGTAGGAGATGGCAACAGAGTAGGTTGTATCTGACTTTGCCTCTCATCAAAAGCAGATTCTGAGCTAACTAATGACGGGACTGATAAACTCTGAAGAGATTCCAGGCTGATGTTCTGCATCAGTAATTGGATAATCACTGGTGGATGCACCCTGGTGATTAAGGGTAGATTGAAGGAAATAGGAATCTCATCCAAGAGGTGTGTATTCAGAAATTTCCCCACTTGCTTGCCTCAAAAAAAAAAAGTTTAAATGTACAAGAGTGTGTGAGCTATTGTTGGTACAAACCCAGATCTCTCCTACCAGCAGCCAGTACCTTATGACTTACCAATGAGCTTTGAGATGTCTTGAATCTGAATCATAGGTGTTTGAAACCGTATCTTTCTGTCTGCATTTTGTGAACATTAAAGGTCCCAAGGCTCTGCTTTTTGAGATAAAAGTTTTCCCCAATGGCTTATTTTGTTGAAAATCTCCCTGACATCCCCACCACCACCACAATGGAGAAAACTCTCCCACATTGCAAAGACCCTCACGCAACAGTGAGAAATATTGTCCTGGATGCTAGATCTCAGTCTAGTAGACACACAGAGACTTATACAATCCTATTGTCCATGACTACAGCTTTTTTTTTTTTCAAACTTACTCTGCCTCTCTGAGGGAGAGAGGGTTCAGTGATTGCTTCTTGCAGCAAAAGTGTGGCCGGCCTGGTCATGGCATGCCCACCATTTGCCTCAGGGTAGGAAGAAAGAGGTGGTTTGGCAACGACTCCTGTAGTAATAGCAGTAGTACTGCAGTAGTGCCTCAAAGCTCCTGAAGCTGGAATACCTGCTATTGAGCAGTTTGAGATTCTCTCTTTAGCCCTTAAGGAATTCTCCAGCACAGCTCTAGCTGCTTTGGCTATCTGCCAGGGAGAGCTTTTAAGGCTATAAGAACTGAAATATCTGACATAAAGGGTTAAAAATCCCACTAGCACTTAGTGTTAAGCTGATAACACTGCTGGCTTAGTGCTCAGGAGTTTTCCTTCTTAATGACTAGCTCTATTTATATTTCACTTCAGCCTCAGATAGAAAAGCAGAACGGCTGGGGATGAATATTTACAGAAAATTAACCTAAACATTTCTAGATTAGTTCAGGCATATTAGTTGCAATAATTATCAACCATAAAAAAAATTACCAGTAACACCTCAAATTAAGTGTAATTACAAATATTCACATAATTTAGATCTGCTAAAAACATTTTATTGTTCAGAAGGCTAATTAAACATCATCTTGGATTTTTAGTGACACATTTATTTAGGCTTGAAAAGTACTGTACATAACATAGCGGTTTAAAACCAATTTATCAAGTAATCAGAACCAATTGGCATATATTTAATTTTACTGGAATGAGTCCTTAGCTATACTAGGACTGTTGAATGGATTGCTGAGGTCGCTTTATACAACCTCTAGCCCAACCCCACCTCAGTCCTGGGCCTGATGAGGGGCTAGTATAGACCATGGGGTAACCTAAAGCAGCCTCAGGGTTGCTCTAAATTGTTCTGACTAGTAATAGTACCCAAAGGGCTGTTGTATCAAATAGAGATCTTCAGAGCACAGCAGTGTTCTGGCCACTCCCCCTTTCTTCTTTCCTGTGCAGATCAGCTTAATGACACCTGAGGATTCCCCTACATTATGTAAATTCCATAGCACATAGTTAAGGTGGCTTTCCATCTGCTTTTCACTGCCAGAGCAATGCAAAATACTAGACATGACTGGACCCAATGTCTTAAATCTAAAGGGTTAATGTAATAGAGGAGGT
The DNA here is from genome assembly GCF_020497125.1 of Mauremys mutica. NCBI lineage: Eukaryota > Metazoa > Chordata > Testudines > Geoemydidae > Mauremys > Mauremys mutica. Next base: position 233,472,546 of record NC_059072.1, on the reverse strand, counting down.
ATTGTTTGACAACACATAGTCACTTGGAGTTATTTGTAAATTATTACATCAACAGATCTGAAAAATAGTTAATACATGTATTGTAATCCACTAGAAGCAGCAAAGATCCACTAGTATGTGTTTAATCCACTAGTATGTGTTTAATTGTTTTAATAAATCCATATTAAATGCCTGTTGGATGCACTTGAATCCCAGATACGTTCAGGATTGTACAGGGACTTAGCCATACATTTTCCATTGAGGTTAAGTCAGATAGAGCTGCACAGTTAGAATCCAACAGAACTCTTTGAAAATGTAGGTCTTAGATTAAAGTATTACAGAAATTGCTTCCCCTACATCCCTGCCCCTGGCTAGGCCTTTACTGTGTAGTGGCAGCAGAAATGTTTCATGGACAGTTATTATAGTAGATATAGAGACAGTTATGCTGTAGGATTGGCAGAGAGATTTATTACAGTTATATTTACGAGAAGAAAAGTGAGGTCTCTGCTACAGGAAAGCCCTGCAGGAATTAGTCATGTGAATCCCCATTAAGAATACCTTCTGGTAGAAACTAGAATTGTGAGATCTCCTCTTCTCCCTGAGCCCCCATGACCTTCCCCAGATAGACAGCAGTTTCAAAATGTGTCATCTTTCGCCTGTTGAGAAAGAAGCTTCTGACACAAACAGTACAGCTAACGCTGACATGATTCTACTTTGTGGGAGGTGAAAGGAGCAAACCACTCTAGAGATTAACCCTTCTTTCTGACATGATCAAGTGTGCACAATCAATGCTGTACCAATATGGGGCGGGGGGGGGGAAACTGTTCAGGGAGGAAACTGTCCAATCAATGAATTTTCACAATCCATACTGCTGTCTAACATATTGATCCAGATTCTGTTATTGCACTGAATTCCCATGTCCTGGTCTCACATTGGTGTTAACTTATATTTCTTTCGATTATTCACCGAGGAGAGGATGCTGATCCCAGATAAACATGATGACAGAAAATCTTTTCATTCTAACACTTGAAGCCCCTTAAACATATTAACAATTTCATATAATAGTTAAAGGATCGAGTATTATTTGCCAAGTTTCTCTGCTTCATGGCACTCTACCCAGAATGCTGTTGAAATCTGCTGCAGTCAGAAGTATGTTTCTTTTAGAGACATGCTTGCTAATGAAAACTGTTCAGACTGGATAAAAAAGTATCATATTATCAATATTTATATGATCTATGCCTTGAGTTTATAGTTTTAGAAAGTTACTCTCATGAGCTCCGGCACCACTACTTCATATGAAACATTTGTATACTTCCATTTTTTGAAGTCTCTTGACATGGATTCACATTGTTATTGTATTTTAGTTAATATGTGTCCTGATCAGGACATGGGAAGTCTGACCTAGTTGTCAATGCAGGAGTCAGGCCGGGTCAGCTAATGGGAGGTCAGAGGGCAAACCTAGAATCGAGCATCAGGAGGCAGGCAGGGTCAATTTACCAGGAGATCAGAGACAGGAGACAAACTTGAAAGCAGTACCACAGATTAGTAACTGGAGTCAAGCTGGGTCATGATACCAGGAAGTCAAGCCAGGGGATCAGGACACAGTCCAGAGGTGGGTGGATACCAGTTGCATGGACAACGTCCTGTTCCTGCACTGTGGGTTTATATAGGAACTGTGGACCAATCAGGACACCTAGCAACTTGCCAATAAGGTTTCAGGACTAGAGTCCTTTAACGGGTTTCAGATTCTGCCCTAACAACTGTTAGTGGGCAGCAGGTTAGTGCCTACTAGCCTCTAAGAGTCCTGTAAACACAGGTTGCAGACCTGTGATCCCTGACAATATAAGCAATTAATGATGCGGTTTTGTATCAAATTCTGGCTGGCAGTATACAGAGATGCACACCCAAAGGCAGCAGCAGGTGTGCAGCACAGAGGCGTGCACATGTTATTCTTACTGTAAAATATCATTGAAAGTCCTGTTGCTTGGGTTCTGCTTCTAAGAACACGGGAAGCTACAACTGTTCGACTCCAGTTTGTATTCCAGCTACTGAAAGTAACTTGACTTCAGTGGGAGCTTCTGAGTGCCTAGCACTTCTGAATTTCAGATCATTGATTTAGGGGCCTAAATATCATGGATTTTATTTTTTATTGTTATTTTTAATTAGAGGATATATATTTAGGCTACATTAATACTTTAATTAAAACATATACGTATGTTATAATTTTGTTAAGACAAAGCAGGACTTCTGGATGGCAATTGAGCTCCTCAATATTTGGTACTATTACTAATGTAGGTATAAGGATATGTGTAGAACTCTTGGAAGATAGGCAACAGTTCTCAACTGGGAATGTCAAACATATGGCCTGCAGGCCAGATCCAGGTCACAGGACCCTTTCCTCCAGCCTCAGTTTCCCTCTGCAATTAACAAAGGATTCAGCCTACCCAGTGCAGTTCCAAGGACCCAGGAAGAGAAAGGAGCTGAAAAGGGAACTCATGACTGACTGAGTCCAGGCAGCAGAGCCACCTTCTCCACCTCAGCAGTAGCCCTTTATACAGGTGTCAGGTGCAATCCAAGGTTTGTGGGGGCAACCTTGGATTTCCCCCCCCCACACTCCAATCCCTGTTACCCTTCTCCACAAGAGCTGAATAGGCCCCTTCTACTCCAGTCCCTGCTGCCACTGAACCTTCTAGCTCAGAGAAGAGGCAATATTTTCAGCCTTTCCATCCTTCGTCCCCAGATCTGCCCTGCCTCTGAACCCATAAGACCAGGTTCAAGGCAAAAATGAGCTGCTTCCTTTTGCAAGACTGTAAAATTTGCTTTTTATCAGTAAACTAGGTCTCATAGCCCATTACTGAAAAGGTAATTTGGCAGATACTACAGAATGAGTTAAACACCCTTGCTCTCAACCTAACCAATTTTTCTTGTTAGAGGCAGAGTTTGGGGCAAAGACTGTTTTTACTGTTGTATGCAACAGCTTACCTTTAAAAAATACCATACAATGGCCAGACTACAGCATTTCACAAAAATCTAACTATATACATGTAGATCAAATCTGAATGTTGTCTTTAGTAGTATTTTTCTGGTGACTTGTAGATGATACTATGAAGTATGTACCATGTGTGTCAAGATACATCATGGCATATTGTCCATTTAGTATTACCACTCAATTTAACTAATTAGCTATTGATAAGGCCAGTATTTTGATACCCCAAAACCCTTGTTCAAAAACAAGGTAATTCAGAAGACTTAACTGTATCATCCTCAAATAGGTCCACAAACATCAATACATCTCGATTTCTCCACGAATGTCATATTTTTATTATTTTATTATTATTTATTTTTTTGTTTTATATTTTTTTTATTTTATCAGTGGGCTATATTAAATTATACAGAGGCTTGGGAGAACTACATTTCCAAAATTGTAGCTGTCTTCCAAGTCACCTGAATGTTAAATATTAATGTGAATCCATATAAAAATAGTCTTTAGTGAAGTAGTCAGTATAGACTACATAGATGCAGATGCTGCCTTGCTAGCTTTCACTATTATCCAATTAATTCTTTAATAAGTAGGAGGTTCCAGTAACATGAGAGACTCATAAGATGAAGGCAATTTGATATAGACTAAAACATGAAAAAACCTGCATCCAGACAGCATATAAAAAAAGATTTATGTTCTTAAGGCTATATGTAGCTTCTCAAAGAGTTATAATATTCATAATCACATAATTCATTTAACCTAATGAAAGAGCCTCTTTGAAGCTTTACAACCTTTAGTGCTAGTCCTCTGACCTATGTTCAACACCAATATCTCTTTTCCCAGAAGAGAAGATCATTTTTTTATGTCTACGGTGTCTCTCAAGAATCATCAATTATTATAATTATCTAGGCTCAATAGTTTGCTAGTATTCCCTGAATACCAGTTTAAAAGTCCTGTTGTAGTTCCTGTTGTAAAATTAATTCAGTCCTAGAGGTGACTCATCAGCTAAATCTATGCCCTCTTGGCAAAAGAGATGAATTTTTGGGCATTCCCACAGAAGACCTATTAGTGTGTCTGAGCTCTTATGAAGCCTTCAGCATGTCATGCGGTACATCCCAAGGAACCTTGTCATGTCTGCCTCATGACTTCATTTCCATAGAGACCTTGGTTTTCCATTGTGGTTGGGAAAGTCTTTCCACAATGTCATGTTCCCATGCTGTTTTCATGCCTATACACACTCTTTTCTCTTCATGAATCAGCTTGTATTGTATATAAATAGGGTATCTGATTGTCTACCAAAATTTACAACGGAATTTAAGGATATCTTCAAATCCTTCCCCAAACAACTCCAAGAGAAACTCTACAAACTCATCCCCCTCAAACCCACCCGAGGGACCTTCTGCATGTGTTCCAAGATACACAAACAAAGGAACCCCAGCAGATCTCTCAGATCTGGCCACAGCACTCTTACTGAATGAATATCAGAACTCATAGGAATCATCTTCAAACCACTCACCATACAAAGGGCTAGTTTCCTCCAGGACACAAATGATTTCCTCCACAACCTTTGCAACATTAACTGTCTCCTCAAAACACCATCCTTACTACCATGGATGTAATCTCCCAACGCATCAACATCCCTCACAAGGTTGGCATATCTGCCTGCCTCAAATATTTGCAAGACAATGGGCAACCCTCAGATATCTATCCCAAACACATTGCCAAACTCATCCATTTCATTCTCACCCATAACAAGTTTACATTCAACAACAAACACTTTGTCCAAACCATGGATACCGCCATGGGTACTAGGATGGCTCTCCAACATGTCAACCTCTTCATGGACCACCTTGAAGAAGAATTTCTTGACAGATGCACCACGAAATCAATGATATACCTGAGATACATATGGGCAGATGATTTAAACTCCCTCAAAGATTTCCACCTCAAGTTCAGCAACCACCCCCCATCTATTAAACTCTCTCTGGAACACTCCCACACCAGCATCAACTTTCTGGACATCACAATCGACTTCAACAATGGACCCCAAAAGGCAACTATACACAAGAAATCACCACACCTATCTTCATAGATCCAGTAACCACTCCAAACACAGCAAGAAATCTGGTATCTATAGCCAGGCACTCAGATACCACATAATAAGCTCCGAGGAGAAAGGCTGGGATATACAGTACAGACCCATTTACATGCAACCCATTTACACGTGAATCCGCTTAAAGCGGGGTAGCGCCATGCCTCCCAGTGCTACCTATTTAACACGCGAAACTCATTAACACATGGCACAGGAACTTGCTATGTAGCGCTACAGGTTTGCTCACTAACTCACTGACATAGAAATCAACAGGAAGTGCAGAGCAGAAACGTGTTGTATGTCTTTACCGATATTGGTAAAGACGTATCACACATGCTTACTCATTGCCACGCTAGAGAGATATATAATATATACAGTAGTACTGTACTTATTGTGGCAGAGCTCTGATCTTGCTCCTGTGGGTCCTGTGCTTCTAGCCTCAGTGGCTCACTGTGACCCTCCACATAGCCCTTCTCTCTCTAGGGCCAGGGTTACAGTCTACTGAGCCCTTTTCATCATAGGCTGCAAGGAGGTTGGTGAGAGAACTCCCACAGTCTCTGTTCAGCCTCCTGTCCTGACAGGGACCTGACTTCCCCTTCCAGGAGCTGTTCCTGTAGTGGTGGGTTGTGGGGAATCCGGGCCCGCCCTCTACTCCGGGTTCCAGCCCAGGGACCCTAATGGTAGCAGTTGTTGGCAGCCAACCTTTCACTGCCAGAGTTGCTACATTTCCCTGGGCCACTTCCCCACAGCTCTCCTGCTTTTCCCTTCTTCACCCTTACCTTAGGGCTTCTTTAATGATGGTTTGAGGGTGTCTTCAGTAACCAGCCCTTCAGCCGCACTTCCTCTCCTCTGGCTCCCTGGCTCTCCTCTGCCTGACTGGAGTGAGCCCTTTTTAAAGTATCAGCAGGGCCTTAATTAGAGTCAGGTGGTCACATTAACTGAATGGCCTCACCTGACTCTTTACAGCTTAGTTAGAGTCAGATGTTCTCATTAGCCTGGAGCAGCCCCTGCTCTGGTCAGTCAGGGAACAGAAAACTGTTAATCCAGTGGCCAGTATATCTGCCTTCTGCTATTCTGCTGTACCCACCTGGCCTGGGTCTGTCACATTATATAGTAGTACAGTATATATACTACATTAGAGAATTTTAACCGTAGGCCTAATATAATGGCAGAGGGCAAGGATCAGCGTTCCTACATGTAGAAGAAAAGCTAGCTGCAATAGATCGAGTAAATAGCGGAGAAACCCAGGCCAAAGTTTCAAAAGATATTGGGATTGCCGAATCAACTCTCCGAGGATGGCTAAAAAACAAATCTAAACTGAATGGCTTTGTACAAAATATCGATTCTGCTATGGGGCTTAAGTGAAAACGTGTGCGCTATTCAGCAAAACCCACAACAGACAAAGCCATGCACACGTGGTTTGCTCAGGAAAGGCTGAAAGGAATGCCACTAAGTGGGCCAATTCTTCAAGCCCAAGCAACAAAATTTGGAAATTTAACAGGGGATGAATCATTCCAAGCCGGCAAGGGGTTTATAAGTTGTTTTTTAAAAGTGTCATGGCATTGCACAGGTATCGATTTCTGGAGAAAGCCAATCAGTCGATGAATTGGCCGTGAACACGTTTCCCGCCAAGTTAAAATCTATTTTACAAAATGAAGACTACCAAGAAGAACAATTTATAATTGTGATGAAACAGCTTTATTTGCAAAACTGCTACTTCATAAGACTTTCTCTTTTAATTATGAGACACGGAAAATAGCTGGATTTAAAAGGTAAAAGATCGTGTGACTCTTCTCTTTTGTAGTAATAAGACGGGCAGCCATAAGCTTGCCCCTCTTCTCATTGGCCGCTTTCATAACCCTCGCTGCTTTAATAACCTCAATAGAGCCAAACTGCCAGTAATATACTCTAACAGCAAAAATGCTTGGATGACAAGACACATTTTCGACGACTGGTTCCACAACAGCTTTGTTCCAGCTGTTCGTAAGCATCTGCGGTTGAAGAAACTCAAAGCCAAAGCACTTTTGCTACTTGACAATTGTCCAGCCCATCCTCCGGCCGAATCACTGGTATTGAGCAATGGAAAAATTCGAGTGCTATACCTACCATTCAACACAACATCAAAAATTCAACCTTTAGACCAGGGCATTATTCAGAATTTTAAAAACAATTATCAACGGGAGCTGATTTCGGTGATCGTGTCATGCACGTCTTCAGGCATTTCCAAATTTCTGAAACAGTTAAACATGAAGGAAATGATTTATTTAGTTAAAAAAAGCTTGGGATGGAGTAAAACAAAAGTCCATTGAAAACAGCTGGATGAAGGCTCTCAGTGATGCCTTTTCTGTCACAGATGGCTCAGACTCAGAAAACTCCAGCAGTGGCACTGATTCAGAGCCGGACTTTGAAGGATTTTTGGAAGAAGACGTCCTACAAACATGCACACAGACAAAAGACAATAAAGGTAAGCTTCTCTTTCAAACAATAAAAGATTTTAATTTGGATACGTTGCCGGAAATCATTACCGACTGGTTGGAGATGGATGAAGATTACCTGACTTCAGAATTTCTGTCCGAGGAAGAAATATTAATGGGCTGCGAGGCTATGTCAGACTGTGAAAGCGATGACGAGAATTCTAATAATGCAGGCCTAAATGACAGTGACGATGGCAACGAAGATGTTGTTGAAAAGATCAAAATTTCACCCACAGAAGCCCTTAGTGCTGTAGAAACTGTTGTAAGATTTGTGGAGGAGCAAAATGTGGAAAATATCGAAATCATTCATCTGCGGCGAATGACAGACTTCATAAGAAAGAAAAAAAATGCAAGCATGAAAGAGCAGAAAATATTGGCGTTTTTTTCTAAGTGAGTCATAGACACTTTTTTCAGCATTGCCCTCTTAAACTACATGGCTTGACTCCCGACATCTGCACGTAAACAGGTCTGTACTGTACACCTTAACACACTCAAAACTGCCTTCACCAAACAAGGACACTTCACCAGAGAAGTAGATGACATCATGGAACAATCCACCCAAATACCCTGAGAGAACCTGCTTCAATATAGAAATAAAACTCCTTCTGACCACATGCCCTAGTTGTCACCTATCTCCCCACACTGGAACCCATATGGGGTATTATCAAACAACTATAATTCATACTCGATGGGGTCCCCATCCTGAAATAAATATTTCCTGAAACCGTCTTCTGACCTTCAACCAATCCCCCCAACCTCTCCAAGCTCATCATCAGAAGCAAGCTCCCCACAGACCAAGACACACCAACTCAAACTCTGCCACAACAACAGATGCAAAATCTGCAGACATATCTCCACTGATACAATGATTAGCATCCTTCACAACACACATTTCAAGATCCATGGGTCCTACACATGCCTTTCACAACATGTGGTGTAAATGCCCCAATAACAATTATGTGAGTGAAACCAGACAATCACTATGCTCTCAAAAGAATTCACACAGGAAAATGATAAAAAAACAACAACAATAACACACCACCTGTGAGTAGATACTTTTCACAAGCCAATCACTCTATATCTGACCTATCAGTCCTCATCCTCAACAGGAACCTGTGTAACACTTTCAAAAGATGAGCCTGGGAACGTAAATTCATAACTTTTCTAGACATTAAATATCATGGACTGAATAGAGACACAGGATTTCTGGCTTATTACAACAATCTATAACCCACTAACAACTCCCTTCCAAGCTGTTTTCCCCCACTCCTTCTTTACCTCCCCAGGACTGGAAGAGTATTAACAGGCTACTTCACTTTGAATGATCCCTTGAAATATGTGTTAACTTCTAATGCTAAACAATCTGTTCCACCTTGTATCTAGCTTTGACACTCTGAGTTAGTTTCCCAGACCTAGTATAGCTCAAAAGCTTGTCTCTCTCACCAAAAGAAGACGGTCCAATAAAAGATATAACCTCACACACCTTGTCTCTCCATTGGTTCCCAGCCATGCCAATGGCACCTAGAATTGGACTCTTTGTTTGGTTTACTAAACAAAGTAGAAATGGGGAGATTGTGGATTATTCTTCTGATGCACCCAATCAACACTGACACTATTATACTGTAGGGAGTAATATCTGTGCAGAATGCTAAACTATAAATAAGCTATATCATTGGACATGGTGGGGTACTTTGATTCAGATAACAGTGTGACAGAAATTAACATGTCAGCTCAGAAAATAAAAACCAAATATGTCTAAACAATTTACAGAGTTCGGTGTTTTGTGTTGGCTTTCATGTTCAGACAAGAAAAGCTACAGTCACATAAAATTATTAGCTGAGTCTAAATTGCAATATCTGAACCTTTAAGGATATAGCAAATAGCTATTTATCTAGGATATTCTTGACACATAGACTTTTTACACTTTTGACTCATGATATACTCTGCCCTTAATCAAGAAAAATCTCATTAATGAATTTTCCAATCTTGTTTCCTCTTAGCATTTCTATTCCATTCTTTATATAGACCATTCTACTGTATATTGGTTCTTATACCACACTCATCAACATAGAAGCTGAGTACCTTCGAGTCATGCATTGAGCAGTGTGACTAACATCTGTCATGTTTGTTCTCTGCTCCTCTTCCCCGGGTGAGAAGCATATACATGGAGTGTTTTGGTTTGGTTTTTTAAATAATATATGTATGTCTATGTTAGAGAAGACAAAGTCAAAGAAATTCACCTTGCACTTAGAACAGAAGGTGGTGAGGTTTATGATGACTCTTAGTTCCTGGTGAAGTCCATTCTGCAGTCTAGGGCCAGCCCTGAGAAAGGTCTGTCTTCTGCACGGACAATGTTTTACTCTTATTCTAGACATTTCAGTTATGCCAGAGCAGTGGAGTTGTCAACCACAGTCTTCACAGTCAACCACAGGCTTTAGTTGGCCTTTTAGATACCCTGACTCCATACTACTAAGTGCCTTGAAGATGAAGACGAAGACCTTGATATAATCTCACTTTTCAGAAAGTATTTTAACATAGAAGGAGCACCAATATTTAGGGTGTTTAAAGTAAATACTTTTTATAGGGATGATTTTCTATGGCTGTGATAAGCTGCACAAACCCTCTGGTGCTCCCAAAAGAGGCCTTCACTCTCTTGGGGTACTCCCAGCCCAGTTTCACTAACAGAGGACCCTGTTAGCCCTCTTGATTCAAGAGTAGCCCACTTACTACACAAGTAGCCATAAGGATTTCCATGGACCTGCTCATGAAGTAACATACTATCACACAAGGGTGACAGAATTAGGTCCAAAGTTCAGAAGCATCAGCCTAGATGTTGGGAAGCCTGGCACTGGGCAAGCCGGCTCCAGGCACCAGCTGACCAAGCACGTGCTTGGGCGGCACCTTGGGGTGGGGCTTTTTTTTTTTTTTTTGGTTAGGCCGGGTGGCTCTGGAGGGATTTTTTAGTTTTGTTTTTTGTTTCAGCGGCACGGCACTCAGAGGGGGGGGCTTGGGCGGTGTGGCGGGGGGCTAGAGTGGTGTGGCGCTCAGAGGGGGGGCTTGAGCAGCACGGCGCTCAGGGGGGCGGGGGCTTGGGCGGTGCGGCACGGTGCTTGGGGGAGGCGGGGGACTTGGGTGGCACCACGCAGCGCTCGGGGGGGTGGGGGGCTGGGGGGGCAGCACTCATGGGGGGTGGCAGTGCAGCACTCACAGGGGGGGTTACGGCGGGGCGGCACTCTTTTTTTTTGCTTGGGGCCGCAAAAAAGTTAGAGCCGGCCCTGGCTCTAGGAGAGTTTCTTTCATAGTTCAGGGCAACAGAGAAAACACCTGAATCCATTGGGAGTCAGGCTACCTGTAACAAGCACCCTGGGCTGCATTACTGATGCAAGGGCTTATTAAGAGAGGGCTGAGAAAACAGCTGTTTATTTTCCCAGGAAGCTTGGGGACTACTTGGGCAGACCTGGGAATAAAGCTGCATGCTGTAGGTTGTTTTGTTTGTTATATATATATAATTTGTTTTGCTTACATAGTCAGCAAAGAGACAATGGGCACGTGAGCCTGTTTGCCTTTGTTTTAAGGTTCTCTCTACCTAATAAATAAGGCATCTCTGAGAAGGAGACTTCATTGGTGTAAGCAGAGCTGCTTCTGGACATTTGTTGTGGGGAAGTGGAACTAGCTGCCTAGCCACAGTTGCTTCCTAGGGGCCTTTTTCTGCCTTCCTTGCATTGCAGTACCTTGCTCTGTGACTAATACCTTTGATTTCAATGGGGCTACTCTGCAAGGTACCACTCAGTTTAAGGTGGCAGAATTAGAACCTAAAGCAATACTGGTTTTCCTATGTGTTTAGGAGTCAAATTTCTGTTCTGGAATAAAATGCATTACATACAGCTATACCCCCATAATGAGTTGGGGGGGAGGTTGGTGTAGGTCTGTGATGGAGTAGAGAGTATTAACCTGGTTATGTTGCATGGGAATTTTACTAGTTTACTGTCTTCTGCTTAAATGAGGTGTGCCTCCATTTCCCTGGGGTACTGAGCCAATACTAGATGTTGATGGGAAATAAGGGTGTGACTTCCCGAGGGATGATACTTGACAGCCAGTACGTAAACTATGGCGGCTGCCCTTCATAACCTGAGCCCAGGATGGGGCTGGGGCCAGGTGACACCTTCTGCCCAGGAAACTGGACAAAGGCTGGAAGAGGGGTCAGGGGTGTGGCTGGGGGAGGCAGCAGGAAGGGGTTTCATTTTGGAACTGGGTCTTGGATCCCCACCCTCCAAGAAGGACCTGACTGAGGGTTCCTTTTTTCTGTACCTACAAGCGCTGTTTTAGACTGTGTTCCTGTCCTCTAATAAACCTTCTATTTTACTGGCTGGCTGAGAGTCACGGTGAATTGCAGGAAGTGGGGGGTGCCGGGCCCTGACTCCCCCACACCCCGTGACAAGGTCTATATGAAATGGACTTTGTGGTACATTACATATTGTTTATGTAATACAATTAAGAGAAAATAAGCAGGCCCAAGGAAAGCCAGAGGATGTAACCTGTCCACAGGGACATTACATTGCAATTAGAAATTTACAAAAGCAATGTACATGCTAATTACCAGCTTCTTTGTTATTACCTTTGCCTTTCTGTTTAGGAAATTCATTGCATTTTGAATGGGTGAGGGGGCGTGAAAGGAGTGAGTGGGACAGCATGTCCATCCAAAGAAACATCTCCCATACAGGAGGCATAGCACAATGATGCCACAAAGGAAAAATGACACTTGTTTTCTGTTATTTTGATATTGTGGAATTTTTTTTAACCTGTGATTGTTATTTAGAAAGGCAGAACACTTCCTTTCTAAGTGCACCTGAAAGTGCCAGGAACTCTGCCCAAGATGCCGCCTGTCTCTTTCCACTACAGCAGTGTGACAGGTTGAATAACAGTAAAAGATGTTTGTTGGTTGTTAGTGAATGAGAAGCTCATAGCAGGAGATGAGAGTAGGTGAAAATAACTAGCAATGCTATCTACCACCTATGCCCCATTAGTACAAAGCTCCCAAGTTAACTATCAAGGTTGCATAGAGGGTTGCTGCTTCAAAACAACTTTCTGTATAATTCAATGGCAAAAAACTACCTTAATGCAAAGTTAAGGTTGCTTGGTATGTCATCCCCTTGCAGAAGACTGAGTTGTGCAAAACTCAAACTTCTGAAAAGCAGAATATGCCCAGGCAATGTTAACTCTGCCCTTTTTCAGCAATGCCCGAATACATCCTGTTAACACACATACCTTTACTCTGCCAACCACAGTTACTGCAATGTACAAGCTCTTCACCTCCTTTTACAACCCATTCACTCATATCCATAGGACAAAAGGATTAAAAAAAGGGGGAAGAGGTTCCCACATCACCTTCCCTCTGGTCCCCTGGAGCTGGGAGTATCCAATGGGAATTACTTGCATACTCTCCAGGGGCAGTAAGTATATTAGTTGTACCTATTCTAAATGATGGAGGCAGTAGTTGGGCCTGCTTGGTAAAGGTGTGTTTTTGTGACATGAGGACATGTGTGGCTTAGTTTGAGGTATGTGATAGGGCTGTGATTGTGATATGAGGAGATCTATGTATTCCACCTTCTTGTGTGTCAGGAAAGGGAAGAGCTGCATTTGTACCTTCAGGATGCATTATTTCTGGGCAGAATTGTGTAGATTATGTCAGTAGCAAAGCATAAGGCTTTTATATCTGTGAATAAGTATAAAGGAGTTGTAAAAGGCCACATAGTGGTTCTTAAATTGTAGCCATGTTGCTTCTTTATAGGGTGTTAGCTAAGTGTTTGGACCTGGAACCTCCTGACTCTTATAATGCCAAGAGCCAGAGTGAGTAAGTGCATGCTGAGGCATTGCTGAAAGAGTGTAGAGAGAAGGTAGTGTGAGCAATATTTTCCCCATCCCCCATCTTCCTTTTTCTCTTTTAGATGGAATTCTGTGGGTGAGAGTGAATGGGTTGTAAAAGGACATGAAGAGCTTGTACATTTCAACAGCTGTGGGGTTGGCAGAGTAAAGGTATGGGTGGTAATGGGATGTACTGGGGCACTGCTGGAAGAGTTACAGTTACATAGGTGGGGTGCAAGTTGGCGGATGCCTCTGCGCCGCTACCTGGGAGCCACAGTAGGGCCACATACCTTATCACATAGATCCTGTGGAGATAAATACCACAGGAAGTACCGCCTTGAAAGTCCAGACTGACAGCTTCCCTCATGGCCTCTAGTTGGTCCAGGCATTTAAGCTAGGAGGTGTTCCAGCCAGGAAGTTCTGTGCAATGAAGTGGATCCCCCCCATCAATTGTAGTGACAGACCAGCATCTTGGCGCACTCTTGGACTCTTGACTCCATCTCTGATCTCTGGCTTGACTCTTGACTCCCAACTCTGGTTCCAACACTTGTCTTGATTCCTGTCTCCAGTGCTGACACTGGGCTTGCCTCTTGTCTCCTGGCTTAGGCTCTGACCACTAGGCATGACTCCTGATCATACTCACTAGTCAAGACTGCCTACATCCCAAAAATGTAAATTTTCCAGATTTCAGAAGTTTGAATTTTGCTCAACTCCAGCATTCTGCAAGGGGATGATATATCACCAAACAATCTCAATGTAGTTGTTTGCCATTGAATTTCCTAGTTTTTTTAACAGGAAAAATATATGTTGTCGGTAGGAGTCAATAGTCATTTAGGCAATTATATATACCAAGTCCTGCAATTTGCATACCCAGGCAGCCAACCACCGCACCTCCGTCCCACCCCACACATCAGTTGGGCCCCACCAACTCTACTTTGGCACACTTTCCCAGCCATGCCTCTTACCCATTCATGGTGTTCCCCCTCCAACTTGGCCCTTCCCCACTATTGTACACAGGTTCCTCCATCACGAGCAGGGAATGCATCTCCCTGATGTCATTACTCCCTGGTATGCAAACATTTCCATTGCCATTACTTCCTCCCTGCCTATATCCCGACTCACAAGCAGTGCCTGAAGCAAAGAACAACTATGTTACAGTGGAATGTTGTTCCTGGTCATGTTTCAGAATGATTGGAGGGAGGGTTTTGTGGCAGGGCTGGCAAGAAGGGGTTTGTGGCAGGCTAGGCCTTCTGTTCCAAAACAGTTTTATGTTTGAGAGAAAGATCTTCTGACCTCTGTCCAATAGATCTACCCCATCTCTGAGAAACAATGAGGTGTCAGAGCTTGTCATGTTTCTATGCCATACAGTACACATTTTCTGGTCAGCCAGAACGCTCCAATTTCCTAATTTCCAATAATTGCTTTCATAGCAATTATTCAGACTCAGTCAAATCAGAGAAAACTATCACAGTTCCTGGATATAAATCCCTGATGTGGTCCAAACCTGCTCTATTGCATTGTATGAGGTGTGCCGTGGAATAAGAGCCGGATCACTTCTGCCTGAGTAAATCACCACAATATCTAGTAGATCACAACCTCTTACGTGGCTGGGTAGATGTTGCAGAGTGGGCAAACCATGAGGCCATCTCTCTCTACCCAAAATGAGCCAGTAGTCAGCAATCCCCAGGGCAAAGTGTACTCCTTTTCTCATGCAAATTTCTCCAACCTTGACATCCAGGAATCAGCCAAAATCCATACATTGGCAACCCTGGCAGTGCACATATTTCATTTCCCTCCGCAGTTAAGGTTTCTGCACTTTCAGTTCCAAACCTCTGTGCTACATGTCTTGGAAAACACCACATAAATCTTCCCCAAGTTCAGGAAGTAGCCACTTGCCCTCCACACAAGGGTTAGTGACATTTTGTCAAACAACCAATCCCAGGCTTGACTACCACCTATATTCATTTCCCATCCTTTCCACAGCTGCAACTCCTCTCCCCCCATCTCCCACCCCACAGGGCCGTCCCTAGAGGGGGTTGGGGCCCGGGACATAGGCACCGAGGTTCTATCTCCCCCATGGTTCTACCCAGGCCCCACCCCCACTCCACCCCTTCCCCCAAAGCCCCACCCCCACCCTCCTATTCCCTGCCCAGTTCTGCCCCCTCCCCCAAACGTGCTGCACCCTTGCTCCTCTTCCTTCCCCCCCAGTGCCTCCTGATGCCATGAAACAGCTGATCCGCAGTAGGAGCAGGGAGGGAGGGGGAAACACTGAGGGGGAGGTGGGCAGGAGGAGCTGGGGGGAGATGGAGGTTGGTAGGGGGACTCCTCTTCCCCCCTCCCACCTGCCCACCTGTCCCCTGTTTCACCTCCTCACTTGCTTCCTCATGGAGTATGAGGCCTGTGGCAGTCGCCCTGATTTGCCATGCCCTAGGGACAGCTCTGCTCCCCCCCCCCCCACCACCACACACACACACAGAGTGTCCTCTGTTTCTGGCTCGTCCCCACCTGATGTAACAAAAAATATGGCTAGACCAAAACTGTTGACTATTCTGCTGTATTCACAGTGGGTATGTCTACTCTGCAATGTAAGCAGGTTAGTGGAACTGAAGTCAGCAGACCCTAGTTTTGAGAACCTAGAGCATGAGCATCTACACTAATTGTCAACCCTAGGTTAAGAATTTTCTAACCTGGACCCGAACCCAGGTCTCTGGCATCCACACTGCAGCAGGCAGACATGAGTCCAACCAACTATATCCCAGAATTTCTTGCACCCTCCCAAAATGTGGCCTCTCTAGCCCTTTGTTGGTGGTGAAGTGGGAAACTTGACTGTCCACCCCGCAAGTTACAGGAGGTTTGACCAGCCCATTCTGCAGTCTCATCATTTTGGTCTGTGTGCTCCCAGATACCAGAGGCACCATTAAAAGATTTTCTCTCACTTGCGCTTTCACTCCTGTTTCAGGAAACAGGCAGAGCTCCTGTGAGGTGATGGTGGACATTTCAGCAGTGTTGTCTGATCCACCGAAGGCTATGATGGAGCTAATGATGGAGCAGGAGGAGGAGAAGGAGGACAAAACATGGCAGACTCAAGCTGGCTGATGCTGCTCCTGACACTCAATATAGCTGCTGATGGCCCCTACGTAGACGAACGCCTCAGAAGCAGGGCCATAAGCACAGACTGGTGGTACCACATCACTTGAGGACCTGGGATGACAAGCCATGGGGCCCTAACTTTTGCGTGAAAAAAGCTACATTTCTGGATCTTTGTAAGCAGCTTGCCCTGACCATCCAGCATAAAAACACATGAGGGTGGCCATACCAGTCCAGAAGCAGGTTGCTGTCACCATCTGTTTGCATTTCCTGGTCACTATTCTGAATTCCACACTTGGGGGAGGGGAGGTGCGGGATGTGTGCTGCCAAGGCACTAACATACAATATGCTACATTGGTACCTGGAGCTTGTAATAACTTTTGCATTGGTTCATAGAAAGAAAATCCCTCCATTCCTATATTAATAAACATAAAAATGGAGCCAGAAACTTACCAGGCTCCGGGGCAGCATCTGCCTCTTCTATTTCTGCTGCCAGTTCTGCAGCTGGCCATTCCTCAGAGGAGTATTGAAAAGCTCTTCCAAGTGTGGCCCTAGGATGTGCTGCAGTTGCTCCTGTGGCAAAGCCTCTTCTGGGACCAGTGTCAGCAGCGGAGTCACTTCCCTGGCCTCATTCAGTGTCTACTGCTGACTCCCATCAGTTCTCATGGTGGATTCTGGGGCCAGAAGGACACCATCCCAGCTGATCAGGTCACTGTACACCAGCATTGGCTCCATGTGGGCATGATGTCAGTAAGTTGTGTGGTGCTGGTCCCCTGGTATTTTGGTACTCAGTCCTGAGCTATGTAATCTTCTCCCTGCACTGGTCATTGGTCAGCTAAATTTCCAATGCTGCCTGCTTCTTTGCTGTTTTCTGGTAGGCATGGTCATTCCAATCCTTTTACTAAATCCACTGTTTTGTTCCAGAAATTAACCAAAATCTGGCTCCTGCAACTATTAATGTTGATTTATAATACATCTTGGAACATGGGGGAAGATCCAGAAGACTGGGGAAAAGTTTTGATGATAAGGATAATAGTAATTGAAGTAATATATTTACACTTCTGTAGATCAACATTTTGATTACAAAACTATAACTTCAAAATGACACATATTCAATGGATTAAAAGCTGGTAACTGAAACATTTCAAAATGTAATTGTAAATGGGGAATCATCATTGAGCAGTTGTGTTTCTAGTGGAGTCCCACAAAAATTGTTCCTGGCCCTACGCTATTTAACCTTTTTATCAATGACCTGGATGAAAACATAAAATCAACTGATAAAGTTTTAAAATGACACAAAAATTGGGGAAGTGGGAAATAACGAAGAGGACAGGTCATTGATACAGTGTGGATCACATTGCATGAGTTTTAATGCAGCTAAATGTAAATGTATGCATCTAGGAACAAACAATGTAGCCATAATTACAGGAAGGGGGACTCTATTCTAGGAAGCAGTGACTCTGGAAAAGGTGGATAATAATCTGAATATAAGATCCCAGTGCAAAATTGTGGCTAAAAGGCTAATATAATCCTGGGATGCATAAACAGGGAAATCTCCAGTAAGAGTAGAGAGGTTATTTTACCTTGAATTTGGCCCTGGTGTGACTGCTACTAGAATACCGTGTCCAGTTCTAATGTCCACAATTCAAGAAGGATATTGATAAATTGGAAATTATTCAGAGAGCCACGAGAATGATTAAAGGATTAGACAACATGCCCTATAGTGATAGACTCAGGGAGCTCAATCTATTTATTTTAACAAAGAGAAGGTTAAGGGGTGATTTGATTACAGTCTATAAGTATCTACATGGGGAACAAATATTTAATAATGGACCCTTCAATATATCAGAGAAAGTTATAACATAATCCATGTGGGAGTCCTGTGTTCAAATCACAGTTCTCCCAATCACTGTGTTGCCTTGAGCAAGTTGCGTAACCTCTCTACCTTGTTTTCCCATTTCCAAATTAGGGAGCTATCACAAGGGTGTTGTGAGAATTAATGTTTAGAAGGTGTTGTAATTATGTGTATGCATTTCCCTGAAGTTATCTATTCCTCTAACTAGCTGAGCTAGTGAGACCTACTACTTTAGCACCTACAATACAAACCTGTGAGTTCTGAGCAATGATTTCTTCCCTTCATATTGCTAGGATGTTATTAGTGGAAAACTAGCAACATCAGTGTATACCTTTAGCCACCAATTCTTGCCTGCTTTTCCTCCCACTGCTTTGCATTTATAAGAGTGCAAAGTGAATGTAAAATAGCAGCAGGCTGATTTGGAAGCCATTCACAAGCACTTTGGATGAATGCAAATGACAATACAGTAACTCCTCACTTAACATTGTAGTTACGTTCCTGAAAAATGTGACTTTAAGTAAAACGATGTTAAACAAATCCAATTTTCCCTTAAGATTTAATGTAAATGCGGGGGGTTAGGTTCCAAGAAAATGTTTGGGGGGCAGACAAAAGGCATTATATACTGTATAGTACTGTACTGTATTTTGGTGGGAAGGTGCCCTGGCTTACTCCTGGGGCTCAGGGTGGGGTGCAGTGTCTGGAAGGGAGTTAGGGTGCGGGAGGGCGCTAAGGGTGGGGTGCAGTGTCTGGGAGGGAGTTAGGGTGCGGGAGGGCGCTAAGGGTGGGGTGCAGGGTCTGGGAGGGAGTTAGGGTGCGGGAGGGTGCTAAGGGTGGGGTGCAGTGTCTGGGAGGGAGTTAGGGTGCGGGAGGGTGCTAAGGGTGGGGTGCAGTGTCTGGGAGGGAGTTAGGGTGCGGGAGGGCGCTAAGGGTGGGGGTGCAGGGTCTGGGAGGGAGTTAGGGTGCGGGAGGGCGCTAAGGGTGGGGTGTGGGGTCTGGGAGGGAGTCAGGGTGCGGGAGGGCGCTCAGGGTGGGGGTGCGGGAGGAGGCTCAGGGCTGGGGCAGGCAGGAGGTGCAGAGCACTTACCTGGGGCAGCTCCTGTTTGGTGCAGGGGGTGTGCAGGTGGCTCTGCACAGCGTGGCACCACCCCCATGGCCACAATTCTGGGAGCTGCAGTTCTGGGAGCTGCCCCTCCCCTCCGCCCCTGGCAGGAAGGGCCACCCGGAACGCAGGGGCTTTAGGGGCTGCAGGGCCCTGGGCTAAGGGGGCCCCGGGGCCCTGGCCTGCAGCTCTAAAGCCCCTTTCAGAATGCGGCCCTGCGAGCACGGGCCAGAGGACTCAGGAGGAGCAGGGGCAGCCGCGCAGCCAGCAGCCGGACAGAAGTGGCACTTTCCCCCTCAAAGCCGGCTGGAGAGAAGTGGCTGCCCCTGCTCCTCCTGAAGGGGAAAGCACTGCATCTCTCCGGTCACTGCAGCCCCTAAAGCCCCTGCATTCCAGGTGGCCCTGTCTGCTGGGGGGGCAGCTTCCCCGCTCGCTCCCTCCCAGAAAGTCTTAAGCACTGCCAAACAGCTGTTTGGTGGCAGGGGAAGCTCTGGGAAGTGCTAGGAGGGACGGAAGGGAGGGAGGGAGGGAGGAAGGGAGGGAGGGGGAGGAGGCAGAGAAGAGGAACTTGTGCAATGCTCCCTTGTAAAGTCAGCCAAACGACGTTATAAGGGAGCATTGCACAACTTTAAACGAGTATGTGCCCTACTGGAGCAGCGACGTAACTTCAAAACAATGTTAAGCGGGAGGACGGTAAGTGAGGAGTTACTGTACAAGATGCAACACAATCCAGAGAATCAGGTCCTATATAAATTTATCAGCATTCCCTTAGGAAACTGCACGTTACGTCTCCTGAGATTATGTTAATGAGCAAAAGTTTAAATAAGTACAGGACCATTGGGGGTGTCTTACAATCTAAAGTCCCTTAAATTCACACTTGTGGAATCCAAGAAACTAAGGCACATCAGAGGATTCTTACTTACAAGTGTATAATTGAATGTAGAGATTCAATTTATTCTAAATAATGGTACCATAAGAGTATCCTTAAAGTCTCAAAAAGGAGGGGAAAACTTAGTTTAGGAGAGAACAGAAAAATTAGCAGCAGAGGTAAAGACAAGAATTCTTTGATTAGCTCACAAATCCTGCACTCTCATAGCTAATCATTTGGTGCAGATTCCACTTGTCAGGTTGAAAAGGAAATAAAGTATAAAGAGAAATATTAAGGATGTCAGGGGATTGTTTACAGCAAACAGTCTTGCATGCTCATCTGCACAAATGCAAGCTTTAGCACTTCATTTTGAATGAAACCAGTGCTGATGGTACAAACATCTTCATTTGCTCTGAAAGGCTGGAGAAAAAGAGTGAAGAGACAGTTCTAAATTACATCTCAGAACAATTAATTCAAGTGATGTAAAAAAATTAAGACTTCATGTGATAATAGCTAGGAAATTTTAAGGTAAAGCTAAAACTCCAAGTTTTCCACGGCCTTAAGCTTATTGTATTGCAGCACATATCAAATATTTATCATTAACAGCTACTTTTTCTTTATAAATCTTTCATTGCATCATTATTGGTTAAAACAATGATACTATGAGTGTACTTTACAATATGTTCTCTTCTGTATATCTCATCATGGTGGCATCATAGCCATAAAATACCACCTTTGTGATAAACAATGCAATAGATTTTTTGTTGTTTGTTTCTTGATTTGTTTGTTTTTTGCTAACCACTAGTGCACTTTTTGTCTTATATGAGGAGTAAAACTTCAGAGTGTAGATTCAGCCCTAAGAGATGATGTTTTCTTAGTGTCTCAGGGCTTGTCTTCACTACCAGGGTAAGTTAAAATAAGTTATGCTCCTCCAGCTATGTGAATAATCTAACTGGAGTTGACGTAGATTTAGCTCAACTTACCCCACTGTCTTCACTGCGCTGCATTGACTGGAGACACTCTCCAGTCAACTTACCTTACTCTTCTCAGGGAGCTGGAGTACTAGAGTCGACTGGAGAGCGCTCTGCCATCATTTTAGCGGGTATTCACTAGCCCCACTAAATCGACACCCACTGCATTGATTGCAGCAGCCGTCTATCTCCCCGGTAGTGAAGACAAGCCCTCAGTGTAAACCAGATTAGAGCACCCCTGATAGCAGAAAGCCTGCCCAGAGGGAGATTTGGTTGGTATTAAGTTCAAGGTCTCAATTCTTATCTTTAAGGTGCTCAGTGATCTGGGCTCAGCATATCTGAAAAAAATCTAATCTCTGGTGGAGAAGACCATGGCTGAAAACTCCATTCCAAAGGCACAATGGAACTTTCTATCATAAGGCTATGTGCAGAGACAGAGCTTTCTTGGGGGTTGGGCCAAGACACTGGAATGTGTCATTAATTTGCTTTTTATTCACAGACTGAAAGGAGAAATCTGTATTCTCATTTGTGGGATATCCGTATGGATTAATTTAAACAATCTTAAAGTAAACTATAAGAATTCAGAACCTAGGGGGTGGTGAACCTCATAGAGTTTGTGGGTTTGAGATCTTCATAAAGTTTTTATGAACTCTGCAAACTCCAAAAGCTACCTTAAGTTGACACCTCATTGCTAGTAAATTATTTGTTTTTTTCCAGTGTGATTCAACTTTAAAAAAAAATGCTTTCTTGAGCCAATGGGAAGCATATGCTATAAATGAATAGAAAACAAACTCACAAAAACTGGGGAGTACTGTACATGATCTATAGGCCGAATGTCTTTTTTATAGTAGAATTTCCTCTCCCCTTTTGTGCTCTTTCTTTTCACTGTTTGTATTATTTTTTCTTCTCATTGTGCCTGTTTCTGTTCCCATTGTGTCTTTTGCTCTTAACACAACAAATGTAATGCGAAAGAACCACATGGGCACAGTGGGGTCCAAATAACAAGTGTTTACTAATTATACACAACATTAAAGGCTGACCAACATCTCTCAGCTACTTTTTCACTATTTCTCCGTAGCACACCTTTAACCTACCAAGGCCCCATTCCTGAAAACACTTTCAAATGTAAGTTACTTTATTCATGTGCGTTGTCCCACAGAGCCTCAGGTCAGTTGTTGACATACAAGGATTCAGCAAACACTATTTATCTGGTCCCTTTGAACTCAATGAGACCCCTAAAGCAATTCTTGTGTATGTTTACTGGATTGGAGTCCCTGAGTTGGGTCAAACTTTTTAAACTTGCAGTGTTCAAATGGGTTCAGAGTCAGGCAAAATGAATTTCTCTAGGCCTGTCCAGAACATTGGCCCAGATCCTTGTGTAACCTGTGCACTCTGTCCCCCTCTAGTGATAACTAGAGATTGTTGACTCTGCTACAGCCTTAGCTAAGTGAGATGCGTCTTTTAGCTCATGCCATAGAGGCTCATGCATTAAGCTCTGGAATTCTTAGGATTGATTCCGGCCGGGGTCTGTTACAACAATGACCGGGGTCTGTTGGCATTACATTTACCCTCATTGAGTCTGTTTGCACTGCTTCCCTAATCTAAGAGGCATATAGCCAGTGTAAATGGCCCCTTGGCACTGTTGTAAGCAGAAGTCCCATACAGCTGCCCCAGGGCAGACTAACTTGGGCTGTGGGCCAAACCAGCTCCCAGGTTCAGGGAAACACAAAAACGGCATCAAGTCACTTTTGCTCTTTCCGCTGCTTTGGGTGCTACACTGTTCAGAGTTTGGCTGGGCCTGAAGATTGTCTGCATTATGAAAGTTAAGGTAAGGCTAATGAAATCTCCTGTTTCAGGGTGTAAACTGCCTGAAGAGGTAGGGATTCAGGAATTACTTTTATCTCTGTAATGCATTTCACAATGAGCTAGATGTACTAATACAGGCAGGAGGAATAACCTTCTATATAACTGGTCATTGCTAGACAAGCAGAATGCTAGATTAGCTGGATCAGTGGTCTGACATGACAGCTCCAATGTACCCATTATCATAGCGCTGTTTCCTTTTTTTCTTATCAGTTTCTGTCTTAAAGCAGACAAAGGGGCTCAAATAATGTGTCAAAATGTAATACATTTGTTTTTGTTTTGTAGCCGCCATCTCTAACTTATTTGTATTTCTAAAGAGGATCATGAATAGTTTTGATAGCCCCCTGGTGACTATCTTGCCAAGAACTTTTGTCCTTAATTAGGTTCTGCTTACAGATAATAAATATTCCCTTACAGACTTTTCACTCAATTATATGTTATCCCAAAGTATATATAAATTTAGAATAAAATCCAAGCAATTTGCTTTAACCCAGCATGATAAATAATAACCAGAGGTTTCATCAGAGATCAAATACTAGCTGCTGAGCGTGGAAATGAAACTAATTACAATTTTGATGTTTTTGAGAAGAAGAAAACTGCAGTCTCTCTCTCATAAAGTCTCTCTCATAGGGACTGGTTTTAATCAGATCCTTTTGACTTCTGAGCATCTACCTTCACATGTCCTGAAGATCTTCTGCACAGCTCAAGGAGTTCATGCCATGCACAGCAGTTGCCTTCTTAAGATGCTGAAAATATAAGGGTACTTACTGGTATGTGGCAAGGATTATGGAAGAATTCAGAATTCAGTATGGTCATAGGGATTTCGTTTTCTTTTATGTATTCATTTTAGACCTTTCTGATGAGTGAAAAGATCCACCTGTAGAATTTGCATTGTGCATTATTCTGAAACATGGTTAGACAAAATAAAAATGGGTATCTTTCTCCTTCATTCTATAGCTTCCTCTGCTAAATTGCAACAAATAATCATGTTGTATCAAGGACAGTTTACTCCCAGTGAATGCAGAAGTATAACAATGGCAGCAATGTTGATACAGGACACCACCAAGGAGTGTGAATTTCACTTTCATTTCAACATGAGTGACACTCACGCATACATTTTTCAATTCAATTTGAAATATTCCACCGACATGACAAACTATATAATTGTTGCCAAATTTTTTAAAAAGAGACTTTTTTTCTAGCTTCATTATTTCATCTCATTCCAATCATCAAACACTGAATCCATTTCATTTCACTGGGATCTTGTTTAATTCTCTTTTGGATGTAGTTGATTTAGTTGGAGATTGGTCTTGCTTTGAGCAGGGGGTTGGACTAGATGACCTCCTGAGGTCTCTTCCAACCCTGATATTCTATGATTCTATGATTCATTCTTTGTTCAAATTTACTTAATGTTATGCCTTACTGAGCAAATGTGTAAAAATATTATGGTTATGAACACACAAATGTTGGTGTGATTGTATGCTGAAGGGAGAACACCAGACTAATAAAAAGGCAAGGAGTTACCTTAGCATCATATAACCTATATGAATATTGTCCAAGGCCATATAGACATTTTCAGATGCAGTGCAAGGCAGGGAGATTATCCCTAGAATGGTAAAGGTCCTTTTCTCCAGTAGCTGAAAAGAGGTTACCTCAGGGCTGGTCCACACTAGCACTTTAAATCGAATTTAGCAGCGTTAAATCGAATTAAGCGTGCACCCGTCCACACCAGGAAGCCATTTAATTCGACATAGAGGGCTCTTTAGTTCGACTTTGGTACTCCACCTCGACAAGGGGAGTAGCGCTAAATTCGACATAGCTATGTCGAATTAGGCTAGGTGTGGATGCGAATCGATCTTAGTAGCTCCGGGAGCTATCCCAGAGTGCAACACTCTGCTGACGCTCTGGACGCCAGTCCGAGCTTGGATGCTCTGACCAGCCACACAGTCAATGCCCCTGGAAAATTTGAATTCCTTTTCCTGTCTGGACAGTTTGAATCCCATGTCCTGGTTGCTCATTGGGGCGAGCTCAGCAGCACCGGCAACGATGCAGAGTTCTCCACCAGAGGAGTCCAGGCAATCTCACACTACAAAGAGGTCCCCAGCATGGACTGACCGGGAAGTCTCGGATCTGATTGCTGTGTGGGGCGATGAGTCTGTGCTTTCGGAGCTGCGCTCCAGCAAACGGAATGCAAAGACCTTCGAGAAGGTCTCCAAAGCCATGACAGACAGAGGATACAGCCGGGATACAACGCAGTGCCGCGTGAAAGTCAAGGAGCTGAGAGAAGGCTACCAGAAACTCAGAGTGGCAAACAGACACTCCGGAGCCCAGCCCTAGACATGCCGCTTCTACGAGGCACTGCATGCCATTCTCGGTGGGTCTGCCACCACTGCCCCACCAGTGACCGTGGACTGAGAGGATGGGATACTGTCGATGGACTGTTCCTCGGAGATGTTCGCGTATGGGAAAGTTTAAGAGGACGAGGCAGTCGACAGCGCTTACAACACAGATTTCCCCGACACCCAGGATCTCTTCGTCACCGTCAATGAGATCCCCTACCAACACTCCCCACCCGTTACCATGGACCCTGATTCAGGAGAAGGATCAATCGGTAACTGCTTCAAACATGTTAACATTTATTTTTTAAATAAACTGGGAAAACAACTAGGCGAACACAAGGTCTATGTACAGGTGGATGGAACTGTCATCTTCCTCTGACATCTCCAGGAAGCTCTCCAGGAGGTAATCGCCAAGCCTCTGCATGAGGTTCCTGGGCAGGGCTTGCTTATTGGGTGCCCCGAGGAAGCACACTTTTCCACGCAGCGCTCTCAGCTGGAACTTGGGGACCAGCGCCTTCACGAGCATGGCAGCATAGGCCCCAGGGCTGTGTTGGCTTTCCTCCAGCATGCGCGCTCTCTCTCTCCGTGACACTCTCCTCAGTGTGATGTCGCGCGCAGACTCCTGCTTGTAATTAGAGTAATTTGTCTACCATTAGTAATGGTTGTGCTTAACTGTTCCTTTGCATAACAAGAACCGTCACTGTACAGACACGTGTAGGAGGCTGCAGAGTGGGAGAATACAGGGATCTCTAACAGGGAACAGCCGCGAGGGGCTGCAACAGGAGCACCGATTCTGCTTTCATGTTTGCCTGCAGCAGGAGGACAGTGCTGCAGATGCAACTTAAAGCTGCAAAAAAAACTAGGCTTACCATGCCTGGCTGCTCCATGGATTCTTCTTTCCTGCCCCGCTTCTCTGGTCTGCAGTGCAATAGCACAGGCAATGAAAGCGAACCCAGAGAAATCGAACTTTCCCCGAGTGAGTGCTCATGAGAGAGGTGCTGTGCTTGCTCTTGTTCACACACACTGAGTAGACTTTGCTTCTTTTTTGACCAAAAATATCTCTCTATGGAATTCACTCACTTTTTCCCATCACACAGGTGCAACTGTATCCCTACCTGATCCAGGCGCCTTGTCGATGTTCTGCAGCACCGCAGGAAGGAGGACGGAGCTCCCCTTCACTGCATCTGCGACCGCCGCAAAGTCCAATCCCACCATCACCCAAAATGACTAGAGGAAGGGGCACCAGGGGCCGTGAAAAATGTTACTGCACCACAGCAGAGTGCTAAACTTACAAAACGCTCTCAGTACCTTACTTTTGAGAAGTCCTTCCCTTAATGTGCTGTTCATTATAAAAAGTTTTTATTTTTTGGTAATTTCTTTTCCCGTCAGGTTTCTTTGCAGAATACTTTCCGTGAAGGGGGGAGAATGGTTTGGGAATTGCATAGGACTTTCATCGTTAATAGTGGTACAGATATGGGGGCAAGATCAACAGCTGGTCACTCACAGAGTGCAGCCTCTAGTCACCCTGGTCAGTCTGTGGGGTGATTTTCATGTTCTGCTCATAGGCGGAAGGTGCCCTGCGCCAGGTATATTTGCAGGTGCGTCTCTCCACCGGCCATGCCTGGATCGTGCCCTGTCCCACGTGGGTCTCCCACAGCCCCGTCAATTCCCTGCCTGGAGCAGGTACCAGCCCCCACCTGCCACCCCTCCCCCGGCGTGTCGCCTCACACACACCCCGCCGCGCCGTGTCCCTGTCTCACAGTAGAGAGGCTACCCGCAGAAATGCTGTCTGCTGCCCCAGGGTCATTGAGCATGCCATCCACAAGTGGCAAGTCAGGTTGCCCTCACCCTGCCCTTCTATCGTAGCCCTGAGCCTCTACAATGCATCAAACCATCAGCCCCCATCCCGCTACCCCCTACACCTCCTCCCCATTATCACACACCACTCACACCTTCCTACGCCCCCAACCCCCAGCCCAGAGCCTGCACCCAAACTCCGTCGCAAAGCCTGCACCCCTCACCCATTCCTGCACACGCACCTGTACCAGTCCTCACCACAGAGACCGCTGTACGAGCAGGAGCCTATCAGTCCTATAGTCTAGAAGCGGTCTCTACATCACTGCACACCCAACCCAGCACAGTCACCGTCCCTGTGTCAACCCTTTCACGCGAAGTCAGTAGTCCAGAGAAGGTTGTTGCTGAACAATGCTCTATTAACTTTATTTGTACACGTGTGTTGGAAGGGGGCAAACGGGGTGAACGGGATATGAAACTGTAGAGGAGAGTCAACGAAACTGGGTAAAGAAACAGGGGCAGGTTCCGCTTCTCTATACACAAAGTTAATAGTCACAGGTTACCCTGCTCGCTGAGTAACCTGCCTTTCAAAGCCTCCCGGATGCACAGCGCTTCCCGCTGTGCTCTTCTAATCCCACGGGTGTCTGGCTGAGCGTAATCAGCAGCCAGACGATGTGCCTCAAGCTCCCATCCCGCCATAAACATCTCCCCCTTGCTCTCACACAGATTGTGGAGCACACAGCAAGCTGCAATGACAATGGGGATATTGTTTTCGCTGAGATCCGAGCGAGTCAGTAAGCTCCTCCATCTCCCCTTCAGACGTCCGAAAGCACACTCCACCACCATTCTGCACTTGCTCAGCCGGTAGTTGAAGAGTTCCTTGTCAGTGTCCAAGGCGCCTGTATAGGGCTTCATGAGCCAGGGCATTAGCGGGTAGGCTGGGTCCCCGAGGATCACTGTAGGCATCTGCACATCCCCAACATTTATTTTGTAGTCTGGGAAGAAACTACCTTCCTGCAGGCGTCTAAACAGACCAGAGTTCTTGAACACACGCGCGTCATGAACCTTGCCCGGCCACCCGACGTTGATGTTGGTAAACCATCCCCTATGGTCCACGAGTGCTTGCAGCACCATGGAAAAGTAGCCCTTGCGGTTTATATACTGGCTGGCCTGGTGGGCCGGTCCCAGGATAGGAATGTGAGTCCCATCTATAGCCCCACCGCAGTTTGGGAATCCCATTGCGGCGAAGCCATCTATGACAACCTGTACGTTTCCCAGGGTCACCACCTTCGAGAGCAGGAGATCAACGATTGCGTTGGCTACTTGCATCACAGCAAGCCCCACGGTAGATTTGCCCACGCCAAAGTGGTTCGCTACTGAGCGGTAGCTGTCTGGCGTTGCAAGTTTCCAGAGGGCTATGGCCACTCGCTTCTGCACAGTCAGGGCTGCTCGCATCCGGGTGTCCTTGCGCGTCAGAGCAGGGGACAGCAAGTCACACAGTTCAAGGAAAGTGCCCTTACGCATCCTGAAGTTTCGCAGCCACTGTGATTCATCCCAGACCTGCAGCACTATGCGGTCCCACCAGTCCGTGCTTGTTTCCCGGGCCCAGAATCGACGTCCCATAGCATGAACATGACCCATTGCCACCATGATCTCCATGGCACGGCGTACCGTGCTTTCTGAGAGGTCTGTGCCACTCTGAGACTTCATGTCCTCACCACGCTGCCGTTGCCTTCTCGACCGAGTTCTCAACATCTCACTGTGGAAGAGGTGTTCGATAAGGTGCGAGGAGTTGACAACGGCCATAAGTGCAGCGATGATCGCAGCGGGCTCCATGGTCGCAGTGGAGTGCTGTGGCATCCGTGCTGTCACTTATAACAGGAAAAGTGCGCGAACGGATTTCCCGCCGGCGGGAGTGACGGTTGAATGATGACAGTTACCCAAAACCACCCTCGACACAGTTTCCCCCCCCCAGCATGCATTGGTGGGAAATCCCAGCATTCCAATGGGCGGTGGGGAGTGCGGGAACTGTGGGATAGCTTCCCACAGTGCACCGCTTCAAAAGTCGACGCTTCGCCCGTTACTGTGGACTCACACAGTCGAATTACTGTATTTATTGTGGATACACAACTTCGATTACATTAGGTCGATTCCACAAATTCGAATTAAGATTAATCGAAATAGTCTTGTAGTGTAGACGTACCCTCAGGCTACGTAGGGACACCTGAGTCCAATTAAGGGCTGCCTGTGACCATCCAAAAAATACCTCTTCTCATGAGAGACAGGGAGGAGAGATGTAGAAGGGTGTATAGGCTCCTCCTGGTGGAAGGCTGCTCTCTCTCATTTTTCATGAAAAACTTCAGGTCTTGCATTCATCCTAATGCAGAATGGGAAAAAATTTTGAATCTTGAAAAGTTTCATGGGACAAGAAAACCTTTCCCTGTCCAGCTCTCCTGATGACCCATATAGAGGTCCCAATGTTACTCATTATGGAATCTGTATTTTTCCAGTTTTATTTTATTAAAAATCTGATTGAATTTATACAGTGAGAAAACATCACAGAAACAAAATATTCTATACTTTGGTTATTTGTCATATTTTGCCTACTTTTGTTACACATACAACCACATCAGATACAAAGACACAGTCGAGTAGCAATAAGACTTAGCAAGGTAACAGCTGGTGTGAGCAGGGGAACATTATAGGACTGGCAGTGCTTTTAAAAACAGGCTTATTAAAAATAATTTGAATGCAAAGGTGTTTTAATTTTTAACCTTCAGCTGTAAGCTCAGCATTCCATAGCCAAACTACTTTTATTATAGAATACCGGTCAATGGAACAAAGTGTGTGAAATATATTTGGAACCATGTATCAAGTATGATTTAAAGGCCATTTAAAACCATTGATAACATTACATAAATAACAATTCTCCAAAGGAAAGGAAAAAGAATACCCTGGAATCCTACACTAGCAAATGGCTCCACTATGCTCATTTGATGAGTCACCAGTGTAAGTAAGAAGAGCCTCAGAGGAGAAAAATGGAGAAATCAATAAGCTTTACCCACATCATCTAATCTGATGCGCTGAAGAAATGGCTGTCATTAGAGAACACTAAATAAGCAACTACAGAAGTAATTGTTCCATAACTGTTAAAAGTTCATGTACTTTTATTTCCCTAATCATGAGGAAACTAAATACTTTAATGGAAGGCTGTACACACAGAGAAAGCAAAAATATATTTCAACTACTCTCAGTGGGAGGTTTAGTGATCACCTGAACAGCAGGCATTGTAATCATCTAAGCTAACTTTCTGCATAATACAGGTCATAGAACTTCCCTGAATTAATTCCTGTTTGACCTGTCCTCTCTTCCTACAGTTTTACTTCCAGAATGATCTTGAAATAATTATGCAAGTGTCATCACTGTGCATTTTCACTGCTGCACATACTTTTAAACCTTCCTGCCATCTTCTGATTTTATCTTCTCTGAATGCCAGAGAAAAGTGGAACAAGATTCCACAGAAGGGATTTCCCTTGCAGCAATAGCTATGCGGAAACTCTCAGAACTTCTTCCCCCAGTAATGGGGTTATTTTTAGCCCAGAGAATAAAGCACAGGTGGTAGATTTTTTATGTTAAATATTTGATCCAAACTGATCACAGTGAATAAAATTGAACCGAAGGCAAAAACGTCTAGAATGAATGGAAACAAAAACAAAATTGCTTCATTGTTTTTTAGCACTTGTGTGTAATATTTAGAAGGAGTTGGTTGTGTGTGCATGTATTTGTATAAAGCGAGCAGGATGAAAGGGTGAATCTGGATCACAAATCCAGCTGGGTGCTGTGTGTATGCAGTATAATCACGTGTTGCAATACACGAGTCTATTGTCTTATTTTGAAATAACATGCCAAATGGCTAAACATCTGTTCTATTAGGGTGGCTGACTGCCATTTTCTTGCCACAACCAATGCACGCAGTTTTGTCAATATAACTTCTCATCATTCATGGTGTTCTGAATGTAAATACTGGGCCAAACCCTGAGTCATGTGATCTCTGGGTGCTTCAATTCCCTATCTGTCAAATGGGGATAGTGTTATTTCCTTTCTTACACTCTTTAGAGAAAGGACTGACTCTTACTATGTCATGTGCTTGCAGGGGCTGCTCTAGGTATTTTGCCGCCCCAAGCACAGCAGGCAGGCTGCTTTTGGCAGCCTGCCTGTGGGAGGTCCCCAGTCCCGCAGATTCGGCGGCACACCTGTGGGAGGTCCGCCGAAGCCGCGGGACCAGCAGACCCTCCTCAGGCAAGCTGCCGAAGGTAACCTGCCTGCCGCCCACGCGGTGACTGGCACAGCACCCCCGTGACTTGCCACCCAAGGCACGCACTTGGCATGCTGGTGCCTGGAGCCACTCCTGTGTGCTTGTACAGTACCCAGCATAAGGAGTCCATCTGGAATCAGGGCCGCTAGCCCCAACTGTAAGACTAATAAATAATAATAATAATTAATAATAATGAGAGCTGCTGAGCAACTGTAGTTTCCACCAAAATCAATGGGAGTTGCAAATTCTCAAAATCTCTCTTGTTTTGACCTATTGTGTATTCTAATGGGTGAGACAGTGTGTGACACTGGTAAACCAGGTGCCAAGTCTGTAGGCATCAGCTGAGCACTGACAAATTCATAGCCGGAAACCAGACCAGCTCACATATATGTTAATATTATTCAACTTGTTGAACTTGTAAGAACTTGTAAGAATTGTTGTAAGGTGTTGAACTTGTAAGAATGTGTTTAGTGTTTAGAGTCTATAAAATGCTTGGCAGTTGCAGCATGTATTCATCTTACTTGTAATGTCTGTATCCCATGCTATAAGGTAATATGTAAGTTTTGCTTTATAACTATAAAAAATGCCTGCTTTGAACTTGTGAACCCAGGCAGGAAAAGTGGTTCTCCTACCCATCCAGAAGAACTATCAAGACTAAATGGGCCATTGTAGAATATCACAATACAATGGCTGGATTAATGGCCCTCTAACACCAATGAAGGTGCTATGTGCAGGGAAGCTCATTCCATCATCTTGAGTTGTGGAAGAGGAAAATAAAGATAGCTGCCATGAAGATTTTTCATCTCTTTGCTGTTCGAATGCTTACAAGGGCTGAAGCTAAGAAACAAAAAACAGAGATTCCCCAGGGTCAACCTGAGTGAGCCCTAAAAAGACATTCACTACTGACAGATTATTACATCTCTGTCACCTTTTGAAACCCTAGACTGAACTCATTTGTGTATATATGTTGTGGGCTTTAACCTATAAATACCTTTCTCATTTATTTTTCCTAGTTAATAAATCCTTAATTAGTTTACTATATAATTGGTGACCAAGATTGTCTTTGTTGTGAGATCTAAAGGTACAAAATGATCTGGGGTAAGTGGCAGGTTGCTCCCAATCTGAAGAGACCAAACTTGTGATTTTTGGTGTAAGTAACCATTTATCCTTAAGTCCAGCTTGCCTGGGTGGCAAGATAGACTAGATCAGTGTTTCTCAAACAGGGGTCGCTGCCTGCTTGTGTAGGGAAAGCCCCTGGTGGGCTGGGCCGGTTTGTTTACCTGCCCCATCCGCAGGTCCGGCCAATTGCGGCTCCCACTGGCCGCAGTTTGCCACTGCAGGCCAATGGGGGCTGCTGGAAGCAGTGGCCAGTAAGTCCCTCAGCCCATGCCACTTCCAGCAGCAACCATTGGCCTGCAGCAGCGAACTGTGGCCAGTGGGAGCCGCAATCGGCCGGACCTGTGGATGGGGCAGGTAAACAAACCGGCCCAGCTCGCCAGGGGCTTTCCCTACACAAGCGACGAACCCAGTTTGAGAAACACTGGACTAGAGTGCCCAAGGGGACTGTTTGAGACTCCATGGTAAAACTGTTACAATGACCCAGGAGTTCACATGTGTTCCTGGATTGGTGAAATCTAATTATAGAACATACCAACAGTCCGGAGTGTCTGCCCTGAGGTTGGCACTCTTGCTCATAAGCCACCCAGACAGCCTGACACAGTGGTTGTTAAATTTTCATTCTAACCCCCACATTTAAAATTGCTTATGCCTTTCTTAAACAAAATTTCTTTTGTGCAGGGATTTTTCATGTTTTGTTTCAACCCAGAGATTTTTTTTTTTAAGTTTTGAGCATCATTGTGTTACTTGAGCAAGTAAAGAAAGGAACATGTCCTCCTGTATGAAATTTTGTGCATGGATACCAAACTATAGAGAGTTCAAAACTGGCTTGCTTTGTTGAACTCATCTAGATCTAAAACATAAGCAAAGTTTTATAATTCTTTGATTTTTAAAAAAAAATTCTAAACGTATAGGGGCTAAGACAATGTCCAGTGAAGACTATAGAAAGACTCCCATAGATTCCAATAGCTACCTCTAAAGTATAAATAGACCAGTAAAATATGATAGCCCCAAACTGCAGGTTGTTCAGCATTTGACATGATCTGAATTATAGATGGTAAAGCTGGACTGAATTAAGCCATGCCTTAACGTTGGCCAAGTTAAGCACAGTTTGCATTGTAACAGTCATTTTTCAGGTGCTCCTGACTTTCTCAGATTTTGTTTATACTGAAATTTTCCACAGCTGGTCTCAGCCTAAAGGTTAAAGTTTGAGCAAAATTGGTTAAAATGCTTTTGAGATGGAAAAGTGAGAATGAAATGTTCCCTTCTCCATAAGTTCAGATCACTGCTTCATTAATGCCGTATTTTGAAATGAATAGACCTTTTGAGGGAGAAAGTATTACTAGTAAGCTCTAATATGAGCTGTACTTCTGATGATATAAATCTGCCTTCATGCTCTGATGGGCAGCAAGATACTGGACCTTAAATATATTGTCAGTTGCCTGCCCTGGGCCAGTGCAGTTTTGGTAGGGGTAGGAGAGAAAGAAAAACTATATATATTTTAAACTGAGACTGATTTAAAACTACTCAAAAGTTTGACATGTAAGAAGTTGGCATGTAAGACCTTGGCCAATTGGTGGGAGAATTGCAGATAGGAAAGTTAAAGGTATATGATAAATGCAAGTTAGCAGTCTTCTACATTTTATTATGTGTGTGTGTAATCCTGGCTCCACTGAAATCAATGGCAAAACTCCCATTGACTTCAGTGGGGCCAGAATTTCACCATTCACGCACAACCTATGTTAAAGGAAATGTTATTAAGATTGCAAAGTCAAGCACTCACAAGTCAGGAAACTCCAAAATGAAGGTAACGCTGTGCAACTTTAATTCTGTCCCCTTGTGGATATGTATTTTGATACCATCTTTAATTACACAATCACATTCCACTTTTTCTAGAGCACCCTACCACTCAGTACACTTCTGTGTGGCTGCTTCAGATTGGAGATGCTGATGACTGTGCTTTCTGATAGGAACTGTGAAGGGTGCTCAGCGGATCTGAAGCATGCTCAATGCAGCCAAAATATTCCGAGAATTTATCAGTAGACCTGCATCAAGGTCTGCAAGAAGACTAGAAACGGTGACTTACAATAGTTTATAACTAAGCAAAACATGAGCAGACTTTCTTGAGGGCAAAAAAAAAAGCACTTCTCTGACTCCAGGAATATCACCGGTTAAAATTTCAAATTCCTGGTGCAAGTCATGGAGGCATTAGAGTTTCTCAAAAGTGGTTTGAAAATGTTTGTAATGAGAATTGTAAGGCAATTTTAATATAAGGGTTGCTAACATTCCCCCTATAACTTCTTTCTCACATCATAGAGAAGGAATTACAACACACGTGAAAGCTTTTGTCATCATCATAGCAACCATGAGAGAAGAAGCTTTGAATACTGGCGGTTGCCATCAGTGTAGCTTTCATACCTTCCCTTTAAAAAATTTTCCTAAATTATATTTTCACTTAGGAATCACTGCATGTATTCATAAACTAGTTCTGAAGCTAGAATAATGCTTTAGTTCTGGGAGACATGGGGTCCAGGGGCGGCTCCAGGCCCCAGCACGCCAAGCGCGTGCTTGGGGCGGCAAGCTGCTGGGGGCGCTCTGCCGGCACCATGAGCGCGGCAGGCAGGCTGCCTTCGGTGGCTTGCCTGCGGAGGGTCCGCTGGTCCCGCGGCTTCGGCGGACCTCGCGGGACCTCCCACAGCCTGCGGGAGGTCTGCCGAAGCCGCAGGACCAGCGGACCCTCCGCAGGCAAGCCACCGAAGGCAGCCTGCCTGCCGTGCTTGGGGCGGCAAAATGCCTAGAGCTGCCCTTGATGGGGTCCAACCCATAAAATCCATCTGTGAACAAACACACACACTCCTTACATACAATAGGAGTGTGTGTGTCTGTGTCTTATACCATGCCTATCACTAGAGAATCTAAGCACCTTCCAGTAGTACATTAAGTGACGTGATTAACATCTGTCACATGTTATTTGTTCTCATCTCCTCCCAGAGGGGGAAAACGTGCAGTATTTTGGTAGGATTTTTTATTTGTCTTTTATTTTATTTATATACACGCACACATGGCTATGTTTTCAAGGTAGAAAAGACATGGAGATGATAGTGCACTTGGAGCACAAGGCAGTGAGGTTTGTAATGGTCCTTAATTCCTCCAAGAAAGTTCTGTCTCCCACACAGAAGAGCTTTATTTTTAGTATTGAAAGTTCCATTGTGCCAGGCAAGTGACGTTGACCACAGTCTTCATCCTGGAGTTTTAGATGGTTTTTTAGATATCCTGGACCCAGGACATGGAGCACCTTGAAGATAAGGACCAAGACATTGAACTTTATTTGAAATTCTGTAGGAAGTCAGTGTAGGGAGCGAAGAACAGGTTTAATGTGCTCGCCATTGTCTGTGTTCCTGAGGAGAAACAATGCAGTGTTCTGTTCTAGCTGAAGTTTCCTAAACACTGAAGATTTCATACACACGTCATTGTGGTAGTCCAGATGACAGGTGACAAAGGTGTGAATAATGAGGCCAAGTCATTATTCATTAGGATGGGAGGGAGTATCCTAGCCAACTACTGATTATAGAAAGCACTGATGTCAGCATCAACAAGGAATCCAGGAGTACTCCTAGACAGACAGAATTGACAAATTATGGGTATATCACTTCAGCCAATGAAAGTTGCACCATGGCTCCAAGCTTTCCTCTCTCTACCAGCATCACCTCTGTTTTGCTCAGGTTCAGCAACATCCATGAGCTGATCTTGTCCAAGTCCTAGACCATCTTAGTGTAGTGGTGTGCTCATATGTGGTGAAGGATAGGTAGAGCTGTGTGTCATCTGCATATTGCTTAGTGGTGTGTCATAGGTCTCACCCCCACTTAGAGCTGTTGGGTTCCAAAATGGGGACCTGCATTGACTCCCCTAAACTAAAATCCTAGTTTAGATCTGGTAAAAGCTGCCACCACTCAATAATGTACGTGTATTGGGACACAGTCCTTCCCCAAAATCCTTGGGGATCCCAAGAGCCCCAAATCCATGGAGTTCTTACACCTAGGAGAAATAAACCATTCCCCCCTGCTTCCTCCCCCTTCCCTTGTCCTGGAGAGAGATACCTTGATTCAAACTCCTTGAATCAAACAAAGAGGGATTCACTTTTCCCCCTCCCCTCTCCTAGTGCCTAGGAGAGATACCTGATTCAAACTCCTTGAATCAAACCCAGGAGGAACTCTCTCTTCCCACCTCCCCTTCCCCTGAATTTCCACAAGAGAAGGAATTAACCAAGTCCAAAGAAAAGAAAAGAATTTATTAAAAGAATAAAAAGAAAGTAACTGTCTCTGTAACCAAGATGGAACAATACACAGGGTCTAAACTTATCAATCGCTGGAGAGAATTCCCCCTCCTTTCTTTCTCAGTAAAAGCAATACAGTACAGAATTAAAGAAATTCTATAGCAAAACACAGAATTGCAAATACAGAAATAAAAGTATAAGAATACTAGTTCCTTGCTAATACTCACTAGCTTGAATAGAATAATTTATTGCAGAAACCTGGGAGGACTTGATTAAGATGTCTGGACTCCCTTAATTCCCAAGAGAGACTCTCTAAAAAACAAAAGAACAGAAAAAAAAACTTCCCTCCACAGGGATTTGAAAATATCTTGTCCCTGATTGGTCCTCTGGTCAGGTGTTCACAGGTACTGCCTGTTAACCCTTTACAGGTAGAAAAAACCCTTAACCCTTAACTAACTGTTTATGACATGGTGCATAATGGTGTGTAATACTAAGTTTATCTCTATTTAAGTTGTTAATGAGGCATTTGCTATTTTGGTTAGGAGTAGCACCAGTTGCTTATGATTCTCTTTCATAAGTCAGGAAGGGCACAGGGTGGATTTGTAAATCTTGGGTTGAGATTCCTTTAGGATGTCAAACTTCCTGGTGAGTGGATGTGCTGAACTTTGGGAATGCAGGAGGGCTGTTGGTTGGTGAAGGCAGGCAAGGTGGATCAGTTATTTGGGAAGCCTTCCCAAATCTGAAGTAGGATGATAGGTCTTCACAGTTCTTCATGATGGGTTCTGGTGTAGGATAAAAGCACTTAGGATTTCTGGATATCTTTTTGGGATGGAATTTTGAAACCTCAATAGAGGCTGGTAAGAAGGGACTCTTGAACTATAAAACAGCCTAAGCATAGACTTTGAGGAATTTATTGTGTTTCCTCAGTTTGCATCGATCTTAGTTCTCTGCAATGAGTGCTTGAGTTTCTGCGCCTCTCTCATCTGGTGCAGCAGGAAGCTAGCAAACCAAGGTTTTATGTGTGGCCAACGGGGAGAAAGAGGCCATCTCAGCACCAGTATAGAATGGAAATGATTCACCAGGTCCTTGATGCCTCATCCTGTGGGTACAGTGTGCTTGAGCAGATTTTGGAATTTGTTGGTATCTGAGTTTCATGGGTGAATCAGGGGCAGAGGTCTTTTTATCTGGGAGCTGGAAGCTTTCTGACCACTGCCTAGTGAAGTGAAGGTCCTCAATCTTGAAGCGTAGGCCAAAGATCAGGACCAGGATGAGACTGGCTGCGTGGATTGGACCAGAGGTGACCTGTGAAAATCCTAGGGAGGCAAGTAAAGAGATAAGGTTTTGGGCTTTTCCATCTGTGGCCTTGTCGAGATGGACACTGAAATCTCAGAGGTCAAAAAGTTTGA
Organism: Mauremys mutica; assembly: GCF_020497125.1. NCBI lineage: Eukaryota > Metazoa > Chordata > Testudines > Geoemydidae > Mauremys > Mauremys mutica. The sequence goes on along the minus strand of NC_059072.1, from coordinate 233,434,173 downwards.
GGTATTTCATGCCCATTTCCCACAAGGTTCCAGCAAATGCCGTAATGATTCCTATCATCTATGAGTTCCAGTATGTTCAGATGTGGTGGGCTTATTTGTTTATATAGATAGAGACCACAAAGAAGTTTGGATCCATGTCTGAATGTTCCAGGACTTTGAACTTGAGACAGTCTTTCATGCAGGCAAGTCTCAAACCAAATTAAGATTTTACATGGCAAAATCAAAAGTCCACCTGCAAGCCATCAGTTAGGCAATGAAGATCATAGAACACTGGTGTCATGTGTTCTCAACAAGAAATGCCATTTCATAATGAAGTGGCCACATGATGCTGGGCCTGTTAGGTTTTCTATAGCTTTTCCCCTTTTGTAAGTAAAAATGTTGGGGTTGCATTACTGCTTTGATTTTTAAGAAATAGATTTTTTTTTATTGTGAATACAAGTAAGATTTAACATTCAAAAATACACACAGGCTTCCAGTGCAACTTCCACTGCTCTATTAACTTTCTTTTTTCACTTTCCCTGAAGAAGTTATTTCTGTCAATTTATTTTCATTTCATCTGAGGAGAATGGGAAGGAAGAAACAGGTTGACACAGATGGTTGTCAGCGAAGTGATGACTGCAGCTGAGAATAGGTTTACAAAAATATACAGCTTTCTGAACTGTGTATTGTTTAGCTTCTGTGTATAAAATGAAGCTTGAAAGAAAAATATTTTTAGAACTTGTGTTTTTTTAGTAGAATGAAGAGGTGATCATAGGTTTCCAACGGAATTATAATGCAGAAACTATACAAAGAATTATTCTTGAGTTCAAGATTTTCAAAAATAATCATAAGATAGGCTCCATATTAAGGCATCTAAAGAAGTGGTCAGTTTTCAAAAGTGCTGAGCATCAGCTGCTTCTACTGAAGTCAATGAGAAGTTATTGGGTATGTCTATGCTGCAAAAAGAGACCCGTGGCAGCTACAGCAGTGTAGATGTTGTATAATGGGGTGGAACCCAGGCTTTTATATTAATCCTCTCCCACCCACTTCTGCCAGGTTTCAGAGCCCAGGTTCCAGCCTGAGCCTGAATGTCTATCCTGCTATTTTTAATTCCATGGCACAAGCCTGAGTCAGTTGATCCAGGCTCTGAGACTTACTGCTGTGTGTGGTTTTTTTGTTTGTTTGTTTTGTTTTTTGCAGTGTAGACCTACTCAGTGGGTGCTCAGTTGGTTTGAAAAACTGACCGCTTATTTAGCTTCCTAAGTACAGATCTAAAAACCTACCTTTAGGTTCCTATTTTTGAGAAATCAGGCCCCCAGCAAGTCAATCATACAAATAACCTTTAAAATTAGAGCTAGATAAATTCAAAGGAATTTATTGTGAGCAAGCTCTTTATTTTTTAAGCTGCCTCAGGTTTATTAAGATCTGTGTCAACTTTAGGGGGAAAAAATAGGCCTTGTCCACACAAGAAGGTTGCAACATTTTAATAAAATGCATATAAAATCTATGACTTAAACTGGTGCTGATAGAGATGCGCTTAAATGAGTTAAACCTTGCTTAAGTCAATTTAGCTAATTTAAGTATATCTTCATTAGAGGTTTGCACCAGTTTAACTAGATTAATGTTTAAATTATTTAGTCTAAAGTGGTGCTATTTGCTAGTACAGGCAAAGTCTTAAAAATGCTGTTTGGGATACCGTTCTGAAACACTTACAGGGATGGGAAGCACAGTAAATTTATCAGACCATCCTTCCTGTCAATAATGTGGGTATCAGTCTACCCTCAAATCAGTTGGTGCTAAGCTGATTGATATAAAATTACCTGAATCTTCCGCAGGGAAAACCCACTAGGCTAAACTCAGTAGTGTAATTCTGTTGGATTCAGTTGACTTACACCAGGGATAAATTTGGACCATGTTGTTCACAGATCCTATGTAAATGTATGCTTTTTATGTTAAAGGTGTAGACAAATAAATCTTTGTGGTCATTCAAATGTTTAAATTCCTTCGTTTCCCTAGACCACACTCGCCATGAATTCTGGAGCAGATCACAAAGCAAACACAAATTCATTTTAAGTTAATGTGATTTCAAACCACCTTTCTGTACTGTGTGAGCTCCCCCTTAATACTAGTGAAAGTGGAAAAAAAAGTTCAATTACAGGAAATAAGTGTGAGATAATGATTTGGAAAAGTATGAGAAATTCATTAATAAATGAGGTTATTTTCCCCTGTGGCTCCTGGAATTAGATATGACACAACACCTTAACACAATCAGTTTGTTCTGAGACCCTGATAATAGGAACCCATCTGCTTGGAGACATAAAGGAGAATTCATTATATGCCTGGTAATTACTTTCAATGCAACATAAAGAGATTTCATGCACAGCTTCTTAGAGCTAAACATGCTGTCAGAGAGAATACTTTGATGGCTAGGAATAAGTGAGGTTCAAAAAGGTGATAGCTAATAATGACATTTAAACATTTCTACAGAAAAATGTATATTGTGCCTTTTCCACAGCACTAGCTGCAGAGAGACCCAAAGGCTTTGTACAGGACTTCCTTCCGTCTGCTGCTGAACATCTCCACTGAGTGTATTCTTTTCTATGCCATGCCTAATTATGATGGACAATAGATAATATCAAATGCATGCTCTCTTGTAAAAGAAGGAAGGAGAAAGAGACAAATTTGGAAACTGAGTTTTAATACCTTACCCTTGTGGCTCACTCCCAGAGCTGGCAAGAAATATTACAGTCAACATGCTAAGCCCTAAAGAGGAGATTCCCAGCAGCATTTAACAATGACTGCTAAGTTTCAAGAAGGAGTGTCATTCACAGACTCTGGAGTGAGTGTCCTCCAGCCCTCCATTTCTTTATCATAAGAAAGTGGCATACTGCCTTAAATGGGGAGGTGAAAGGAGGAGGATTTGAGGTTCTGAAGAAGATTATTAGGACTCTGTGGGGGAGGGAATAAGGCAGAAAAATGAACTGAAGTGAAAGATATGGCTTAATTTGCTTCTCCTGATGGTCCATCTTGTGCTGAATTTATTTTCTCCCACAATTCTAAGTGCTAAAATACATACAAATATTTATAGAGGATAGAAGTCTGGGTTTAATTTTTATGGTTAACCTTTTATTTTATACTTTAACCAGTACATGTTTCAATTACATTTCCACAATGGGAGCAGGCATCCTCCAAGGTTCTCCTTCCTACTCCCATTTTATTTCTTTTTTCTTTGACTTCAGTGAGAGCTGCTGGGTGCTCCCTACTTCTGAAGATGACAACATATTTTTAGAGGCTGTCTCCAGTGAAGAAAGACATTTAAGCACATGCTTATATTTAAGCACAGGAGTAGTTCCACTGAAGTCAATATGAATGCTCACATGCTGAATGTTAGACACATGTTCAAGTACTTCATTGAATCAGGGCCTAAATATGGATTTAGGAGACTTTACACACCCATTTAAAAAAAATCTTGGCCAGAGGTTTCTGTACCCAGAAGCAATAGAGAGGTCCTCCGCCAGGTGACAACCCTAATATTGCCCGTCTCTGAAGAGTGCTGCAATATTCTACAACTATTGGATAAAACAACATTCCCTAGACTTTAACAACTCCCATCATTTCAGGACCTACCTATTGGCCAAGTGCAGAATGCAAACATTGCTGTAGCCTTAATATAGCCCCCCAAGATGGATGTATTCATTTTGTGTATTATAAAACAAGCCCTTTCCACTTGCTGTCATTAAAAATCCAATGGCACTTTTAAAATAAATAAAAATATCAACCCTGGTTTCCTAGGCAAATTATGCATGAAATCCTGGCCCAATGGCAGTCAGTGGCAAAGTTCCTATTCACTTCAGTGAACCAGGATTCTTTCCTAGTCAAGTCAAGTAATTACATTCTGCCTATATAAGCTCTCCACACCCTTACAACTGGATACTATTCTTTCTGTCCTAGGGGACTGATCAAAGTCCCTTAGAACTGGCAGATGTTCTGCCTGGAAATTGTTTGCAGTGTTGTAGACATGTTGGTCCCAGGATATTAGAGGACAAAGTGGGCAAGGTAATATCTTTTATTAGACCAGCTTCTTTAAACATGCTAAACAATCTGTTCCAGCTTGTATTTAGTTGTGATACTGAGTACCTTTCCCAGAGCTGAAGAAGAGCACTCTGTAGCTTGAAAGCTTGTATTTCACCAACAAAAGTGGGTCCAATAAAAGATATTACCTCTCTCACCTTGTGTGCAAAATGTTACTCTATTCCACTCCAGAAGTGGCTAATGAGAGGATCCTTGCGTATCGTTTGTATTTCAGTGTAAGTTGGTAAAGCACTTTAGGATCATGTGCAACATAAATGTAAGGGATTATTATACAATTACTTTACGTATAATTAATAACATTGCACTCTATGTTCTTTTCACAAACTGTTCTAAGAAATTCAGAAGATAATTTGCTTGAAAGCTACTAACTAAATTAATTGCTACTTTTCTTAACACTGTTTATTTTGAAAAGGTTTATTGTCACTTAATTTAGTCTGTTGTGCTATTATAATATGACTGAGAGAAAGTGCTATTTAAGTGTGAGGGAGGGCAATTTCTTAATCAGGGAATAAACTCCTAGGTATTAGCTAACCCAAATTTTCCAGCACATCAATCTTGAAATATGATGGGTGTCCACTGGGATAAACAGAATGTTGGGTATGCAAATTGCACTACTATCTATTGTGATTAGTTCTGCCTTGCATACTTCTACATAGAATACTTCTCTTGTTAGCTTCTCTAAAACCATTTCAAATAAAAATCTCTCTAAACACTATTTATTGCACCTATCTCATCTAGAGGTTTTTTCCTATAAGAGAAAGAAAATAGAGTGCATCTAAGCATTAGGTGTTCTAAAATACTACAGTCTTAACCACAAAAGTTGGCTAAATATTATAGACTGGCAGCAGTTCTCTTCTTTTTTGCAACAACAGAAAACAAGACAGAACCCAGTAATTAGGCATGTGTATACGAATTGTTTGAAGGACACCATATGCATCAGATATATCTGTCCAAGTCCATCTCTACATCAGTCTTTCCTTCTCTGTCTGATATCAATATGACTAGGTCTATCAAGCAATTAAAAAAAATAATCACTCAATTAAAAAAATTAAATATGATTAATCATGCTATTAATTGCACAGTTAAAAATAATAGAATACCATTTATTTTAATATTTTTGGATGTTTTCTAGATTTTCAAATATATTTCAATTACAACACAGAATACAAAGTGTACAGTGCTCACTTTATATTTATTTTTATTACAAGTATTTGCACTGTAAAAAAAACAAAAGAAATACTATTTTTCAATTCACCTTGTACAATTACTGTAGTGCAATCTCTTTATCATGAAAGTTGAACTTACAAACGTAGAATTATGTACAAAAAAACTGCATTCAAAAATAAAACAATGTAAAATTTTAGCGCCTGCAAGTCCACTCAGTCCTACTCCTTGTTCAGCAAATCGCTCAGACAAACAAGTTTGTTTACATTTGCAGAAGATAATTTGTTGCCTGCTTCTTGTTTAGAATGTCACTTGAAAATGAGAACAGGCATTCTCATGGCACTGTTGTAGCTGGCATCACAAGATATTTACGTGCCAGATGTGCTAAAGATTCATATGTCCCTTCATGCTTCACCCACCATTCCAGAGGACGTGTCCATGCAGATAACAAGTTCTGCTCAAAGCAGTGCAGACCGATGCATGTTCATTTTCATTATCTGAGTCAGATGCCACCAGCAGAAGGTTGATTTTCTGTAGTTTCTGCATTGGAGAGTGGCTCTTTTAAGACTTCTGAAAGCATGCTCCACACCTCATCCTTCTCAGATTTTGGAAGCAACTTCAGATTCTTAAACCTTGGGTTGAGTGCTGTAGCTATCTTTAGAAATCTCACATCGGCACTTTCTTAGGTTTTGGCAAATCTGCAGCGAAAATGTTCTTAAAATGAACAACATGTGCTGGGTCATCATCTGAGACTGCTATAACATGAAATATATGGTAGAATGCAGGTAAAATAGAGCTGGAGACATACAATTCTCCCCCAAGGAGTTCAGGCACAAATTTAATTAACACATAATTTTTTTAACAGCATGGAAGCATGTCCTCTGGAATGGTGGCCAAAGCATGAAGGGGTGTATGAATGTTTAGCATATCTGGCATGTAAATACCTTGCAATGCCAGCTACAAAAGTGCCGGGTGAATGCCTGTTCTCACTTTCTGGTGACATTGTAAATAAGAAGAGGGCAGCATTATCTCCTGTAAATGTAAACAAACTTGTTTGTCTTAGCAGTTGGCTGAACAACAAATAGGACTCAGTGGACTTGTAGGTTCTGAAGTTTTACATTTTTTGTTTTTAGTGCAGTTATGTGACAAAAAAAAGTTGCACCTCCACAACAAAGCGATTGTATTACAGTATTTGTATGAACTGAATTGAAAAACACTATTTCTTTTATCATTTTTACAGTGCAAATATTTATAATAAAAACTAATATACACTTTGATTTCACTCACAGCACAGACTACAATACATATGAAAATGTAGAAAAACATCCAAAATATTTAATAAATTTCAATTGGTATTCTACTGTTTAACAGTGTAATTAAAACTGTGATTAATCGCAATACATTTTTAAATCGAGATTAATTTTTTTGAGTTAATCGCGTGAGTTAACAGTGATTAATCGGCAGCCCTAAATATGACCCAAGAAAGAGAAGGGTAACCAAAGCTTGAAGTCATTTATGGCAAATTGGATACCCACATGATCTAACTTGCAATCGCCTGAAAATGTGTCCCCTAGTGTCTGAGATTTACATGTTGCATCAAAAAACCTAGGGAGGCATTTTCAATTTACTGCCTAGGGATTTAATTAAATAGGAGTTCAATTAAAAGGAGTTCAATTTCTAAATCACTCTGCACCATGCTGAATATTTACTGCCTAAGGCTGGTTTACAAAGGTAAAACAGCCACATGCAGGTTTCATCTTCTTTGGGGTTTGGGAGGGGGAAGAGGTTTACAACACCAGCTGGGGCAAGGCATACTTTAATAGATTAGTAATGGAGCAGGGGCGATGCTGATGTGCTAGTGAGTTCTCTGGGTTCTGTGCGAACTGGGTGGTTTGCGTACCAAGTCATGATAAACTAAGACGTCTCAAAACATTTTTGAGAATGAAGGTAAGATTGCTTAATTTGTGACTGGGCCAGTGTAGTCAACAAATTACTCAAATCACCAAAACATACATCTTGTTCTATGCTGAAAGAAGACTTTGTTTTCTGTAAATCATCTTGGCTTGTATATACAATTCCACCCTGCCTTATGTAAACAATAACCTGACCCTTCCAAGGTCAGTTGAGTTCAGCAGTCTGAATCAGGGATGCTAAATTAGGGCTTCGGGGAAATGCCAGGAAAAACAGGGAAAGTAAAATTAATAACAATGTTTGTTATGTACTGGACAGAGATGCCAGATTTGCAAATCCCTAGAAGAATCTCGCTACACACCATTTAAAACCTCCTAAACTTTGCTGATCTTGTCAATTGCACTTGATGCAGCAGAGGTTTTGCTGGTAAACTGGCCTTTCCAAATGCCACAATGAGAACTGAGGGAGGGGTGTCCTGTTGTTGAGTCTCTTAGTCTGAGGCTATTTTATTTCTAACATCTAGAGCTAAAAACTTCTTAAAATAATCATGGAAATAGCAATGATCTCTGGGCCTTTGCTGATTTGGAGAGACATTTCAACATGTATCCTAGATTCATTAGGGGAAGGCTTCTCCCACAGTTAGTGTAGAGGTAAGTCTTCCATTATGACCCTGATTTTTACCACATTCCTAACTTTGCCAGACCAAAACTGATCTGCTTGGAACTTTAAATGGGGGAAATTAGTCTGAGGTAAACATTTCCTGGGAAGCTACAGAAAAACTGGAAAAGGTATTTGGAAGATATGGGTGTTTTTCCCTTTTAGCATGATTTCCTAAACTATTTATTAATTTTGGAATAAGGATCCCCCAATTTGTTTTACTGTGGTATGTAAGGTTCCTGGGTCTCAGGGCCAGTGGCTCTCCCCTTTGAAGGTAATAGGGAATCAGTGCTCATGCCAGGTTGGTCAATCAGGCATCCTGTCCTACAACTGAGCCACTGAGCAAGTATTAGCTCAGGCCTCCTGGATGAGGGCGGAGGAGACAAACAGTAAGTGACTCAGGCCTTCTGCATTAAGTACTCAAGCCATCTGTGGCTCAGGCCCCCTGCCTGAGGGCTGAGCAAATAAACAGCCAATGGCTCAGGTCTTCAGGCATGGGGGTTAGTACTCATCCAGCTCCAAGTACAGGGAGGGGAAAAGGGATCTGAGCCCACCCTGCTCCACTGGGTCCCAGCCCATGGGCCTAGAAGCAACAGGTGGTCCCATCATGGAGAAATGTGGGGTTGATACCTCACCTCCCAGCAACATAGCCAAGTCATTGACGCACTTCCCTGGACTACTACCTACTGGTTTCTGGCAGGGTTAGCTGAGCCCAACAAGGTGAGTTAACTCCCTCTGTGCTGGAATGAGGCCACTTTGCCTCATTACAATTGTCCCAGGTTAACACTGGTACTGTTGATGAGTTTTTTGGACTGGAGTACATTACTTATTTAATTATATTGTCAAATACTTAGAGCGTAACTGGAGAAATCCTGGCCCCTTTGAAGTCAATGGGACAGCTCCCATTGACTTTAATGGAGCCAGGATTTCACTCCTAATGTATTAAGAAGTACACTCATACTTAATAAGGTATGCATTGCCCTGAAGTGCAGGAACAGATAAGTTTGTAGGCTGAGCTTCTCTGTTGGGAGAGTAGAAATAGAGTTGAGCTGTCTTTATGGGCAGTCTGAGCAATCTAGCTGGGGTGAGTTGTCCAGGTGGGTCTGGCAAGAGATAGTTACAGATTATTTGGTAGGAGTCCTCTCAGGGAGTTCATAGATTCATAGACTATTAGGGTTGGAAGAGACCTCAGGAGGTCATCTAGTCCAAGACCCTGCTCAAAGCAGGACGGACACCAACTAAATCATCCCAGCCCAGGGCTTTGTCAAGCCAGGCCTTAAAAACCTCTAAGAATGGAGATCCACCACCTCCCTAGCTAACCCTCCCCCCTCCCCACCCTCCTAGTGAAATAGTGTTTCCTAATATCCAGCCTAGACCTCCCATATTGGAACTTGAGACCATTACTCCTTATTCTGTCATCTGCCACCACTGAGAATTCCTCCACCTTTCCTCTCAGACCTGTCCTTCCTGAACAGTTTACACCCATCCGTGACAGTGCTCCAGTCATGTGAACTGCCTCACCAAGTTTCTGTTATTCCAATCATGTCGTAGTTCCTTGATTGTGCCATGACTTCCAATTCTTCCTGCTTCTTTCCCAGGCTTCTTGTACTCATATACACGAAACTAATAAAACTAGCCGATTGCCCTACTTTCTCAATATGAATCAGGAGGCTTCCCGTCTTGTACCCTCCTTCTTGTGTTTCCTCCTGGTATCCCACTCCCCCACTTACCTCTGGGCTTAGGTCACTTTCACATGGTGTAGGAACATACACTCACCTCTAAAGCACCTTTCTGTTTCTGGGCATAGTACCCTAGTGGTCCATTCAGTCCAACACATCTTCCAGCCCTTCTGGCATCAAGACAATCTGTCACTGGTTAAGTCCCTGCTCAGTCTATCCCCTTTCACAGGCACAGAAGAGTCCAAAAATAAGGAACTCAAAGCCCAACCATCTCAGAATCTCTCCTCTGGCCTCTGTATAATACTTATAGTCTTTGACTATTTTCCCTTTCCCTTCTTAGCCTGAGAAAGAGGTAAGGGAAACCAGGTCCCCCCGTGCCACTGGGTTCCAGCTCAGGGCCCTGGTTCAAAGCAGTCAGAGTTAACCCATCTCAAGTTCCTTGCTGTTCCCTGAGTTGCTTCTTACCTCTGTGGACTTTCTAGCCTCCTATTCTGTTTTCTCTCTCTGTTTACTTTCTTCTCATCAGTTTGTTGGCAGAAGCTACTTTCTGGAAGCCTTCTGCCTCTCTAGTAGCCACTCTGCCTGCCTACCTTACAGCCCCTTTTATCTTCACAGCTGCTGTGGGGCTGCCAGTCAGCTCTGACCCCAAACACAGCTTGGTGCAGAGAGTCATGTAAGAAAAGCCCCTTCTCCCCAGTAGTTTGCTCTCAGGAACTAAATGCCTTATCATTGCAAACTCTACCAAAGTCCCTGCTGAAGACCTGTTAGTCCTAGTCATGCTCTCTTTTACCACCTAAAACAATTTTCCTTTCTCAGTAATACACCCATCAGACACTTGTTAAAAGGCACGTGGGGGAGATGTCTAGATCCTGGACTTGCAGAGTCCCTATGCATCAATCACATCCATGACACCACAGTCGTGCTTTAGTAGCAGTTATATTCAGGGAGTCATGAGCCCTAGGGTACCACCGCCCACAAGATGTGCCATTCATAGGAGCTCTGATTGACAGGACATTCTGGATTCCTGATTGGTCCATACATCCTATTTAAATCTTTGGAGGCTGCAGGAAGTTTGTCTGTGCAACTGGGCAGAACCTCAGCTACTTGCTGCTACGGGCCCTATTTTCTTGCTTTGCTTCTGATCCCCTAGCCCTGCATTTGTCTCCTGGCTTTGATACCTGGGTTCTGACTTGGCTTGTTTCCACTTCTGGTTTCTGATCGTGGATTGACAAATGATTCAGATTCCTGACATCTGACCGCGGGTGTAGCCACTAGGCAAGCTGCCCATGACTTGGCCTTGATACTTGTAGACAATTGTTATGTTTAGCTATGTTGTGATGGTGAGCCATAAAGTATACTGCTGAATTAGATTTTATGCTCTCTTGATGTCACACAGCATAACTCATCATGATTAATTTATGTAACTTAAAAATATGCCTTAGTGCATAAAATTCCAAGACTTTATATCTGCTGGAATTTTATGCAAATTCTTATCATTAACTCCCTAAAATCTTAATTCTGCCCCTTTAGTAGTTCCAGTGTACTATGCATTTTGTGGGGGAGGGTGAGCTTTCTATTATTTCCATCTTTTTCAGCCAGATTCCAATACTTCTGATAGAAACTTTTCAAGGGCTGCAAGAAGTCTGGAGTTTGTGGATGCAGTCTTGAAAATATTTAATCAAATATTAGTTTTATAGCCAATTTTGTATAGAGATGGCTCTTGGGTTACTGTAATTGTACCGTCTATCAAGTGCAATCTGAACAATTCACTCAATCTTCTTACTTTCTAGTAATTTAGTAACTGAGAGAGGCAATTTTAGAAAATCCTTTCCCTTCCCCAACCAAAAAAGAGAGATTCATTATAGAACACGTAACTCTAGCAGTAATCCTCCAAAACTATGTCCATATATCAGTTGCATTAGTTACAAACAACGTTCTTTGAGCCAGATTCTAAGCTTGTGTAAATCAGTGTAGCTCCTTTGAAATCAATGGAATTATGCTGATTTACAGCAGCTGGGGATTTGTCTCTTTAACTACCCTCTTACTCTCTCTCCCCAGCAAAAAAATAGAATGAGGGGGAGAACTGATATTCAGTATCTAGGCCTGTCCTGTAACTTCAAGAGGAGTAGTGACCCTGCAGGATAGTCCACTACTGTATATAGATTCTTGTGGGCAGAGGATACATGTTCTGGGATAAATGCCACAATATGAATGATTTCAAAATTACGCATTGCCATAGAGTTATAAATCTAAACAAACAGGGCTAAGTTCAAAATACATTCAGGGCTGTGGTTAAAAGCTAAAAATGTGAGAAATGCAGAGTTAAGGGAATTACTCCACCCTAACTTTTTTTTCCTGGAAAAAGCCTAAGAAAAAATCAGACTAAATCAAAGCACCAATCGGATACCACTGGGGTCACAAGGATTTGCTGCTCCCACAAAAGATGCCATAATTAGTAATATGCTGCATGTTATGATTTAGTAGAGGGTGACCCTGAGACATGAAAAACAGTCTGAGCAGAGTGCCAAAAGAAAATAGTGCTAACATGAAAAGTACATTTAAACTGTAAGAGCTGGTTAAAACAGCATTTTCTTGGGGTTGTTTAAATTTCTCTGTGTCACAGATTTGAAGTCAGAGAAGACACTACAGCACGTATATTTACATTATTAAAATGACTGCATGCACCTGATTGAAAGGGGGTAACTTTTGGTTTGTCAGTAAAAAACGGGACGTATCCATTACAGTCCAAGGAGCAGGTAAGAATGCCAACAAGCACAGTAAGGCCAGATAAGCAACCAAGATACTTTCATGTGCCTCACTAACCCAGACAATTGATCCATTGCCAACCATGTCCATCCTAATGAGGTTAGATTTAACATTTCTAATGATAATAGAAGCATAATTGGAGTTTCGGCTAGCAAGGGATGTGAAGGGTAACAATAAGGGTTTCTACCAACATGTTAACAACAAGAAGGTGGTCAGGGAAAGAGTGGGACCCTTACTGAATGGGGGAAGCAACCTAGTGACAGATGATGTGGAAAAAGTTGAAGTACCCAATGCTTTTTTTGTCTCAGTCTTCACAGACAAAGGCAGCTCCCAGACTGCTGCACTGGGCAGCACAGTATGGGTGGTTAGTAGCCCTCAGTGGTGAAAGAACAAGCTAAGGACAATTTAGAAAAGCTGGACATGTACAAGCCCATGGGGCCAGATCAAATGCATCTGAGGGTGCTGAGGGAGTTGGCTGATGTGATTACAGAGCCATTGGCCATTATCTTTGAAAACTCGTGTCCCGATTGGAAAAGGCAAATGTAAATCTTTAAAGATGGGAAGAAAGAGAACTTGGGGAACTACAGATAGGTGAGCCTCACCTCAGTCCCCAGAAAAATCATGGAGAGGTCCTCAAGGAATCCATTTTGAAGCACTTGGAGGAGAGGAAGGTGATCAGGAACAGTCAACATGGATTCACCAAGGGCAAGTCATGCCTGACTAACCTGATTGCCTTCTATGAGGAGATAACTGGCTCTATGGATATGGGGAAAGTGGTGGATGTGATGTACCTTGATTTTTAGCAAAGCTTTTGATATGGTCTCCCACAGTATTCTTGCCAGCAAATTAAAGAAGTATGGATTGGATGAATAGACTATAAGGTGAATAGAAATCTGGCTAGATCATCGGGCTCAATGAGTAGTGATCAACAGCTCGATGTCTAGTTGGCAGCTCGTATCAAGCGGAGTGCCCCAGGAGTGGGTCCTGGGGCAAGTTTTGTTCAACATCCTCATTAATGATCTGGATGATGGGATGATTGCACCCTCAGTAAGTTTGCAGATGACACTAAGCTGGTGAGGAAGAGGTAGATACGCTGGAGGGTAGGGATAGGGTCCAGAGTGACCTAGACATATTGGAGGATTGGGCCAAAAGAAATCTGATGAGATTCAACAAGGATAAGTGCAGAGTCCTGAATTTAGGATGGAAGAATCCCATGCATTTCTACAGGCTGGGGACCAACTGGCTAACCAGCAGTTCTGCAGAAAAGGACCTGGGGATTACAGTGGACAAGAAGCTGGATATGAGTCAACAGTGTGCCCTTGTTGCCCAGAAGGCTAATGGCATATTGAGCTGCATTAGTTGGAGCATTGCCAGCAGATTGAGGGAAGTGATTATTCCCCTCAATTTGGCACTGGTGTGGCCACATCTGGAGTATTACAACTACTTTTGGGCCCCCCACTACAGAAAGGATGTGAACAAATTGGAGAAAGTCCAACGGAAGGCAATGAAAATGATTAGGGGGCTGGGACACATGACTTTTACGAGGAGAGGCTAAGGGAACTGGGGTTATTGAGTCTGCAGAAGAGAAGAGTGAGGGGGGATTTGATACCAGTCTTCAACTACCTGAAGGGGAAGTTCCTTAGAGAATGGAGCTAGGCTGTTCTCAGTGGTAGCAGATGACAGAACAAGAAGCAATGGTCTCAAATTGCAGTGGGGGAGGTCTAGGTTGGATATTAGGAAAAACTTTTTCACTAGGAGGGTGGTGAAGCACTGGAATGGGTTACCTAGGGAGGTGGTGGAATCTCTAACCTTAGAGGTTTGTAAGGCCAGGCTTGACAAAGCCTTGGCTGGCGTGATTTAGCTGGGGTTGGTCCTGACTAGATGACCTCCTGAGGTCTCTTCCAACCCTAAACTTCTTTGATTCTATGATTCTATATTTAAACGTGTAAAGCAGATGCTATGGTGATATGACATTTCAAATGCAAACTTGGTCTATTTTCAGTAGAACTAAATATGCAGCAAGTTTAAATGATTGATTTTTAACATGAACAATGTTACATAGCTAACCTGGGCAAGGCTGTATCATTCCCCATTACACCCAAACCATTAGGACTCTTCTATTGATCAACAGGAGTCAGCCTCTTGCCTACCTGTCCTACCCTAAAGCTCACGCATCCATCAAACGGGGGAGGTCCCGGATGACTGGAAAAAGGCTACTGTAGTGCCTATCTTTTAAAAAGGGAAGAAGGAGGATCCAGGGAACTACAGGCCCATCAGCCTCACCTCAGTCTCTGGAAAAATCATGGAGCAGGTCCTCAAGGAATCAATTCTGAAGCACTTAGAGGAGAGGAAAGTGATCAGGAACAGTCAGAATGGATTCACCAAGGGCAAGTCATGCCTGACTAACCTAATTGCCTTCTATGAGGAGATAACTGGTCTGTGGATAAGGGGAAAACAGTGGATGTGTTATTCCTTGACTTTAGCAAAGCTTTTGATACGGTCTCCCACAGTATTCTTGCCAGCAAGTTAAAGAAGTATGGGCTGGATGATTGGACTATAAGGTGGATAGAATGCTGGCTAGATCGTCGGGCTCAACGGGTAGTGATCAACGGCTTCATGTCTAGTTGGCAGCCGGTTTCAAGTGGAGTGCCCCAAGGGTCAGTCCTGAGGCTGGTTTTGTTCAATGTCTTCATTAATGATCTCTAGGATGGCGTGGACTGCACTCTCAGCAAGTTTGCGGATGACACGAAACTTGGAGGAGTGGTAGATACGCTGCAGGGTAGAGATAGGATACAGAGGGACCTAGACAAATTAGAGGACTGGGCCAAAAGAAACCTGATGAGGTTCAACAAGGACAAGTGCAGGGTCCTGCACTTAGGACAAAAGAATCCCATTCACTGTTACAGACTAGGGACCGAATGCCTAGGAAGCAGTTCTGCAGAAAAGGACCTAGGGGTTACAGTGCTGGATATGAGTCAACAGTGTGCCCTTGTTGCCAAGAAGGCTAACGACATTTTGGGCTGTATAAGTAGGAGCATTGCCAGTAGATCGAGGTGTGTGATCATTCCCCTCTATTCAACCTTGGTGAGGCCTCATCTGGAGTACTGTGTCCAGTTTTGGGCCCCACACTACAAGAAGGATGTGGAAAAATTGGAAAGAGTCCAGTGGAGGGCAATAAAAATGATTAGGGGACTGGAGCACATGACTTATGAGGAGAGGCTGAGGGAACTGGGATTGTTTAGTCTGCAGAAGAGAAGAATGAGGGGGGATTTGATAGCTGCTTTCAACTACCTGAAAGGGGGTTCCAAAGAGGATGGATCTAGACTGTTCTCAGTGGTACCTGATGACAGAAAAAGGAGTAATGGTCTCAAGTTGCAGTGGGGGAGGTTTAGGTTGGATATTAGGAAAAACTTTTTCACTCAGAGAGTGGTGAAACACTGGAATGGGTTACCTAGGGAGGTGATGGAATCTCCTTCCTTAGATGTTTTTAAGGTCAGGCTTGAGAAAGCCCTGGCTGGGATGATTTAGTTGGGAATTGGTCCTGCTTTGATCAGGGGGTTGGACTAGATGACCTCCTGAGGTCCCTTCCAACCCTGATATTCTATGATTCTATGATCCTAGTGAGCTTCTTTGACCTCGTGAGTAACAAACACCATGCACCTAAACTCAGTTCACACATAGTAACACTCTGAAGAAGCCATGGGACTAAACTATTCTGAGTAAATTTTAAAATACATTAAAAATACAGGCTGTTGTTTGTTTTGTTTTGGAACAATATTATGTTTCTACAGATATTTCCTCATACTTCCCTGCTGACACATTGTTCCATCGTGTATCATGCCAATATCCAGTTCTGTAGATATTACTTTGTCAAAAATACATGACACGTAGAAGCAATAGATGTCAGTTAGTTTGAAAAGCTGTAGATCTGCATAAAAACTTTCTGAAGAGAGCATTTTCTCCTGCACCCTATAAAGATACATTAGAGTTTAAACATTTTATAAAAACATTATATATATATATAAATTAAATTGCTGCATCTAAAGAGATTTTATTTGGGTCTTTTAGTGCAGAGACCAGTGTTCCTGGAATTCATGTGGAAGTGTGGGCTACAAGCACCAAAAAGGGGGTTCTGAGAAAATCCCTGGAGAGTTGGCAAGTATCCTGTTTTGCAACTAACAAATAAGTGAAAAGACTAGGGATGAAATCCTGTCTCCGAAGTCAATGGCAAAACTCCCACTGACTTCAATAAAGATTTCACCCATGTTATCTTTGATAAAAAGGTTAAGGCTGACACTCCTCTCCCCCAATTTTGTGTTAATTGATCTGTAACAAATTTCAAGGCTGAGGCATTTTAAAAGGCCTAGTGGTATTATATTAGAATGCAAAACACATCCCAAGGCTAAATGAAACATTTTAAAACCAGCCTAATCAGAGTGCTATTTTTGGTCTGCAGAAACATACATTTTGTTCAACTGGCATAGTTTTATTGTTTAATGTTTCCAGGTCAAAACTGACACATTATAGCTGTAGAGTTGCACAACCTAACAATGCAAGATTCTAAATTCATTCTCTTCACGGGACTGGATGAGCAAAAAGAATACTTGTATCAGTGTAGCTCTTAGCAGTAATTTCATTTATGTCAGTTGTACTATCTCTCCATTACCATACCCTCTTTTGTGACTCCAATCACACACTCAGATTTCTGATGCTGAGAAATGCACTTTGCACGGTTACTCAGATACATTTCATAATGACTAACTATACAAATTGCAGCAGGTCGAATTCTGAAGCTCCAATTCTTTTCTGTGCTTCAAGGGACCATTTTTACTAATGGCTTTTATAAGAAACTTTTAAAATTAAAAAATAAATCACAGGAATTTAAAATGGAGAAGGGATGCATTGAAGTTTGTTTGTATCATTAGTCTGCGTGTATAAAAGAATAGGTACTAAATATCTTTTATGAGATATCCTCTCAGGTTACAGCTCATAGCATAATACACTGTCATGAATCTTTTGGCCAGAATTTTTAGATGTGAGTGTCTAAAAATTAGCCTCCTAAATCCATGCATCCATGGTAGAACTTTCAAAATGATCTAAGTGACTTAGGTGCATAATTCCATCTTAAATACCTAAGAATGGATTAAGGAGGCAAAGTTTTAGGCAACCAGGTTTGAAAATGTTGTTGTCCTTTGATCTCATTACTACGTGTGAGAGTATCATCTTGTGGTTAATGAACTGGAGTGAAGAGATCTGGGTTTTGCTCCAGCTCTACCTCAGAAGTCCTCTGCAACTTTGGACATACTGCTTGTATTGCAGTAGCACCAAGAGGTCCCAGCTGAGAGAAACTCTCTTTGTATTAGGGACCGTAGAACACATAATAGGAGACAGTTGCTGTCCTGGAAAACTGATAGCTTAAGACTGTATCTTCTCTAGAGAAAAGAACATGTGTTCGTAACATGAGTTTGATAAGTTAACTAACTCATGATAAAACCCTAGTGAAGACAAGGCTATTTTCAATTTTCACACGAGTTTGTAGATCAAGTTTAAAAACCTTGGGCAAGCCTGGGGCTTATCTTGACCCACTAATTCATATGAAAACTACAAACTGCCTTGTCTTCATTAGGACTTTGTCTCAAGTTGGTTAACTCAAGTTAAGAATAAAAGATAAGGCCTAACTAAGTAGACAAAACAGACAATGGGTGGGAGGAGAAAGTGATTTGTTCAAGGTCACACAGTAGGCAGAACCAGAAATAGAAATGAGGTCTCCAGACTCCCACTCTTGAGTCCTATCCACAAGGTCACATAGGTCAAAATTTTGCAGCATGACATCACATTTTGGGTGTCTCCATTTTTGAGTGTCCAAATAGAATGTTGTTTTTTGGACATGTTGTGCTTATAATTCCACTTAAAGATAATCGCAGCTGAGGTTGCTCAGCACATCTGGAAAACCTAGTCTAATATGTCTCAATTTGGGTATAAAAACCAGAGGAACTGAAAATCAGAGGCCATCTTAGAAAATGTTGACATGTCAATAAACAAAAGTCATTTTGCTCTAAGCACTAAAACTGTCAACTTTTGTTGAGGAACAAGGTGGGTGAAGTAATATCTTTTATTGTACCACCTTCTGTCGGTGAGAGAGGCAAGCTTTTGAGCCACACACAGCTCTTCTGCAGATATCAAAAGCTTGTCTCTCACCAAAAATATGTTGGTCCAATAAAAAGATATTACCTCACCCACCTTGCCTCTCTAATATCTTAGGACCAACTCAGCTACAACTACACTGCATATGGATTTTGCTAAGGCATTCACAACCTTCACTTAACAGGATGTCAAGTATCAGAGGGGTAGCCGTGTTAGTCTGGTTCTGTAAAAGCAGCAAAGAATCCTGTGGCACCTTATAGACTAACAGACGTTTTGCAGCATGAGCTTTCGTGGGTGAATACCGAAGAAGTGGGTATTCACCCACGAAAGCTCATGCTGCAAAACGTCTGTTAGTCTATAAGGTGCCACAGGATTCTTTGCTGCTTTAACAGGATGGTATCCCAGCAGTAAGAGTTTTAGTGTAAGGAGACTGTTTGTTTTAAATTTGGAAACCAATTTATAGGTCTGGGTGAGGTTATAGTCTCTCTGATACTTGTATATTTAAGAAACATCAAGCTGAACAATCCCTTATCTATCAATAATTTGTGAATGTTTCCATAGTAATCTCAGACACAAAATTAATAATCAGTTTTCTGTATAAATATTTTACATAGTGGTTATACAGAGCAGATACACTGCCACTTGGACAATTGACCAAAAATATCTTTCCAAGACTTTACTAGCTGTATGTCATTCTGCTGAAAATAAGGTGGGAAACTGTGTCCTATTATTAGATCTTCTCCTTACTATGTGCAGAAATATTATTAGAACTGATCTTGGGTTTTTTGCAGCCATTCTATATGTGTACATCATCTTCTTTCCATTTTAGACATATATAACATGAATAGAGTTGTATTTATATCCTCCTTCTTGCAGTTTTTAATATATCTAAAAATACTCTGTTAGGAGGATGTAAAGAACTTGTACAAGTACATAAATCAGGCTGATGTGATTCCCATTTGTAGAGAGACCCTTTAGGCAAGTTGTACAGGTATCTAGAGAACACCTGCTAAACAAAGAAATCACATTCTCTTATGCATTATTTTTTATTAATGGGAAAAGAAATAGCCATCCATCGCTTGTTAAGAGTCTCCAGGAAGCAATCCGAGAATCCTCATCCATATTATTCCAGCAACATTTTTTTTCTACAGAAGTTGCTGTTAAGAGCAGCTTTAAATTAGTTTGTCTTCAATCTTGGGTCTCACTACTGTAACTAGAAGAAAATTAATTGATCCCTTAGAAGGAACTTGACTTCAGAAAAGCTCACACAGGTATAATCTGTAGAGTGTGCAATCTAACCTAATTTATGGACTTGATCCTCCCATCTCCTTCATACAGTTTCAGCATCTTACCTGTAATAAATACGTAAAATCAGAAGGAAATTACAGACTGTGTCTTGCTTAGAAAACTTGAGAGACAACTATGATTAATGGGAACATGCTGTGATGCCTAACTGCATCAGAATATTTCCACAAATTAGGCAATATGTTATTGATCATAAGGTTTTTTGTTATTCTTATTTGGTACTGGAAAGTGAATTGAACAATTCAGTTCCTAACACAAAGAGATGAAAATAACTATTTATAAAGTTGTTGGAAATTTTAAAGGCATTATTTGTCACTTAGCATTTGCATGAAAACATTCCTATTTGCAGGGATTCCTGCAACATCGGTGTAAGTGTACCCTCACCCTGATTTGCAGTTTGTTATAAATTACAAAAATTGTTTTCCTGGCTGGCAGAGGTGAAAGCTGAAATATTCCAGAATCTATTTATTTTGCTGATTTTCAAATGATCTGTTAGTTCTTTTTTTTTCATGAAGGATGCAAGCATCTTCAATAACTTGTGCGTTCGCATTTAAAAATGTGGCTCAGGTCATAAATATAACTGGTATTTATAAGTGTAATAACACATTTCTGGTTAGATGCATAGGGACAGCTTAGAATGTGAAGGCATCAATTACCCTAGGCAATGTGACATCTCTGAACTGGGCATTTTCCATATTTATGCTATCAGATGTTTTTTTATGACCACTTATTATTGGAACAATGCGAGGTTTTTTTGCTTCTACAAGGGAAGATCACATAAGATCGGGATCCTGATTACCTCCTGCCAAATGTGAGCACCTCTGTCTCCCATTTCAGTTGATGGGAGTTGAGCATACTCAGCAATGTGCAGAATCAGACACTTAAGTACTGTGGCAAAAGAGGCACTGTCTGACAAGTAGCCTCGTGACCGTCAGATATAACTCATGTTTAACAGAATGTGTGCCAAACAACAACCACATCACTGACTTTTCCTGTTGAGTTCTCTCTTCCCATCATTTTCCTATCTGTCCTTCTTTGGGAGATAGGTTTGCAGGAATGTAAACACTACATGTAATAAACCACTGATCTAAAGAACAGGGTCAGGTCTGATCTTAATTTCTACTGATGAAGACTGTGATTAAAGGGCTACTGTCCATTTAAAAATCACATTCTGTCTGAACATGTTGTACCTAGTACAGTAAATTTTAATACCTAGTGACTTGTCTACACCAGAGTATAGTACAGGCACTACAAGTGTAGCTACCTGCAGCAGTGAGAGCAGTCTGGGTCCACACTTGTCACTGTGGTGTGTAGCTACAGGTCAGCAAAAGTTATCAGCAGTGGTGAAAGGGTCCAGCAGCAGAGACATGATAGAGCCTTTCCCTGCTGCTGGAGCCTTTCTCCACTGCCTCCACTATGCCAGAGCCTTTCCTTGTTGTCAGAGCCTTTCAATGAGATGAGGAAAGGCTCAGGCAGCAGGGATACAGTGGGACACTACACTGCTAAAAAATAGCAGTGTAGATGTGGGAGGCTCTGCTTAGGTATATATACACTAGGATTCAGGTCTGTAGGACACTCAACTCTATTCACCTAAGCTGTGCCTCACTGTCTACACTGCTATTTATAC
Source organism: Mauremys mutica (assembly GCF_020497125.1). Lineage (NCBI taxonomy): Eukaryota > Metazoa > Chordata > Testudines > Geoemydidae > Mauremys > Mauremys mutica. The sequence continues at coordinate 233,412,849 of NC_059072.1, read as the reverse complement.
CCATGCTAGCTGGGCATGCCATGTCTGTAAGTCTACATGCTGCCATAGGTATAGACATACCTTACGCTTAATGTGATTGAAATGAAAATGTTCCCATTTATTCCTAATCTGGTTACTTCGTGCATTTTACAATACTGTGTGCATGGTGAGTTTTGCTGCTTCCTCTGTATAATTAATTAGTTGTGTTGGCGAGTCTCTCGCACAGTGACAGGGAAGAGGAAAAAATTAAATATACCGGAGTAGGAGATCATAGAATCACAAAAATTGCCAATGGCAGATGTATTTTCAACCACTTTTAAGTAAAATTTTATCATTCATGTGGTATTCTTTCTGGGGAGTTGGCTAAGTGTATTAGTGTATGCCAGGATCTGGAACCTCTTGAATGTTACAGTGCCAGGGGACAGTGTGAGTAGGTGCATTGCTTGAAGAGGGTAGAGGGAGGGTGACATGAAGTTAATGGGTTGTAAAAGGAAGTGAAGAGCTTTACATTTCAGTAACTGTGGGATTGACAAAGTAAATATATAGAATCATAGAAATGTATTGCTAGAAGAGACCTCAAGAGGTCATTGAGTCCAGACCCCTGCACTGAGCCATGATTAGGTAAACCTCGAGCATCCCTGATAGGTGTTTGACCAACCTGTTCGTAAAAACCTCTAATGATGACATGCATCTGACGAAGTGGGTATTCACCCACGAAAGCTTATGCTCCAATATGTCTATTAGTCTATAAGGTGCCACAGGACTCTTTGTCGCTTTTTGCAGATCCAGACTAATACGGCTACCCCTCTGATTCTTGTCTAACGATGGGGATTTTCACAATCTCCTTTGGAAGCCTACTCCAGAGCTTATTGTTAGATATCTTTTCCTAATACTTAACCTAAATCTCCCTTTCTGTAAATTAAGACTATTACTTTTGTCATACCTTCAGTGGGCAAAGAGAACAATTGATCACCATCCTCCTTATAGCAGCCTTTAATTTGTCCACATCTTCATAAAGTGTGGCACCCAAAATTGGACACAGCACTCCAGCGGAGGTCTCACAAGTGCTGAGTAGAGCAGGATAATTACCTCCTGTCTTACACACAACACTTCTCTTAATACAACCCAGAATGATGCTAGCTTTTCTCACAACTGCATCGCATTGTTGACTCATATTCCATTTGTAATCTACTATAACTCTCAGATTCTTTTCAGCAGTACTATCACCTCACCACTTATTCCCCATTCTGTAGTTCTGAATTTGATTTTTCTTTCCTAAGTGAAGTACTTTGCACTTGTCTCCATTGAATTTCATCTTGTTGATTTCAGACCCATTCTCCAATTTGTCTAGGTCATTTTGAATTCTAATCCTGTTCTCCAAAGTGCTTGCAACCCCTCTCCTAGCTTGGTGTCATCCACAAATTATAAGCATACTCTCCATTCCATTATCCAAGTCATTAATTAAATTATTGAATAGTGCCAGACCCAGGACTGACCCCTGCAAGATCCTACTAGATACACCCTCTCAGTTGTATAGTAAGCCATTGATAACTATTCCTTGAGTATGGTCTTTCAACCAGTTGTTCTCCCACCGTCTAGTAATTTCATCTGGACCACATTTCCATAGTTTGCTTATGAGAATGTTGTGTGGGACTATATCAAAAACCTTATGAAAATCAAGATAGATCATGTCTACTCCTTTCCCCACCCCAATCCACCTCACCAGTAACCCTGTCAAAGAAGGAAATTAGATTGGTTTGACATAATTTGATCTTGACAAACCCACAATGGCTATTCCATATAACCCTATTATCCTCTAGGTGCATACAATTGATTTTTTAATAATTTGTTGCAGTATCTTTCCAGGTATCAAAGCTAAGATGATTGGTCTATAAGTCTCTGGATCCTCTTTGTTCCCCTTTTTAAAGATAGGTACTATGTTTGCCGTTCTCCAATCCTTTGGGACATCACCCATCCTCCATGTGTTCTCAAAGATAACTGCTAACAGTTCCAAGATTGGTTTAGCTAATTTCTTAAGTACTCTTGGATGCATTTAATCAAATCTTGCTGACTTGAATGCATCTAATTTATCTAAATATTCCTTCCCTATTTTGGCTTGCATTTCTTTCCTCTTGTTAAGATTAACTGTGTGAGTATCTGGTCACTATTAACCTTTTTAGTGAAAACTGAAGTAAAATAGGCATTAAAAACCTCAGCCTTCTTGATGTAGTCAGTTATTAGCTCTCCTTCCCCACTAAGTAGAAGACCTACACTTTCCTTCCTCTTTCTCTTACTCCTAATGTATTTATAGACTCTCTTCTAATTGCCTTTTATGTTCCTTGCTTTATGTTTTGTCCCTCCATGCTTGTGCTATTCTTTTGTACTCCATCGTAGCAATTCATCCATTTTTTTATTTTGTGTAGGATTTCTGATTTTTTCACGTCACTGCAGCCAAATTGACCTCTTACTAATCTTCCTATTGTTACCCCCAAAACAGATTTATGGTACCCCCAGAATAGCTCACCTGTTGCCCCCTCCAAGGTTTGCCAAGGGTCTTCTCTAAAACAGCCCACCTGTCCGCTAATCTGTTTCTGTCAGGTATGGGTTCCCAGGGTTGGTAAGGAATCTTGGGTTAAACAGCATCTGAGAGGTCACAGATACAGCCCTCCAATAGAAATGATTGACACCCAGCAATATTTTCCAAAACAAGGCTCCTCTTTATTTTGGTGTAAATAGTAATTTCTGATGTAATAATCCAAACATAAATCCCTTTTATTAACACAATCCTTGGGCACAGGCTAAAAGCACCCAAACCGCAATAACGTACAGTTAGAGCATTACTAAATCACTGTGTTCTGAATGCGTGGATCAGTCACTTGCAGTTCACTGACAGCAATCCTTATAACTGAAACTCTACATGTCAATTAATGTAACACATACATACATAGACACCTTTATTAACTCAGATTTACACATGTGTACACACCAATTTATAACAATCTATCACAAGCTTACTCTCTCTGGTGGCTTCTTTCCCTCTGCTCTGTCAGTCCTTTCTGCTCTGTCCCAGCAGCTCGCACTGCTGCTGCTCACTCTGAGGCGGCTTCTTCTGCTGTTGCCTCTGATTTCTCCTTCTTCTAAATCCTCCTCCTGCTCCTCATCCTGCCCTTGACTTCTCTTTTTCTAAAGATCTAAAAATCCCTTCTAGTGCACTCCCTTTTATACAGCTTTGCCAGCCATCACACCCATTCTGAGCATGCTCGCATTCTGATCATTCTAATTATTCTATTGGCTACTTCTTAATCCTTCTCTTATTCTCCAATCACAACTGTTGGAACATAACTACTGAGTCACTGTTTACCATATTTGAATATTATGGTCTGTTTAGTATTATAGTCTGTAACTTTTGTCCTATATTTACACTGAGCATGCTTGACTGACCACTTCTGAGTATCTGAGTGACCTTTAGCCTATTTCGGTTCTGAGCATGTGCCACTTTTACTTGGATGCATACCAACGTTCCACATATACCAAACTGTAAACAATTACTCATCCCTTCAGTGCAATTATCTACATTTCAATTGTTAGTTTTTTTATCTTAATGTTATGGTATGCTGTTGTCACCCTTTTTGCTGCCAATTTAATTTACTTTTTTCCTCTATGTTCAGCTAATGGTGGTAAAATGATGCTTTTAGTGCCATGCTGAAAGGATAGAGTGGAGTTGTCTTAAAATCTTCCATAACACTATCTTTCCTTTCCATCAGAATAGTTTGTAGTTGTGTCTTTAATATGTCTCCTTGAGACAATATTAAAAAAACTGCCATCTGTCCTGAACTCCTTTTTTCCCTTAGGTAATGTCCCATGGGAAGAAAATCTATCAGTTCTGTAAATTTGTTAAAGTCTGCTTTTTGAAGTCCACTGTCCTTATTCTGCTTCTCTATAGATTCCTTTCTGTAGAATCATGAAATCTATTATTTCATGATCACTTTCACCCAAATTGCCTTCCACCTTCAGATTCACTCACCAGTTCCTCTCTGTTGGTGAGAATCAAGTTTAAATGGCTCTCTCTCTCTGGTTACTTCCTCCACTTTCTGAAATAAGAAGTTGTTCCCAATACATTCCAAGAACTTAAGGCAAAACACAAAATGTCCAATATTACTTTTCCAGCAGAAGTCTACTGATTACTACTAGGTCTTGTAGTTTGGATATTTCTGTTGCCTGTTCTAAAAGTGCTTTATCCACCTCCTCTTACTGATGTGGTAGCCTATAGTAGAGTCCCACTCTGATGTCACCCCTATTTTTTAGCCCTCGTAGCTTTACCCAGATACTTTCAACTGGTCTGCCCCTCACTTCCTGCTGGATCTCAGTACGTATGTATAGGTGTACGTGTGTGTGTGAGAGACTGTTACTGGGGCATTGCTGAAAGAAGGCAGATTTGAAGGTTGCATGGGCATCCTTAAGAGTGCATTTCTTGGTTTTCAGAAGTTTGAGGTTTTTTCTCAATTCACTGTTCAGTAAGGGGATGACATATTGCCAAGCAATCTTAACTCTGCATTAACATAGTATTTAGGGGTTTTTTTCGCCGTTGTATAAATATTATGAGTATCAACACAGACTTCCAGAACTTTGGAGAAGCATGAATGCTGAAGTTATTGTTATATTGTGATACTGAATGCTGCAAAGCACATACACTCCAGTATTTATATTTCTTTCCACACTCAGTAAATTAGAAACTGTAATACCTGCATTATCCAAACCATCTGCTTCACTGCATAAAAAATGAGAAGGTGGAAGAAACTCATGAGCCTTCTCCTCATTCTTGTTGCTAGAGAAACCAATCTTTAAAAGTGTGTTTCTATAATCTGCAAAGGCACTTGTCATGCTCCCTTTCCACTGCAAATGAAGTAAAATGTATTCTATTTTGATGTTGGTTTAGCGGTTAGTATGGAGGATTTGGGAGTCAAAATGCATTGTTCTTTTCCCAGCTTTGCCACTGACCCACTGAGGGACCTTGGGCAGCTCAATTAGGGTTCCTGTGAGTCTGAGCCATGCTAGAACATTTGGGAAGGAAGAGTTGCACAATTTGAGAAGCAATGTCAGCAGTATAACGTCTCCTGAACACAGAGCAAGGCAACACAGGGCATAGCAGATCCTGATATAACTTCCCATGCCACTCCCTGGAGCTGGTCAGTGATGCAGGCTGTGCTAGCTGGTCCATCTCCCTGGGCTAAGGCGAGGATTATGCCTGCAGTCCTGCATAGGTGTGCTAGTGGTAAAGGACTTCCTTTCCCTTCTCCTCAGGCTCGCATATTTATGGAGACAGACAGGAAAAACTGAGCCCTTAACCCTCTTTAACTGTTTCCACAGCTGTAAAATAGAGTTAATAGAACTTATATTATAGTGGTTTGTTGGGATTTAATTTGTATTCTCAAAGTGTTTTGAGCGCTTTATGTAAAAGGCTACTCTACAATGCCTAAGTTGTAATATAACTTGTGTTATTCCCTGGAGAGTTTCCTTTCCAACTCCCCTATTCATTTACAATGGCATTATATTCGATTCCAGAACGGTCTAAGAATATTCAGGCTCACACTCCTGGTATTCACTTCTGCCACCAACCTGTGCCCAGTTGGGCTGTTCAAAAAGATGAACCTGTAACGCAAACTAATATTTCCACTTATTTTATTTCATTTTTTTAAAAGAACACTATTCACCTGTTCGGTTTTCCAAGCTTTTGCCACTGCTTCTCCCTCCCCACAACCCCAGCAAAACTGTTCTTCAGATTATGAAAACAAACTGAGTGTGTGTCCAAGTGGCACAGCTGTCAGGTGCACCGTCAAGGGAAAAGGATACCAAATGTAGAGCTGGTGAGGAACTGGAACGATTTTCAATGGAAAATGCCCTTTTGGCAAAAATGAAATTTTCCACTGAAAAATTGCTCTTTTGCCAAAAAAAAGAAAAATGTACATTTTCCATTGGGGGAATCAAAATGATGGCTGTCCACCTGGAAGACTCTTGTCAATTTCACTTTCTCCTGGCTCAGCCTCCCTGCCACCCCTACAGGCCAATACTGATTACTCCAGTTCTTTGCCTCTCCAGCTGTGTCTTCTTACCAGTTCTGGCTGCTGGAGAGGAAGAGAGCTAAGGGCGCTCAGCCTCCCCACCTCCCTCCCCAGCCTGGCTTCCAGAGACGCAGGGGCCCAAGGCAAGGCAAGGAGGCTGAGAAAGCAAAATTGACAAGTCTCCCAGGTAGGCAGCCAGAAAGCTGAAAAATTCCATTTTGGTTTTCCCCATATGGAATTTTTCTGGAAATTCCTTCCAGTGAAAAATGAAGAAGAAAAAAAAATCAAGGAGTGATTTCTATTTTCTAGCCAACATTAACCAAAAGCATTTCAGGTGAATTGGAACCCTCATTTTGTTTCATCGTCACCTAACTCCCTATTAATTTTTCCCCAGGAATATCTATACAACTGGAAGTCTTCGTTTCTAGTTTCATGACTGCACAGATGTACATAATTATTTCATCATGGAAAACCAAAAAGGAAGTTGCACTAGTCAGAAAATCTGATTTCAACCAAACATGTACAACAATATCTTTCAGCTATTGCAAGACCATGTGGGAAAGAGTTTCATGCTTAAGTTTGTTATGTGTTTTGATAGGCAGGGATAGAATCTTTGTCATATTAACCTCACAGTCTGTATCAGTGTCATCCTGTACAGAAGTGGTGTTAGGCAAAACAGGTCTTGATAATATAATTGCTATAAACATTAGTTCCTCTCCAAGCCAACAATTCAGGGTTTATTACTGCAGTCTCTGAAGCATTCTTTATAACCTCCACGACCCTAGTGAGACCCTCTATGGTAGCCTATGATCTGTTTCCACTTCAGTTCTTTCTTGGCCATAAATATATTGGCAGAATTTATCAACCAGACAATCACAAATAATTCTTTTTCACTCTTGCCGTGGTTCCATCTTGACCTTGTTAATACTTTTTGAAGCATATGCTAGTGGGTTGGTGTGCTACTGTAACTTTTTTTTTTTTTTTGCTGGTAAAACAGAAGGTTTATTAGTCGACAGGAACACAGCGTAGAACAGAACTTGTTAGCACAGAAATCAGTGACTTTCAGCCTGCTTCTAGACCATGTGTAATTGTACTCACTGCTGTTTACAAATTCCTGGAAACTTGTTTTTTCCAGTTTACCCCAATACCAAGAAGCATTTTTAATAGTATTCTTCTCCGTGACAGAGTTAGAATAAATGTATGAAGATACACCTCTACCTCGATATAACGCAACCCGATATAACACAAATTCGGATATAACACGGTAAAGCAGTTCTCGGGGAGGGGGGAGGGTTTGCACTCCAGTGGATCAAAGCAAGTTCAATATAAAGTGGTTTCAACTATAACGCGGTAAGATTTTTTGGCTCTCAAGGACAGCATTATATCGAGGTAGAAGTGTATGTGATCATGAAAATTTGAAGTTCTCTATTCTCTTGTAGTGTTCCCATCTCAAAAATTCACATGGGAAGGGCCTTTGGCGGATAGCTTTATGGCAGTCTCCACAGAGTCTGTGCCAAGAAAATCCTCCCCTAGCGGGAACTGGGGCCTTTATGGCTTCTTTACACCACTCTGGATTTATTATCGGGCTTGGTGAAGAAGACTCCGAGGCAAAGCAAAAGAAACCATATAAGAAAAAACACAAAAAGCAGAAAAAAGAGGCAGCCGAGTATGTTGACGGAATGCAGAGAAAAAAGAAGAAACATTCGAATCTGACTCCCCTTCACAAGCCCTGGTATGGGCAAGGGAGCCATATCGGGTGGGGCCATAGTATACAGCAATGCAGAGATTCGGGGAAGTTCTGTGGCCTATAAGGCAGCCCAGGGTGGCTGCTGTAACTTAGGCAGTTCCCAGGACTGTCTAAATTATGCCAGGGTCTCTCCAGATCTGAGAGCAGCGCCGGATTGGGAGGGCATAACTGTGCCTTAAAACCAACATAGCCCTTCTTCTACCTGGGCTGTGAATTCTGTGCTGCACATCTTAGAGGCAGAGCACAGAATCTCATCCCTTCCTTATAGCTGACAAAGGAGTCTTCCTTTGGGTCAGCTTTTTGCTATGCTTTATTCAGTTTTATTTCTTGTGTTCCCTGTAGATTTTTGCATAGCCCTTCATTCTGTGCATCGTCACAGGTATTCTGCAATGATTTCTACTCCCTCTAAATCATCAGAAGTAATCTGAGTCATAATCTGTAATGAGTCATTCCTGAGTTATCTCTGAACCTGAGCCTACTTAAGCCTGAGGAGTCATCCATGAGCCAAAGAGTGTGATGCATCATCAGAGGCAATTACCTGCAGGACTTGTGATAGGTCCCACACCATGCAACCAGGGTTCAGCCAATCCACAGGTTATCCCAAAGCAGATATATAAGCACCTAAGGGAAACAGTCTCCCCAGGCTGCTCAATGTCACTACCTCGCTGGAAACACTTCTGTTACCTAGTAGTTCTGACAGATTGCTCATGCTCCCTTCCATGCTAGCCAGCCCCCGCTCCAGTCTGCATCTGCTCCTGCCTCATCCAGACACGCCACAATTCTGACATAATCTGATATATTTCTGGTGATGATGCAATGCCAAATGGTAGTTTTTAAGCATATAACTTCCATACAAGGTGGTAAACGTATACAAAACAGCACTTTCACAGTTCAGTGGCACTCGCTAAGAACCATGACTGGCATCTATACCCAAGAACTGTATTGATTTGGGAAATATGGAAGCAACATCTGAGTAGTGCTCAAGGGATACTCTTTACTTCAAATTAGTGTTTAAATTCTTAAAGCCAAATTCTCCTCTCTCTTACACTGATGCAATCCCATTGAATTCAATGATTATGCACTAGCATAACTGACAGTAGAATTTGGCCCTTCAGATTCGCATAGAGTGACATTTTATTAGGATTCTTCACTGTCACCATACTATCAACCTAATCAGTAAGGTTTGTTAAATTCAGCTGTACTCTCACTAGATGCAGTCAAGTTGTTTCTTAATAATTTGCCTTAAAGCTCTTAGAAGTTTTCTTGTTGTTTTATATGGTGGAATTTTTAGGATCCATGTAAATATGACTGACTACTCTTTTTATGCAATGTAGGCATTGGGGCAAAAATAATGTTAATATCCCTTGAGAGGAATGTTCATGTGAATTATCTTCAACTTTCACCGTGTGCCTTCAACCTCTTAAATATGATAAATTCTCAACCTGTTGAATCCTGGCAGTGAGTGATTATTTTGATCTCAGACTCTACAAACCAATACTGCCCTTTCTCTTGCCAAGCCAGTGTTGCTTTCCCAAATCATTGTGTTTATGGCACCCTAAGCTACAGTTGTAGCTTCTGATTTGTAGAAGCTGTAATTGACATGCCTTTATAGGAGACCTTTCCAACTGGATCTGATTGAATTATTAATGACAAATGTAGCCATTTTTTGCTGTTCATGAATAGCCCACGAACAGGGGTAGCTTAAAAAAACTGTTCTTTATTCATTACTGTTCATTGAATCATTTGTGTGAACAAATTGCAGCCATTAGAAAGTCTGTGAATTGAGTGCTATGATTATCTGTCTGCTTTACTAATGATTTATTACTGATTCTTTATTGATTATCCTTATTTGTTATATGTAATTGGTGATGTAATGTATGTGGTATTGTTTCCATTCCTCAACTGTTTCCATTCCTCAACTAAATTTATAATCACCTTTGAATGTGTCATGTCCAGGAGAGGGCAGATGCAGGGAATTTTAGGATAACATTTTCAATCTTTTCCTGTACCCTTTTGCACAAGAAACTGCATTTTATTTGGCTATGCTCATGGACCCCAAATTTAAACATTAGCACGTTCCTTCCTGGCTGAGAGGGAAAGAATCTCAGGTGTCTGGTTTATTAGGAGTCTAGCAGCCTTTACAGTCATTTTTCTCTTACCAGTGACACCAAATTATTATGATTACATTATTATAGTGTGGTAGTGCCTAAAGATTGGGTACCATTGTACTAAGCACGATATAGCCCTTTTTCCCTTACACTACATATCTACACTACACACCACTGGTGACAGCCTGTAGTTGTACATACAGCTACACCCTGCAGTGAAAAGCATGCCATGTCTACACTGTGGGGTGTAGCTACACGTCAGTGAAAAGGATCTGGCAGAAGGAGGGAAGGGGAGCAAAGGCTGAGCCTTTCCCCACTGGCTACCCCCTGCTGGAGCCTTTCCGCAACACTGGAGTCTTTCCCATGACAGGGAAGGACTCCAGCATTGGGGAGCTGGAAGAGCCTTTTGCCTTCCCCCCTTCAGAGTCTTTCCCCACAGAAGGGGAAGGCTCCAGCAGTGTGGAGATGATGGAGCCATTTCCCACTGCACCCTTCCACACCTCCCACTGCCAGAGCCTTTCCCTGTGGCGGGGGAAGAGCAGGGCCTTTTCCTGTGGCGGGAAAGGGCTCTGCAGTGGAGAGCTGCCCAAACCTTTCCCACTGGGGGAGTCTTTTACTGGGGAGGAGAAAGGGTCCAGCAGTGGGAAGCATTGGGACACTCAAACTAGCAGTACAGACGGGGAGGTATGGCTTGGGTGAGTAGAGAGCATGTGCAGCAGAGGCACCGAATCTGTGGGTGCTCCAGCCCCGAAGCACCCATGGAGAAAATAAAAATACTGGGTGCTCAGCACAAACTAGCCACCTGCTGATCAGCTGTTTGGCAGCAGGCGCTGGAGGGAGAAGGCAGGAAGAGGTGGAACAAGGGAGGTACATGCAGGGGGGCAGAATGGGGGCGGGAAGAGGCAGGACGGGGGCAGGGCCTCGGGGGAGAGGGAAGAGGTGGAGCAAGGGTGGGGCTTTGGGGGAAGAGGCAGAGTGGTGGTGGGGCTCAGGGCAGAGCAGGGGTGGAGCACCCACCCAGAAAGAAGAAAGTCAGCGCCAGTGATGTGCAGTATGCATACATACTCAACCCTAGGCGTCTCTCTACTCTACTTGCCTAAGCCAGCTACACTGCTATTTATACCCAGGCTGAGGGGGCTATGCAGGTGTGTACTCTACACACCACTGAAAGAAGCATGCAGTGTAGACATACCTTTAGAACTGCACACTAAGGCCTGGTCTACACTAGGACTTTAATTCGAATTTAGCAGCGTTAATTCGAACTAACCGCTCAACCGTCCACACCAGGAAGCCATTTAATTCGAACTAGAGGGCTCTTTAGTTCGAATTTGGTACTCCACCCCGACAGGTGGAGTAACGCTGTTACTGTTGTGAATGGTTGACTTTTACTTTGCATAACAATGACCCTCGCTTAACAGCCACGTGTTGTAACTGACTAGACTGTGTTCACTGTTCGCAAACATGTATCTGTTCAAGGAAATCAGTTACTTTTCCCATCACACAGCTTCGGCTCTTTCCCTGTCACTGCACCACTGATCAACTGCAGGGCACACACACACTGCAGTGCACACCGTGCCCAGCACAGTATGCGTCCATGTTTCAACAACTGAACAGAAATGCAAAGTGCTTTACTACTTCAGCCTTACTGTTGTCATTTGCTTGTGCTAAAGTTAAATTAGGTTCTCCAAATAGCCTTGCTCTTACTTTTTTTTACAACAATTCTGCCTCTAATTAAACTGTCTGAGTTGCTCAAATTCTCAGGAGGCTGATTTGCTTCTTAGCACAGCTGCAAGTTGATCAGTTGTTTCACCCTTACGATTTCTGCTAGAGAACTTCTGCCTTTCCCACGTCTGATATTTCATGGAATTGAAATAGCTGCATTTCAATATTCTGTCACTTTTTAACTCTGCACCTTCCTGATCCCACTGGATAGGTTTAGTGTTTCCTCTCCTGCTGTGTGTAGCAATGTTAAGGCTCTGGCTGCTTCTGGTTTCTCAGTCCACTGGCTAGTGTACACACAAATGCTGTTGTGTTATACCTTTGCAGTCCTCCTTTCCATTTCTAAAAGTCGTATAACATTTGCTTTAGAACTAACACCACTTGGTGACCTCAGCAAATCCATCTCAAGTTGTTTGAGCTTGGACACTGGGCCCTGGTCTACAATTAAAGCTTAGGTTGCCCTAGCTACATTGCTCAGAGCTGTGACTTAACCCCCACATTAGGAGCAGCTAGGGTGACAGAAGAATTCTGCCCTTGACTCAAGGTGGTGGGTTACTACAATGATGGAAAAACCTCTTACATCACTGTAGTAAGTGTCTACACTACAGCAGCATAGCTGCAGCCGTGCTGCTGTAGTGTAGACATACCCTAAGACTATGAGTTTCTTGGTGGTGGTTTTGGTCTACCAGCAATTTGCACACCTAGCTCTTTTCAGAAAGTATTAAAAACTCCTTGATTTTTGACACCTTGTCTCCATTTAGGTTTCATACTTGAAAACATACTGTTGATAATCATTTCCTCCTTACTTACCTGCCAAGACTGCAGTTCCAGTTCAGTTGGCCCATCAACATTTCGTCTCCTCTGGTATAGCTGATATCACTTGCAATCACTAGCAACTACAGTGGCATAAAAAACACAGCTCCTTTCTTTGCACTAGATTTTTGTGATGATATAATCAACTGTCGAACAAAGGTCCCTGAGGGTAAAAACAGTAACAACTGATGCAGAGGGCAAACACCACTCTGTTTCCACACCATTCTAGTGTAGCTTAGCTCTGTACTATTTATTATAGTTCCATCTTAAACAGCCACACTGCATAAGTGACTCATCAGGAGGGAAAAAAAAGAAACTGATTGAAAATCTTCCCAGAGCATTATAAAATAAAATATGCTCTTTCCCCTCCACTTTTGAAAGATTTACCAAAAAGAAGCTGCAGACATAGAGATGCTCTGTGAAACAGAACATAGTGTTCAGGCTTTGGGATTGGAGTCTATATTTCAGGCAAGAAAAAAAATTGGAAGGCTATATGGGCAAGCTTCAGGCATGAAAACAATCATCATTTCATTGTTGTGTCTTGTCATTGACTCTGATTCTGTCTTGTCTTGTCTTATTAATTGGTATTCCCTTACAACTTTCACTGCTGAGTCCTAATTAACAGTGTAGTTGATTAAACAGGCAAATCACCATGAAAGTGTCTGTATTTTAGATTTACCAATGACCGTGAAAAATGTAGGTTTTAGTCACACTCTCCCTCTCCTCCCCTCTTCTCTATCCAATGCTCAAGAAAGACACCATTAAGTGCCAGGAATATTCTTAACAAAACCATCTATTCGTAGTGCTATTTATTTATTTTTAACATCCAAACTGATTACATCCCACTTCCCGCACCCTACCAACTAGAGCTGGTGAATGCAGTTTAACTAGCAAACAGAATGTCATGTTCAGAGCATTTTATTAGACCTTTATGTAATAGGAAGTATATAAAAGGTGATCACAAATCTTGTTTTTTGAAGAAACGGAACTCAGTAAAGGAGGGATTGGCCAGATTCATCTCTCATCTTCCATATCAATGAGCATCAGTCTCAGGCTTTACTTAGAGTCATGTCACTTACAGGGTTTGTCTTCACTGCAGAGTTAACTTGAAAGTGATCAGCACCTGGATATCAGTACCTGGATTAGACTAGCCCAGGTGTGGGCAGCCACATGGCAAAAGCCCTACCCAAATTGTGTCCTCACTGGTGCTGCACTCACCCAGGTGTGGGTCAGATTTCTGTGAGCATATCTCATGATTCTTAATGCAGTAAGCTGAGCTGCTCTTCTTCCTCAGTGAATTGTGGGAGAACTTGTCTGTCCTGTGCCCACAGGGGGAATTATGGGAAGGCACTGGAGGATTATGAAGATTTGTGATTTTTTTTTAGCCTACATCTTAACTACAAAACAGCGCAAGCCTGGGTTGAAAGCATCACTAAACTTGGGACAGAGAGCTTTATGTAAGGACGGGAAGAAATTTAGGGGCTACACCCAAGAGCCTGAGTTTACTCTGCTGTGAATACTAGAGCTGGGTGAGATTTTTCAGGTGAACAGTTTATTCACCAAACAATGCAGTTTTTGTTGAGCCAAACCTATTTGCAAATCTGACACAAATTTTCCAAATAGTTTTGGCCAGAAAAAGTTTTTTTGACAGACTAACGGGGGGAAGCAGTAGTGACGGTGCTCCATTTCAGCCCAGTGGTTAAGGCATTCTGTTAGGAGGCAAGGAAAACCTGAGTTCAAATCCCTGCTCCACAACTGAGGTTTGAAACTAGTTCTCCTACATTATAGGCTATTCTGGGGCAGGTCTCTCTCCTATTAAAGCTATTCCATTGTGTGTAAAATACTTGAATAGTAAGTTTTCCAGAGAGACACTGAGAATGTCTCTGTAGCCTGGTGATGAGGGCACCCACTGGGGATATGAAAGACCCACATTCACATCACAGTGGTTATAAATAAGACCTTGTGAAATTCAGACTTTTCTTTTTTTAAAAAAATTCAACATTGTCCTGGGTTAAGTATTGAATTTCATAGACTATGCCTGGAATGCTGTCACTACAAGGTCACTGCTGCATTCCTTCATATCAAACCAGTCGCCAAGTCCCCCATCCCGCCCCAAACTCCTGCTCTAACAGGGCACTGCTGCCCACTATGAGCCACCCCAAGCACGAGACTGGTGCATACAGTTGCCTGCTTCCGCCTCCCCACTGAGGCTGCTTGTGTTCCAAGTGATGGTGGCGCTGGCTACTGTGCCTCTTTCTCCCACTTAAATGGTGCAAATGCAGACCCAGCCTAAAACTGCAGATGGAAGGAAGGCGACAAGGTCATGTGACCCTGGTCTCCTCTTCATTTCATTTTAATTTTTAAAGAATATTGGGGAGATTGCAGTACTGGGCTAATTGAATGATTTCAGCAACTTTTCACAGGGCCTCAATTATAAAAAGCAGAATAGCTTCAACAGGAGAGATTGAGAGCCCACCCCCTCACCCCACAGTTAATAGCCCCAGAGTTGGTTTGGGTATTCACCTATGGGGAAGACCCTAGTTAAAATCTCTCCTTCAGAGTGGGGGGTTTGATTCTGAATTTCCAGCATCCCAGGTTAGTATTCTCTAACCATTGGGCTAAAAGTTAAAAGGAGATTGACCACCAGACATCTCGTCCTCTGGCCAATTTGTGAATCTAGCCCTTTAAAAATACATAGAAAAAAAAACATTTGAGTTGAAGGACATGTTCCATTCAACCTGAAACAGATTTTTTGAAGTCACTGACAGTTTTTTGGCTTAACCACGAGATCTTGCATGATTTAAAAAATAAAAAAGAGTCATATAAAAATGGAAACTAGGTCAGATTACAAAGGCTGAATATAGGCAAACAACACAGGAATGCAGGGGCAAGATTAAAAAGGCAAAGACACAAGATGAGCTCAAACTAGCTATGGGAATAAAGGGAAACAAGAAGACTTTTTATCAATACATTAGAAGCAAGAGGAAGACCAAGGACAGGGTAGGCCCACTGCTCAGTGAGGAGGGAGAAACAGTAACAGGAAACTTGGAAATGGCAGAGATGCTTAATGACGTCTTTGTTTCGGTCTTCACCGAGAAGTCTGAAGGAATGCCTAGCACAGTGAATGCTAATGGGAAGGGGGTAGGTTTAGAAGATAAAATAAAAAAAGAACAAGTTAAAAATCACTTAGAAAAGTTAGATGCCTGCAAGTCACCAGGGCCTGATGAAATGCATCCTAGAATACTCAAGGAGCTAACAGAGGAGGTATCTGAGCCTCTAGCTATTATCTTTGGAAAATCCTGGGAGACAGGAGAGATTCCAGAAGACTGGAAAAGGGCAAATATAGTGCCCATCTATAAAAAGGGAAATAAAAACAACCCAGGAAACTACAGACTAGTTAGTTTAACTTCTGTGCCAGGGAAGATAATGGAGCAAGTAATTAAGGAAATCATTTGCAAACACTTGGAAGGTGATAGGGATTAGCCAGCATGGATTTGTAAAGAACAAATCGTGTCAAACCAATCTGATAGCTTTCTTTGATAGGATAACGAGTCTTGTGGATAAGGGAGAAGTGGTGGATGTGGTATATCTAGACTTTAGTAAGGCATTTGGTACGGTCTCTCATGATATTCTTATCAATAAACTAGGCAAATACAATTTAGATGGGGCTACTATAAGGTGGGTGCATAACTGGCTGGATAACCGTACTCAGAGAGTAGTTGTTAATGGTTCCCAATCCTGCTGGAAAGATATAACAAGTGGGGTTCCATAGGGGTCTGTTTTGGGACTGGCTCTGTTCAGTATCTTCATCAACGACTTAGATGTTGGCATAGAAAGTACGCTTATTAAGTTTGCAGATGATACCAAACTGGGAGGGATTACAACTGCTTTGGAGGACAGGGTCATAATTCAAAATGATCTGGACAAATTGGAGAAATGGTCTGAGGTAAACCGGATGAAGTTTAATAAAGACAAGTGCAAAGTGCTCCACTTAGGAAGGAACAATCAGTTTCACACATACAGAATGGGAAGAGACTGTCTAGGAAGGAGTACGGCAGAAAGGGATTTAGGGGTTATAGTGGACCACAAGCTAAATATGAGTCAACAGTGTGATGCTGTTGCAAAAAAAGCAAACGTGATTCTGGGATGCATTAACAGGTGTGTTGTGAGCAAGACTCGAGAAGTCATTCTTCCGCTCTACTCTGCGCTGGTTAGGCCTCAACTGGAGTATTGTGTCCAGTTCTGGGCACCGCATTTCAAGAAAGATGTGGAGAAATTGGAGAGAGTCCAGAGAAGAGCAACAAGAATGATTAAAGGTCTTGAGAACATGACCTACGAAGGAAGGCTGAAAGAATTGGGTTTGTTGAGTTTGGAAAAGAGAAGACTGAGAGGGGACATGATAGCAGTTTTCAGGTATCTAAAAGGGTGTCATCAGGAGGAATGAGAAAACTTGTTCACCTTAGCCTCTAATGATAGAACAAGAAGCAATGGGCTTAAACTGCAGCAAGAGAGATTTAGGTTGGACATTAGGAAAAAGTTCCTAACTGTCAGGGTGGTTAAACACTGGAATAAATTGCCTAGGGAGGTTGTGGAATCTCCATCTCTGGAGATATTTAAGAGTAGGTTAGATAAATGTCTATCAGGGATGGTCTAGACAGTATTTGGTCCTGCCATGAGGGCAGGGGACTGTACTCGATGATCTCTCGAGGTCCCTTCCAGTCCTAGAGTCTATGAATCTATGAATTTTTGGATTCAGTTCAGCACTAACTGATTTTTTTTCTTTCTTTTTTATTCCTTTTTTATACTGCCAATGAAGATAAAACTCAGTTCTTCACCCAGCTTTAGTGAAGACCTACCCACCAGCCCATAGGACTTCAGTGAGGCTACTCATATATTTAAAGTTAGGCATGTTCTTATGTACTTTCTTGATTTGGGTTTGTGATGGATGTGGGATGCTTGGTAATGAACAGTGATCAGGACCTCAAAGTGCGTTATGCATATAATTCCTCATGTGGTGTGTTGGAATGTCAGAGGGAGAAGATCACGTCAACTCACTCTTCCATGAGACCTGTGATTGCAAGACATTAAGGCTGAATGGGTCTAACTGCCAAACAACTGAACAGTCAGTACAGGAGCATTATCTGAGATGGCCTGGCTGGCTAGCTTAGTTTGATAACATGTGTAATTCTGTGGGCAAGTTAATGATAGAAAGGTAAGGAAGGTGTCATTTGATTCATAAAAATCTACAGAATCATGATTACAATAGTGACAGGTTTCAGAGTAGCAGCCATGTTAGTCTGTATCCACAAAGAGAACAGGAGTACTTGTGGCACCTTAGAGACTAACAAATTTATTTGAGCATAAGCTTTCATGGGCTTTCCAGATGATGAACTTTGTGACTTTGTGTTCACCCACAACTATTTCACATTTGGGGACAATATATACCTTCAAGTCAGCGGCACTGCTATGGGTACCAGCATGGCCCCACAGTATGCCAACATTTTTATGGCTGACTTAGAACAACGCTTCCTTAGCTCTCGTCCCCTAACGCCCCTACTCTACTTGCGCTACATTGATGACATCTTCATCATCTGGACCCAGGAAAAAAGATGCTCTTGAGGAATTCCACCATGATTTCAACAATTTCCATCCCACCATCAACCTCAGCCTAGACCAATCCACACAAGCAGTCCATTTCCTGGACACTACTGTGCTAATAAGCGATGGTCACATAAACACCACCCTATACCAGAAACCTACTGACCGCTATACTTACCTACATGCCTCCAGCTTCCATCCAGGACACACCATACGATCCATTGTCTACAGCCAAGCTCTAAGATACAAACACATTTGCTCCAATCCCTCAGACAGAGACAAACACCTACAAGATCTCTATCAAGCATTCTTAAAATTACAATACCCACCTGCTGACATGAAAAAACAGATTGACAGAGCCAGAAGAGTACCCAGAAGTCACCTACTACAGGACAGGCCCAACAAAGAAAATAACAGAATGCCTCTAGCCGTCACTTTCAGCCCCCAACTAAAACCTCTCCAGTGCATCATCAAAGATCTACAACCTATCCTGAAAGATGATCCCTCACTCTCCCAGATCTTGGGAGACAGACCTGTCCTTGCTTACAGACAGCCCCCCAACCTGAAGCAAATACTCACCAGCAACCACACACCACACAACAAAAACAGTAACCCAGGAACCTATCCTTGCAACAAAGTCCGATGCCAACTCTGTTCACATATTTATTCAAATGACACCATCATAGGACCTAATCACATTAGTCACCATCAGGGGCTTGTTCACCTGCACATCTACCAATGTGATATATGCCATCATGTGCCGGCAATGCCCCTCTGCCATGTACATTGGCCAAACCGGACAGTCTCTATGCAAAAGAATAAATGGACACAAATCTGACATCAGGAATCATAACATTCAAAAACCAGTAGGAGAACACTTCAACCTCTCTGGTCAGTCAATAACAGACTTAAAGGTGGCAATTTTGCAAGAGAAAAACTTCAAAAACAGACTCCAGTGAGAAACTGCTGAGCTTGAATTAATATGCAAACTAGATACCATTAACTTGGGTTTGAATAGAGACTGGTAGTGGCTGGGTCATTACACATATTGAATCTATTTCCCCATGTTAAGTATCCTCACACCTTCTTGTCAACTGTCTAAAATGGGCCATCTTGATTATCACTACAAAACTTTTTTTCTCTTGCTGATAATAGCTTATCTTCATTAATTAGCCTATTACAGTTGGTATGGCTACTTCATGTTTCATGTTCTCTGTATGTATATATATCTTCTTACTATATGTTCCATTATATGCATCTGAAGAAGTGGGCTGTAGCCCACGAAAGCTTATGCTAAAATAAATTTGTTAGTCTCTAAGGTGCCACAAGTACTCCTGTTCTGATTACAATAGTGTCATCCTCTATGGACTGGCAGGGGTGACTCACTCCCCCACCCCCATCCCAACTCCAGGTCCTCCCTCTAGTTGGTGGAAATTTTGATAATACAGTGTTGTTGGAAATGGTTTGAGCCCTTTCTCCAACAAACACAATGGCACCAAACATGAGAAACCTTGAAGAATTATGTAGATATGTATTTGAGAATTTTTAAAAATCAGCATTTTTAAATGAAAATGAAAGAGTCAGGAACTGCCAAAGTTGAAGCGCCTGAAGTAATGAATATTGTATTTTGCATTCATGTTTTTGTATTTGAATGTGTAGCTTACAGTGTTACTGCTCATTTTCCCATCACAGACATACGATTTTAGGCTGCAGTCATGTAACCACTTTGTTCACATGCTTAACTTTATGCATGTGAGTAGTCCCTACTGAAGTCAATGTGACTATTCAGGTGAATAGCTGTGCATGTGCAATAAGTGTTTGTAGGGTCAGGGCCTTGAAAAGAAAAAACTGAAAATGAGTTTGTTAGCAAATTGCGATTGTGGCTGAGTGACTGCTATCGTAATGGATACTGTGCTGTAAATACACGCAGTTGTCTTTATTTATGTGTACAGAAGTTTGGGGATGACATCACAGGACAGGAAACTATCTCCAACAGAGCATCATTGCATCACTTTAATGTGGGGACTAAAGAAACAGAATAGGCCAGGGACCACACAGACCACACTTCTTGCTTCAGCTTCTCCTGCAGGTATCTTCCAAGAATCGCTTCAGAAAGTTGAGCTGCACATTTTAAAGCCCTGGAAAGCCCCAAGTACCACAGAGTGTAGAAATTAGTACATTTCACTTATGAAAGTCAAGAATGAGAGTCAGAAACTACTGGTATATAACAATATGCTTCTACTTTGATGCTGACATTTCAGTGTAACTTCTTGATGCAATGTTTCCACATAACATCTTTGTGACTCTGAAAGACATGAACTTGTTCTGTCAGAAATACTCACATTAGAGGGCACCTTAGCTGTGTTAGCCAATATTATTTTTGAGGTCTGACATAAGTTTGTTTTTATAGTATAATTTCACCTATTTGAATGGTACATTCATGAAAGGTGTCCCTTCCGCGTGGTTAGACAAAGCTACCTTTGCCAATAAGCCCACATGGGGTTTGTGAAGAAGAATTGTTTGTAAAAGCACTTTGGGATCCTTAGCTGGAGGCACTGTAATAGTGCAAAGTGTACTATTATACCATACAAATGTTCCATTCATTTGAATGGCCCTCCGATAGAAAACCTCTGTTCTATTTAGATTGTAAGCCCCTGGGACAGAGATTGTGGCCCCATTGAAGTCAATGGGACTTTTTTACCACTGACTTTGAGGGCAAGTATTTTACCTTGTGTGTTCTATGTCTTGTGCAGCACCAAACACATTGTTAGTGCTAAATAAATAAGAAATATGCATCTGGTCAATACTTTTCAAATGAAGAGGGTTTTTTTATCCAAACACTCTCTTTTTTTTTTCATGAAAATCTCTGAAAAAAATACTTTAAAAAAATCACGCAGTGAATTTAAAAAAAAATCCATAAACAAAACAACATTGCAGTTTTAAAAAAAATCATGAAAAAATGAAAGCTATCCATTTAGAAACCTGAAAAAGGAAAACCTGAAAAAGGAAAAACATTCAAAAATGTTCAATTTTTTTCAAATGTTACTAATGACTATTATTTTCCCTTTGGGGGCCCTGATTCTGTGATAGGCTCTGCACCCTTGTGCCTCTGCAAACCCTAGAGATCATTGCAAAATTGGTACCTTAGATGTAAAATATTTTCAGAATAAGGCAAATAAGTACCCACCTCCTAATTAAGATATTATTTCATGACATTCTCTCATGATGAGTCAGAGTGAAAACTGGAAGGATTTCTTCAGGGACTCACTTTTCTTAGAGGACAGGTGGGCCATGTATAAACTTGTTAATTAGAATTTAAAAGAACTAGGAAGATGTGTCTTATTTAGGGCTAACAATGCCTTTAAAAAAATTTCAAATATTTTTTTCATGCTTGTTGTTCAGAAGTGCCTGCAAGTAGCACAACATTCGCCCTCTCCCCAACCCCACCCCAGACTGTTCATCTGTTCTTGTTAAATACAGTCGAACCCATTTATGTCGACCTCGGTTAACTTGCCAATCCTGTTAAGTCGACGGTTTACAAGTGGAACCGCCAGACTCCCTCTTTGGCTTATGAGTTTCTCATCCCTTATGTCGATTTGCCGAACCCTAATATCTCGAGCCCATCCCCGACCCACCGTGTCCCCAGCCGCCGGCTCCCCGGCTCTCCAGCCGCGCGGTTCCCCAGCCGCCCGCTTCCCGCGTCCCCAGCCGCCGGCTCCCCGGCTCTCCAGCCGCGCGGTTCCCCAGCCGCCCGCTTCCCGCGTCCCCAGCCGCCCGGCTCCCCGCGTCCCCGACCCACCGTGTCCCCAGCCGCCCGCTCCCCGGCTCCCCAGCCCCGCGGTTCCCCGCTTCGCCGTCCGCTTCCCCGCCCGGCTCCGCTTCCCCGCCCGGCTCCGCTTCCCCGCCCGCCCGTCCGTCCGTTCGTCCGTCCGCCCGGCTCCGCTTTGCCGGATCCAGCCACGTGCAGGCAGCGCGGTATGGGGGCTGGGTGGGGGTGGGGGGGTGGATAGGGGTTTATCTCGATCATTGGTTATCTCGATGGCTTTTGGCAAACCCCTAGGCCGTCGAGATAACAGGGTTTAACTGTAATAGTTTTTATTCCTCTCAAATGTTGTGCAAGCATCAAAAAAAAAAGAAAAAAACATTTATTTTTACAATCTGCAGTAAAAACCCCAGGGGAAAATTATTGTAATACAGGAATATTGCTATTCCAGGAGATTGTGAGGACGGGGGGCGGGAGGTATTTATTTTCCACCTAAAATCCATTATCTCACATGATTTTTGTTTTGTTTTGTTTTGTAACATTAACTGAGCCACAATAATGGTAGAAGGCTATAAGGAAACAATAGATCTATTGACTTTATTCCCCTTATGGAAAAGCACCACATAATTTAATAGAGAATATCTGTTATAGAATTTAACCAACCGAGAGAATTCTACAATAGACATGTAAACCCTGACCCTGCAATCAGATCCTTGCAAGTGGATCCTTTCAGCCATGCAGACTCCTACCAAAGTCAATGTGACTTGGCCTGGGCACAGAGGTCTGTCCATGCAGTTCCAGTTGCAGGACTAGAGCCATAATTCTGTAAAATTACATGGATCTTTCGGATACTTTCCCTAGAAACATATCAGTTCCACCCTGTAGCAGGGTTCACTTAGGGGCCAGCATGCCTAGTAGGCACGGCGGGGTTCAACAGTCACCAGAGGCCTTGTTGGGCAATCTGGGGACCTGGCAGCCAAATTACAGTCTGTCCTTATCTGGGTTCCCCCCGCTAGACAACGGGCAGAGGGTAGGGAGGACCTAAGCCCTCCTTCTCCACTGGCCAAGCCCAGGGCACAAGGCGGAAGGGATGAAGAGTGTTTCAGTCCCTCTAGCTGATACCCAAGACCACTTCCTAATTTCCTTGTGCTTTTCTCAGTTTGGGGCACAGTCACAGCACTCTGCTTTCCTCCCTGCAAAGAGTTGCTCAAGCAGTCTCGATGATTCAGATGGTCAGTAGGGGCTTCTCATTTCCCTTCTCAGCATCCAATGATTGCCCCTTGTCAGGGACAAGGGGAGGGAAAAAAGGATCAGGCCCCTGGTTGCCCAGTTGGGTTTTACCCAGAGTCTAGGTCCTTCCTCCATGGATTCCTCTGTCCCAAAAGGTACTAATTGGCTTCCTTACTAAGAACACAAGAACATCCATACCGGGTCAGACCAAAAGTCCATCAAGCCCAGTATCCTGTCCTCTGACTGTGCCAATACCAGGTGCCCCAAAGGGAATGAACAGACAGGTTATCATCAAGTGATCCATGCCCTGTCACCCAATCCCTGCTTCTGGCAAACAGAGGCTAGGGACACCATTCCTGCCCATCCTGGCTAATAGCCATTGATGGACCTATTTTCCATGAATCTATCTAGCTCCCTTTTGAACCCTGTTATAGAATTGGCCTTCACAACACCCTCTGGCAAGGAGTTCCAGAGATTGACAGAGCGTTGCATGAAAAAATACTTTATTGTGTTTGTTTTAAACCTGCTACCTATTAATTTCATTTGGTGGCTCCTTGTTCTTGTATTATGAGGAGTAAATAACACTTCCTTCTTTACTTTTTCTATACCACTCATGATTTTATAGACCTCTATCATATCCCCCCTTAGTCGCCTCTTTTCCAAGCTGAAAAGTCCCAGTCTTATTAATCTCTCCTCATATGGAACCGTTCTATACCCCTAATCATTTTTGTTGCCCTTTTCTGAACCTTTTCCAATTCCAATATATCTTTTTTGAGATGGGGCAACCACATCAGCACGCAGTATTCAAAGTGTGGGCGTACCATGGATTTATGTTGAGGCAATAAGATATTTTCTGTCTTATTATCTATCCCTTTTTTGATGATTCCCAACATTCTATTTGCTTTTTTGACTGCTGCTGCACACTGAGTGGATGTTTTCAGAGAAGTATCCACAATGACTCCAAGATCTCTTTCTTGAGTGGTAAGAGCTCATTTAGACCCCATCATTGTATATGTATAGTTGGGATCATGTTTTCCAATGTGCATTACTTTGCAATTATCAACATTAAATTTCATCTGCCATTTTGTTGCCCAGTCACCCAGTTTTGTGAGAACCTTTTGTAGCTCTTCACAGTCTGCCTGGGACTTAACTATCTTGAGTAGTTTTGTATCATCTGCAAATTTTGCCACCTCACTGCTTACCCCTTTTTCCAGATTGTTTATGAATATGTTAAATAGGACTGGTCCCAGTACAGATCCCTGGGGAACACCACTATTTACCTCTCTCCATTCTGAAAACTGACCATTTATTTCTATCCTTTGTTTCCTATCTTTTAACCAGTTACCAATCCATAAGAGAACCTTCCCTCTTATTCCATGACAGCTTATTTTGCTTAAGAGCCTTTGGTGAGGGACCTTGTCAAAGGCTTTCTGAAAATCTAAATACACTATATTCACTGGATCTCCTTTGTCCGCATGCTTGCTGACCCCCTCAAAGAGTTCTAGTAGATTGTTGAGGCATGATTTCCCTTTACAAAAACCATGTCAACTATTTCTCAACAAATTATGTTCATCTATTCTCTGACAATTTTGTTCTTGATGATAGTTTCAACCAATTTGCCCGGTACTGAAGTGAGGCTTACTGGCCTGTAGTTGCCAGGGTCACCTCTGGAGCACTTTTTAAAAATTGGTGTTGCATTAGCTATCCTCCAGTCATTTGGTACAGAAGCTGATTTAAATGATAGGTTACAGATGACAGTTAGTAGTCCTGCAATTTCACATTTGAGTTCCTTCAGAACTCTTGGATGAATACCATCAGGTCCTGAAGACTTATTACTGTTTTCATTTATCAATTTGTTCCAAAACCTCCTCTAATGACACCTCAATTTGGGACAGTTCCTCAGATCTGTCATGCAAAAAGAATGGCTCAGGTTTGGGAATCTCCCTCACATCTTCAGCCATGAAGACCGATGCAAAGAATTCATTTAGTTTCTCTGCAATGGCCTTATCGTATTTGAGTGCTTCTTTAGCATCTCAATCGTCCAGTGGCCCCACTGATTGTTTAGCAGGCTTCCTGCTTCTGATGTATTTAAAAAAAAATTGCTATTACTTTTGGAGTCTTTGGCTAGCTGTTCTTCAAATTCTTTTTTCGTCTTTCTAATTATATTTTTACACTTCATTTGCCAGAGTATATGCTCTTTTCTATTTTCCTCATTAGGATTTATCTTCCACTTTTTAAAGGATGCCTTTTTGCCTCTCACTACTTCTTTTACTTTGTTGTTTAACCACAGTGGCACTTTTTTGATTCTCTTACTACATTTTTTAATTTGGGGTATACATTTAAGTTGAGCCTCTATTATAGTATCTTTAAAAAGTTTCCATGCAGCCTCTCCTTCATTTTCCCCCTGCTTGAGTGCCAGAGTCCCATTTTAAGCATCTTCTCCATTTGGAGCATGCTCTGCAGCTGCTGAGGAGTGGGACCTTCTTGGCCCAGTACCGCTCCATCACTCCTTTAGTCTGTAAACCCCATCACACACTCCTATGCAATTCCACAAGGGACAGAATTTGTTACACTGAACCCCACATTAAAAAAAAACAAGTATCAGCTACATAAAGCTGCTCACAATCCATTTCACAAAGGAGAAAATGCTAGCTGGCATGGAAAGGCCACACACCAACTGACATTTTATCCCACACTCAGTGACTTGATTCACATTTGATTAGGTCTCCGGAGATTCAGTATTCCCCAATTTGTCCACTACTAAGTGCTCTATTTATCACCAGAGAGAAGAGAATCAACCTTCCCTCCCCTACCTTCCCCGCTCCTAAGATGTTCATGTACCGGGGCTGGGAGCAAGGCAGACAGGATGAGCCTAGTGGGGGAGAGTTTATTCTATTTGCTGAGTTTTCTGGAGAGGTGATTTGTTTTGTTTTGTTTTTTTGTTGCTGAAGATTTCTCCTCTGAGCTTTTTTCAAGACTGAGCTATTTTTTATTTACCGCTTGTATGACTGAAAAATAGATACAACCACAGGCTTCACCAAGCTTTAGCATGGATTAAAATTGTTGCTTTCATGAGACAGCCATTAGGGCATCCACCTTTCTCTGTATTCACAGTGGTGTGATCCCTTGGTAAGAGCGAGCATCAGAGCCAAGGAAAACATGAAGAAGATCCTTAGCAAAATACTTTTGACAAAGGGATGGTCTGAGAGGCCCACTGAGGCTGGGGATTCAGAATAGTCCTGGCCACCTATTGCACACTAAACACACTGTTCTGTTCAAGCAGTCCATGGTGGCAGCTCCTCCCTAAAACTGGGCAGCAACACAACCACTGCTGCTAAACCCCTGCACGTCAGCTGGCAAGATGCAATCCTGGTTTATTCTGTACTCTCACCTCCCCTCCTTTCCAGTGCTCCCCCACCATGGCACCCAGTATTTCGGAAACAAACAATAATGATATCCATTATGATGTTTTCAATGTTTAAAAAATGAAAAAGCGTGAACTTTTTTGGAAGTGGGTCAGCATCAAACCTTTTGAAATTAACAGCTTCAAAATTTGTTGTGAAACTAGTTTTTCATTTTCCAATCAGCCAAATTCCTAGACCTAATTAATTTCACCTGTAGTACCACATGGAGACCTGGCAGCATTGTTCTGCAATGCTCTTTAATAGTGTCCCCCTCCACAGAATAACGACTGTGTAATTAATAAAAAAAGAAGAGGAGTCCTTGTGGCACCTTAGAGATTAATAAATTTATTTGGGCATAAGCTTTTGTGGGCTAGAACCCGCTTCATCAGATGTATGAAGTAAAAAATACAGGAGCAAGTATAAATACATGAAAGGATGGGGGTTGCTTTACCAAGTGTTAGGTCAGTCTAACAAGATAAATCAATTAATAGCAGGATACCAAGGGAGAAAAATAACTTTTGAAGTGGTTAGAGAGTGGCCCATTACAGACAGTTGACAAGAAGATGTGAGTAAGAGTAGGGAGAAATTAGTACTGGGGAAATTAAGTTTAGGTTTTGTAATGACCCAGACACTCCCAGTCTTTATTCAGGCCTAATCTGATGGTATCTAGTTTGCAAATTAATTCCAACATGAAGCTGCAGAACTGGAATTAATTTCTCTCTACAGTTACTCACCCCTGTCCGTTCATGTATTTATACCTGCTCCTGTATTTTTTACTTCATACATCTGATGAAGTGGGTTCTAGCCCACGAAAGCTTATGCTCAAATAAATTTGTTAGTCTCTAAGGTGCTACAAGGACTCCTTGGGTTTTTTTGCTGATACAGACTAACACGGCTACTACCACTGAAACCTGTGCAATTAATCTGATTTTAAAACATGTTGGACTAAATTGCAACGGATCTTGCACAGGTCTGGAAGAAAAGGATGAAAGAAGCTTTTCCTCCACCCCTAAGTGCCCTCTGAGACTGCTTGTACTCTCCGCGCATAAGATATGGGTGGGAATGCTTTGCTAGGCCAGAGTTACTCCACACTCCAAAGGGTATTTGGAATGTAAGGAGTATTCCAAGATATTGCCAGGCAGGGCAGGTCAGAGGCAGATATGCCAAACCCATGGGGAAAAAACACAGAAATTGGGCTTGTTTTTGGCTTATTTGGCTTGTGAGTTGCTTGTTGGCTAGTTTTTGGCTTGTAGCTTGTTTGGCTTGTATCTTGTTGTAGCTTGTTGCTTCTTTTTTTGATTGGCTCCCAGCAAGAGGGGGAAAGGGGGGTCAAGGGGGAAAGAGTCAGGGGTGCACAGTGGGCCCACCACAGTCCCAGACTGCACACCAGGGGGATCTAGTCACATAGAGTGTTGGGGTTCTTAGGGATTGGCTTGTTTTGGCCTTGTTTTAAAATGGGATTAGCTTGATTTTTGGCTTATTGTGAGTCGGGGTGCTTATTTACCGCGTGAACGTTAGCAACTGTGGTCAGAGGCATGGTCAGGTCCCTGAACATCTACTGACAGCTGGAGGGTAGCATTGGGGATAGCACTTACAACATTTTCAATGCTGTAATAGTTGAGCTTTTGAGTGTATTCTCTATACACCCCTGCCTTCCTCTGTCCTCTCTAGGTAGAATGCGACACAGCAGCCCTCACACTGATTGCTGCAGCACACCACTGGCTCTCAAAAGCCAAAAAGGAGACTGTTGTTTGTGTAGAACTGAATTCAACTGATCATTCTCATCCTTTTCTAAACATCTGATTCCTAAAATCTGTGCTCTTTGGAGCTGGTGTAGAGGCTGGTCTTATAATAAGATAATGGTACACTGACTTTTATCAGTTCAGTATTTTTTCAAAGAGAACTTGTGAAGCAGGTTTTAGAGAACTTGAGGAGGGACAGGTATCTGTGTTGCTGTGG
The DNA here is from genome assembly GCF_020497125.1 of Mauremys mutica. Classification (NCBI taxonomy): domain Eukaryota; kingdom Metazoa; phylum Chordata; order Testudines; family Geoemydidae; genus Mauremys; species Mauremys mutica. The sequence goes on along the minus strand of NC_059072.1, from coordinate 233,384,470 downwards.
CAACTCTTAAAAAAATTGGTGCTGAACTACCTATGCTTGGAGTGCAGTTTACTTTAAAAATAGCATTGATTTCCTCAGTGAAGGAAAGCAATGAGACAGTTCTGTAAAGTATGATGCCTGCTTTCCGCACCACCACCTCCATCAGCACCACCAATGTTAGAAGATCAGCCTCAAACGAGGCCCTTTAAAAGCTCAGTAACTGGAGAACTTTCAAAGGAAGAACCAAAGTGTATCATGTTGCTTTGGTGATTGGAATGCATTACAGCACATACTTCAAACAGCTCTCAGGCCAACCAGTAGCCCTTCTGTGGAAAAAATGCTGGGAATTTCCACCACTCCATTTATACTTTGCCACATCTCAAGAAGTCCAACTACAGCTTGCCAATATGAAGACTGAATTCTCTCTTTCCCCCTGAGCATGTTGCTTGAAAATCAGTACTGAACAGAACAATGGAGAGAATCCTGTTCTTTCCCCAGAGCATAGTATTTGCAACACAAATGGTTGCAGTTAGTAAAATACAGAAAAAAAGGACTCTCCATTAACTAAGTAACTTCTAGAGCAGAGGCATTATGCAAAACCTGTCCTAAAAAATGGAAAACAATTGTGTATAATTCTTAAAATAATCCATGATTTTGAGGCATTAATTCTGTGATTTAATTTCATAGAGATTAGGAAGAGAAAGGACCATTAAATCATCTAGTCTGACCTCCTGTATACTACAAACCCATATAACCCTCTACTAAGCCTAATGACTTTAGTTAGACCCATAGGCAGTGGGTAGCATAGGCAGGGGAAGGCTGTGCCTCCCCAAACAGCCTTGTATGGCCCTGCCCATGCTCCACCCCCAGAAACCCATCTGCCTATTTCATTCCCATCCTCTCTGGCTGAGATGCTGTGGCAGGCAGGCTGGGGCCAATGCACACAAGGCCCAGAGCTCATAGCGCTGGGGCTGAGGCCATGCTGTGCCACCCATCTGTCCAGCACAACACCACGCCACCAGGATTGGGGACACTCCAGGGCTGGGGCCACTGCAGCTGCCCTTCCCATCCTCCCAGCACTGGGGTTGGGGGAGCTGTGATCACGCCACCTGCCCGACGCTCCAGGTCTAGGGCTGGGGGCACTCTGGCCATGCCACCCGTCCAACACGCTGGATCTGGGGACATGCAGGGGGAGAGCAGCTGCAGGGGGGTTGTGCTCCAGGCTCCGGCAGGGGAGGGGGATAGGAGGGGTGGCGCCTCAGGCAGCGGGGGAGGGGATGGGGGCTAGCCTACCCCAACAGTGCATTCACCCGCTGCCCATGGTTAGACCAAAGCATTTCAGTCCTCAGAAGACTGAACTGTTGTATGCCACAGGCAGAGAACAAAAGAGACAAAGGTTCTACCAATGCTTGAGGCCCCTGCAATGGCACAGAATTGCTTAGGTGAAATATGCTAAGTGATCCTGGCAGGCAATCCATGTCCCATGCTGCAAAGGAAGGTGAGGGTGGGGGCGGGGGAATCCAAGATCTCCGTCCATCTGATCTAGGGGAAAATTCCTTCCTGACCCCAGTTTGATGGTGAGTATGTGAATAAGACACATGAGCCAAGAATCTAAGAGGATTCTCTGTGCCACTTCAGAGCACAGGTCCACCCCATCTGATGTCCTGTCTCTAAGCTGTGGCCAATCTCTGGTGCTTCAGAGGAAGACAGAAACAAAATCTAGAATACATGTGGCCAACTGTGCTCCAAGGAAAAAAAAAGTTCTCCCTGATCCCTATAGACAATCAGCCAAAACTCTGAAGCATGAGAATTGATTATAGCCATTGTGTTAATGCAGAGCAGCAAGTGTTATGAGCATTTTGAGGGCAGTTATTTAAAGGTGCTATAAATATTTTTAAATTACCTGGTACTTTACATTCCTAAAGCAGATTTACAATTGTATTTTAAAGCATAAAAAAGATATTGTCTCTGCTCAAAAGAGTTTACAGTCTAAATAACACAAGACAGACAAACACAAAAGGAGTCATGGGATAGCAGCCCAGGAACAGGAGGAGAATTATTAATGATAAGAAGGAAAGAAATATATGAAGAAAGAGAAATGAAGGCTAGCAGACGAGAAGAGGAAGCATGGGCGGTGGGTGAACCCCCCCTTTGGGGAGGCTAGTCCCTGGCCCCACCTACTGGAACCCCAAGGCCCTGCCCCCTGGCGCCCTGAGGCTGGAGGAGCCCCAAGCCTCTCGCATGCAGCTGGAGGAACCCTGAGGGACCCCCCTGTGACCAGAGGAGCCCCAGCCACAACAGCAGGGGAGAGGGAGAGCGAGGGTGGGGCAGAGAGTGGGCAGGGTCGCAGGCCTGGGTTAGGGGAGGCTTAGCTTCCCATGGCCTACGATAAAGAGAAAAAGAGTTTCAGACAGAGGGAGCAAAATGAAAGAAGGCATGAACATGGAGCTAGAGAAGGAGATGAAGGGAGAAACGAGTGAAGAACTGGGAAGAGCATAGAAAATAGGAGGATGAATAGAGGGTAATGAAAACAAATTAAAGCAGAGGAGTAGGGGAAACAAAATTATGTCCATCCTTCTAAGTAAGGTCAAAGTGCTTGAAGTTATGCAGAAAGAGGTTGGAAGTAATTAGAGGGATTCAGTGAACTGAAAAAAAAATGAAAAGGCTAGAACAGGAAGTAAAGAGGTCTTTGGCAGCAGAATTTTGGACAGAATGAAGGTGGGGTAAATTTTTAAAAAGCAGTGAAGATAGATGGAAAATTACAGTAATCCTGTGAGAGATCACCAAGACATGGACACTTGTTTTAGCAATGAGAACAATGAGGGGATGAGTTTTGTATGAGCAGCTCAGAGGTTGCTAACATTGTATAGAAAGAGAGAAACTACAGAATAACCCTACACTGGATCATGGATGAACGAAACAATCTAACTGATCTCTTATCACCTCTAGTTTCTATGCCTATGATTTCCCCCCCCTTAAATCTGATTTGTGTAGGTATCTTGACCTGAACCATTTCTTTGTCTCCCTCATAGGTCATTCATCTACATTCATACTATCCCTGCCCTCTGTGCTCCTCTCCATTGCTTTTGTCATCTCTCTATACCCCTTATTTAATAGCCAGTTCCCTCTTCAATAGCCAGTTCCCTCCTTTGCGTGTCCTATTAACTAATTCCCTTCTGCCTTCTCTCCTTACCCCACATCTGTTGCATTACACATGTAGTGTGTGCACAGGCGCATATATAAACAAAAGTGAAACCTCCTCCCCCTTCAAAAAGAATTGTCGAACTAGCTATTTGTCCACCACCATCACTCTGTTCAAGCTGCTTGTATGTTGCATCCTTTAACTCTGGCTGCCTTGTCCATTTCGATTTTAAGGGTGAACTCCCAGCCTCTTTGAAGTCATAGGGAGTTTTGCCATTGACTGCAATGAGTCCAGCTTTTCAGCCTACGTTCCTTGAGGAAGGGACAGTCTCTTACATATTAGAAGTGGAGCTGGCAACACCACCTATTATTAAGGTACACCCATAACTTCCAATTATAAGATGTTTTTGTAGTTGCTTATACCTTTTCCAAACTTGAACCACATGAGCTGAAATGTACCGAGCCTCTGCCTCAGTTTGATTATTTTTGGAAAATTTCAGCCAAAACAGTTCATTGGTCTCACCCAGGCAGCGGAAAGGAGAAAGCCATCTGATCTGAATGCAGAGGAGAGAAAAGCCAGAGCAGGGTAGTGGGAAAGGTGGAGATTGGGTCAAGGCATCTGGTGAAACTGTGACTAGAAGGGGGAAGGGTATCTGTGACTAGAGGTTTGGGGGATAGAATGGGACTAGCTAGGCAAGGAGACTGGGAGCTGTGGAAAAAATTGTAATGATCAGGTAATTAAAGATTTATCATAATGCATAAGGAGGATGAATTAAAGTTCCACAGACAACCTTAATTCTGGCCTTTTCTATCTTTTGATTGTTTGACTTGGCAACCTTAATAATGTTATTTTAACATAGTTTTGTGTGTGTGTGTAATATATACTGTATTTATATTGGCCCAAATAATGGAGGATATTAATCAGTTTTTATGTAGTCCTGAGGGAAATTTCCATGGATTGACTATCCCAAGTCACTCACCGCTCGAATGTGTTGCCAAACCGCACATTCGCCATCCCCACAGAACAGGGCTATAATGGTGAAGCCAGACTATCCCTGCAGCTGCTGCCAGCAGCTGCTCAGTGGTGGGACCTGACACTAGATCTGAAAGCAGGGAACCTGTCTCTCTCAGTGACCCCCTGCTGGCACCCAGGCAGCAAGGAGGAGAAAAACATCTGAACTGAATGCAGAGAAGGACAAAAACCTGAACCAGAAAGGACAGAAAGGAATCAATAGGGACAAGCAGTCAGGGAGACTGGGACTCATTGGGCAAGGAGACTGGGAGCCAGGAGGAAGCTGGAACTTGATTGGACAAGAGTGCTGGGAGTTGGTAAGGAAAATTGGGAGGGGTGCGGGGACGCTGAGATCATACAAGGAGCAGTGGGGTGTGGGAGACTGGGACTATCGACCAGTGTGGAAGAGAATGGGCATGGGGGCAGGGGAGGCAGATCTGAAAAGGAACTGAGGTGTGGGACAAGAACTGTGACTGTCTGGGCAAGGAGTCAGAGGTGAGAAAGAGACAGGACTGGGACAGGAACAGGTTGGAGGGGATAGGGCAGAAGAGGTCAAACTTGAGAGGGGAGGGGAAAGGCCCACAAGAACAGACTCCCCTCAAGAGCCTGGAATGGAACCCAACAGAAGAAAAATCTGTGAAAATAACCAGCAACGTCTCCTGTATTTCATCCCCACTCTGGTCCTGCTCCATATAGAGGATGACAATCTACTACTGCTGTCAGTTACTCCATTAGCTCACATGGCAGAGATCTGTGTGGCCACACACTCCAGGTGCAAGGAACCTTCTTCCCAGTGGTGCCCCCTTTCCCCCAGTCGGGGTTATGATCCCCCTCCAAGTCTGGCCTGCAAGACCTCTTCCCTGGGCTGGGCCCTCTGCCCCATCTCCAGCCCCAACCCCACTCTGCCTCAGAGCTGCTGCTGCTGCTCTGCCTCTAGTGCAGCTCCCTGGGCTGCTTCTCTGGCCCATCTGGTTCTGATTGTTGCAGCTCTGCTCCCAGCAAAGCTCTCTGGGCTACTCCTCTGCTTGCTGCTGCTCTGCCTCCAGTGCAGCTCCTTGAATCTGGCCCTCTGGCTCTGGCTGGCATGGCTCTGCTCTCCAGCTCAGCTCGGACTCTGCTCTCTCCTTAGCTCAGCCTGTCTTTGGCTCAGGCAGCTCCAGCTCATATGGAGGACGGGACCCCTGGTCTCCTGACTCCCTCATTAGCCTGCCTGCCCTGTCAATCAGGCTGACCTAGAGTGTTGGCCTCTCCCCATTGTCAGTCTTAGGGTCCTGGTTTCCCATCAACCCTTCCCCTTTATTTTGGTACTGGGAGATGGCCAACCAAAAAACCCCACTAAGTTTTAGTAAAGGGCCAACAGTCCCCTTGCACTTAGTTGGAACACTATGTTCCTGAAACAGCATTGCTTTCCATAGAGCGGTATTCCCAGCACATCCTTTCTCTCCTTCCTCCTTCAGTACTACACAGCCAGGTTCATGGTGTTTGGCTTTCCTGCCCTGTTTGGAAAAGTTACCGAAGGACGAAACAAATGTGCTTGGAATTTTGTATTATATAGAGCTTTCTTTCTAAACCCAATATTAATTCAAAGTTACAAAGGCGTAGGATTTATTACAGGGAAAATCCTTTTCTTTCTTGGCCAGCAAGTGCATTGGCAGATATTATGGTCTCTTCTGATGAAGATCAGCTGTTTTTCAATTAACAATAAACCATTTCCAGTTAGCATAGTTGCTATTTTAATTTTTTCTACTGTTTATGATTTTTTTATTTGAATTTAATTATATCCCTATGGAAACAAAGGAGATAACATCCTTCTTCCTCAATATATCTTTCTCACACACATGCTAGCTTCTTAATTACTGAGTAAGGCTATTGCTAATGACAACATAATCAAAATGCAGAAAATTCATCTTTCAAATGCATGAAAAAAACACCATCTGTATGTATCATTCACATGAGCCATTAAAAAGCAGCTCTTGTCTGTTTGGTGAACATTACAAATATGTAAGAGTGAAGGTTTGCTCTGGTGTCCTTTGGTCAAAATTTCCCCTTTCCCCACTGTTGTGCAGTCTGACGCCAATTCAAGTTGCAGGTTAGTCATGGTATTTGACCTAACTTTTTCTTTCCTTACTTTCATGCCATTACTCTTAATCACGTCTCCCTCCTTGGCATTTGAACCCTTCAGATATAGACTATTACTGTGGACCCCATTTAGTTGTGACATAACTAATTTTTTTATATTTATCTTTCCTCATAAATCAAACTTTCTAGCCCCCTCCCCCGCTTTCTGTCCATCTCCCGATGAATTTCTTTGTTTTTCTCTAACCCTTCCCATCATCCAGTTTGTCAGAGTCTTTCTGGTAATAAGATGCACTAAACTTTATGAAATGTTCCAGATATTGTTACACAGAGAGAGGAAGTCTTACCTCTTTGTGCTATACCTATGTATATGCAGCCCAGAACTACATCATCCTCTGTTACCGTCCTATCACACAGCAGCCACATCACATGACACCTGAAGTCATGTCTAATTTGTTATCCACTGTCACCTCTAGGTCTGTTCCAAATCAGCACCCCAGGTGGTTCACTCTCATGGAGTAAACATGGTTCCGATTACATGTATTTGCTTTTTTTCAAGATGAATCTTGATCTATTTTCTGACTATGTTTTTGTGTTTCTTTAGGCCCTCTATATACCAGTTGTTCTCACTGATGTTTGTGATTCTTCCCAACTAGGTATAATCTGCAAACTGCATTAGTGAGGATATAAATAAGATGGGTTCTAATGGTGATCACTGTGCTATCCCTATTATCATCCCTAAATACTGCCGTTTATCTGCACCGTCTAGTGTTTTAGTGGGTGTCTGCCTTATATGACTGAGTTAGCAACCAAACCAATTTGAGTCAATTTTCCAGTTATGATTTTTTTAGAAACTGTATGATGCTTTACTAGGAATATAGGATCTGATCCAGTGCCTAATGAAGTTAATCAGAACCTTTTCTTTTATTTAGATAGGCATTAAATCAGGCTCTTACAGAAAAAGAGGAATCTTACAGGCTCTGACTGGTCACAGTTGAACTATGCCTCTTGATATGAAGCTCCAAAGTGAGATAATCAACAGGAAGAACTCCAACATAGTATTTAGGGCAATATCTGTGTCATAAGGGCTGCTGGCTGGATTGGGAATGAGAAAAGTAGAACAATAATACATTTTAAAAATACAGATGCCTGGACTCAAGTTGCTGGAAAGTCTGAACTGCTCTTCTCAATGTTTTTCTTTTAATAGAACTTAATTTATTCTCATAAGAAATCTTTCCAAAACCCCCATAGACTACAAAATGACTTTAGGAATCATCAAGAACTTTGCACAGTTCACATCTGAGAAAGTGTTGTGCCCAGTGACTAATATTTCATACCCCAAGGGGAAAACAAATTAAGAGATTTTTTGCTTTTTCAAAAACTATCTTTTTTCTTTCTTTTCTGTTCCATACCTTGGCTTGCAACCAGCATTTCAATGACTTTCAACATGCTACGTGCTATGTGTTTTAATTACATTGTGAAGTATGCTGTATCCCAGAAAAGACAAATATTTTAAATGAAATAATTAATGTGTGAAGGTACCCATACTAATAAATGTATTTTTCATAGCAGCAATTAATTATTCTCAAGATAACCATCTTTTCCCTTGTAAATTAAGACATTTCTCCCCTAATTAGTTAGAATTGCCTGTAGGAGATTATCACTACTGAGCTAAGGAATTTCCTTCAGCTTGTAATTCCAGCCACCAGAGAGGAGAGTTTAAAATAACAAGAAAAACAACTGCCTCCTCTGTACATGCACTCAGTGAGCTACAAATCACACAATTTTTTTTTTAAATTACATAGTTTTCCACATCTTTGGACACTTCTGCATCAGCAGGACTAAGTCACCTGCATCCTCCAAGGAAAAATAGACGGCAAGTGCTTAGGACAAAAATTAAGCATCATATTACTTGAAAGGACTGATTCTTTTTAGGGAATGAATGGCAATATTGTTAAGGTAGATTTATTTTCCTGGGTGTTACTAATACTTTCTGTATCTACTTTACAGAGGTGCTGTTGAGCTTCATTAATTAGTGTTTGTAAAGTATGTTAAAATCCATTTATGAAAGCCAGGTACATATGGAAACCCAATACAACTGGGTTGTGCATTTTCTAGGTAGAATTTTATAACACCTATTATCACTCAAATTTAGCTAACGGAGATGTAATTTTGAAAATCAGACTGAAAAGTGAATTTTCAGGAATGTTAACTGAAAACTTAAAAGTATCACAGGAGCTTTTTATCCCCTTAAAAATTCTCTGCAGTTTTCCATTCATTATACAGAATGTTCACAACAATATTCAGATTCTTTCATGTTGAGAACCAATCCTGTTGTCTGGCAATGGTGATGACATCGGAATTTCCACTAGAGGCCACTACAACCTCAACCTCCTAGCTATTCCTGTTCCCAAATAGGTCATTGTCCCCTTTACCCAGACAGCTACTTTGAACCTAACTGAGAACTTAAATTGTTAGTAAGGAGAGAGATGCAGTCTGTAGAGGTTCAAGAATGCGGCCAGACATGCATGCCATCCATTAGCACAGACACACATATTTACTAATAGGAGAGGATGATGAAGAGAAAATATAATTGATAGGACACAATTTTCAAACTAAACCAGATAGGCTATACCTGTGCTGTAAACAGACATCTGTTATATGAATGGCCATTGTGGTTAGCTGGAGTAGTCAATAGCTTTCATGTATATGCTGGCATCTAGCCTACACTATTATCTAAAGGACCAGTTGGTTTATGAGGTCCAGGTAACAGTGCTATGGGAGCGTTCACCAGTTTTGCTATGTTTGGCAAAAGCACGGCTGTCCAATAAATACGTCTATGACAGCTAGAGTTCATTGTTCCTTGTTATTTAAGTTTATTTTTTGGTGGAATATTTGTTTACATTCAAGGTTCACTGCCAGTGAGCAAGGGGAAAACATAATGTTTTGTGTTTATTTACTAGCCAGTTCCTTTCAATATCCCTGCTCACAATCTCAGTCCCTACCTGGAAGTGGCCAGAGGCAAATTAGATTGGAACCAAGCCTATCCTCACATAGACTCCAAATCTTATGTAAAGCAAATTTAGAACCAAAGACATTTTAGAAGCTCATGCCAAACTAAAAGAAAGATGCTAGCATATAACTCTTTTTTTTTTTCAAAATATGTAAACTCTATAACTTGTCACATTGTGTTTGTGCAAAATCTGTAGATTATGGCAATATACTCCAAAAACTGAAAATTGCTACTTAAGAGCCAGAAATAATATATTAAAGAACAATAATAATAAACACAGGTTGGCACCATAATTTAATTTCTTTTGATGCATGACAGGTTTTTTGTTTGATGCCACAGAACCATAAATAAATAAATAAAAAGGAAGAGAAAAAATAATTAGTCTCAGACTTGCCGCCATTCTTCCAATTTCTCTTGCTAACCCTGACACATCCCAAATAAACCAACATAGTTCTGAAATAATAGCTTCCAATAGGGTGCTATATGACTTTACATCAGGGATCTCAAACTCAAATCACCACGAGGGCCACATGAGGACTAGGACATTGGCCTGAGGACCGCATCACCTGAAACCTTTTCATACAACGATACAAAAGTAAAGTAAAAAATGTTAAAAATGAAAAGTAATATAGTATGCTATTGAAAGTCAATGTATTAACTTTTTAAAAACTGTAATGCGAAA